>NC_138177.1:93603163-94247871 GCF_964165515.1 Mesoplodon bidens | reverse complement strand
GTTTGCCTTGAGCTCCTAAAGTAAGGGAAAGTTTTTTTTAAGAAAAAACTTATTTTATTAATGGTGAGGAGGATCAAGAGGTTGGTTTTGAACCTGTTACTTTTTTTTAAGGCAAGTTAAACATCCGGGGAAATTTTGATTAGGCAGTTTGATATACCAAACCTGGACATTCTGAGGTGTAGAGGAAGAGGATGGAGAATCAGAAAGGAGACTGGGAAAGAGACAAGGTGGTGTCTCAGAAGCCAGTTGTAGAAAGTGAGTCAAGAGAATGGAACCATTAAATTGTACTAAAGGGTTGAATATGGTGAAAACTGAGTTTAGTCACATTGTGGCCACTAACGACCTTGACAAGCTTTGTTGTAGATGAATAGAGACTGCAGTCCTACTGGAGTGAGATGAAAGAGAATGGGAAGAAATGAATAAAAAGTAGCAAGGAGATATACTGCAAAGGAGAGTAAAAAAAGGAATGATGTCTGTAGAGGGATGGGTGGGGATGGGGGGAAAGAGAGGGAGAGGGAGAGAGAGAGAAAGATTTATTTTTCCCAAGAGGGAGAACCCAAAGCCAAGTAGAAGTGTCTGGTACCTAATCAGTTTGTGGAACTGAGACTCTTTATTTATACTTATTTAATCCTTCCTTGGCTTTCATAGAGGGATAGTTTACATATAACTGAATTTTCATTCCAAGCAGCTGAGACAAAATAGAAGTAAGAAGATTGATTTTGTTGAAAAATCATAAGAAATCTGCAGCTATACTCTCTCAGAAAACTCAGAAATGCATGGTATATAGTTAAAATCTTAAATTTAAATACAAGTCTTAAAGGTCTCAAAGTTTTATTCATATATTTGTCCATCAAAAACGTTCTTTTGGGGACAACAGATTTAGTTTCAGGGTGAAACAAATTCCACTGGCTGCTGGCACAGAGTTTCTCAATCTGTGAGCCACTGGACCCAGTGTTTTGGTAAGGAGTTCACAAAATCTAGTATAAGCATTCCATTGTCTGCAGACCAATAAATGAAGGCATTGTACCTTGAATATGTGACATAAGTAAAAATATCATCCAAATCAAAAGATTGGGAACCACAATTTAGGGCTATAAAATATGCGTATCTATCTCATTCTTGAGTCTATAAATTCATCCAACCATGCTCTGAGTTTCTACTTTTGTGCAAAGCAATGTACACAAATTAAGAAATGTATTAACCCTAAACAATTGTAATTTGCATGCTGTACCTTAAAATAGGCTTTCAAAGTTATTTGAATAGAGTTTTACTGGGATCTGATAGTATCTTCTTTCTGCAGGAGACAAATTAGTTTAGAGCCTGTATCTTGGCTTATATAGTAATTACTTTTAATCAGTTAGAAGTTGACAATTTACTACACTTTCTTACTTACATTATCTTGGTTTTGGAGTCAGTAATAGCAACAAGATACCTTGATCAGAAAATCCTGGTATTTACAGTTGAGGTAATAGCAAAATAAGATAGTCCTTATCTGTTAAAAATACATGCAAAGCAGCTTTTTTGTCTTACACAGTAGAAAAATAAGAAACAGGTTAGTTCCCTTCTCTTTGTTCCCACAGCTTTAGAACCGTTACCTACATACAATATAAAGCAGATTAATTTCTGATTACACAGAAGGTGATTCATGCTATTTGGGGGATTACATTATATTTTTTAGGATTATATCATATTACAATATGTTTTTATTGTGAACATTTGTACAGGAACATTATGGAATAATGAATGACTATATCCTAAAAAAATACAATACACATTGACTTAATTACTTGAAAATAATTTATAATAAGTATTTCTTATGATTTATAGGGAAATTTGTAGTTTCTACATTTAATTTATTCTTTAACTCACTATAGTTTGGATTCCTTTCTTAGCATCCCACCACCTAAATAGCTTTAATAAAAGTTGTCATTGAACTCCTAACTCTGTCTGTCTTTCTCTCTGCTTTTTAGGTTTTAACGTCCAGGGAATCTGTCTGGCATTTTACACTTTATACACAATTCTTCCTTCTCGGACGCTCTCCTCTCTGGGCTTCTTTGACAATACAGCTTTTGGATCTCTTACATTCCTGAGTCATCTTTCTCAGTTTCTTATTTATTTATCTGCTTGTTTGATTTTTTTAAATTTTTATGCTCTTTTTTTCATTGTTTGTTTGTTTGTTTATGCTCTTTCTTATCCTGATCTTTAGATATTTTTTACTCTAAAGGCTTTTGCATTCAGGTGACATCTTAAAAAAAAAAAAATTAAAACTCTACCAGTACAGTATTTCTTAACTCTGGCTTTGCATTACAATCACCTGGGGAGATTTTACAAAACAGGATTGCCTGCCTCCCCTCACCCCCAGAGATGTTGCTTCAGAATTTCTCAGGTAGATCCTGGGTGGTTTTTTTTTTTAAAGCTCCATAGGTAATTTTAAAGTATAGCCAGATTTGAGAACCAGTGCTATTTACATTCTCCCGGAGTGATCTCATCCACTCATAAAGCTTCAACTACCTGCTCTACACAGAAGATTTATAAATATGTATCAGCAACTCTAGCTTCTCTCCTGAGCCACAGGCTTGTTGTAGATAATTGCTCAGTTTGCATTCCTTCCTTTCTTCACTCCCTGAATATTTTTGAGTGCTACCAAGTGCTAGATGCTCTGCTAGACATAGGGATTCAGAAATGAGCTAGATATTGATCCTGCCCTCAGGGAATTTAAGTAATATATGAAATAAAGACAAATAAATAGACAACTAAGTACTGTGTTGTCATAGCCACTACAGAGGAAAGACGAGAACGTAGGATATACACCTAACCCAGGTTGGGCAGACTTGTAGAACTCGGGGGACTTTTGTCTCAGGTATGTACAGAAGATAAAGTATGTCTCAAAATATGGAAATATATTTTCCAAGTGTAAAAGATGGTGATTTGAGGAGAGAGAGGATTATCCACAGAAATAGGGACAAAGAAAACTGGGATATATCTGGGGAAGTACACATACAGCTTTCTGTGGCAGAACTGTCTCCTCTTCATGATTTCCCATTAAAATAGTTCTGCTAATTTTATAACTAAACTTCATAGAACAATTATATCTATCAGTTAAAGGGTCTTAGTGAAAACTCATATAAGAAAAATGTATATTTATGAACTCAAAAGCAAAATAATATGTGGGAAGTTGCCAGTTATATTCTAAAATATAATTGGTAGAATGTTAGATATCTACTCATGTGTAGATATTTTAAAAACCACATTGAATATAAATGGGGGACACACATCTTCACTGCTACTAGTCCTGAGAAAGGCAATCACACTCCCATATGCAGGCTGTGATATTCTCTGTCACTGTGTACTGTCATTGTCTTGAATATTTCAACTGTTTCTTTCATATTTAGCTTTTGTTTTTGCCTAGAGTTGTATAATAAGTCACAAAAGTTTTTTAAAAAGTTGAAATAAAATTCATACAGAAGGTAGCAAGGGGCATGACAAAAGGGATTAAAACAGAAACACTACAGCACCATACAAAGATAATCAGTAACAGGAATATGAACATAACTCGATTTTACAATTCTCTCATGCTAGAGCATCCACCAGGTAACCTGATGATTTACCAACCTTTTTTGTGATAGAGTTCTTTCATGTGCACCAAAATGATGGAGACTATCAGATCCTCTGAATCTGATAATCGGTCTAAAATATTCCCTTCATCACTCAACTATTCAGCGTCATAAACTTTCTTTTACAAAATGTTGGGGTTATAATTCATGTATCATGCAATTAACCCACTTATGGTATACAATTCAATCATTTTTATTATATTCACAAAGTTGTGCAACCATTAATCACCATAATTTTAGAACATTTTCACTACCTCAAAAAGAAAACCCGCATTACTTAGCCCCCAGCTCCTAAGCCCTCATCTCCCCAGCCCTAGGCAATAACAGCCCTAGGCAATAATAGATTTTCGTGTGTGTGTGTGTGTGTGTGTGTGTGTGTGTGTGTATTTCATATAAATGGAAGCATACACTTTGTGGTTCTTTATGACTGGCTTCTTTCATTTTAGCTTGTTTTTAAGGTTCACTCATGTTGTAGTATATATCTGTATTCATTCCTTTTTTTACATCAAAAATTTTGTTTATTTTTAGTGGTCTCATAACTATTTTAGTAAAGTTGATTTCCTTTGGAATCCAATGAATTTAGCTATTTTATTGTGGTAAAATACATATAAGATGTACCATTTAACCCATTTTAAAGTGTACAATTCAGTGACCCAAGTATATTCACAATGTTGTGCAACCATCACCACTATCTTGTTCCAGAACTTTTTTATCACCTCAAATGAAAACCCATTAAGTAGCCACTCCCATCTCCTTCCCTACAGTCTCTGGCAATCACCGATCTGCTTCTGTCTCTATGTATTTGACTACTCTGGATATTTCATATAAATGGAATCATTATAATATATGACCTTTTGTCTCTGATGTCTTTCATTATTTAATTTAATGTTTAATGATGTTATTCTGAGCAGGGACCTGTGGCACCATAGTGAACTGTAACTTGTAAATGGACAAAAGAAGATTTACAACAAACTTCTCATTGCACAAATTGGCTTTTAGCAAAAGAAAAAAATGCTTATTGAGTTTGTGTTATGTGCTAGTAGCGAGGTCTAAGTACTTTGCCAGTAATTTTCCATTTTTATTGAGCTATAATTGACAAATAAAAAGTGTATATATTTAAGGTGTAAGACTTGATGTTTTGATATACGTATACCTTGTGAAATAATCCCCACAATCAAGCTAATTAACATGTCCATTACCTCAAATAGTGACCATTCCTTTTTGTGTGTATGTGATCTACACATTTAGCAAATTTCAAGTATACAATTACATTATTGTTAACCATATTCATACTGCTAAACATTAGATCTCCAGAATTTATTCATCTTGCATAATGGAAACTTTGTATCCTTTGTTCATCTCGCCCCATTTCCCCTTATCCCCAGGCCCTGGCAACCACCATTCTACTATATGCTTCTATGAATTTGACTATTTTAGATTCCTCTTATAACAGAGATCATACAATATTTGTCTTTCTGTGTCTGGTTTATTTCACTTAGCATAATGTCTTCTAGTTTCATCCGTGTTGTCACAAAGTTCAGGATTTCCTTTATTTTTAAAGCTGAATATTATTCCATGTCTGTATAATATCACATGCATGGATATACAATGTTTACTCTATTCATTCATCAGTTGATGGACATTGGTGTTGTTTCCACCTTTTGGCTATTAGGGGTAATATTGTTATAAACCTATGTATCTGTGGTCAACTGATTTTCAATGAGGGTGTCAAGAACTTTCAATGGGAAAAGAATAGTCTTTCCAACAAATAGTCATGAGGCAACTGGATATCCATATTCAAAACAATGAATTTGGACCCGTACTTCACACAAAATATAAAAGTTAACTCAAAATGAATCAAAGACCTAAATATAAGAGCTGAAACTAGAAAACTCTTGGGAGGAAAAACAGGTGTAAGTCTTATGACTTTGGATTAGACAAGGACTTCTTAATTATGATATCCAAAGCACAAGCAACAAAAGAAAACACAGATAAGTCGAACTTCACTGAAATTAAAAACGTTTGGCTCAAAGGGAACCATCAAAAAATTGAAAAGGTAACCCTCAGAAGAGGAGGCAATATTTACAAATCATATAATTGATAATGGGATATTACCCATTATAAATAAATGATTCTTATAACTCAAGACAAAAGACAAAAACCCAATTTAAAAAATGAGCAAAAGACTTAAATAGACATATTTTCCAAGGAAGATACACAAATAATTAACAAGTACTTGAAAAGATACTCAACATCATTAGTCATCAGGGAAGAGTTTTAAAACCACAGTGAAATACCACTTTATACCCACTAGGAAGGTGATTTTTTTAAAAAGGAAAAGGAAATAACAAGTTTTAACAAAGATGTGGAGAAATTGGAATCCTAAATCCACTGCTGGTAGGAATGTAAAGTGGTACAGCCCCTGTGGAAAACACTTGATATTTCCTCAAAAAGTTGATAAAGTTACCATACAATCCAGCATTTCCACTTGTTGGAATTGCTACCAAGTACACCAAGGCAATTGAAGACATATGTCCATACAAAACCCAGCATCATACACTTTCACAGCCAGTGACAAACTGTGTCTGCTTCAAGTCTCCCTCCTCAACGTTTTTCATGCTTCAATTTTCTTTCTCATTTGGGAGTAAAAGTTATTTTTGAGGAATCACTTAGCTTTTTTATTGAATATATTTAATGTATTTTGGTCTAACAAAAATTCATTTCTTTGTGTTTTGGTTTTGCCTTGCTGTATTGTAAATGATAACATTTATGGCCTGATGTACAAACAATATGCGTTATTTCATAAAAGTCAACAGTTTGTTAACAAATATATTGATTTTTAGCAATAAAATGGAGATATTTTAAGCATTGTGCATCCTAACACTATCAACTGTTATATGTTTTATTATACTTTTCAGAAATTGGTTAGGGATTTTAACTTGATAACCAAATGTTGATTAATTTTTTCATTGGGAAATGGGTCCCTAATTGGCATTTTCATACATTGCCTAATTTTAGGGAAAGGATTACTGATGTTACGTGAAAAAAGCAATGCCTTTGTTTCATTGTGCCCAGAAAACAGAGCTTCAAGGTGCTGGCCTGTTGAAAAAAGTTGTAGACAGGTTTTAGATCATAATGAATTGTATCTACCATGATAATATATATATATATATATATATATATATATATATATATATATATATATATATATATAAAGATGGCTTTAGAAAGTCTTTGAATGACCTTAGTGATATGAATTTGTTTGAACTTGGAAAGTTTGTTCTACTGTCAGTGTTGAGACAGGATGAAAGGGGCAATACTGGAGGTACTGGGAGTAGCTAAAAGACTGTAGTGGTAATCTGCAAAAAATTCTGAGAAATTTTATAGAAGCAAAGAAAAGGAGGATAGGAAGTAAGTGACAGATTTTAGAAGTGTTAAGGAAGTAGACTCACGTGTACAGGAGGCCAACAAAGGGTGAGTATAAAATATTAGTGTCCAAACTGGGATAATTTTCAAAGTTAAAGTGGCCACTATTGTTAATTGCACTGTGTAAGCATACATAGTCTGTGTGTTCTGAGGAAAACAGAGACCTATAGCTATCCTAATGATGTATCATGGAAAATAATAATAAGAGAAAACATTTCACAAGAGCATGTACGTGTCAGGCATCATGGTAAGTATATTCCATAGGTCCTATTATGTAATCCAAATACCTATCCCCTACTTATGCCCACTTTACAGATTATAAACACATCAGATAAGTTAAAAACTTTCCAAAAGTGACATCTGAACATCTGCTTTTCTGATTAGGAAGCATATTCCCTTAATTTTTGCATTATTGCCCTATTATTCTGAATTACTGATAAAGGAGTAACTCTTCCTCAAAATAACATGCCCAGACAAAATGAGTAATAATATCTTGACAGATGTAATTGTCAAGAGGAGGAGGTAAGGCTCTTGTTACATTTTGGGGTAAGGGAGAAATTTATTTGACACCACATGATCCATATGAGCTCTTCTTGGCTTCAACTTGCTCAATTTTGATGGGAAATGGACAAGTGTAGCAACCCCAATTGGAAAAGAGCATCGTGACAATGTGCTCAGATCCCTCATATCAGGCCACCAGGAAAATAACCGGACGGCCCCTTCCCTAACACAGTCAATAGGAGAGACAAATGAAGTGGACTTTCTCCATCTTACTCCAAAAGAAAACCCCTGGAGGAAACTTGGAAAAGTCAGTGGGACAAACATCAGTGCCCACCACTGTAGCTGGTCTCAATTGAAGCCACAAATAACATTAATCATCTTCCTCCTGTATACCCAGTCCAGACTTCCCTCACCCTCAGCACCTCTTCTGGTCTTGAAACTGTGGGGCTCCTGGGTACAAATCCTTTCCATGTCGCCCATTTTTTTGTTTTTGGCTGCACCATGCTGCACGAGGGATCTTAGTTCCCAAATCAGGGATCAAACCCGTGCCCCCTGCAGTGGAAGCATGGAGTCTTAACCACTGGACCGCCAAGGAAGTCCCTGGTGTCCCCCATTTCTTGTTTGTAGGAAATAGGCTTTATTCACCCTCCTTGACCTTCCCTGAGTTCCAAAGGGCAAATTCAAACAATAGCTAATCAGGGAAGGGAGGGGATGCAGAAACTAGGGGGGGAACAATCAAGAAACAATAGTGCAGCCTTGGGACAGTATTCTGGTTCCTCCTCAAGGAATATACATAACAATATCTTTGAGTTCTTCAGCAGAAACTAAGGCCCCCACCGAGGTGGAGGATGGTAACTTCAGGCTGAGCACAAGATTCCTGGAACACCACCATATTATATCACCACCAAACAGTCAGAAGAAAGTCACACACCCTGCAGCCCTCACCCCGGATTCTGTGTTTCTTTTCTGGGTCCAGTGGTGACCATCCTGTTGGACCTCCTGTTTGGCCCTTGTCTGTTTCAGCTGCTCACAAAATTTATCTCGGACAGGCTCCAACATTTTCAGACTAAGTTGTTACTACAAGGGTGGAAGCCGACTTCGGACATGAAATACCTCAGTTTAGATAAGGTAGAGAGAGACTTCTACTCTACTAGCCAGGATGGCACCCACTTCCAGGAGGAAGTAGTTACAGAAGAAAGAGACCTCCGGCCCAATTCCCAAGAAGTATCTTGAGTATGAAGTCTCTCGGTAGGGGGGAGTTGTTAGGGAACCATTGACTGAAAACACCTGCCCTGGCCAGCTTGCATGGATTATTTCACAACAGGAAATCCCGATAAGGAACACGGAACTGACCAGCTGTGGCCAACCAGAAGAATTCGGGAGGGGCCAAAAGCAGGGAGGAGAAGCCAACCCATATAGGTCTTGCTGAAAACCATCTTGACTGAGAGATGCACGCGCTGCCTGGAAGGGCCTTTAATTGGACCACATATAGGCACAGGCAAGATGATTGGCCAGAGACAACCCAAAAGACTAACCCCACCTCCATAAAACCCTGAGACTGTGAGGCACTTGGCAGAGCAGTCCTCCTGGGTTCCGTTACCCTGCTACTCTCTGCTCCAGACCTCTCTGCTTTGTCAGTATGTGTGTCTCCTCAGACAATTCATTTCCTAGTGTTAGATGAGAAGCCACTCTCGGCCCTAGAAGTAGTTGCCCTTCCCATAACAACTGCACATATAAAACCTAGACAGAATGCCCAGAGCAACTGTTTGAGGATTTGAAAAGTAAAAAGTAACGGGAAGAAAAACCAGAACTCAGAACCTGAGGTAAGTATACTTTTGTTTTTGTTTTACTTTGGTATGATCTAACCTGAGCTCAATGTAGGCTGAAGCACAGACATGGCCACCGGAGCACAGACAGGAAGAGAGCCAAAAAAAAGCAAGCTAGGGCTTCCCTGGTGGCACAGTTGTTGGGAGTCCTCCTGCCGATACAGGGAACGCAGGTTCGTGCCCCGGTCCGGGAGGATCCCGCATGCTGCGGAGCGGCTGGGCCCGTGAGCCATGGCCGCTGAGCCTGCGCGTCTGAAGCCTGTGCTCCACAACGGGAGAGACAACAACAGTGAGAGGCCCGTGTACCACAAAAAAAAAAAAAAAAAAAAAAAATAGCAAGCTAGTTTTGGCTCAAAGAGCATAGAAAACCCTCATTTTTCCATTCTTTCATTTTCTCAATTACCTCTCAAACTAGGCCCACAGCCATCCTGTGGTGGCAGTGGCAGCCCTGTCAGCAGGATTCCCAAGGAACCAAAATTCTTAAGGAAAGAATCTTCCTCTGATCAGTGGAACTGTAGCCCCAAAGGGTGGGGCAGGGGACATGAAACCATGTTCGTGTTTTTATTCTCTGCTCTCCTGCTGCTTGATCCCAAGTGCAAATGCAACAATGGAAAAGCATGGCAGTGGGGTAATAAGCTGCAAGTTTCTGACTGGAATAATGAAAAGGGGACCACTAGAAAACCAGAAAGTACTGGAGAGACTGTGGAGAGGGGTTGTTATGGGCAAGCAGACCCCATGAGCTGTGTATGAAGTCCTGCACTTACTCCTGTGCTGCACAGGCAGAGACCTTACCCTCATTAGAATATCAAAGACTGGAGAACTGGACTAAGAGACCATCTGCTGGCCAGTGGTAGAGCTCATGTGGGAGAGACCCAAATAGTACAGCAAAGATTTTGAACACTGAGGTGACATTGGAACCACAGTCTACAGAAGGTGGTTGGAATTGTGACCTGAAGAGGCTTTGTATTTTAGAGGAAAGAGAAATTCTAATTAGAAGATGAAATGGGTACTCAAATACACAAAGCACTAAATTAGACACAAGCCTGTGATAAGTATACAATTTGTTCAAATGGTCAACTGAATTAGGTGCCTGTTGCTACCAAGCAGGGACCTGTGGGGCTCCTGGGCACAAAGCCTTTCTGTGTCCTGCATTTATTTGATTACAGGAAACAGCCTTCACTCAGCCTCTATGACCTTCCTGGACTTCCAATGGTCAGATTCAAGCAGTTGCTAATTAGGGAATGCAGGGGATGGGAGACCTGGGAGAAACAGTCAAGAGAAACAACAGTGCAGCCTTGGGGCAAGGTCCTGTTTTCCCATACACAAAACAATATCTTTGAGCTGTTTTGCAGATACTGAAACCTCCTCCAGGTGGGAGAAGCTAACAATTAATGATGGTATGCTGCACACAAGCATGTAGACCCCAGACAAGTTGGAACCTGAAGGTTGATGATGCTGACTCCTGCTTACCTCACCACCAACCCATCAGAAGAATATCCATGAGCTGATCATGCCCTCTTTGAACCATTACTGTAAAACTTCTCACTATCCTCTGCAAGTGCGGACACATAGTTTTTTGAGACAGAAATCTGCTGTGTCCCCCTTTGCCTGGCAAAGTAAAAAAGTTATCCTTTTTTATTTCACCTAAAACTCTGTCTCCAAGATTTGATTTGGCACCAGTGTACAGAGAAGCTGAGCTTTCAGCATCACTGTCTTTGAACAGAAAAATAGATTTATACTTACATCCACTGTCAAAAATAAGCCAGCAATTGTAGTGCTGTCAGAAGAGTGTTTAAAGGGAGTTCCCTGGTTGTCTAGTGGTTAGGACTTGGCACTTTTCACTGCTGTGGGCCGGCTTCGATCCCTGGTTGGGAACGAAGATCCTGAAATGAAAGCCTAGTGGCACAGCAAAAAAAAAAAAAAAAAAAAAAAGGTGTTTAAGCAGTAACATAATAAACATAAAAACAAAAAACAAAACATCACATCTGATCTGTTAATTTTTTCCAGATGTTTATAATACAATTTTATGAAATAAATTTGATAATTGAAATCCTAGAACATCAATGCATTTTAAAATTACAGGTCAGATTAACTGTACTAAACTCTTAACCCTAGGTTTGTGTGGCATACTTCCAAAGATTTAAATTTTTTTTAAAACATAAATATATATTTTTAAAACAAATCTTTCCTTGTGAGTTATATTTTGCTTTTTAAGTGCAAGTAAATACTTACTAAATAATGGTGCTCAATTTTCTTTTTTAAATTTTTTCTAAGAAAATATTAGAGGAAACACTATATATTAATTGCAGAACTGAATGATTTCCCAAGGAAAATAGTTATTTATTCATGAATGATAAAACACAAATTATTTCTGGCACACTAAAATAGGGCTTACATTTGAACTTCAGCTAAAAGACTAAGAATTTTCCCTTATGAATCTAATTATAAGTGTCATTTCAAAAACTACTTTTACTTCTGCTTTGGCTGAGTGATCATTTTAATTTCTAATAATTGGAGTATATTTAAAGTTTCAAAAGGTAAACAAGATATAGGTTTATCTTTCTCATTTTATAAGTTAAGGATGCATTCTTCTGATCCCTTTTCTCACACTCACCAAAGAGGAAAAGAGAACACAATATAATTTATACTTGGTGAGGAATTAAATAAAATTATCTTGTTCAGGTGCCTTATTTGTTGGGATATGTTTTAATACAGTTTCAGTTTCTTTAATGGCTTTTAACCTATCCAAATTTACTATTTCTTCTTGTTTATATTATGATATTGTTTATTTTTTAAGAAAAACACCTCTTTAATCTATATATTTTAAGATGCTTAAATTTATACAACTGTTATATTTTAAATGTAACTATATCTGTATATAACATCATTTTTATTACCAATATTATTTCATTAAACAGTCTGCCCTCTTAGTTTTAGCCCTGTAAGTAGTTTGTCAATTTTAATTCATCTTTTCAAAATCTATGTTTATTCTTTTTTCAATTTAATGTGTAATTTTAACTTATTATTTTGTTCCTCACTATGTTTTAATGAATTATTTTCTCACTGTTACTTCTTGAATCCCACTTCTTCCTTCTGGCTTCATTTTTCTTTTTGTTGAAGGGATAATTTGTGAGTCTAAATGTCTTAAAATGTCTTTATTTTGCAGGTACTCTTTTTTTTTTTTTTTTTTTTTGCGGTAAGCGGGCCTCTCACTGTTGTGGCCTCTCATTGCAGAGCACAGGCGCCAGACGAGGGCTCAGCGGCCATGGCTCACGGACCTAGCCGCTCTATGGCATGTGAGGTCTTCCTGGACTGGGGCACGAACCCATGTCCCCTGCATCGGCAGGCAGACTCTCAACCACTGTGCCACAAGGGAAGCCCTGCATGTACTCTTAACAATAATTTTACAGTACATATTATGTTTCCAGTTTTATTCTCTCATTACCTTTCTCATGGCATCTACATTTATTTTCTGGTAATTTGGGGTATTTTCTTTAATTCTTCATGTTCACCAGGTTTTCAATAATATGTCTAGATACTAGTTGAAAAAAAACTCTATATTTTGTGGATTTTTCAACTCATGAAATTTTTCAACATATGGAATTTTTTTTCATAGATTCTGGGAAAGGCACACCTACAGCACACACACTCTCATTATCTCATCAAATATCACTTGTCTCTGCTTCTTTATTAGAATATGTTGAGACTTCTTGCTCATCTTCCATATTTCTTAGTGTCTCTTAATTATCATTCATTATTTAACTTTTCTATGCTACATTCTTAGAGAGTTTCACCATTATAATCAATAAATTCTCTTTAACTATGTGCAGTTGTTAAATTATTTTAGTTGTTATCAAGTTTTATATATATATACACACACACATATATGTATATATACATATATTTATGTTGGTATTTTTACTATATTTTTAATTTCCAAAGTTCCTAAAAAATTTACCTTGTTTTCAATTTCATAAATGCCCTTTAACATTTAATAAATTCTAGTTGTTTATAAACATTATTTAATTATTTATCTATGTAAGAATTATAGAGTTGCTCTATTATCTTCATTGTTTGACATTTTGTTCAATCTGTTGAAAGTCTTTCATGGAAGCAGATATTTTTTTGTGTTTGGCATTTCATGTTTAAGAGCTAATCTGCTGAGCAAGCCCCTCGCTGTATTGTGATTGGGTTTTTGGCAAGCCCTGGTCCTGTGGAATGTGTAGTTCTTTAGTTAGAAGCTTTGCTTGTGACTATGGGTGGTAGACTTTTAGGTTTTGGTCCCATATGCTCACAACTTGTACAGTCCTTCAGAGCTCTTGAGTCATCTTTTATGTATGAAAAACACAATTCCAGCTTTAGACTTCATAAGTGGATGCCAATTATAACTTCCTGCCAAATGCAAGGTGTTTGTCTCCTGTCCTCAGCTGGCCTTAGAATTCTTATGCCATATGTCTCATAGTGAGTTTCATTTTTATTTTTAATCAAGATATTTCTTTCTTATTTTTAAACATGGCAATGTGTTTTTTAACCTGACAGTATTTTTTGTACAAGTATAATTTGTGTACCATGAATGTACTCATTTTATTTTTGGCCATGCCATGAAGCATGTGACATCTTAGTTCCCTGACCAGGAATCAAGCCCGTGCCCCCTGCAGTGGGAGCATGGAGTCTTAACTACTGAACCACCAGGGAAGTCCCTGAATGTACTCATTTTAAATGTACAGTTCATTGAGTTTGGACAAATATATACACAATCAAGATATATAATAGTTCCATGACCACATAAATTTACCTCGTCTATTTTTATTTTTAATACAAGTTTAAAAAGAATTTCAAACTTCATAGAAAAGTTGCAGATATAATACAAATAACTTTGTTTCCTAAACCATTTGAAAATAAATTGCCAAACAATGCCCCATCACCCTGAATATGTTTTGGGTAATTTCTTATGGAACCGCAATACAACTATCAAAATCAGAAAGTTAACACAGAAACACAATACAGCTATCAAAATCAGAAAATTAACACTAATCAGTAATTACATTACTAAATCTAATCTTCAGACCCCACTCAAACTTTGCCAATTATTACAATAATGTCCTTTACAGCAAGAGGATACAGTTGAGAATTATGCTATTTAGTTATCAGGTCTTTACAGACTCCTTTGGTCAGAAATTGTTCTTCAGTCTTACCTTGCCTTCTATGACTTCAAAATTTGAGGGTACAGATCAGTTATTCTGTAGAATGTCCTTTGATTTGGTTTTGTCTCATATTTTCTCATAACTTGATTTAGATAACGCTTCATTGACAAGAATACTAGAGTGATGTGTATTCTTCTCATTGCATTTTATCATCTATACACAGTTTCGGGTTATCTTAGTACTGTGCTGTTCACTTTGATCTTTTCATTAACAGTCATGTCTTATGGTTTCCTCCATTTGCAAACATTTTCTTTTGCCCTTTGTGATTTTTACGTATTTTAATGAGAGATACTTTGAAATAACTCATTACTCATCCAACTCTAAATTTATTCATTTATTTATTTCAGTGTGGATGCACATACCTTCATTTATTCAATACATAATGATTTACTTTTAATTTTGATACTGATATTGTCTCAGGGTTGGCCAGTTAGAGAAAGCTCCTTTAAACTGGCTGTTTTGTCCTCTTGGCATGTCTCCATTTTACTTTAAGCAGTTGTTTGTTTTCTGGCACAATGAATGTTCCAGGCTCATCTTGTAATCTCCCTGTTGTACCCCTGGATTCAGCCATTTCTCCAAGGACCCCTCATTTCATTTAGTGGATAATGATATTTATAATCCAGCATGTGAGTACTCTGTGTGCTCATTGCTATGGGGGTTTCATCTACACAAGCTCCTGTCCTTTAACCTAAAACACTTGTCTCCACACTGCCTCCAACTCGTGTCACTCCTTTATTTTTTTTTAACATTTTATTGGAGTATAATTGTTTTACAATATTGTGTTAGTTTCTGCTGTATAACAAAGTGAATCAGCTATATGTATACTTATTCGTGTCACTCCATCTTTCTCCTTCATTTCACTTTTAGACATTTTTAAAGTCTATATTTTCTCACTTCCTGCTTTAATCTCATCTTGCCTTTAATCTCATTATTCTACTTCACAATTTAAATCAGCCTCCTACTTCGGTTTTCATGTTGTAGTCCTTAACATTACCATATTGTTCTTGAACAACGTATAAAAATGCAAAAAGTATCACTGAGAAAATTACTATGGCTGTTAAAATTATGAGCTATTCTAATCTACTTATAATATATGACATCCCAATATATCGAAAGAAAATATTCTTAAAAATGCAAAAATATTGAGATATCAGAACTTTCAAATTAATTTATTTACTTCTGGGCTTAATAATACCTTTTAAAATGTATATAATATAAATGGAAAAAAAGATAATTATTTTATATCACACATCATATAATGCTAATAAGATTGTGATATCCAGTTGCTGCAATCTACTCAACTTTTACAAAATTATGTTAGGAAATAATTTTAACTTTGATTAGGTAGAGTGCAAAATTTAACTTAAATTTTGATATCAATAATATTTTTTTACTTTCATACTACATTGTCAATGAAAAAATGGGTAATTTCTATTCATGGTAAAGGAAACCTCTTGTAGTGCCTTGAAAACCTTCAGGAAAAAGTCATTCATGGGATAGCTCAAGAAAAATATACAAAAGGTACAATGTATTATAAATTTACAAAAATATGAGTGCCAGAACAGATGATTTTAATAAGACTGACTTTATCTAGATGAATTTTGAAGCACCCAAATTTATAAATATTTGGGGCGAATACTCAAGCACATTTATATTTCCCTTGTTTAAAAGACTGATCACATCCTGGCAAGGGCTAATATTGCCTGGTTCACCGATTTAACATCCAAATATTTGCCTGCAAGCAAGCTGTGTAAGCGTGCTTCATTATTACTGGTAATTGGATAGCTGGCAAAGGATAGATAGCCTTGCAAGAAAAGGAAACACAAAAGAGATTTGAGGCTTGTTATCAACACACCCCAATCCCAAGATTTACATTCACGGTAAAATTTGGTGCTTTATAACTACACTAGCAAGTTAAAGATTAGTTATTTTACAAATACTTGTTGAACACCTTCTATGTCACTGTGCTAGTTGCTAGAAGGGCAAAATTGAATAAGATTGAATAACATACAGTTGCCCTCAAGGACTGATCTTATAATTTAGTAGGTTTAGTGCTTATAAATACACAAACAGCACATTTCATTATCAGTTTAGAAGCACTGTGATAAGGATATGTTCAGGATTTCTTCCCACTGATGAAGACATTACCCATCCTGGGGTGACCACACTTTCATACACAAGTCATTTTGTCTGAAGATGTCATCTTTTTGCCATAGATGCTCCTCTAGAGTGATTTATGCCTCTACATCTTAGATATAAATCTGCTCATCTGACCTGTCTATAAAATAGGTGGTTGAATTTAGACATCAGTACTCGGTATAAGATGTGGATATATGATAGACTTTTAGTTGTAGCTATTTGTTTTAAAATGTATTCTCACTCTTGAAACGTTGCAGTAGATAAATCATGAAAGCACCTGGTCAGTTTTGATGTGGCAGTTTACATAGCCATGCCTGCTTGACTGTTGCATTAAATCACAGCCTCACTCAACGGTCTGAGGTGGGGAATCCAAGAATCACTCTCCCTAGTATTCTGAGACAATTAGACATTGCAGCCTTCAGGTAGAACTGCTATCCATCTGGCCAAGAGAGGACAGTTTGGCTCCTTCTCAACCATCTGGATGCCATATATCTTGTTTGGAATAATGAACACCAGTGATTCTTTCCTCTCCTCTTTGACTAGGTACATTTCCCTTTCCTAATAAGGTCTCTGAAGGATTGGGAAGCAATCTTCTGTAAGCAAATTTAATCTACATTTTTTTATTATTAATATATTGGAAAAACATTTTCAAAAGTATCTGTATTTTCTCTTTATTGCTTTATATGTCTGTTTCTCATTTTTATTGTTTGGAGCTTCAGTAATTTTTTTATTATTTGTATAAAATTTAACATTTTTAAAACTTTATTGAAGCATATTTTACCTGCCATATTATGCGTACACATTAATGGCTTTTGAAATAAATTTACCAAATTGTACAAATATCACCATAAATCAGTATTAGAATAGTTTCATCACCCCATTAAGATCCCTAATGCCCATTAATTATTAGGCCTCCCTTTTCTGTATATTTCATATAAATTGGAACCAAGAAATATGTGATGTCTTTTATCTGGCTTATTTCAATAATTTATTTTTTATCAATCATTTGTATGTATCAATGTATCAATAATTTATTCTATAATAATAATTCTATAATAATAAATTATTAATAATTTATCGATAATTTATTTATTATTAAAATAATTTATTATTATTTAATAAATCAATAATTTATTCTTTTTATTCATGTACTTGTTTTATTTTATTTATTCTAAATTTTTGGTTGTTGATTTTTATTTCTTTTTTATTGAAGTATAGTTGATTTACAATATTGTGTTAGTTTCAGGTATACAGCATAGTGATTCAGTTTTATATATATATATAAATATAAATATATTTTCAGAATCTTTTCCCTTATAGGTTATTATAAAATATTGAGTATAGTTCCCTGTGCTATACAGTAGGTCCTAGTTGGTTATCTATTTTATATACAGTAGTATGTATATGTTAATCCCAGGCTCCTAATTTATCCTTCCCCCCACTCTACTAATGAACAATATTCCATTGTAAGGGTATTCCATTGATTTGTCTATCATTTTACCAGTTGATGAACATTTAGGTTGCTTACAATTTTTGACTTATAAACAATGCTGTTAAGAGCACTCATGTGCAGGGCTTCCTTGGTGGCACAGTGGTTGAGAATGCACCTGCCAATGCAGGGGACACGGGTTCAAGCCCTGGTCCAGGAGAATCTCACATGCTGCAGAGCAACTAGGCCCATGCACCACAACTACTGATCCTGCACTCTACAGCCCATGAGCCACAACTACTGAGTCTGCATGTACAACTACTGAAGCCTGCACACCTAGAGACCATGCTCCACAACAAGAGAAGCCACCGCAATGAGAAACCTGTGCACTGCAACGAAGAGTAGGCCCTGCTTGATGCAACTAGAGGAAGCCTGAGCACAGCAATGAAGACCCAACACAGCCAAAAAAAAATAAATTAAATAAATAAATTTTAAAAAAAGAACACTCATGTGCAAGTCTTTGTGTGAATATGTAAAAGTTAACATTTTTTGAAATGATGTTGATGTCATCAATTTGATAACATTTGACATCAAAATGCAAGTCTTTTTTCAGGCCGTGCTGTGTGGTATGCTGGATTTTAGTTCCCTGACTGGGGATTGAACCTTTTCAGGCCGTGCTGTGTGGTATGCTGGATTTTAGTTCCCTGACTGGGGATTGAACCCATGCCCCCTGCATTGGGAGGATGGAGTCTTAAGCACTGGACCACCAGGGAAGTCTCAACAAGTATGTTTGTTTATTGTTCATATGGTTATTGTGAGGATCAATGCAATATATAAAATGGAATTACTGTTTTCTTTTGTTTTTGTTTTTTTACTTTTCAGTACTCACCTCTGGTTTAATTATAAATTGGAATTTACAATTTGTTAAAAATGTTTTCCTCATTTCTCATAATTTTGTGTTATTGTAGACTTCCACTGCCTTTATGGAAAGTTTCTGTTTTCTTTTCTATCACTGTTTCTGTTTTTCATACCAAAAAGCCTGTTCCTTACTGTTTTCAATGTCTCCAAGGTGAATTTTATAATTAATTATAATAATTTTGATATATTTAAAAAATAATTCTACTTTCAGCTCATCTTGCCATCTCCTCATGAATCTCAGTTTCTGTCATTTTCTACCTTATTTAGTCTACGAAATAGATACTGTCTAAGATTTTTATCTTTTTATATTATTTGAGCTTTCTGAGTTAATAATCCAAGCCATCACTTATTCGACTACTCAGTGTCTCAACTTTTCTATCTGTAAAATGAGAAAATAATAATTATAGTAATAATGCCTACCACATTGATTCATAGTCAAGAAAAATGACAAATTACTTTCCATATAGAACAGGACATGGTACAAATAAATGCTCAAAGGAGAATAATCTAGGCAAAATACTACAGTTTTGCCTTTGGGAATCATTCTTTACCTAAAATTGGATGCACAATAACAAATAATAAAAGAATGATTTAACTTCAGCCAGAATTTCAGCTCTTGCTCAGAAAGAAATTAAGTTTTTTGAGTACCTGAGGTATCCTTTGGATATTTTAAATAATTGAATCTCATTTCACTGTAATGTAACTTACACAGCCTTTTCTCACTCACTGAGGAAAGTAATGTTCAGAAAGATCAAGAAACTTTCTGAAAGTCACACAGCTATGAGAATATATGTGTGAAACTGGATTTATAACTTAGATCTGTTAAAACATAAAACCCATGTTCTTTTCACTGTATTACACTAACATTTATTATAATAGTTTAGATAAAGCTTATCTTTAGTCAATCACTTGACATAATCTTGTTTTATTTCACAATTTTTTACATTTTCTCTGGTTTAAAACAAACAGGTATTGTGGATTTCATTATGCTCTAAAAATATATGGAAACATGGGGTGCCCACCGTATCCTGTCTCATGGATGCCAAGCCAAAGCCTTCCTATTGCCTCCTCCAGTGACCCATTCATTTCCTGAGAACTTTCTCTGGTGGATGTTCTTTTACAGGGGAGTTCTAAGGAGTTAGTTTCCCTGAGAGCAGTCTTCGAGCACTGAATTTCTTCTCCTTCTGATGTGAAAATGGTGAAGGGTACTCTATATAATCTGTTTAGCTCCCCAAGGCACTTGAAATTAAAGTACAAAGTGAGAGTTTACTTATTAATATTAATTAACATACTCTTTTATTAGCTTTTTTCCTATCCTTGTTGCCCCACTGGTGCTTCCTGAAATCAGATCCTCTCCCAAATAAACTCTGGGTGCTCAAATCCATATCTCAGGGAATTCAAACTAAGACAAGTGGGTCCGTTGTAAAAATATAAATTGTTTCAAAATTTATATAAATTCTTGGCTGATGCATAATGAATTAGTCAGACAATTGAATTATCTTTGATTTTCATTTTTTTTTTTTTTTTGGCTGTGCCACACTGTTTACGGGATCTTAGTTCACTGACCACTCCCTCAGCAGTGAAAGAGTCCTAACTACAGGACTGCCAGGGAATTCCCTCAGTCTTTAATATTTGAATTAAGATAATTGATTTACTAGACAAAAAAATGAATCAGTATTTCCTTGTCAGTTTTTTATGTTTTTTTAACAGACCACATAAAGCCATATAGGGCTTCCCTGGTGGTGCAGTGGTCGAGAATCTGCCTGCCAATGCAGGGGACGCGGGTTCGAGCCCTGGTCTGGGAGGATCCCGCATGCCGTGGAGCGGCTGGCCCCGTGAGCCACAATTACTGAGCCTGCGCATCTGGAGCCTGTGCTCCACAACGAGAGGTCGCGATAGTGAGAGGCCCGCACACCGCAATGAGGAGTGGCCCCCACTTGCCGCAGCTAGAGAAAGCCCTCACACAGAAACGAAGAGCCAACACAGCCATAAAAAAAAAAAATTAAATAAATCATGAATCCGTAAAAGAAATTAAAAAAATAAAATAAAGCCATATAAAACTAAAAATTCTGTGAACTAATCGGGCATTTAATTTCTAGTCATTAAATATATAAGTAATTGGTACTATAGTTTTAATATATTGAATATTTCATATTATATCAAAATATCTGTTATTATAAATACCTTGTGTATTAATTCCTTTTAACAAATACCACTATAAGACATTTGCAACAGACCATTATATTTAACTATATTAATTTAATAGCTATTTTAGTATTGTTATTGTAACTTTATTGCTAACTATTAAAAGTGTATATATATCTTTACACTAAGTATAGATTTTTCTGTAGTAAACATTCTGAATTTTTTCCTAATAATTAAAATCCCTTAGGTATTAGATACTATACATTCAGATATATAAAAGATGTAATTTGACTCCAGGATTTGGAGTTAAACATCTGTCTAATTGTGTTTTTACATATTTTGGGAGGAAATTACTCTGATCATGCTAAGACTGTTAGAAATACAGAAATGATTAGTGCGCACCAGACAAAAACTGAATAAATTAGGACTGAACTCTTTACTGTTTATTCTTAGAAGTGTTTCATTTCTAGAGAAACATCCTGCTGCTGTGGTTATCTTTTTCTGAGCTTGCTCAAATTCCCCAAGGACTTTTTTTTGGGTTGCTTGCCACAAAGATTACATTCTCTTTGGAGTTCAGATACCCATACATCAAAACACTTAAGCTTTTGCAAGTTTTCTTTAACAGTGGAAATATATCCCCTACAGACTAAAAGCAAACCCAAAAGAGCAGTAAACAACTTCCTAACTCTCTTCTCCTAGTTTCCTTCATTAAAGAATATGACTAGCCTGTTCCTTTCTTATAATATGTTTTGTCATTAATACTAAATCAGTGAGATGAATATTGCAAATGTGGAATTACAGTAGACCAATTCTTACTGATTGTTTGTTTGCTTTTTCTTGGTACATGGCTTGATTAAATATAAACAAGAAATATAGGGGGTTTCCCTGGTGGCGCAGTGGTTGAGAGTCCGCCTGCCGATGCAGGGGACATGGGTTCATGTCCTGGTCCGGGAAGATCCCACATGCCGTGGAGCAGCTGAGCCCGTGATCCATGGCCGCTAAACCTGCGTGTCCGGAGCCTGTGTTCTGTAACGGGAGAGGCCACAACGGTGAGAGGCCCACGTACAGCAAAAAAAAAAAAAAAAGAAATATAAACAGGAAGAAAGCTCAAGATTGTTTCTGAAACAAATATTTTCTAAATTTAATTATCACATGTTTCTAAGTAGACTAAAAATGAACCTTTCTGGAATAATATAATGCAAGACTACAAACAGAAACAAATCACATCATTTTTTTTTATTTAGTTAATTGTGCTTGAGCTCCTTATGTTTTATTTTATCTGCTCCTGAAAATAGGAATCATCTAAGTTCTAAAATTGATTTATTACCATCCATGTCATTATTACATCTATGCAATTTGGGAAAAGTTATGGTGATGATTCCCAATATAACTGTACTTTTAACAAGTTCATTCATTTCTAATTATCATTTTTTTTGTTTTTTTATCTGATTTTTACTTTCTGTATATAGATTTATGACTCATATCTCCATCATAAGCCTGCCTTTTTATTACCCAGTGTCATCTTTATCCTGTTTATTGTTTTTAATCTTTTAAGATTTTCCACCTTGTCTAATATTAGACAAAAGGCAACCGTTCTAACTTGCCTTTTGTTTGCATATCTATTTGTTCATCTCTTAATTTTAACTTTTATTTTTCACCACGCTTAGAGTATGTTTATTATAAATATCATCTAAGCTATTTTCTTTTAACTTTAATCTGATAATTTTTCTAGTTTAATGGAAAGATTTAGTCTGTTAACACTGTATGCAATGATATTATTGATTTTATTTTCCTTCATGTTTATTACTTGTTTTATTTTATTGTTTCCTCATTTTCATTTCATCTGCTTTTTTTGTTCAAGGTGTTCATTTCACTTTCTTTTCCTTGCTAATAAAGAATTTCTATTGTCTTTTTCCATCTATTAATTGTTACACTTCCTTTCCCTGATCTTGTAATCAAGCACTCTGTATCAAATATTTCTCAGTGTAAGATGCTCAAATTCCCTTCTATTTCCTTGAACACAAATAAGATAGATCTTTCCAATATTCTTATTTCCAGTACTTTTTTCTCTTTTGATTTTACCACTGCTTTTCTGTTCTGTAGACATCACTGTAATTATTTTATTTCTCTCCCTCTCTTCACTTGCCTTCAATATTTTGTTGTTATGGTGATATTCTTTTTTTTTTATTACTCACTAATTACTTTATTTGCACTAAACTAAAATTTTAAAACAACTAAGAATCTTAGAGGTTATATTCCAGTGGACTCACTATAAAACAGTCAGAGTTATAACTTCAAATGATTAACAAATAACTTTACAGTTTTCCAAAGTTTTATGTAAAAATTTTTTTAAACAGCTTTATTGGAGTATAATTGATTTACAATGTTGAGTTAGTTTCTGCTGTATAACAAAGTGAATCAGCTGTATGTATACATATATCCCCATATCCCCTCCCTCTTGCATCTCCCTCCCACCCTCCCTATCCCACCCTTCTAGGTGGTCACAAAGCACAGAGCTGATCTCCCTGTGCTATGTGGCTGCTTCCCATCAGCTGTCTATTTTACATTTGGTACTGTATATATGTCAATGCTACTCTCTCACTTTGTCCCAGCTTACCCATCACCCTCCCTGTGTCCTCAAGTCCATTCTCTATGTCTGCATCTTTATTCCTGTCCTGCCCCTAGGTTCATCAGAACCATTTTTTTTTAGATTCCATGTATATGTGTTAGCATACAGTATTTGTTTTTCTCTTTCTGACTTACTTCACTCTGTGTGACGGACTCTAAGTCCATCCACCTCACTACAAATAACTCAGTTTCACTTCTTTTTATGGCTGACTAACATTCCATTGTATATATATGCCACATCTTTATCCATTCATTTGTCAATAGACACTTAGGTTGCTTCCATGTCCTGGCTATTGTAAATAGTGTTGCAGTGAACATTGTGGTGCATGTCTCTTTTTGAATTATGGTTTTCTCAGGGTATATGCCCAGTAGTGGGATTGCTGGGTCATATAGTTGTTCTATTTTTAGTTTTTTAAGGAACCTCCAAACTATTCTCCATAGTGGCTGTTATTCTAATACTAACCAGAATTTTCCTTATAGTAACTTCCTTTTACTTCAAAAGTTCTTTTTTTAGCTTTTACACTCCCCATTTCTATGCTGTCTATCCTTATAAATAAGTATATCTCAAAATGTTCTTTGCTTACTGCTTTCCTTTCTCCTTTTCTTAGCTTGAAATCTTTTCAATTTTTCATCTTATGTTTGATTAGAATCTTTTTTCAAGTATTTTTCTCAACTTTGGAGTATGATTGTCAGTTGCTTAGAATTTTCTCATGCCTGCCCTCAGATATCTCTCTATATTTTCTTTCTAGGTAAGTTTTTTTTTTCTTCCATCTAGAAGATTGTGGTATTTCTCTTCAATCTAACACCTTTAATTAGGATTTGAATTGTTGTGCATCTAGCCTGGAACTTAGGGAGCAATTTCAGTCTATAAACTAATGTTTATTTGGTTGATAGTTTTACTTCTATCATTTGTTTAATTATTGCCTCACCTTTATTAATCTTTTTTTTTTTTCACTTGTTCTTCTTCTGAAGCTCCTAAGTATTAGGTCTCCTGAATCTACCCTCACGTCTTTTTATTTTTGTCTTATGTTTTTTGCACTGTGCTTTGAGATATTTGTTGCACTGGATCTTCTGAGCTACTAATCCATGTCTCACCAGTGACTATATTCTCTGTAAATTTATCTACTAAGATTTTAAGTGGAAAAATCATGGGTTCCTTAGTCATCAAATCTCTTGGTGTGTGTGTATATGTGTGTGTGTGTGCATGTGTGTGTATTTCACTTGAATATCCTTAAACTCTCTTATTTTCTTTTTATTTTTTTGAATTTTATTTTATTTATTTTTTATACAGCAGGTTCTTATCTGTTATCTATTTTGTACATATTAGTATATATATATATATGTCAATCCCAGTCTCTCAATTCATCCCACCACCTCCAACCCCACCGCCACTTTCCCCCATTGGTGTCCATACATTTGTTCTCTACATATGTGTCTCTATTTCTGCCCTGCAAACCAGTTCATCTGTACCATTTTTCTAGGTTCCACATATATGTGTTAATACACAATATTTGTTTTTCTCTTTCTGACTTACTTCACTGTGTATGACAGTCTCTAGTTACATTCACGTCTCTACAAATGACCCAATTTCATTCCTTTTTATGGCTGAGTAATATTCCATTTTATATATGTACCACATCTTCTTTATCCATTTATCTGTCAATGGGTGTTTAGGTAAACTCTCTTATTTTCATAGCCGGGTTTTCAGCAGTTCTGTTTTGCTACTGTGTATTATAACAATAATAATGTGTGTTATTATTGTTGTTTGGCCAACTCTTCCTTGACCTGGCTGCTTGGGTCCCTTGAAAGAGCTGTTATTTTTGTTGTTGTTTTGACTTATTTGACTTGGGTCTAGTTATTGAAGTATTAAGACAAAACAAAAAAGATTGAAGAAGGGTAAGGGGCTTCTATCCCAGGGAATCTATGTTGTATTGTATAAACATGTAGGCTGTCCGTTACTGGATAAAGCACCTGAGCAAAATCTTCTTATGCCTTGACACCCTGAACTCACCAAGCCTGACCTTTTGGTGAGAGCAAGGCCATTCAAATGAAGCTGATAGTAACTGTTTTTTTTGTCAAGTCCTCTAATCTCTGCAAAGATCTTCTGTACAATATTTCAGGTTCTGACACCTTATTTTTTGACACGTTTTCTGGGTTTTTTTCTCCAATACTTAGCCATTTTTTGAAGGAGGAAGTCCAATGCCAATTCTTTTGTTTTCTATGTTGGAACCTCAACTGAGTTCCTGGCCTTATTCAAAGAATATGTGTCTGAAGTCTCCAGAAGTTGGTTCCCTTCATCTACAACACAAGGCATTCTAAAGCTGTAAAATTTTTGCCTCAGAGCAAGTATAACAAGAACTCTTGTATTTCATCAATAAAGTGATTTTCACATGAAATTTTAGCAATCATGTAGTTTCATGTTTGTAGAAAAGGAGTTTCAAAGCCACTAATAGAAGATGAACAGAAAGTAGCCATTGTCAGGGCTGTCACTGCATGTTGTTCTCTCTGTCACATGTTCTAGGAGCTGTTGCAACCATAGATCTAGGAAGAACTGCTAAGTAAAGTCAATCAACGGCAAAATAGGGATCTATAAAACTTCCAGTTCTCCATGAGTCTCTCTAAAATCTTGGTCCAAAGAGAACAAAATACACACTCATAAAGTTATGGTGAGGCCAGATTACCTAGATGACCAATTTTAGAGCTTTTTATCTATTTCCTTGTGGTTCCAAGATTATCACTGTCTTATTTTTATTTATAATGTGGAAATAAAATATTTTATTTCAGAGTATATTATTTTCCAGGTTCTAGGGTCTTTATATGCATTATCTTATATAATGTAAGCTTTATAGTAAGCTAACTATGTAGCTCTATTTTATAGACGTGAAATGAAAGCTTGCAGAAGTTAAATGCTAGACCAAAGTTTACAAATAGCTAGTGGTAGGGCTAAGCATATCCACCGCAGAGAAAGAAAATTGACAATGGTAAATGAGAGACCTTATCAGAATGCTATCTGATTTCTGAAGGAAAGATGTTATGTAAGTCAAGAGTTACTAAAATTACATGTGCCTTTTCAACCTTACACAGATAAAAACAACTTATATTACTTCAAATGCCAATCTGCTTCTGGAGACACACGCTTTCTGGAAACAGAATTGCTTAATCAAGTACTTGGCTACTCCATTTGTGACAAGTGCATTTAAAAATGTTGTGAAATAGCCATAGATTATCAACCTCATCACACACATGGCTATTAATGCAATGAGACATGACAGAGCATGAAATGTGCAATATTCATTCACATTGAAGGCTAAGTGTCATCAGTGCATCTATCTGTGAATTAATATAGTATAACACACTCCTGGCTATGGAATGTCACACAGTGATGGTGACTGGGATTGTAAAATGCCTTAATCAAATATTATTTGGAAAGAACAAGTATATGCTGTCACATCAATGACAAGGTTTGAACGTGTTCAGCTAAATAAATGATGCTGCACTATAGTCACTGCCCATTAATCCCATCAATTGTGTAATTATTTTGAATTACCTTATTTGAACTACACTTCAATTCTGAAGTCTTATATAAATCACAGGACATTGAAAAGGTAAATTAAAGTCAGCAGTATAGCTTTTTAATTCCATGTTCAGAAATTTAAAATATATGTAAAATATAAATTGGATCATATTCACTGTTATATATGAGGACAGAGCCATGCTCCACTGTAATTTTCCTTTTCTCTCTCCCTCTCTCTCTCTCTCATATTTGAGATTTCTCTTTTTTTATTAGCTACTTCCCCACAGTCTATTTATAAGTGCTTCAGTAATTTTCATATTTAAAATTTACCTCCTTAGGTCCGGCAGGGCCCATTTTTCTACTGTTAACAGGAAACATTCTCAAGTATAATTCCCATTGACTATCATCACCACCTCACCTCTCACTCCATTGTCAACTGAAAACAATCATCTGTCTACCTAATACCTCTACTCCCATCTCAAACCCCAATCATTAAACTGAAATTGCTTTAACTAAAGTCAACAATAATTTCTCAATTAATTATTTATGAGGAATTACCTTCAATTCTGTGAGTCTTGTTTGGCCCCTTTTGTGTTTGACAATATCCATCACTCCCTTCCTGAAAAATTTATCCTCCTTGGTTTTCATTACACTACTTCTAGTAGGTCCCCTTTGGTATCTTTGTTTATTCCTTCTCAGCCATCTCCTCTTCCTCTTCACGTTCTTTAAATATTCCTGTTTTCTACAATTCTGTTCTTGCCCTTCTTTGTTATCTCACTGCACTCACGCTGGGAAAGTTTCTTCATACCCTGAGTTTTCAGTGGTCGTTTTTCAAACATGAACACTAGCCTACAGCTGTCTGAGCTGTAGTCTCATATATTTGCTGCCTATTAGACACCTCCATCTATGGGATCTTTAATTTCAACATGGCCTAAATAATTATCCTTCCATTTATCACTTCATTTATTTTACTGTAATCCCCATCTTGATGAACTGTTTCACCATTAACCCATTTATCTAAGCCTAATACCTAAGACTCATTTTGCTTCCCACTTTCTCTACCTCCTTCACCATAAAGGAGTTTCTATTAGCTACTTTCTCTAAGTAATGAAACATTACTGGATTTGTGCTTGTACTCATCAATCTATGATTTTTGCTAGCTCTGGATGTCATGACTTGGCTTTTTCTACAAGTAGAAATATTTTTGTGTTAGGTAATTTTTCTTTCAATGTTTTAGTGTATTTTTAAATTTTGGTTAGATTCAGTGCATTAGATAAATCTATTACTCGAAATTAGGTTTTACATACAGCATTCCTAAATTCCTTATAGTAATTTTTTAATGATTGGTTATACTTTATCAAGGACATATTTTCAAAGCTAACAAAATGTTTCTCAATACTTTGTATTCTACCCAGTTTGAAAATGTCATTTTGTTGTGTGTGTGTTTGTGTGCGTTTTGGGTTTTATACAATTTTATTATATGTGTAGGTTCATACATCTACCAACACAGTCAAAATACAGAACAGTTACATCATCAAAAGGATCCTTCATATCACTCTTTTATTATCACACTCATGTACCTTCTTCCCTTCTCTGTCTCCTAAGCCCTAGCAACTATTGATCAATTTTCCATTTCTATAATTTTATCATTTCAAGAGTATTGTATAAATTGAATCATACAGTATGTAAATTTTTTAACTCAGAATAATTCCCTTGAGATTCATCCAAGCTGTTTTATATACCAATGGTTTATTACCTTTTATTGTTGAGTAATCTTCCATGGTATAGATATATGCTATGTATTTTAATAATCAGGAGCTATATGATATAATATTTGCTAAGTTTGTTGTTATTATCATGATGGCAAATTGCATTATGGAAGAAAATCACCAAAACATAAATTAGAAAGAAATGTCAATCATATAAAATTAATTTTCATATTAAAGATAGTGCATTAATAAGGAAAAATGGAACTATTACAGTTAAAATACTAGTTTTCAAAATAAAATTAACAATTTCCCCCAAATCAGTATGAGTCAAATATAAACACAAAATAAGAAATCCCATTTCTTAATTTTTTTCATAGCAATTGTGAAATTTAGGTAAGAATACTGTATTATTTTTCTAATGATGTGTAACAAATTACCAAAACTTAGCAATTAAAAAACCCCTCATTTATTATCACAGTTCTGTTGGTCAGAATGTCAAGTGAGCTCACCTGGATTTTTTGGTGTAGGTGTTACAAGACCAAAATCAAAGTGTCCACTGGGCTGGGTTTTATCTGGAGATCCAGGTGGAGAATCCACTTCTAAGCTCACACAGGTTGTTGGCAGGATTCATTTCCTTGTGGTTGTAGATCTGATATCCCATTATCTCGACAGCTATCAGCCAGCCTCCACCATCTCTCCTAAAGCTACCTCCATTTCATCTCATGTGGCCCCTTTCATCTTCAAAATAGCAATGGCTCATTAAGTCTTTCTCACTCTTCAAATTCCTCTGACTTCTTCTGCTACCGGAGTGAGAAAACTTTCCTTTTAAAGGGACTTAAATTTCAGTTCCGTTTAGTGCCACTAACTGACAATGGGGTTAACAGACACCTTAAATTGAGTGGGGTTTCTACTAAATTTTGCTTTGCTCAGCCTTAGCCCTGAGAACATCTGCTGGTCTGGAAAGAGAAACTCACTTTTCTGAACTTGTAAAATAGATCTTAGCTTCAGGACAATCAGCTACATCTGATATGAAAGGGGAGGCAATCTTTAAAAATCCTCAGGAATTTGCTAGGGAAAGATGGAAGTAGATGGGATATCAGAAGAGAGTCTTAGAGTTCTGTGACAGATAGGGCTGCACAGGAGGGAGAACTGTGAGAGGCAGTGATATTGGCCATCACCCTCATGCTTTACCCTTCAGAATGTGTTCAGGTGTGTGTCAAGCACAAAATAGGTAAATCTACTGGGAAGGGAAGACAGGTCCTGGAAATGGAACAGTTAAACAGTAAAACTCCCGAGTGACTATAGCAAAGGTACATGCTTAATTATTTTACTTAAGAGATGGAATGTTAACCATATTTTTTTTGAATTGTAGGGAAAGAGTTTGAATTTCTGGACCAGTCCAAGATAGTCTTCTAGGCAAAAATTAAGCAGGTAAGAGACTTGTTGTCATCACTGTGGGGAGAAATATCAGACGCAGCTGCATGAGGAACATAGACATATGAATCTTCAGGGTCAAGCACATAGGGAGAAAATTCATGTCTGGATAAAAAGAAATGGAGAGTACATCTTCTAGAGGGTGAATGAATCTCTCTGAAAATACAAGTAATAAATAGTATGACTTTATTTTGGGCAAATGTTTAAGTGGATCTAAGAATTTTTAGTTGAATGTAGAACCATAAGGCAGCAGTCCTCAACATTTTTGGCACGAGGGACTGGTTTCGTGGAAGACAGTTTTTCCACGGTTGGGGCTGGAATGGGAGGGGGATGGTTCAGGCAGTAATGTGAGCAATGGGGAGCAGCAGATGAAGCTTCACTCATTCACCTGCCACTCACCTCCTGCTGTGCGGCCCAGTTCCTAACAGGCCTCTGACCAGTATCGGTCCAAGGCCCAGGGATTGGGGACCCCTGCCATAATGTAAAATATGCTTACCTCACTTTCCTAGTAGAGAACAATATTAAGCTGAAAAAAAAGATCCAGGGGCTTCCCTGGTGGCACAGTGGTTGAGTCCGCCTGCCGATGCAGGGGATATGGGTTCATGCCCCGGTCTGGGATGATCCCACATGCCGTGGAGCGGCTGGGCCCGTGAGCCATGGCCACTGAGCCTGCACGTCCGGCGCCTGTGCTCTTCAATGGGAGAGGCCACAACAGTGAGAGGCCCGCTTACCCCCGCCCCCCAAAAAAGATCCCGAATATCTAGACAATATAAATGAGAACTTAAGACAGTAGATAGAGATATTGTTTAAGTTCACCTTGCTAAAATTTTAAGCAATTCCTAGGAGGAAAAAAATGAAGATAGGAAAACACAATAATTCTAGGCTTTAATTTTTTTTTATTGGAGTATAGCTGATTTACAATATTTTGTGAGTTTCTGCTGTACAGCAAAGTGAATCAGTTATACATATACAAATATCCACTCCTTTTTAGATTCTTTTCCCATATAAGGCATTACAGAGTATTGAAAAGGGTTTCTTGTGCTATACAGGAGGTCCTTATTAGTTACCTATTTTATATATAGTAGTGTGTATATGTCAATCCCAATCTCCCAATTTACCCCTCCCCCCTTTTAACCATAAGTTTGTTTTCTACACCTGTGACTCTATTTCTGTTTGGTAAATATGTTCATTTGTACCATTGTTTTAGATTCCACATATAAGTGATATCATATGATATTTGTCTTCCTCTGACTTACTTCATTCAGTATGACAATCTCTAGGTCCATCCATGTTGCTGCAAATGGCATTGTTTCATTCTTTTTATGTCTGAGTAATATTCCATTGTATATATATATACCACACCTTCTTTATCCATTTCTATGTCGATGGACATTTAGGTTGCTTCCATGTCCTTGCTATTGTAAATAGTGCTGTGGTGAACATTGGGGTGCATGTATCATTTTGAATTATGGTTTAATCTACTGTTTGTGGAAACCTATTTGTTTAAAATATACAAATAATGACTATAGCATGAGTTAGTCATTCTCAGCTACACTAAAGCACCCATGTATGTCTTAATATAAAACAAAGCTAATTGAGAGAGCCAAAGCTATCCTGGAATGATCCCTGTGCCACATACATCTTATTCATAATCCAGTGTGGAAGGAAGTATTTGGGACCACTGAAATATGTACCCACACTTCCTAGATGATTTCAGAAAAGACAATCAGTATAAGTCACAATTTTCTCCATATCCTTGTTTACTTCAGTCGCCAGAAGAGGAAGAACACCTGTGTCCACACCAGGGTCCAGAAAGGGAAAAGAAACTATACCAGTTATTTGAACAATGGGGATTCAATATAAATAATTGTTAACTAGATACAAAGTTGTTAATGAGATAACTGAAAGAATAAAAAGAGAAAAGAAATGTAGCAACTATAGAAGCAGCTATCAACTTGAGAGCTGAGGCAACAAAGAGAAAGGTTTGGAATTACTTTTGGTAATTTAGAAAAATTTCCTCTTTAAAACGAGGCTAATATTCTCTAAAATATGTGCTTTAGAATTCTGTGATCCCATAAGTTATGCTCAATTAATCATTGTATTATAAAAAAAGCTAGCGTTATTAAAATCTAAAAAAAATAGTTAAAAAATATAAGGGCTTGCATATTAGTATAATGCTATCTAATGCATGAAATAAACCCAAAATTATAATGGCCCAACCATTATTGAAGCATATTACTTGCTCACTTAAAATCTGTAAAAAGACGTCACTGGTTATTGAAGAAATATTCCTCTACTTACTGACCTAGGGACCCAGGTCCTCTCATATATGGCTCCCCTATTCCACCAGTCAGTATGCTCATCTGCATCAAACTGGGAGGAGAAAGAATACCAAGGATTTATACATGGTTAATTTTTATGATCATGCTTTCAAGTGGTGCTCATTATTTCCACTCACATTCTATTAGTGAAAACTCAGTCACTGTCTCGACTAACTGAAAGGAATGTAGGATAATTTAGTCTAGCTCTGTTCCCAGTAGGAAAAGAAACATGTTTGGTTATCCCCTAACAATCTCTGCTACAGCTAGCTTTATGAAAATGTCTAATGAAATGATCTTTTGAAGTCTAAAATTTCTAAGTTAAGCTGCTTAGTTAAAAACCTATTGTGTTTTTTCCCCAAAACATATCCAAATTATTTTATTTTTTAAAAAATTTGATTATCCCTTTCAAAAATTTTCTTTAGAATTCAATATTTTACTTAAAAATAAATCACTATACATCAACCAATTTTGTCTTACTTGTATTCAAAATGAAATGATTTTTAGTACCAAGTTATCACATTATGTTGAAATATTCTATTTATATATTAATCTCTCCTACTGAAATTTAAGACATTCTGTTCAGGGACTATATCTTTCTCATCTTATGTATGCTTAGCATCAACTAATGCAAAATAAAACCATTTAAACTGTAATAAATGACCTTAAGTGAAGTAAATGCTTTAAATCTTCCAATTTATATATTTATCAAACATATTCAAGACTATTAGTGTTATAAAAGGTATTTTAAAAAAATGAGCCCATGAAATTAGGTACAGACTTGGAAACAATCATGTAATACAAACAGGACTGTCAATACATCTGCAGGAAATGTGTTCTTTCTTTCCCTAACCAAAATCTGGACCCAGAGCCAAAATTAATATGATATCTTCCCTCTGATACTTCATTGTGATGGTTAATCTTATGTGTCAACTTGAAAATACCACTGGCTGTTCTGGTTCTCCAGTTTGTAGATGCCAGATTATGGGACTTCTTGGCTTTCATGATCACATGAGCCAATTCCTATAATAAATTTCTCTCTCTCTCTCTCTCTCTCTCTCTCTCTCTCTCTCTCTCTCTATATATATATATATATATATATATATATATACATATATGTACATCGACATTCCGAAGAATCAACATACCCAATGGGTTTGTTTCTCCCCAGATAAGGATCAAGAATAAACCTATTAACTATTCTTGAAACTTAACCTTTACCCCCATTGTCTAGGCTCAAAAGGGAAATGGAGTTCCACTTCAGTGAAGGTGAATGAGTGAGCTGCCAGAAATGAGCAGCCAGTAGGCTCTGACTCTTGAAAGGAAAAGGTAAAGTCTAGAGGCTTGAAGGATGGGTTTTATCTAAAAGCTTTGTGGATTTTGGCAAAAAACCTATTTTTGCCTCAGTTTCTTCGATTTGGACTAAATAATTTCTAAGGTACCTTTATTTCTAAATTCTAATAAATGTAGTAGTTAGGAACTTTTGCTCTAGAGAGAAAGGGCCTGGATTTGAATATTGACACTCACTCTGGAAGCATGGGTGAGTGATTTCATCTCTCTAAATCTTAATGTCCTCATTAACAAAATGGGGATTATAAGAGCACATTCCTTATAGGTTAGCATACTGACTCACCTATAAAAATAGCTGAATAAAATTTAGTTATTAAATTTTCTATTACTGGATATCAATCTCTCCAACTTCTCATAAAGTAACACTTTTTCAAATACCTCATTTATGTAAAATCTGAAAATCAATAAGATTCTTATGAGGGTTACAGGAGAGAAAACACATGAAATATTTCTGTATAAAATAAACTATATGTATTGTTATTAACTGCAGAGTATTTATCCTTCAAGAATATGGCTCTACTTGGTAATTATAAATTTAGTCATCACTTTCTGCTCACCCCACATATATGTTATACATGGTGGGGAGAGTTTTGTAAAGATCCAACCTAGCAGTTTGACTCAAAATGATTAATTTTTTTTTCTTCACTAGGATCAGAAACAATAATTAATTGGGAGATACAAATGAATTATAGTCTTTCATTCACATAGGTGAATGTTTAGATGCTAAAATATATAGTCTTGAGAAAAACACGAAACACTGCAAAACAGGTGGAAAATCTGAGTGGGCCTTTTGGGATAAGTAACACTTCCATAGCTATAAATGTTAACAATACTATAATAGAGTGGGGAGAGAGAAGGGAGTGGTGGCTGTGGAGAACATGCTATGGCCACGAGAAAGTAAAGAATAAAAGGGCAGGACACACTGAAGAGAACTTCTGAAAGTAATTACAGTAATTTTCAGGCTGGAAATTTGTATTAAATGAAATCAAATCCCAACTTATGATTATGAAAAATAAGTGGAGTTTTAGGAAAAGGCTTTGTGGGGAAGATAAAAATGAAATTAGCAAACCAGTGCTGCTCAAATGAACAAGCAGGAAAAAAACAAGTATATACCAATGCTGTTTCTTACCTAGAAATTAATAGGTGTTTCAACAAAGCTTTATCTCCAAAATGCTAAACTCCTAACTTTTAGTTTTGCTATTGTCACATCACAATAAATATTCACCAAACAGGAAATTTAAAAGAAATGCTGCATGAATTAAACTGTACTTTCAAATCCTGGTTTTTGATACCCAGATGTACCTAATTTTGTTGAAGGTACCAGGTAGTCTAAGTTAGATTTCACAGGAAGTTTGAGATTCTCCTTTCTTTCTTGAACTCAGTGAAATTCTTCAGCACTGTAAATCCCTTTGAAGTCAGGTCGATATGCCAATGTTGAATCAAATTTTGTGAACTTCAAAGCTCACTCTGTTGTACAGGATATCTTGGTGAGGCTAGATATTGAAAAAAGAAATGAGAATACGACCTGAACATTTTAACTAACTTGGTTTCTAAAGTAGTCTGTTAGTTTCTTATTTGTTGAATATTCATCTTTTTTATATACTTAAAATATCTAGTACTGAAGTATTATTACTATCATATTCCAAAATCTTACTGTGGAGTTATTTTATTCCATAGAAGTCTGATGAACTTACTTTATATGGACATTTGACTAAAGTTAATTTATTTCCTTTGTTTCCTCTCCAGGAAACACTGAAAATTTCAGGACCATGAATGTTCAGATTAGGTTACTTTGATTAACCACCCAAAGTGACAGATATTTGGGCAACATACTTCTCCCTTTTGTATTAGAATGAGATGCTATTATATTAAAATGCTATTGTAGAGCCATCATCAATCAAATCAAAAGCTATTATACAAAATGACATTAAGCCTTACTATACCACTTGAGAGCAAACACTCGTTATTTAATTAAATGACCAGATCCATTCTTTATCAAAGAAGTATTGAGAGTCAATTCTGTACTAGGCACTATTTTTGTCAAAAATAAGTGAAACAAACACCCCTGTTGTTGTGGAGCTAATATTTTAACTGTGGTAAGAGGCAATAAAGAAAAGAAGAAGAAATAAATTCTATAAAGTAGGAAACGCTATAGGAAAAAAAATGCCCAGCAGAGTTAGGTGGATCAGCAGTGGAGGGTTTCCCTTGAATGTGGGTTGAATTTTGTATAAATTAGTAGGGTAAATATTACTAAGCCTGTAATGTTTGAGCCAAGACTTGAAGCTGAGAGAGCAGGGGCAAGCACTGTGAATACCTGGTGATGGAGTCCATTTGAAGCAGAGGCAGTGACAGTGTGAAGGCCCTAAAGCAGGAAGGAGTATACTTCTAACGTTTGATGAGCATGGTTTGCTAGAAGAGAGAAGGAGAATAGTAGGAGATGGGAAGGGGGGCTAATTATGTAGGATGAATACATCTATTTTAAGAACTTTTAATTATGCTGTAAGTGAATTAGCAAGAGCCATGGGTGGGATTTGTGGAGAAAACAGAAATGCTTTGGTTTGTATTTTAAAAGGACAGCTCTGACTGCTGTGTTGAAATAAATAGTAGAAGGACAAGGATGGAAGCAGGGAGAGCTGTGAGGAGCTACTGCAATCCTCAGAGGGAGGGATGAAAGTGGCTCCGAGGAGAGTGCTAGCAGTGCAGGATGTGGGGAAGTAGTCGTAGTAGTCGGGTTCAGTATTACATTTCTGGGATCATAGAGTATTAATAAACCTACAAGGAAAGGCTGATATCTTCAGATAAAACTTGGCACAAAGTATGGTTTCTCATAGCTCATATTGAATGTAATTCTGTCAAGCAAATTCAAAATATTATCTCAGATTTTTTTCCTTACTAGTGTTAATAGTTGGTATTTAATTAGATGGATAGGTGTGAGAGAAAGAATTAAGCGTATTGAGAAAATAAATGAATTACTTGCCATGAAAGTGAAGTTTTGGGGTATTTTAATATAATGTAAAGTGTCTTTTGGATGGTATTGTATAGAATAAGTGAAATAAAATATCAAAAACAATTACTAACTTTTAAAGTCAGTTAATGCTAAAGCCAGAATCTTACAGATTATCAAGAGCAATTCAGTTCATAGTGGCTGAAGTAGTGGTTAAAAACTGTTTTTAGAGCTAGAAATATTTTGGATAAAACTCAAATGTTGGATGTATTTAGCTATTTGTAGCTTCCTTCTCTTAACAAGTGAGAAGATAATGATCACCTTTTAGGATTTGGTAAAATTATTTGCTATGCAAATAATTTTAATAAAATTGCATGTAATTATGTGTAAGATACATAAAAATTACTTAGCACAGTACCTAATATCTAGAAAGTGAATACCCCACAGCCAGCCTTCCTTTTCCTTATAAAATTAAATTCTGATTTTCTTTTGAAAGGAGAATCTGTTAGCTATTGAATAGAAAGAATCTGTTGAAACTATAGTCAGGAACTATTTCAGTTAGGGCTAACTCAACTTCTATAAAAAAAATAAAACAAACACAAAAACATTAATAGCTCCAAGTATAGTAGAAGTGTATTTGTCACTCACATATGCGTCAAGGGTAGGTGTTTCAGGATGTGAGAAGTTCTCCTCAAAATAGTGATTTGGAGATTCACAGTATTTCCCATTTTGCAATTCTACTACACCTTGAAGGTTGTTGGAAATCCGTATTCAGCCAGCAGAAGGGTAAATAGAACAGAAGGAATTATGTCTACTTCCTAAGAGACCAGGGCTTTCTGCTTACAGTCCATTGATAAAAACTAGTCATATGGCCACACCCAAGAGTAAAGGGAAGCTGAAAAATAGAGCCCTCAGCTACTTTAGCTATTTCTCAGTTATAACTTTATATACTGTGGAAATGGAAAAAGAATTTTGGTGGATAGCTTGTCATTTGCCAAAGTCATTGAACCATAGGTCAAATGTCAGCACTTGAACTAATGTTGGCCAAATGGATGCTATTCTCTTTCTAGCATATGTTTTTTTTGGAGTTATTTTCTTACTGGCTGATCTGTGGATTATAGCACACATCTCAATTTATCCAAATCAACTTGAGATTTACACAAACAATTGCAGTGAGATATAGACAATTTGCTCACTATAGTTTTCTTCACTTCCCTGCCTTTGTGTTAGCATTGTCAAATATCTTATATCTACACATGTTATTAATCCAGCAATACAGTGTTATAATCATTGCTTGATAAAATTTTAAGTTTCTTGAAGAAATTAAGAGAAGAGAGGAGAAAAACATATTTATGTTTCTTTTAAATTTACCTTTTTATTTACCATTTCTTGTACTCTTCACTTGTTCCTGTTGAATAGTGTTACTAACTGATGTCAGTTTCTTACTTCACTGTAGCTTATACCCATCCCCCCTCCTTTGTCCTGTTATTGTCAAAGAGGATATATCTCTATATGCTATAGGACCCAAAATTTCATTTTATAGATATTTCTTATTGTATTATTTTTATGATCAATTAAGACCAGAAAGGACAAGAAATATATAATTATACTGTCTTTTATAGTTACTATGTAATTCTATGCAGTTACCTTTATTGGTAGTCTTTATATCGACTGGAATTACTATCTGGTGACATTTCCTTTTAGCATGAGTAACTTCTTTTAGTATTTTTTTAAGGCACATCTACTAGCAACAAATTCTCTCAGTCTGTTTCATTTTACCTTCATTTTGAGATAGTGTTGCTGCATATAGGATTCTTGCTCTTTTCTTTAAGCACCTTGATATGTCATCCTACTGCCTTTTGGCTTCTATAGTTTCTGATAAGAAATCAATGATCAATCTTATTGGCATCCCTTTGTACCTTGTATGTTGTTTTTCTCTTGCTGCTTTTAAGATTTTCTCTATTTCATTAGCTGTCAACATTTTGACTATGACATGTTTAGATAGATATGGATCTTTTATCCTACTTGAGATTTGTTCAACTTCATAATTGTGAAGATTAATATTTTTATCATATTTGGGAGGTTTTCAGCCATTATTTCTTTTAATAACTTTTATACCCTTCTCTTTCTCCTTTTCTTCTGGTAGTTCCATTAGGCATATTTTGTTATTCTCAGTGGTGTCTTAATGGTCTCTGAGGTTCTATTTATTTTCCTGAAATTTTTTTCTTTCAGTTCTTCACTGTATGTTCTGATAATCCGTCTTCAAATTTGCTTGTTCTTTGTCCTGCCAGCTCAAATCTGTCCTTTTAGTGAATTTTTCCTTTCCATTATTGTAATTTCAACTCCAGAGTATCCATGTAGTTCATTTTTAAAAATAAATTGCACCTCTTTATTTATAATCTCTATTTGATGATTCACTGCCATAATATTTTCCTTTAATTCTTTAGATACAATTTCCTTTCATTCTTTGAACATATTTATAATATCTGGTTTGTAGTGTTTGTCTGCTTAGTCTAAAATCTGGCTCCCCCAAAGCAGTTTCTATTGCTTGCTTTTTCTTCCATGTATAAGGTACACATAATCCTGTTTCTTTTTTTCATAATTTTTTTCTTGAAAACTGGACATTTTAGATAGGATATTGTAGCAATGCATCCCCTCCTTCCCACCAGGATTTGTTAATGTGACTGTTTTATGTTAGTTTATTTGTTTAATGACTTAGACTAACTCTATGAAGTCTATTTTCTTTGTAATGTAAAGCCTCAGATGCCACTGCTTTCCCCCCACCCCTAATTTTTATTTTTACGCTTGGCTGCCTAAGAGCCACCCTAGGTCAACATAGTTTAATGTTCACCCAGTGATTGATTGGTCAAAGGTTGTGATTATGTGTTACTTTTTGTTATGATTAATTTCATTGTGCTATTAGCCTTCTCTTAATTTCTCACAACTCAGATCTCTACTGTTTTGTTTTTTTGTTTTTTTTGACAATGTCTTAAGGTATGTATTCCTCCACACTCTGTTCCAAATAAAGTAATCCACCTCAGCAAAGCTGTAGAGCTGCCAGTCCTTCTGTCTAACCTCTTATGAAGGTAGAACCTCTGCAATATTGCACTGGAAGTGGGGGTCATGGCGGGTTCCTCCCTCTACCCTATAACCAGGAACAAAGAAGGGATGGTAGTCCCTGACTTCTCAGCTTCCCTCTCCCAGCATACAACCTCTGCTCTACAAGTAGGTACTGGGGAATGTGGACAATCAGGAACCCAGTATTCTTGGTCACCCTGCTTGAGGTAGAGACTCTGCCCTGTGAGTGGAGACTGGGTGGGGAAGGGCCTTAAACAATGGGTATTTTCTATCACAAATCTGAATCCTTATAAAACTTGAAATTTCAGAATACTAATTTGTTTACATTTATTCACCCAATTTTATTTGCAAAACATCATCTTCTTTTCTCTTCTTTTTTTTTTCTTTAAAGAAAAAGAGTCTGAAAATATGCCAACTTTTTTTTTTTTTTTTTTTTGCGGTACATGGGCCTCTCACTGCTGTGGCCTCTCTCGTTGCAGAGCACAGGCTCTGGACGTGCAGGCTCAGTGGCCATGGCTCACGGGCTCAGCCGCTCCGCGGCATGTGGGATCCTCCCGGACCGGGACACGAACCGGTGTCCCCTGCAGTGACAGGCGGACTCTCAACCACTGCACCAGCAGGGAAGCCCTATGCCGACATTTTAATACCAAAGGAAAGAATTTTCAAAGACAGAAGCTATATCAACTGTTTAGGTGAACACTATATACAATTGCTACATTTTTTTTTCTCCAGAAAGAATAACAAAGCTTTTCAATTCCATGGGATATCAATTAAGTGCCTGCTGAGATTCTGCCGTAGTAACCAGCTGAAGCATCACTGCTCTGAAAATTAAATGGGGTCGTTCGCTCTGGTTGTAAATTATAACCCTATGCCAGATAAATCACAAGTGATTGGCTCTTAAGTTATATAAAGAAGGTTTTGCATTTCTTTTGTGGGATTGATTTTCAGAGTTGGCTATTGAGAATAATATTATAAAGTGCCATTTACAATCTTTCTTAATATAACGTGGTAATTTACATTTCTATCCTCAGGGACCTGAAGCTTGAAATTTATTGAGAAGTTTTTGTAATTTTCCCTTAACAAAGGATTGTATTATTTGAGAAGAAAGAAGCCATTCATGGTTTTCAGATTGCTGTGTGACTATGTAAAACATATTTTGGGAAGTGATAGGATGTATTTATTAACTAAAGAATGACAGCCTGCTTTTTAAATCCATGATTTTAGCTCTCATGTTAGTTAAAGCAGTATGCACACTTCAACCAACTGAATCATCTGTGGAAGCAGACAGCTACTGTCAGACACACAGTATGGAGCCCCAGGCCCCTTTCCTTGCCAGAAGACCTGTAACTCCTTAGGCATTAAGTGTGACGGGAACACCTGCTTCTTTCTTCATAATTGTCCTTTCCTTAATAATGACATTCATTTGCAATATCATACCATATAAAACTTTGCACCCAGTAAAACATAAAGTTGATTAAAAGAAATGGAGATGAAGTTTTGTGCTACTATAAACTGTTTAATAGAGTATGAAAGTGAGGTGAATCTCAGTTCTGATTTTTATTATAAAGATTACATATCTCATGACATGATTTCAAAGGTTTAGAGCCAATAAACCTGACCTTGGCTTCAACGTGTAAAATAAAGAAGCAGCACATATTCATACTTACAGCCAAGGGCATAGGAGGTAAAGTCCCTACAACTCATTTCCATTTTCTGCTTACATAATTTTCTGTTGGCCAATTTAGATCATACATCAATAAAAGTGAACACAAAGACAATCCTTCAGTGTGTGTGAGGTTATTAGAGATGGGAAATTGAGAGTCAATAAAACTAGTACCTTTAGTTCTTTTGTATTCAAACAGAAACCTGAAGAACATGGGTATACGTGGAGTCCTTTCCATTTCACAAAGTCAGCCACAGTTGCATCCTCACCATGCATTAGGCATTGTAAAAAGTGAAGAGATAGAGTTAATTCAATGAGCTATCCAGTTACCTATTTTTAATTAATTAATTCAAGCCCGATACTGTTTGTTCTTTTTTTTGACAGGACATTTTTAATTTTTATTTTTATTGGAGTATAGTTGCTTTACAATGTTGTATTACTTTCTGCTATACAGCAAAGTGAGTCAGCTATACATATACACATATCCCCTGTTTTTCGGACTTCCTTCCCATTTAGGTCACCTCAGAGCACTGAGTAGAGTTCACTGTGCTATACAGTAGGTTCTCATTAGTTCTCTATTTTATACATAGTAGTGTATATATGTCAATCCCAGTCTCCCTGTTCATCCCACCCCCCCACCCCCTTGGTGTCCATATGTTTGTTTTCTATATCTGTGTATCTATTTCTGCTTTGCAAATGAGTTCATCTGTATCATTTTTCTAGATTTCACATATAAGGGATATTATATGATATTTATTTTTCTCTTTCTGACTTACTTCACTTTATATGACAGTCTCTAATTCCATCCACATCTCTGCAAATGGCACAATTCCATTCCTTCTCATGGCTGAGTAATATTCCATTGCATATATGTACCACATCTTTATCCATTCCTCTGTTGATGGACATTTAGGGTGCTTCCATGTCCTGGCTATTGAAAATAGTGCTGCAATGAACATTGGGATGCAAGTATCTTTTTGAATTACGGTTTTCTCTGGGTATATGACCAGGAGTGCTAGATGATATGGTAGTTCTATTTTTAGTTTTTTAAGGAACCTCCATATTGTTCTCCATAGTGCCTATATCAGTTTATATTCCCACCAACAGTGAAGAAGGGTTCCCTTTTCTCCACACCCACTCCAGCATTTATTGTTTGTAGATTTTTTGATGATGGCCATTCTGACCAGTGTGATGTGATACCTCATTGTAGTTTTGATTTGCATTTCCCTAATAATTAGTGATGTTGAGCATCTTTTCATGTGTTTGTTGGCCATCTGTATGTCTTCTTTGGAGAAATACCTATTTAGGTCTTCTGCCCAAGTTTTGATTGGGCTGTTTTGTTTGATATTGAGCTGCATGAGCTGTTTGTATATTTTGGAGATTAATCCCTGTCGGTTGCTTCGTTTGCAAATATTTTCTTCCATTCTGAGGGTTGTCTTTTCATCTTGGTTTCTGGTTTCCTTTGATGTGCAAAAGATTTTAAGTTTCATTAGGTCCTATTTGTTTATTTTTGGTTTTATTTTCATTACTCTAGGAGGTAGGTCAAAAAAGATCTTGCTACAATTTATGTCAAAGAGTGTTCTGCCTGTGTTTTCCTCTAAGAGTTTTATAGTATCTGACCTTACATTTAGATCTTTAATCCATTTGAAGTTTATTTTTGTGTATGGTGTTAGGGAGTGTCCTAATTTCATGTTTTTACATGTAGTTGTCCAGTTTTCCCACCACCAGTTATTGAAAAGACTGTTTTATTCTCCATTGTATATTCTTGCCTCCTTTGTCATAGATTAGGTGATTTTGGTTCATGGGTTTATCTCTGGCCTTTCTATACTGTTCCACTAATCTATATTTCTGTTTTTGTGCCAGTACCATACTGTCTTGATTATTGTAGCTTGGTATCATAGTCTGAAATCAGGGAGCCTGATTCGTCCAGCTCCATTTTTCTTTCTCAAGATTGCTTTGGCTATTTGGGGTCTTTTGTGTTTCCATACAAATTGTAAAATTTTTGTTCTAGTTCTGTGAAAAATGCCATTGGTAATTTGATAGGGATTGCATTGAATCTGTAGGTTGCTTTTGGTAGTATACTCATTTTCACAGTGTTGATTCTTCCCATTCAAGAACATGGTATATCTCTCCATCTGTTTGTATCATATTTGAATTCTTTCATCAGTATCTTTATAGTTTTCTGCATACAGGTTTTTGCCTCCTTAGGTAGGTTTATTCCTAGGTATTTTATTCGGTTTGTTTCAGTAGTAAATGGGATTGTTTCCTTAATTTCTCTTTCTGATTTTCGTTTCTAGTGTATAGGAATGCAAGAGGTTTCTGTGTATTAATTTATTATCCTGCAACTTTATGAAATTCATTGATTAGCAGTAATAGTTTTGTGGTGGCATATTTAGGATATTCTATGTATAGTATCATGTCATCTGCAAACAGTGATGGTTTTATTTCTTGTTTTCCAATTTGTATGTTTTTTTTTTTTCTTCTCTGATTGCCATGGCTAGGACTTCCAAAACTATGTTGAATAATAGTGGTGAGAGTAGACATCCTTGTCTTATCTTGTTCCTGATCTTAGAGGAAATGCTTCCAGTTTTTCACCACTGAGAGTGAGGTTTGCTGTGGGTTTGCAGTATATGGCTTTTATTTTGTTGAGGTAGTTTCCCTCTGTGACCACTTTCTGGAGAGTTTTTTTTTTTTTTTTATCATAAATGGTATTGAATTTTGTCCAAAGCTTTTTCTGCATCCATTGAGATGATCATATGGTTTTTCTTCTTCATTTTGTTAATATGGTATATCACATTGATTGATTTGTTTATATTGAAGAATCCTTGCATCCCTGGGATAAATCCCACTTGATCATGGTGTATAATCCTTTTAATGTGTTGTTGGATTCTGTTTGCTAGTATTTTTTTGAGGATTTTTTCATCCATGTTCATCAGTGATATTGGCTGTAATTTTCTTTTTTGTTGTGACATCTTTTTCTGGCTTTGGTGTCAGGGTGATGGTGGCCTTGTAGAATGAGGTTGGAAGTGTTTCTTGCTCTGCAATTCTTTGGAAGAATTTGAGAAGGATAGGTGTTAGCTCCTCTCTAAACGTTACCTCCTCTCGCCTATGAAGGCATCTGGTCCTCAACTTTTGTTTACTGGAAGATTTTTAATTACTTTCAATTTCATTACGTGTGACTGGTCTGTTCATATTTTCTATTTCTTCCTGGTTCAGTCTTGGAAGGTTGTACCTTTCTATGAATTTGTCCATTTCTTCCAGGTTGTCCATTTTATTGGCATATAGTTTCTTATGATCCTTTGTATTTCTGTGGTGTCCATGGTAACTTCTTTTTCATTTCTAATTTTATTGATTTGAGCCCTCTTCCTTTTTTTTTTTTTTTCTTGATGAGTCTGGCTAAAGGTTTATCAATTTTGTTTATGTTTTCAAAGAACCAGCTTTTAGTTTCATTGATCTTTGCTATTGTTTTCTTTGTATCTATTTATTTCTGCTCTGATCTTTATGATTTCTTTCCTTCTAACTCTGGGTTTTGTGTGTTCTTCTTTCTCTGGTTGCTTTAGGTGTAAGGTTAGGTTGTTTGAGATTTTTTTTTTTGTTTCTTGAAGTATGATTGTATTGCTATAAAATTCCCTTTTAGAACTGCTTTTGCTGCATCCCATAGGTTTTAGGTCATAGTGTTTTCATTGTCGTTTGTTTCTAGGTATTTTTTGATTTGCTCTTTGATTTTTTCAATGATCCATTGGTTATTTAGTAGCAAATTGTTTAACCTCAATCTGTTTGTGTTTTTTACATTTTTTTCCTTTAATTGATTTCTAATGTCATAGTGTTGTGCTCAGAAAAGATGCTTGATATGATATCAATTTTCTTAAATTTACCGAGGCTTGATTTGTGACACAAGATGTGATCTATCCTGGAGAATGTTCTGTGTACATTTCAGAAGAAAGTGTATTCTGCTGCTTTCAAGTGGAATGTCCTATAAATATCAATTAAGTCTATATCATCTAATGTGTTATTTAAGGCTTGTATTTCCTTATTAATTATCCATCTGGATGATCTGTCCATTGGTGTAAGTGGGATGTTAAAGTACCCCACTATTATTGTGATACTGTCGATTTCCCCTTTTATGGCTGTTAACATTTGCCTTATGTATTGAGGTACTCCTATGTTGGGTGCATAAATATTTACAATTGTTATATCTTCTTCTTGGATTGATCCCTTGATTATTATGTAGTGTCCTTCCTTGTCTCTTGTAATAGTCTTTATTTTAAAGTCTCTTTTGTCTGATATGAGTATTACTACTCCAGCTTTCTTTTGATTTCCATTTGCATGGAATATCTTTTTCCATCCCCTCACTTTCATTATGTATGTGTCCTTAGGTCTGAAGTGGGTCTCTTGTAGACAGCATCTATATGGGTCCTGTTTTTGTGTCCATTCAGCCAGTCTGGGTTTTTTGGTTGGAGCATTTAATCCATTTACATTTAAAGTAATTATTGATATGTATGTTCCTATTACCATTTTCTTAATTGTTTGGGGTTTGTTTTTGTGGGTGTTTTTCTTCTCTTGTGTTTCCCACCTAGAGAATTTCTTTTAGCATTTGTTGTAAAGCTGGTTTGGTAGAGCTGAATTCTCTTAGCTTTTGCTTGCCTGTAAAGCTTCTGATTTCTCTGTCAAATCTGAATGAAATCCTCACGGGACAGAGTAATCTTGCTTGTAGGTTTTTCCCTTTCATCACTTTAAATATATCGTGCCACTCCCTCTGGCCTACAGAGCTTCTGGCTGAAAAAAATCAGCTGATAACCTTATGGAGATTCCCTTGTACATTATTTGTTGCTTTTCCCTTGCTACTTTTAATATATTTCTTTGTATTTAATTTTTGTTAGTTTGATTAATATGTGTCTCCACATGTTTCTCCTTGGGTTTATCCTGTATGGGACTCTGCTTCTTGGACTTGGGTGACTATTTCCTGTCCCATGTTAAGGAAGTTTTTGTCTATAATCTCTTCAAATATTTTCTCACACTCTTTCTCTTTCTCTTCTTCTGGGACCCCTATAATTTGAGTGTTGGTGTGTTTAATGTCCCAGAGGTCTTTGAAACTTTCCTCATTTCTTTTCATTCTTTATTCTGTTCTGTGGCAGTGATTTCCACCATTCTGTCTTCCAGCTCACTTATTCGCTTTTCTGCCTCAGTTATTCTGCTACTGATTCCTTCTAGTGTATTTATCATTTCAGTTATTGTATTTTTCATCACTGTTTGTTCTTTAGTTCTTCTAGGTCTTTGTTAAACATTTCTTGTATCTTCTCAGTCTGTGCCTCCACTCTATTTCCAATATCTTGGGTCATCTTTACTATCATTACTCTGAATTATTTTTCAGGCAGATTGCCTATTTTGTCTTCATTTATTTGGTCTTGTGGGTTTTTACTTTGCTCCTTTGTCTGCAACATGTTTCTTTGTTGTTTCATTTTGTCTGGCTTACTGTGTGTGTGTGTGTGTGAGATCTCCTTTCTGCCTGCTGCAGGGTTGTAGTTCCTCTTGCTTCTGGTGTCTGCCCCCTCGTGTGTAAGGTTGGTCCAGGGGCTTGTGTGGCCTTCCTCATGGGAGGGACTGGTGCCTGTGCTCTGGTAGGTGGAGCTGAGTCTTTTTCCTTTGATGGGTAGGGCCGCTTTAGGGGGTGTGTTTTTTAGGGTGTCTGTAAGGTTAGTATGACTTTAGGCAGACTTTCTGCTGATAGGTGGGGCTATGTTCCTGTCTTGCTGGTTGTCTGGCATGAGTTGTCCAGTACTGGAGCCTTCAGGCAGCTGTGTGAAGCCAGGCCTTGGTGATGAGATGGAGACCTCTGGGAGAGCTCCTGCCAATTAATATTCCCTGGGGGTGGGAATTCTCTGGTGGTCCAGCATCTTGGACTCAGCACTCCTACCCTGGAGGCTCAGTCCCAACTCCTGGCTGGGGAACCAAGAACCTGAAAGCTGAACAGGGGGCCAGAAAAAAAAATGTAAGGAAAACAAACAGACAAACAGAACCCAAGACCAATAGTAAAAGCAAAACAAACAAACAGCAACAATTAAAAAAAAAAAAGAACAAACAAACAAAACCCAGGAAAATTATAAAAAACAAAACCAAACCAAAAAAATAACAAAGAAAACAAAAAAACAAGAGAACAACCAACCAAACAAAAGGCACTCAAAATGAACACAAAAAATAAAAACAAAACTAAGAAAAATGAAAAGCAAAAACATAAAGCAAATTTAAAAAAAACAAAGGAAACATGAAATAAACACAAAAAATGATCAAAAAAAGATAAAAACAAAACAAAGAACAGAAAAAACACAAAACAATAGAAAAGTAAAATAAAAATAGAAAAATTAAAAATATATTAATTTTTTATAAAAGAAAAGAAAAAAATAAAAATAAATAAAACAACAACAGAACAAAATGAAACAAATAACAATAATATTTTCCTGGGTCCTCCACTGTCAGTGTCCTTGCCCTCACAGTCAGCCACAGTTAACCCATGACTTCTCAGGAGACCCTCCATACCTCTAGATAGGTCTCTGGACCCACTGTTGGCACTGTGGGGACAGCTCAGACTCTAACCTGGCCCAGCTCCCGAGTGTACTTGCCCCCAAAGTCCACAGCTGCTAAAGGTAGACTGGTCTCAGTTGTTGGAGCACTTGTCCATTCAGATATTACACAGACACAGGGTTTACCAAGCCAATCATGGGGATTTAATCCATGGATTTTGCAGTTGCACAGAGAGATTTCTGTTGCTCTTCTTTAGTCATACAGCACTTGGGGATCAGCTTTGTTTTTGGATCCACCTCTATGTGTGGGCCACAGTCAGCAGTCTGTTCCCAGGCAATAGGGGGTGAAAGCAGTAGCTGATTGGTGTACACTTACTCAGACCAGGGAGGAATAAGGTAGCCACAACTGAGCATGTGTGAAGTGCCTGTGGTGGCAGAGACCAGCAGGAAGTTGCAACAGACTGGGGCACCCTAACTCTGGTGGGAGTCCCTCCCAGAGTCCGTGGAGGCAGGGGCTGGCATGTGGGGAGAGAGTCAGCAGTGGCAGCTCCACGGCTTGTACACCACTCAGCAATGGTGTCTCATTTCCAAAGCAGATCACGCTTCCTGTAGGAGAATTCCTTTCTGTGGAGCCCCTCACTCATGTCCCCTTAGGTTGTCTCTGTGCAGCCAACAGTGGTCCCCTCCCCGGATCTGCTCTCCTAACCCCATGTTTTAGCAATCAGCCCCTGCCAGCACTGGTGGATTCCCGTCTCTGGCTGTGGCATCCAGGGCTGATTCCCTAGGAGGCTTTGGCATGGTCAGCACATGTGAGCCCACCGGGGTCTTTACAGCCAAAGGAGGTTTTGGCAATGGCAGTACTCAGGACCCTGGGGCCAGCTTGGGCAGAGGAGGACTTGACTTGAGGGGTGGGTGAGCCTGCTCAGATGGGTGCCCTCCCAGTACCCACAAAGGCAGGGGCCAGTGGGTGGGAAAGGGGGGTTGCAATGTCGGCCCCACCCCTTGTACACCACTCAACAATGGCACCTTGCTTCTGTGGTGACCTGGGATTCTTCCACAAACTTTCCCAGTTGTGGAGCTCCTTAATCCTGTCCCTTCAGGCCGTCTCTTCACAACCAACAGCTGTCCCCTCCCTGGGTCCCCTCTCCAAACCCCACTTTCCAGCACCCAGCCTCTCTCTGCACCAGGAGACACATGACTGAGGCTCAAGTGTGCAGGCCTGTGGCAAAGACCGTGCATACAGTTCTTACTTTGTCCTGTCTTCCACAGACTAGTTGTTGCATTCCCCTCTGATCCAAAGGTGCTTTTCTGCCCCAGCTGATTTCCCTGATTTTCTGAGCACAGTAACCTCTCCTCACCTTCAGCTCCCCACCAGGGCTGCTGGTCCCTTATGATTTCCTCTTTTCTTTTTTTCTTTCTTTTGTTCTACCTGGTTGTGTGAAGGTTTTTCTTGTCCTTTTAGGTTTCTGAGGTCTTCTGTTAGTGTTCACCAGGTGCCCTGTGAGAATTGTTCCAGTTGTATATGTATTCTTGAGGTACTTGTGAGGAGAAGAGAATTCCATGTCCTTCTAGTCCACCATCTTGACTCCTCCCTGTACAAAGAATTTTTTTTCCTTTTCCTTTGTGTTCAGTCTTTCACTTGCTCAAAGGATGCTGCATCCAGAAGCCTTGAACCCAGCACTTCAGACAGAGTTCCTGGTGAGAAAAGGCTGTGCTGACACTTTCACTTGGAGGACACATATGCAGAAGCACGGTGCAGGACACCTCAGTTCAATATGGTGACCGTGTGCAGAGACACTGTGTCTGGCACTGGGATCTGGAGCCTGAGCAGCACAGCTGTGCCCAATCTGCAAGAACCTGTTTGATGGTCTTAAAATACCATCCTGAACAAGCAGAAAAATCCCTGCCCTCAAGTTGCTTATAAGATTAAGTAGAGGGTGAATTGAAGGATAAAAAGGAGCCAGATTTTTTAAAAGACATGACATGCTGAATTAAAGGGATTAGATTTTATCAAGTAGATGATGAATAATCATTGTCTTTTAAGCAAGAAGTAACATAATTAGATTTTCCTTAGAGAAAGATAAAATCTTGTACCTATCTTGTAGATGGTGAACAGTCATCAGATTATTTAAAACAAGAGAATAACATAATCAGAGTTGTATTGCAATAAAATAATTTACTCAGGAGTGGTTTGGAGACTGAATGGAAGGAAGGCAAAACTGGAAGATATGGGGGAGGGATTATATTCATAGTGTTAGAGTAATCCTGGGGGTGGGGGACATAGTGGACTATGGGAGTTTGAGAGAAATTACTTTATTTGCATTATATTAAGGAGGTAGATACAACATGGTTTAGTAACTGATAGGATCTATAAAGTGGTAAGAAGTGAGGACAAAATAATGGGGGTGGGAGAAACTTGGGAATTAATATGACAAGATTGTTTTATGCATGTTTTCTCTCTTACATTGCAAACAAACAAAATTCGAAACACCAATTCTTTAAACAGCTACCACTTTTTCTCTGTTCCCTTTTGCAGCAAAATTCCTGAAAAGAATTATCTTGCCTTCTGTCTCCAATTCTTCTTTCCCATTGTACTTTAAACAATCTAATCAAACTTTCATGAAACAACACTGTGGAAACTATGCTCAATGATGTAATTGTTAAGTTTCTACATTAAATGGTCAAGTCTCAATCTTCATTTTGCTTGGCCAATCAACAGCATTTGACATAGCTGATTATTTCTTCAGTTTCAATAATATTTCTTCATTTGGATTCCAGGAAGTCATGTTTTCTTCATTTTCTCCTACCATACTGATTACTGTTTCTTTCTTTATTGGTTTCTTTCTCCTTTATTGGTTTCTTCCCTTTTCTACTTCCTAATGCTAGTGTTACCCAAGTTTCTCCTATTTGTTCTTTTCTCAGTTTATATTCACTTTCCTGATTACTTCATCCAGGCTCATGTCTTTAAGTCTCATTTATATGCTGTTTATTACCAATTAGTATCTCCAATCCAAACTTCTTCTCTGCACTCTAGACACATATTCAACTGCCTCCTCAATATCTCCACATGCATTTTTAATAGCTGTTTTTAATTCAAAATATTCAAAATGTAATTCCTAATCTATCCCTTCCCCTAGCCACCCACTACCACATAAATCTACTTTATTTACAGTCCTCCCCATCTCAGTTGATGTCAATTTCTCAGTGTCTCAGACCAAAAAACTGAAGTCATTATTAAGTCTCTATGACTCCCATACCTCACATTCAAGTCCTCAGGAAATCTTGTGAGTTCTACATTCAAAATATTTCTATAATCCTGTTGTTTCTCATTTTTATCCACTGCTACATTTGCGGTAGAAAGATTTTCATCTCTTGTCTGCATTGTTGCATTGCATCCCAAATAGAATCCTTGTTTCACTTTGCCCTTGTAAAATGTCTTCTTTAAAAAAAAGCCAAAATGAACCTTTAAGAAAGTCAGTCATGTAACTCTCCTGATTAAAAATCTTCAATCATTTCTTATTTCACTGAGAGTAAATCACCTTACATAGCAAACAAGACCCTATGTAATATGGTGACCCTAGGACCTCTCTGCCTGCAACTTCTACAATCTTTCCCCACCTTCACTCAATTCAACAATATTTATATCTTTGCTCTCCTTCAAAAATACATATATACTCCTTTATTAGAGACTTTGCTCTAATTGTTTCTAATTCCTGGATTGTTTTCCCTATAAATACCTTTTTAGCTAGCATCCTTACCTTGTTGATGGCTTTGCTCAAATTTTAACTCCTCATTGAGGCCCATCTCAACAACCATATAGTAACCTGCCTAAGATGAAGCAGTTAGGGGAAAAGGAATAAAACCAAAAGTGTGAGATGCCAGAAAACTTTTACCAAGAGATCAATTTTTTAAATTGAAGTATAGTTGATTTACAATGTTGTTTCAGTTTCAGGTGTGATTCAGATATATATATATATATATATATATATATATATATATATATATATATATATATATATTCTTTTTCAGATTCTTTTCCATTATAGGTTATTGTAAGATATTGAATAGAGTTTCCTGTGCTATACAGTAGGTTCTTGTCGGTTATCTATTTTACATATAGTAGTGTATATCTGTTAATCCCAAACTCCTAATTTATCCCTTCCCACCTCCTTTCCCTTTTGGTAAGCATAAGTTTGTTTTCCATGTCTGTGAATCTGTTTCTATTTTGTAAATAAGTTCATTTCTGTCATTTTTCTTAGATTCCATATGTAAGTGATATGATATTTCTCTCTTTGTCTGACTTGCTTCACATAGCATGATAATCCCTAGGTCCATCCATGTTGCTGAAAATAGCATTATTTCATTCTTTTTTTAAGGCTCAGTAATATTCCATTGAATATATGTATCTCATCTTCTTTATTCATTCAAAAGAGATCATTTTAAAAATTAGTAAGGAATTGAAAGTGAAGAAAATACCAGACCATGTAAGATGAGGATTAAATGGATCAATTTGGTTTAGTAGTAGAAGAGCTTATCTGTGATCTTGGCAAGAATAGTTGATTTGAATTGGTAGGTGAGAAATCCAGAGTGCATAGAATCCTTGTTTCTATGTCATGGTATATATACAATCAATAAATATAAGACAATCTGAAATATCCAGAAATTCAAATGCCATCTTGTCACCACCTGCCTCACTCTCATTCTTTTATTTTTTTCAGGAAAGGACAGTGAAATCCTTTTCCCTCATTCATAAAATGGGAATTTTATGAATACCTGGTTGATAATTGTAGAATCTTGTCTGGAATCTTAATTTGAAGGCCACTGCTCTTCCTCCACACTGTTGTATTATTACTTATCTTTTGTAGGGGAAAAGCTGATACTCTGGAACTAATAAAATAATTAAAAATAAAATAAACCTGCTATCCTTTGGAAAGTATTTACTTAAATTTATATTCCTTTGTGACAATAAAATAGTCTCTCTGAAGGCCAAATTTCTAATAAACTCCATATAGATCACTTTATTGATTGATACAGCAACAGAATATATTCAAAAGTGCCATTGTTTGTGGCATTACTTCACATGTTCAAAATGTGGATGATCTTACCCTGTGTGAGTGACAGTTATTTCAAAAAGGTACAAAAAGTCAATATCTGTAGCCAGCAGCCCTGCCTTCCCTTTTAGCCTTGGGTTCAGCCTGTTCCTTCAAACTGAGAGACCATCTCCATTTGCTATAACTTTGTGGCTTGCTATTGCTTCTTCTCTACTGATAATGTTATGTTTGTTTGTTGAAATAGTGCTTCAGAGTGCTCTTGAAGGATTACTCCATGTATATTATGGGAAAGACATAGGGAAAATAAAACACACATCGGGAAAGTAACCTTCAAGTGTTTATATTGCAGCATCCATACCTCATATCACAATAACCTCCCTTTTTATGTAATAAACATGAAATTTTCATTCTTAGCTTTACCTATCCATTTCACATTTAATTTTTTTTCTTAATTCCTGTACCAGAGAATGTATCAAATAAAAATGTTTTGCTGAAATATTTAGTAATCAATATTTACTATCTCTGAATAAATTTGGGTTTTGAAAGGTCAGCGATATGGCTTAAGATTTGAAGACTTGGACTAAGCTGCTTTAATTATACCAAAGTATCAGAAATCCAACCATTTAAATACTTAGTTTTCATTAAAGTACACCCTTAATTAAAATAATAGCATGAAGTATTTAACTGCCCACTCAATACTGACTAAAACAGAAAAGGGACTGACTATAGAACACTTTTAAAGAAATATAACCATCTGAATACAATTAACAACCTCCAAGTTATCAGCCATCTGGCTGCAACATCTGTTGCCTGTTGATTGCCAGGGTTCATTTGTAAGGTCTGGATTACTAGGTGGGGTAAAGAATTTTTCTAAATTGAAGAGGACTATTCTTTGAACAAGAGTATACATATAACAGTGTCTCTCTTCATTTGAAGCTCATAATTTATTGCTACATTTAATTATTTTCTGTTTGGGATAATAATCTGATCTGTTTTACTCCTTTTGCCCCATCTTGGTGGTGACAGATTAAAATTATAATGGAGTAATCATAGTTCAGGCATACAAAATGGAGTTGGGCAGCCTTTGAGGATCTGGTTTCAGGCATGTTTCTACACCACTGAGAACTTGAACTTTCTGAACTATATCTAACCACAACCTCCTCAAAAAACCAACAGCCATTTTTTTAAGAACAATATCTTCTAGCTGCAGCCTTGTGGCCTCAAGTTTTCCCCCTTGCAACCATGCAACAATTTCAAACCCCAACCAATTCTTGCTTCACAAGCACCCTTACTTCTTGCCAGCTCCAATTATAATTCTTGATAAACAACTTATGTAACTTACTTGCAGTTTTTGACTTTATAAGTTTTCTCCATTTTGTAGTCTAGAGAAACAATTCAAGTGCTTCTCGAATCTGTGTTTCCTGGGCTATAGTCCTAACAACACCAAATAAGCACCTCTTTATCTCAATCATGTCTTCATTTCTGAAAATTTTGGTTAACATTGGATTAGAGACCTGTTTAAGCCTGGCCACAAGTGAATTGACATACAATTACTGAATTGCTTATTAATAAATAGCTTTTAAGCACTGCCCTTGTATCCACTGCTGTGAAAGAAGACACAAATATGTAGAAATGAACAAGACAGAGTCACTTCCTTCTGTTAAGGGTATAGACAATAATCTACAGTGCAAGGTGGATTGTGGAAGTGAGCTGGGCCAGATCATTGTTGTGATATGAAGACTAAACTGTCTATAACTATAAAACATGTGATATGTTTTAGTTATAGACAGTAAAGTTTACTAAAAGCATTTTAATAGGAGAGTGATATGAACATGATGCAGTTATAGAGTTTAAAGTATTAAGGGAGAGTCAAGATGTAGGGAAAGAAAAACCTACTGTAACCATCCAAGATAAATCAGTTCCTATCATCCTGGAATTTGGATGTTGGATTCTTAGTCTCTATCTTTACCCTTTCTCAGCAGTTTCTCAGTCAAATAATGACTTCTTTATCTCAACATGGTTACCTAATGCTCCAGGTTTGCACATTGTCCCACTTTATTCTGGTTCAGGTCAGGGAAACTACTTTCTAGGGCTTCTACTAGGTTTCATTTTATTTTATTTTTTAAACACTGGTTGTCAATGTTAGATTCAGTTCTTCACTCTCTCCCCAATCACTTAAATCTTCTTTGTTAGAACCACTGATATTCTTTACCTAAATACTCAATCCTAAATAAATTCCCTGCACTTGACCTAGTTTCATTCAGCCCTATTTACAGCAGTTGGTGTCTATTCCTCCTACACTCTGTCCCAGAAGAATTCTTCCTGTCACAACCTACTTGACTTTCATTTTGAACTGTTGCCTAGAATATTCAAGTGCTTATCTTTTCTCTGCTTATCAAGTGGATCCCTGGATGCACAGACTTTAGAATAAAATACTTAGAGATTTTAGAATCATATCTGACATGTGGCATGAGACTGTCTGATCCCCATGTCTGGTTCCTTCTTTATATGCTGGTGAACTGCCCCAGGTTTTACTCCACACTAAGAAATGTGTTACTGCCCATGTCCCTACCATGAAAATGCTTTGTATATGATCCTATAAAGGCAATTTTTTCATTAAGAAAAAAAACCTTTAAATTATAACTTTGCCATTGTAGTGAACAGCTTTCCTTAGGCATGCTTCTATTTTCCTCTTACCCCCAAGATTAGGTCCTGTATAGCTATTTCATAAAGCTCCATTTAAGTGCCAAACATATTTAATTGAATGATTTTGCTCTTTCAAGGATAATAAATTCACATGACTTGAGAAAGGTTATATACTTATGTGAAGCCCCAATACATAAATTTGGTGAATAAAGGTGTATATCTTCTATATATTCAAATACAACAACTGCAACAAAACAGCTTCCAGCAATGGCAGAGTAATTTCTGTCAACCAGATCTTCCACTGAGAACAACCAGGAAAAATATTTTTCAAAATCTGTTTGAAAGCCTTGCCAAACTCAAAGATAGCAAGAAGCCATGGGTCTAAAACTCTGAGAGTAGAAAAGCACAGGACCTGAGCCTGATATTTGACACCATTTTTCACCTGTGGAATTCACCACTTGATATTGCAGCTACAAAGCTGAAAAGTGGAAAAGGACTTTAACAGTTTCACTGGGCTGAATGTACAAAAGTTGGAATATAAGGGCTGACAAGGAGGAAAGGCCCTGATTAAAATTCCAGGCCCTTGGATAGGACTCTGAAAGCAACATCCTAAGAGTAAGTGGGCAACACTGAATCTGATCAGTCCCTGATTGAATTAATGTTTCCAGTCCCAGACTATTTGTCTTACCAGAAGAAAAAATAAACACTTTTGGAGGAAGTAACATTATCTAGAGAAACAAATTTTCTCTATGCTATTTTGACTATAATGTTGATCATTTAATTTAAAAAAATAGTAATGAGGCACACAAGAGAGTGAGGACTGACCATGTATCAAGAGAAAGAATCAATGAAAACAGACCAAAAATAGATTTAGATATTAGAATAATCAGATGACCTCTAAAATGTGATTGATGAAAAGAAGAAAAAAATTCAGACAACTAGAAAATATGAAAATAGAATTATATATGCAAATAATAAGGTTAAGAAATACAATAACTGAAACTAAGAATTAAAGGGTTTAACAGAAGATGAGAGATACCTAAAGGAAAAATTGTTCAACTGTAATATGTCAGAAGAAAACTTCATGATTGAAGCAGATAGATAAAATGATGGAAAATTACAAAAGAATAAGATGTATTAGGAACATAATGTAAAGAAAAAAATGTCCATAATTGGAGTTGAAGAAAGAGAAAAAAGATTAAGTAGAGAAGAACCAATATTTGAAGTGATAATGGCTGAGATATTTTTAAAACTAATAATATTCAGCCACAGGTTTAAGAAACTCTATAAGCCTCAAGCAGAACAAATGCAAAACAAACAAGCAATAAAAAACAAAAACATGGGCTTCCCTGGTGGTGCAGTGGTTGAGAGTCTGCCTGCTAATGCAGGGGACACGGGTTTGAGCCCTGGTCTGGGAAGATCCCACATGCCGCGGAGCAACTAGACCCGTGAGCCACAACTACTGAGCCTGCGCGTCTGGAGCCTGTGCTCCGCAACAAGAGAGGCCGCGATAGTGAGAGGCCCGCGCACCGTGATGAAGATAGGCCGCCGCTTGCCACAACTAGAGAAAGTCCTCGAACAGAAACAAAGACCCAACACACAGCCAAAAGTAAATAAATAAATTAAAACAAAAACAAAGACAAACAAATTTATTCATACAATACTAAAAGTCTGAAAACAAAAGACAAAGAGAAAATCTTAAATGTGTGTATAAATTAAGGCATATTTGATTCAAAGATTGACAACTGACTTCTTAACACAGACAATAGAAGACAAAGGTAGTGATTACTTACATGTTTTTATCTTAAAATATTAAAACTACATTTATGAAACCTGAGATAATCTGGCTCTAAAGAACATGTTCTTTTTGCCATGATATTATTGTACTAAAATTCATTCATGTATAGTCTTTCTCTGGCAAAAATTTTCTTTAAACCCGAGATTGAAATCTTGTTTTTGATGCTATAGTTCTTAAAGAAATATTTTTAAGTCTCTGTGTTAACTTCCTTACTAGACAATAAAAATGAATAGTCACATTGGGAGAATGCACTCACATTTATTGTATGTCTGAGGTGAAACTTATAATGTATTAATATTTTTTAATATCAATATGAACTAATAGAACTTAAGTTTTAGAGCTGAGTAAGTAGAAAACTGACACCCTCTAGGTCTTTGTCTAATTGTGTAACTCTTGGTATTCCAATTATTTTTTTTTATTTAAGAGTTTTTGTTTCCTTAGTTTAAAAAGGAAATTTCTTAGAAGATAAAATGTATGTATAATTTAAATGTGTTTTATTTTCTCTATGAAATGTTAAGAAAAATTCCATCATATAAACAGTACTTTGTTTATAAAAGTTTATTTCTATTACTTACCTAAATTTGAGAACTGTAATTCTTTTATGTTTATTATTTTCCCTTTTGTTTATAAAGCAATGCATTTTATTGTAAAATGTGCATAATACATAAAGAAGAAAATAAAGAAAATTCATAATTCTACTACAAACACACACATGCACACTGTTTTTATTTTAAATATGTTCATATATACTAATATACATGTATAGAAATATATGTATACACATGTATATATATATATATATTTATGTATGTATTTAACCCTTGTCTGATCTAATAAAATGTATCTTTTTGTTAAATTTTCCATCTTGTGATTTCTGCTACAATTATTTTATCTTAGGTGAATACTGGGAGGACTGATTTTAAATCTGTACACACAGGTCTATTCTCAGTGCCAATATCTGAACTGTGCCAGTATTAAAATATTTATTATTTTCAGATTTATGCAACCATAAAGTACTGAATTTTAATAGTCTATGCAAAACTAGCCTATAATCCATACAAAATTTCCTAACCATTCTCAACCTTAATTTCTTCATCTATAAAATTTGGATCAGTAATACCTTATCTTTCTGTTGTTGGGTGGATTAGAAATATCTTATGTAAATCACTAAAGTCTATTTTGGGGACGTCATAGAGGATGTGACTGCTGGTTGACCAGCAAGCTGATCCTGGGCAATTAGAGGCTCCTTACCTCCTCCCCTCCCCTCACATCCCCGTACAATCCATGTATGTTCTGCTCACTGTTCCACACTAGAAGCCACTGAAAGGATGCAGCCTTGAGAAAGTAAAGGGTAAACAAAAAACAAAAAAGATGCAATTATTAAAATCTAGAATAAAAGACAGGGTTATTAGCAACCTTACAGAAATATTTTTAAAATTAAGGGAATACTGTGATGGATTGTATGCTAACATATCAAATAATCTAGGTGAAATTGATAAATTCCTAGGAAGGCAAAGCTAAAATTAACCCAAGAAGAACTAGAAAATATGAATAGACTTAAAAGAAGTGAAAATTTTGAGTTAAAGTGATCAAAACATTATACTTACGCACACACACACACACACACACACACACCAGCCAGGAGCAGATGATTGCACCCGTGAATTCTATCAAACATTTAAAGCAGAATTAGTATCTATCTTGACAAAAATTTTCATTAAATAGAAAAGGGGAGAACACATTTCCTAACTCATTTTATGAGCTCTGATGCCAAAGACATCACAAGAAAAGAAAACTTCAAACCAATATCCCTTATGATTATAGATGCAAAAATATTCAACTAAATACTAACACACCAAAACCAGCTGCATATTTTAAAAGATTATATACCATATCCAAATGGTATTTTTTCCAGGAATGTTAGACTGATTCAACTTATAAAAATCAATCAATGTAATATACCATATCAACAGAATAAAGGAGAGAAAAAACACACATGTCTATCTCAATAGATCCAGAAAAATCATTTGGCAAAACCCAGTATCCTTTTATGATAAAAACACTCTACAGATTAGGAAACTAGGAATAAAAAGAAACTTTCTCAACCTGTTAGAAGGCATGTTGGAAAACCCCATAGCTAACCTCATACTTAATGATGAAATACTGAGAGTTTTCCCCATAAGATAAAGACAAGACAAGGATGTTTGCTCTTATCACTTTTATGCAACATCTTATTGGATGTTCTAGTCAGAGCCATTAGTCAAGAAAATGAAAAAAAAAGATAGAGAAATTGGAGAGAAAGAAGTAAACTGTTTCTGTTTGCAGATGACATGATCTTATATAGAGAAAATACTGAGAATACACACACACATACACAGACTATTAGAGCTAATAAAGTAGTTCATCCCAGCTGTAGGTTACAAGATCAATACATAAATATCAGTTACATTTCCATACACTAGAAACATATAATCCAAAAATGATATGAAGAAAATAATTTCTATTATAGTAGCATCAAAAAAAATTTAGGGGCTTCCCTGGTGGCTCAGTGGTTGAGAGTCCACCTGCCGAGGCAGGGGATACGGGTTCGTGCCCTGGTCCGGGAAGATCCCACATGCCGCGGAGCAGCTGGGCCCGTGAGCCACGGCCGCTGAGCCTGCGCGTCCAGAGCCTGTGCTCCGCGACGGGAGAGGCCACAACAGTGAGAGGCCCACGTACCGCAAAAAAACAAAACAAAACAAACAAACAAAACAAAAAAACATTTAGAAATAACTTTAACCAAAGAAGTACTAGACATATATACTACCGAAAGCTATAAAATAGTATTCTAAAATTTTATATTAGAAAAGAAAGACATCCATGTTAATGGATGGGAAGACCTAGTCTTGTTAGGATGAGAGTAATCTCCTTATTGGTCTATAGATTCAGTGTAATCCCTACCAAAATCCCATCTTCCTTGCTTGCAGATATGGACAAACTGATCCTAAAATTTACATGGTAATTCAAATGAATCAGAATAACCAAAACAATCTTGAAAAAAAATGAAGTTGGAAGAATCACACTTACCTATTCCAAAACTTACTACAAATCTAAGACAGTGTGATACTGGCACAGAGACATATAGATCACTGGAGTACAACTGAGAGTCCATAAATAAACCCAATCCATGGTTAATTAATTTTTGGCAAGAGTTCCAAGACTATTCAATGGGGAAAAATAGTTTTTCAATAAATAGTGCTGGTTCAACTGGATATCCCAGTTATAATCTCTAAACAATGAATTTGCAAACTTACCTTATGCCATTACACAAAAAATAACTCAAAGTGGACCAAAGACCTAAATGTAGAGCTAAGACTATAAAACTCATAGAAGAAAATGTAGGTGTAAGTGAAGACAAATTGAAATTCATTAAATTAAAACATTTTTGTGTCAACAGACACTGTAAAAAATGTGAAAAGATACCAGATAAAATGTTTATAAATTTTCTCTGATTCTGTGTGTTATGTTCTCACATTTTTATAGTGTACATGGCTTTCATGGTATGTGAATTATGTAGCATTTAAAAAATAAGATTGAGAGGGAAAGATAAGGCTGAAAAATAAGAGATTGTCAAATCATGAAATCTTTTGGGCCATACTAAGGAGTGAGAATTTATTCTGTTGGTTGAGGTATTTATTTTTTATTTAATTTTTAATTAAGTATAGTTTATTTACAATGTTGTGTTAATTTCTGCTGCACAGCAAAGTGATTCAGTTATATATATATATATATATATATATATATATATATATACACACACACACACATATATATACATTCTTTTTTTATATTCTTTTCCATTATGATTGATCACAGGATATTGAATATAGTTCCCTGTGCTATACAGTAGGATTGTGTTGTTTATCATTTCTATATACAATAATTTGCATCTGCTAACCCCAGATTCCCAATCCATCCCTCCTCCAGCCCCCTCTCGCCTTGGCAACAACAAGTTATTCTCTATGTCTGCGAGTCTGTTTCTGTTTCATAGATAGACTCATTTGTGTCATATTTTAGATTCCACATATAAGTGATATCATATGGTATTTTTCTTTCTCTCTCTGACTTACTTCACTTAGTATGATAATCTCTAAGTCCATCCATGTTGCTGCAAATGTCATTATTTAAATTTTTTTTATTGCTGAGTAGTATTTCATTGTATATATGTACATCTTCTTTATCCATTCATCTGTTGATAGACATTTAAGTTGTTTCCATGTTTTGGATATTGTGAATAGTGCTGCTATGAACATAGGGGTGCATGTATCTTTTTTCAACTTTAGTTTTGTCTGGATATATGTCCAAGAGTGAGATTGCTATATCATATGGCAACTCTATTTTTAGTTTTTTTAGGAACATGCATACTGTTTTCCATAGTAGCTGCACAAACTTAACACTTCCACCCACAGTGTAGGAGGGTACCCTTTTCTCCACACCTTCTCCAGCATTTGTTATTTGTAGACTTTTTAATGATGGCCACTATGACCAGTGTGTGGTGGTACCTCATTGTAGTTTTGATTTGCATTTCTCTAATAATTAGCAATGTTGAACATCTTTTCATGTGCTTGTTGCCCATCTGTACGTCTTCTTTGGAGAAATGTCTATTTAGGTCTTCTACTCATTTTTTGATTGGGTTGTTTGTTTTTTGATATTGAGCTGTATGAGCTGTTTGTGTATTTTGGAAATTAAACCCTTGTTGATTGCATCATTTGCAAATATTTTCTCCCAGTCCATAGGTTGTCTTTTTGTTTTGGTTTCCTTTGCTGGGCAAAAGCTTGGAAGTTTGATTAAGTCCCATTTGTTTATTTTTGTTTTTATTTCTTTTGCCTTGGGAGACTGACCTAAGAAAACATTGCTACGATTTATTTCAGAGAATATTTTGCCTATGTTCTCTTCTAGGAATTTTATGGTGTTATGCCTTATACTTAAGTCTTTAAGCCATTTTGAGTTTATTTTTGTGTATGGTGTGAGGGTGTGTTCTAACATCATTGAGTTATATGCAGCTGTCTAACTTTCCCAATACCACTCACTGAAGAAACTTTTTCCCATTGTATATTCTTGCCTCCTGTGTCAAAGATCAATTGACTGTAAGTGTGTGGGTTTATTTCTGGGCTCTCTATCTTGTTCCATTGACCCATATGTCTGTTTTTGTGAAAACACCATGCTGTTGTGCTTACTGTAGCTTTTTAGTATTGTCTGAAATCTGGGAGGATTATGCCTCCTGCTTTGTTCTTTTTCCTCAGGATTGCTTGGGCAATTCTGGGTCTTTTATGGTTCCATATAGATTTTAGGATTATTTGTTCTAGTTCTGTGAAAAATGTCATGGGTAATTTAATAGAGATCACATTAAATCTGAAGATTGCTTTGGGTAGTAATTTAACAGTATTAGTTCTCCCAATCCAAGAGCACTGGCTATCTTTCCATTTTTTTGAAACATCTTCAATTTCCTTTATTGTTTTTTTTTTTTTTTTTTTTTTTTTTTTTTTTTTTTGTGGTACTCGGGCCTCTCACTGTTGTGGCCTCTCCCGTTGCAGAGCACAGGCTCTGGACGCGCAGGCTCAGTGGCCATGGCTCACGGGCCCAGCCGCTCCGCGGCATGTAGGATCTTCCCGGACCGGGGCACGAACCCGCGTCCCCTGCATCGGCAGGTGGACTCTCAACCACTGTGCCACCAGGGAAGCCCTATTGTTGTTTTATAGTTCTCAGCATATAAAAGTCTTTCTCCTCCTTGGTCAGGTTTATATTCCTAAGTATTTTAGTTTTGGAATGCGATTTTAAAATGGATTGTTTCTTTACATTCCATTTCTTATACTTCATCGTTAGTGTAAAGAAATGCAACTGATTTATGTATGTTAATCTTTTATTCTGCTACCTTGCTGAATTTGTTTAACAGTTCTAGTAGTTTTTGTGTGTAGTCTTTAGGGTTTTCTATATATAGTGTCATGTCATCTGTATACAACAACAATTTTATGCTGCTATTAGATAGTCATTAAAGCATTTAAAGCAGGACAGTAACAAAGTTTCATATTTAGTTAGAGGGCAGTACCTAGGAGATCTGGAACAAGATGTACAGGTAATCAGGATAAAGAACAAACAAGGAACAGCAGGGACACATATAGAAAGCAGAGCTAGATGGATTAGGAAATAAGAAGATTGATCTGAGAAAAAAAGGGATAAGTCAAGGTTTATAAACCAAATATGTTAGTAGATGATATGTCATTAATTCATAAAATGATTAAAATTATCCAGTATTTTGAGTTATGTGGAGTAATTAATTCATATTTGATAAAATTAACAGATGCCAAATTGTCAACTTAAAAATAATATGTTTTAACAGGTAGTGATCAAGTGAAATATAATAAATGATCAATTTGTATATATCATAGATCATTATTAGAACATATTTTCTTCAATATTAACAAACAAACATCACATTTTGAAGAATCACAGAGGAGTTATTATATATTTTAAATTAATTTTCATAAATATTTAAATGATACCTAACTATGAATTCTTTGAGGGAAGGAGTAATGTATGTTTGGTTTAGACTGTAGTTCCAGTGCTCAATCATGAGCCTGGTGTCTCAAGGTGTTTTATTTAATGTATTGTTCATTTTAAGAAATGTATAATAAATGTTAAGTTTGAGTTAATAATTTAATAACTCTCTGTGTCCTGGGTATTGTGATAAGGACACTGAGAGCATTATCTTATTTATTTCCTTCAAAACTACAATGAAGTTTGAGGAAAATATTACTAACATTTACTTTACAATGACATAACTGGAGCCTCAAGAAATTTAGTAACTTGCTCAATGTCACAATTACCAGTGGGTGAGGAATCCTAGAAAGACTCAGGGCCAGGGCTGGGATAATGGGTGACATGTGAGGCAGGGTTTTTCAATTCCAGGGCAAGCTCCTGCCCTTATTTAAGTTTGATATCTTGTTCATTGTGGGCATTTGGCATTAATTTCTATTTTTTGAAATATTACAGTAAACGGTATTATTTTGATTATGAGGTTTTTGGGCACCTCCTTAAATTTTGTGCCTGAGTTAAGTGCTTCACTCCCCTTACTCTTGTCCCAGCCCTGCCCAGGTCTGTAATATTTAGACATTCTCAATGAGTAACTATTACAAAAATGCAGGAATTAGCTAGCATCTTTGAGAGATCCTGGAGATCTTTTAGAAAACCAGGAGAGTTCAACTAATTGGAAAATTGAGGTTCTTAGGAGGATTTGTATGGGGAGAGAGTCAGGAGCAAAGCACTTCAGATAAAGTAATCACATCTCGCTCCCACCTCTATCACCAAACCTGCACTCAATGAAAGCACACTTTAGTTTGCAAGATATTTTCTCTTAGCATAAGTGTGTTTGCTAGATTATGATATTTTTCTTTAAGGTAAAACATTTATAAATACAAATAACTGCCACCATTATATTCCAAAACTTGTTTTCTATTTTGCTTCTTGTAATGTAAAAATCAGTTTTCCATAACCCTTTATATTGATTTTGTTTAGCCTTAGGTTTTTAGAAGATTTATTTCCACTAAAAACCTTCCCAAATGACTTAAGAGTAAATATATTATTTTGTAATACAGTAAGTCCCCTACATATGAACCTTCAAGTTGCAAATTTTCAAGGATGTGAACATGTCCCTGTATATAAGCTGTTGTACTGTACTACTGTACTTTTCAAGGTACTGTACTGTAAGATTGAAAATATTTTCTTTATTGTTGTGTTTGTTTTTTATGTATTATTTGTGTGAAAAGTATTATAAACCTATTACAGTACAGTGCTATATAGCCGATTGTGTTAGTTGGGTACCTAGGCTAATTTTGTTGCACTTAACGAATGTGCATTTGGAACAGAACTCTTTTGTATATAGGGGATTTACTGTAGTATAAATATATATTTTCTTATAATAGCAGATTCCTAAAATGCTCAGAATGTGGTAGGAAGACTTGATCTCCAGTTTATCTGGCATGTATCTTTCCTTCTTAGACCACAAGGTGGGTGATTATTTGCCCTTTGATTAGGAGAGCTTTTGTTTAATAATAAAGATAAGAGCAGAAAAATTGTGTACATGTAAGCAAATTGTACAAAAATTGTGTTTGCAGTGACCTAATTACTACTTTGGATGAATGTAGCAATTGATAAATTATTACAATCACAACTCTCATTTATCTTTAGCAAAATGGTAATATTGCTAAGCTCAGTTTCACTTAGTATATTTATTTGATCCATTATTTTGACTTCTAGAAAGTAAATCATATGAGAATCAATGCTTATTTTGGGCTGTATCCACATAAATAAATCAGGCTGATAAAATCATTTGAAATCAAGAGACCATATACAAATGTGTGTGTGTGTCTCTGTGTCTCTGTGTGTGTGGGTGTGTGACACAATGAAGTACTCTGACATTTTGTCCCTTTTGTTCCTGCTCACTCTCACTGCTGGTAGGAAGGAGTTCTTTCACAATAACTTATTATGGTCTTCCATTAAAAGGTATGTATCATAAATGTTCTACTCTAAATATAAGAAACTACCACAGTCCTTTAAAGACAGAGCCAAGAACAGCTGTTTCTCAACTAAGATGTAAAGGGTGATGGGTCTTCTTAATCAGAAGGTCTGATGCTATGAAAGAGGTATAGGGTTAGAAAAAAAAAATGAGGGAGGGAAACAGACTATTCAATCACAGTGCACCACTTTCTTTGCCACAGTAATTGTCTCCAGGATAGGGACATAATCCACATTACCTCATTATAAGCTTCACAAAATGTTAATGTGAGGATGGTAGGACAGAGCGTTTCTGTTCCTTTAGGATCATGGTTATATACGGGGTATATATATGTTCCAGATTTCCAAGGAATGTCCCACCTGGTTTATACCTCCTTTCTCAGCCTTATTTTAATATGACTCTTTTCACTCTGAAAGGTGTCTTGGTTTGGATAATAATTAATGTAGCTATTCTGGCTCAAAGGATCAGGTAATCTTGGTGCTGCTAATGTCCATCTCTCCTGATAAAGTAAACTCAACTATGTACAGATTAAAATCAGTCTCTGAAGTGTTACCAGGAAGTGAGATATGGAGATACAGAGACAACTAGAGCTTCTAAATGGATTTATGTTTCAGGCCATAGCAACTTGTTTTGAGCCAATTATTTGAATCAATAAATTTCCTTTTTTTCCCCTTAAACTTGTCACTTACAGCCAGAAAGATAATATATCAATTCTCCCATTTTAGACCTGGGTCAAGCTACCTTTATCTAGTCTTCCATATTGTGTAACTCCTGTGTTAAATTTAATATTATACTTTATTGTCATCATCTGTTTACTTATCTGATTCCCCTACTAGTCTGTGAGCTCCTTTAAACAGACCATGTCATATTTGTCTCTTTATTTTCAGCTCCTAAAAAAAGAATAGTTAGTATTGAGTAGGTACCCAGTAAATATTATTGAATAAATATAAGAATCAATGAATAAGTGAGTGAATGAATGAATGGTTGATGTGTTCAAAAGGGGATGAACAAAATACAACACACAACTGCTTTCCTGTTATATTAGTCCAATGATGAAAACTAAACATATGCATGAGATCATTGTTTGTCTAGATCCTAAAAGTTTTAAGACTAAATTTGAGCAGTAATAATCTCTCTTTGTTACTGAGTCCAAGCTTATACTGCTCACCACAGAACAGGCCAATAAATCAAGGAATGAGGTGTTGGGGCAAGGAATACTGACCTAGGAGATGGTGGTCTAGTGTCCCAAAGAACCATCTAACCTGAGTTAGAATTCAGGCTTTTTTTAATATTAAAAGGGGAGGGGGTGTGACCAGCTGTTGCTAAATATACCCTCAGTTCTACATTGTTCCTGCTTTTCTCTTACCATGTCATATGCTTCCCACATCCCTTCCCTTCTGCATCTATTGTATGCTGTTTGTAAAGTAGTTTTAACCTGCCCTATGATCTTTCTCTCAAACATCCTCTCTGACTCCCATTCTTCTCTCTATTCATATAATCCTATTATCTCTACTGCATATCCCACACTCTCTTTCTTTTCTCTATATTGTAATCTGCCTGCTTCTTCTATTTCCTATAAGTGTCAGCCCACTGGTATTTACTTATTGAAACTTCATCTTGAAACTACTCATTCTTGTACTTGCTTTGTCTTTAATTTTTACAACTCATCATCCATGTTTAATAGTTAGCTATTATCAAAATAAGTGTTGTGTAACCAACCAGCACCAAATTCAGCAGCTTACAACAACCAGCATTTATTTTTCTCACTAATGATCTGCATATTCGTTGGAGTACCTCTGCTTCAGCTTGTAGGTTGAGCTCAGGCCTGCTCCCCTTGTTTCTACATGTTCATGGATCAGTGGAATAAATAGAGGAAAATCTTCCCATCATAGATCTAAGGAACAAAAGAGGACAAGTCAAAATCTGTGGTTACAACATATCTACTCACATTCCATTGACCAAAGTGATCTATATTTTACCCCCAAGGGAGGGGAGTATCATTAAACAATAATCCAAACCATTACACTATCCTTTCTCTTTACTGTATTGCTCATTATAATCTATCTTGTCTAGTTGATTCTTTAGCATCAGTGTAAATCCAGTGCTAATTTTTCAGCTCTCAGATGCATCCAGGTTCCTCTAGTCCCACTACATTTTGGTTTGTGAAAAGCTCTTTTTTTGTGTGTGGTATGCAGGCCTCTCACTGTTGTGGCCTCTCCCGTTGCGGAGCACAGGCTCCGGACGCGCAGGCTCAGCGGCCATGGCTCATGGGCCCAGCCGCTCCGTGGCATGTGGGATCCTCCCAGACCTGGGCACGAACCCGTGTCCCCTGCATCGGCAGGTGGACTCTCAACCACTGCACCACCAGGGAAGCCCTGAAAAAGCTCTTTGTTGTGAGTAACTGGCCTCTATGTAACTAACTTGACAAAGGGAAATTTATTAGCTCATGTAATACATAGAATAGTTTACAACCAAGCCATATGAAGGAAAAGGCACAGCTGATCCTCGGGAACAATGGGATTCAGCAACTCAGATGCTGAAAGAAGTTTACCTGTTTCTCATCTTTGCTTCCCTTTGTCTGTGGGTTTCATTCTTTATTATAGCTTACTGGCTTAGTTAACATGGTTGGAAACACAGGGAATTATCAAATTTCACATCTTGTGTTTTTCAACCCCAAAGAGGATCTGCATATTTTCCTCTCCAATGAGTTTAAGCAAATCAGAAGGCCTGTTTGGGACAGGTGGGCATCCCTAAACCTAGCAACCATGTCCTGTATGGAAGGATAAGACAGTGTCAATGTGAGTAAATGGAGACTTTCATAGAAGAAAAGGAGGGTGTGTGAGTGTGGATCTCTTAATATCTTTCATATCCTTCTTAGTATTTTTCTACCCATTTTATCTCATCTGTAAGTATAGAACCAGCTCTTATTCTAGCACAGCTGTTCTTGGCTTGGTAATGAATATTGCTTATCCATGGTGGATGCTGCTATAGATAGCATACTTGAGTTAACAGTAATCCATCATCAGTACATAGTTTCTGTATATAAATAAGCTTATCTATATGATATAAAACAAATCAATACTAATTTACTTTGTTTTAGGGTGATACTATGGAATAGTACATCAAAACATAATACTATTTCTTAAGAGAATATAAAATTTTATATGAGGTCTGAGATGTCATCCAAGTATCCTTGACAAGAGAACTGCTGTATTCAATAAAAGCTGAATCATGTTTCTTCTGTAAATATAGATATTACACTTTAGGGAGAATATATAAATCACACCATCAACTCTAAAACAGCATGACCCTCAAACTGTGAGTCCATCTCATTTGTTGTATTACACACGTGAGAATTATATATTAATCTGACTGCTATTACCAGTGATAACCTCAATAATAGGTGCCTGAAAAGGGGGAATGCCAAGTACTTTGAATGAGCTACAGAAAGCCTGTTAAGTGGTGAAGTATGCATGAAATACACCAAGGGAAAAATATAACCCTCTGAAAAAACCAGAGGAGTTCCTTACAGGCAGTAAAATAAAATCCTCTGTGGCCATTTCTGCTTTATGTTATAACCTGAATGTTATGAATAAATGTTTAACACTGAGTTGAAATAATTTCCCATCTGGTAGCTGACCATACTGTCTTCCTTTTGTTGTTAGCACAGCTGATGACTATTCTGAAACACAAATGAAGGATTTGTCAGGTGGTCTACAAAGGAGAGTCCTACTTATCAAACTTGGAAGAGCTATTCTAAATATACCCACAGTTCTACATTGTCCCAACAACTCAAAAACCCAAATACAAATTAGACATTGTTAGAGCTACTATCTGTATGTGTTTGTATTTCTACTCAGAATTATATTTCCTAGCTTACATGTTTGATTATATTGGGAAAATGTTAATGGTCACCCAGTAATAGTGCCTTAAAGAATCCTCAAATGATAAACATACCACACCCACATATACGCACACAAAAATAAATTAATTTCCACAGTTAAATATATCATTGATTGATGTCCAGGTGCTGTTATGTATATTTACTTAACACAATTCAACATTTATTTAATAAACACTATTATTTACACAGTGCTGCACAATGACTTAAAAGCAGTTCAACTCCTAGCTCAGAAGTCTGCATTTTTCATTTGAAGATTAGATAACCGTCAGGTATTTGTAATAAAAGGCAGAGTTTATGTTATGTTAAAATAAAGCTTTATCAAAAGACCATAAGGATTATGAGCAACTAAAGATCACAACTAACTGGGAACTTCACCTTCTTGGAGGTTGTATCATTTTAAACGAAAATTCAAGAATTTCTAGTACTTTTTTAAGTAGATATGATAACAAAATAATTACTGAACAAGAAATTCATCTGACATATAATCAGTACTTAATAACTGCTAATTAAGTCTGAATTCAGGGTTCCAGACAGCATAAGTTAAAAAACGGAGTTAGTAAAGAAAAAACATATTTGAGGAGTGTACAAATTTCTCAGACCACAGTCTTCATGTAAGGTAAGTCTTAGGCAGTAGATTGGAGATAGGTGAGAAGCCACAGTGTGGGAGGCCTCAAATACGCTCTGAGAATCTTGTATTTTATTAAAAATAAAGGAGGGAAACTTGGAGTTTTCTGGGAAAGAACAAAATAGCCATAGTCACACTTTAAGTAGATTAATCTGACCATAGATTAGAATGGGTTCTGGAGGAGAAATCTGGAGTCACAAAGATCAATTAGGAGGCTTTTGCAATGGTCCTTTTGACAGACAGGTTGTTCACAAATATGCTGGCTCTCTTTCCTTTTGAGTAAATGGTAAGATTCCATTTCCTTGTCCAGGTGAAGTTAGAGTAGGCATGTGACTTGCTCCCCAGCTGCCCCCCTCACCCCTTACAGTATATATATATATATATATATATATATATATATATATATATATATATATATATATATATATATATATATATATAAATTTTAGAATTAGGACATGTTTTGTGGCTTCTCATTATCACTGTCATTTTACAAAGTGGCTTCCCCATTAGTATTGATTGATCCTGGAGTAAGGATGACATTCATGCAAAGCAGTGCCCTCATCTAGTTGGTATTTCACCTTTAGCATGGGTGAGAAAAAGTCTTAAAAAAAAATAAGCCACTGAGATTTGAGGGTTGTTTTTCTATTGCTTCATAACCAGGCCTATACTGACTGAACCTAGTGAAAGTTATTGGATTGGCCAAAAAGTTCCTTTGGGTTTTTCCATAACATCTTACAGGAAAACTTGAACGAATTTTTGGCCAACCCAATAATTAGAACTTGGACTAGCATCAAGTTAGGGACATAGAAATGTAAAAATAGGTATGAAGTTGTTATTTTATGGACAGAATATTGTTTTGATTCCAACCTCTGCAGTTCTGGTTGTCCTCTAGTATTACAAATTCTGGCTCTTAGCTTCTTATAGGTTTCCCTGAGATATCTAATATCATTTTGGATGAAACCACATGACAGTGGGAAACTTAAAATCATGCAACATTTAGAAAAGAGATAAGCAAATGGGAAATTACAGCCCATAATAATCAAAGAAAACTTGGGAAAAATTAAGAAGCATGATTGTTAAATCTTACACACTTCTTAAAATTTTTCTGACCCTCTGCTGTTTTTTAACAGGTGAAGTTAGGGTACCAGCTTCCTCAGAATCAGCTGGATTCTTGATAGAAATGCAAATTTATGAGCCTTAATGCAGCTGCAAGTATTATGATCTCTGACAGTGGAGGCCAGGAATCTGTACTCTACATTAAAATTTCAGAAACCTGCAATGTCACACTGAATTTTAAGAACTGCCACTAGTGTTAATATGCCCTCCCTTCTCTAAATTCCTACGACATTTTTTTCTTTCTTCAGTTATTACAACCTTGAACATGATCTACCTAATTGCTAGGAATTTATGTCTTACATTTTTAGCTGTGTGTGTGCTCCCAGGAGCCCTCAACATGTTTACATCTTTATTCTCCATAGTGTGTGGCACAGTTGTCTCAATGTAGAAATTAAAACAACCAGTATTCCACGTACAGTTCGTTGACCTTAGTCACAAAAAAAGAGAGAAGAGCTGTTAAATGACATTGAACATCTCATGGAAACTTTGTGAGAAACCCTATGGAAATCCTAGAGGTGGAAATCTAGCAACAATATCCAATCATGACCTCAAAGTTCCTCTAAGGAAATATTATTATCTTTGGCACTGCAATAGCTCTTGACATTTTACAGCTGGGGTTCTACCACCTAGACCCCTGAAAAACTGCTACTTTGAACAGTATATTTGACAGACAGTAAATTCTGGGAAACATGACTAACTCCTTGCCTTGCTCACTTTAACATTCAAGTCTTTCATGAATATCTATGGATAGAAGAACCTAAGTCATATGCCTGTATCCATGCAAGGGAGACATATGCTTTGGTCATGCAGAACTCATAATGTGAGAAATTTCCAAAATAAAGAGAGGTTCTCAAATAACTGGAGCACAAATGAAAAATGTCAACTCTGGGGTTGAATATAACATTCTTTCCTACCTAAGATGGTGATTTTTATAGGTGCTCTAGTTTATGAGAACATACAGGGACAGCCTTTTTAGCTCTCTACTAGGAGGTAACTGCCAGACAATAAACACCACTGAACTGAGATCTAGGTTATGAATGTTCTCTATCCAGTACAAATTCCTTAAATTCTTTTCAGACTCGTGTTTTTCCCTGTAAACTGAAGATCTTAAACTATACTGTCTGGAAGATCTCTTTTTGCTCCACAATTTCTGCCATTATTTAATTAATATTTATACAGTAGAGAAGTGAATGTGGTTTCAAAAACAAAAAGATTCTTGTACACATACATGTTTGGGACCACTAGGCATTAATTAATATTCACTCCAGTTCAGCCTATGTATTCTACTATAAATGTAATATAAATGTAATATAAAAATATACAGGTCATATATAGGCAATGAAAATGGGATAAGAAACAAGTCACTGAGGATTTTTCCCTAGGAAAATGAATTTTGATTATTTAATCTGATCACAGACTCCCAGAAATATCACGAGCCTGGAGTGTGATTGCTATTTTAATGCAACGTTTCTCTTTTACTCCTTGTGATATCCCATCTATTCAAATTTCTGTCTCTTTCTCTACCTTTTCCACAGCAGTGGGAAACCATTTGTCTAGGTCATCTATAAATGTGTTATGTAGCACATGATTTGTGGCCATAGAGTTCGATAGCTTTTCCCTGTTGCTTATTGGTAGTAGGTTTACCTTTTGACCTTATGTAATATTCCATGTGATGCCAAATCAGCCATTTGGGGGGAGGGTTAGTGACCTCACTGACAATATAAAATGGCCAAACATGTTCCCTGTAACCTCCAATAAGTAAGATAAAGAGGGGGCAAATACTTAAAATGGAAATATGAGCAGCTATTCTTTTAAAGAAAAAGAAAAGCTGTGGACATTAATAAAAACATTTTGTAGCATTATGGTTCATGTATTTCTATTTTAATATGTATTTTTGTTATAGCGTTAGTTGCTAGACTAATTGTGTGCTTTGTAGTCACCAAAATAGGGGGGGTATAGATCCTAGATGAAATTTTCTGTGACAAGATATATTAATAAGATATATTAAATAATTGATAATTCAATATTGGTGGAATGAAATAGCAGAGAAGGAGATGACAGTCTCTAATGAAATAATGATACCTAATGAGACTTCTAACTACTCATCTTCACTTTCTAGATGAAATACATTTTTTAAAATCATTACTACCACAATTTTACAGCTGCTGGTTCTTCATTATATCTATGGCTATTTTCTCCCACTTAACCTGAGTAAGTGACTATTAGAGTTCAGATCAATTTCACATGAACTTTCATCCAGCACCTGCATGCATAGTACTCCTCCCTCCCCCTCAACATCATATCATACACCAACTAACTTTATCTTGCATGGACCCAGCCCCCATGAACTTATGACCCCTCTTTTATCCCAGTTTGTTCTTCATATAACTATATAATATAAAGATGTTTGTTTATTTTATGTCCCCATCTCATCTCTTTCTCAACATTTAAATTCGTGAAGAGAAATTTCAAGCTTATTTTTTATTATTTCTCTTCAATTCTTGTTCCGTAGGTAAAATACGGTGTAAATATGTGACTGAATAGGCAAGTATTCAGCCCTTTCCCCTCAGCCTTTTACTGATATCTGAAATTTTATTCTCAACAAAATTTTAGTTATATTTTAAACATTAACTTCTTTGGCTGGACTTCTCTCAAAATAGTTTCCTATACTGGAGTGAAAAACATATGAATTCAAAATTACCTTATTAAGAATGAGTATCATCAGCACCTTTATCTCAGTTCAAAAGCCTGACTGCTGTGCACAGGACATTGCACTGAGGGCAAGTAGCTCAGAATGTGAGGGCTACTAAAGTTCCCAAATGGAGACAGAGGACACCTTTCTATATAAGAGGTGTTTAGAGATTAGGTTCAAAGGAGACATATAGGACTTGTCTTGAAGCTGCATTTATTTTTAATTGAATTTGTTGTTTATATAAGATGGTTTGGGGAGAGATCTGTTGAGACTTTAAGGTGTTATAGTTCCTTCCAAGCCACACTTTGGTACAGTTGCTGTAAAGGCAAGTGCTGAGGCGTTAGGGACTAGTTCTGGTTCCTCCAGCTTATTCATTAAGTCAACAAATATGTTATTGGTGTCAAAAATTGGTTTAGGCATTAACAGAACCATAAAAAACAAAATAGTTTATTTCTAAGCAATCCATGGAACTGAATTCCAGCTCTTTTGTCTTGGTTATCATAACCCCTTCAAAGCCTTGTGGAATGTTTCTTTCCTCACAACATTTCTGAAAATTAAAATAGCCATTCCAACCCCTTTTCCATGAGAGGTTTATCAAATAATAGCACAATATTGAAACAATAAATCTGCTCAGTAAAAATCAAGCATAGTAGCTACTCCATCACAATGAGCTCCTCTTCTCATCAGAATTACTGTCCTTAGGAGAGAGAAGGAAATAAGCCTATATTTCCTGGGGTCCTAGATGTGTCTTTCTGGGGGTGAGGTTCACAGGTAAATGGTGAAAAGTGGATTTAAAGCACATGAACAGAATTAGTAAGGGAATGTTGTAAGCAGGAAGAAATACCAAAAATACAGAGAAGGCTGATTATGGGTTATCTTCATATAAAGAAGTGTCATGAAATACTTTTAACACATCTTAGACTCATCTCTATCTTGTGGGTAGCCCAGACTTCCATGCCCAAAGGAGTACAAAGAATTTTTTTCTAAGAAGCACATGAGTTTTTTTTCTAAACAAACTGATGATTTAAAAACAAACAAATAAACAAAAAACCCCAAGAACACCAGAAACAAATACTCCTCAAAGACAAATCTGTGTCTTTATTAGACCAAATCTTTACCAAGAGGATAAACTCTGCATGACCGGTAAAGAAATCCTCTGATTTTACTTCAGAGAAAAGAAGTCTATTATATTGTAAACATTTAAAAAAAAAAACTTTTTAAAATTTCAAAATATAGTATCATACAAAACAGTTTTATGTGTAATATTTTAAATAGCAAATGATTATAAAAGAAAAATGAAATGCTTACCACCAGTGTCATAGTTCACAACAACATATACTGTCTTACAGTTTCTGTGAGACAGTAGTCTGGGCACAACTTACCTGAGTCCTCTGCATCAGGACCTTTGCTTCACGTCTCACAAGCCTGCAAACTAAGTGTCAGCCAGGGCTGTAGTCTCATCTCAAGGCTCAGCTGAGGAAGTATCCACTTCCAAGCACATGTGATTGTTGGTAGAATTCAGTTCCTGTGCTTTAAATGACTGAGTGTCTCACTTTTCTGCTGGGTGTTAGATAGAGGCTTCTCTTATTTCTGTGCCATGTGGGTCTCTCCATATGACAGCTTAAAACACAGCAGCTTGTTTCATCAAATCCAGCAAGAGAGAAAGAGTCTACTAGCAAGATTGGTTATAATTTTATGCAATGTAATCACAGAAGTGTTATCCCATTACCTTTGCAGTATTCAATCTATTAGAAGCAAGTCACAAGTCCTGCCCACACTCCAGGAGAGGGAATTACACAGGTGTGATAGAGAAAGTATAAGTGAAGATCATCCTAGAGCCTGGCCACTATAGTCCACCTTCTTATACCTTCCATCTGAACAGTACATTCACCTCTTTCCAATGTCTCCAAGTGTCTCATCCCATGACAGCATCTGCTCAAATGCCATCATCTAAATCAGGTATAAACGTGGATGAGGCTTCTTGGGTGTACTTTCTCTTGCTCCATGGACATGTAAAACTAGAGAGACAAGTCATCTTCCCACCACATTCTAAATAAAATGGTGGGACAGGCATAAGGAAACATTTATAGAGGTTCCTGTTCAAAAATGGGGACATGAGTGATACAAAGGAGTCATCAGTCCATAGCAATTCTGAAATGCAGCTGGGCAAAAGCTGGATCTTCTTCAATTAGGTTTTAAAGGCCTGGCAATAGTTCACTGTGACTCCTGGTTCCACCTTGAGTCATCCTTCTGTTTTTATGAAGAGAAGCATGCATAGGCAGCCAAGTGGTTTTATTAGTCTGCTTCCTGATTGTAGAATTTTAAGGGTACAACAACTCCTTTTCATTCTGAACTCTCACTATCCCTCTCAGTTCAAGTTTTCAGTGTTGTGTTTTGTGTGTTTCTTTTTCTTTTTTGGCTAAAATAACTTTCTCAAAAACTTGTGGATCTTCTGTGAATTCCACTTGGGTTCCCTCCATTAGACAACAGCCACACCCACTGAGCTCTTTGAGACCAGCCCTTTCCTACCTTGAGCTCCTGCTGAGAAGGCTGAGACACAACATGATTATTTTTCTTAGAGGTCCCATTTTTAGAGAGGCTCTAGAAGGCACACCTTTAACTCTTTAATGGGTCCTCTGAATGAATACTCTGACCTTTTGATCTTTGTAAGATTTTCACAAGACATAGAGTCACTTCCCCAGCTTTTTCCCTAGACCATGGCTTATCTCAATTCCACTTTCTCCTAATAATGCTTAGAAGCTATTTCTCAACTTTAGCATCTTTTACTATTGCAAAAGCTGAGAATTTTCAAAATAGTTGAGTTCTGGTTCCTTCATGTTTAACAGTTCTTCCCTCAGTTTATGCCTCTCCTCTCATATTTTCCTATAAGGAGGAAGAAACCACATAACATTTTACTTGGAAATCTCCTTAGCTGGATAACCAAGTTTATCACTTCCATGTTCTGATTTCCACATAATTGAAGGATAGAATTTTGTTACACTTTCTGCTACTGTATAACAAGGATCTCTCCTTCTTCTAGTTTCAATAACAAGTTCCTCACTTTTCAGCCCTCACTAACAACATCCTTGAAGTGCAGATCTCTACTAACAGCTTATTGAAGGCATGTTAGGCTTTCTCTATGATTGGGACAATTGTAATTGTAAACATGGAGGTCTGGGAGTCCTGCTAATGCAGCTTATGTGTGCTGTTTCTACTCAGGTTTTCTCCCAGATGTGTCATTTCTGTCTTATAATGGATTGTTTCTGAACCCATCCTAGTCTATGTCTTGGTGTATCCAACAGAGCCAGTTCATTGAAGACAGTTCTACACACATTCTCACATGGTGCTCCATGATCAAACATTCTATACCTACAAGAGCCACATAACATAAAATATATGTTTATTAAAAAGTACATAATTCTTTTTTTTTTATATTTTAAATATTTATTTATTTATTTTGGCCTCACCAGGTCTTACTTGCGGCACATGGACTCTTAGTTGTAGCATGTGGACTCTTAGCTGTGACATGGGAAGTCCCAAAAAGTACATCATTCTTTAATGAGGAAACCTAGGAGTCTGTATTGTGATTCTCCCACTGGAGCATGTTTTCATTTTTCACCTGCATCTTTTGCTACCACTGACTCTTCTAATGTCATGGAGTCTGGCTGATTGTATGGCCCATGTGGCAGGAATACTTGCACTGAATGTGGACCTGCACAAGAAACCTTTCCTGATCTAGGCCCCACTTATTGTCCGCACTCTTCCATCAGCCATCTAATGTATCAGTCAGATTCATTCTTCCTAAACATAACCCAAAGATGCCTAGCAGGTGCTGTGATTCCTTCTTGGTAGTAGGGAATGAAATCTGCAGCGATTTGTCTTTGACTTTGAAGGAAATGTGCTGGCATACCCTTTATTACTGGATACCTAAAAACTAAAGTGATGTCATAGGTGATGCCCAGGACATTAAGATCTGTTCAGACTGCATCAGGACAAAGGGTGGTAGACTTAACATGTCCCTGAAGCAAAACTATAAATGAATGTTTTCCATACCATGTAAATGCAAACTTTCTGATTCTCTTTTCTAAATGGAATCTAAAAAGAACATCTTTGCCAACTCAAGTATTGTGTGACATCTTTGTACGATTTATTAATTTGCTCTAGCAATGATAACTCTTCTGTCAGTCTAGCTGCAACTGAGGGACCCTGTGATATTCTACAGTCATTCTTCAAGTCACTGTACTTTCTGCAGGGACTAAACTGGAGATGTAAATGCTAGAGATATGAATGGAACCACTACCCACTCCTACACCCTTTAGGTCTTTAATGGTAGTACTAATCTCTACCATCCCTTTGGGAGTGCAATATTGTTTTTAGCTTGCTATCTTATCTAGGGCTTGAAGCAGTTTTAGAGGTTTCTACTTGGTCCTCCTCATCATGGTAGTCCTTACCTGATATGTCAAGGACTCAATATGGACATTCTTCCAACTGCCATGTATATCAAATCCAATTATACTTTGGGACTGGAGATACTACCAATGGGTGGGTCTATGGACCTAATGAGTCCTTTGTGAATTAAGTTTTAGCAAGAAGTCCATTTAATACTTTTTCTCCTAAGCCTTAAGCCTGCACTGGGGAGGGGGATTTGTGAAGAGACTTTGGGTCTGTGGGTAAAAATACCAACTCAAGCCCTTAAAATTTCTGAATATTCTCCTTTACCCAATGTTCATTCCCTTCAGTAATGTTTATATGTCTTTAAGGAAAGAACTTGGGGAATCATTAAAGTATATACCTGTTGCGGTGTTGCAGGGTCTTTTCTCCTAGGAAACTGACCACCTTTTCAGTCAATGGGTTCTGGACCTAAAAATTGACTAATATCTAGAAACTGATCTGGAAATCATGATTTTGGGGGCAACAATCACCCTAAGTATCCTGATTCCTTATTCTTACTCTTTTTTTCTGGTTATAGATGTTCTCTAGAACCTTTGTAGGCTGTACCATTTGGCTCCATGTTATACCAAGAGTCTCTGTAATTTCTTGCAAGTCAGAGCCCACTGGCTGCTCTTCCAACCTTTCAGGTTGTTTCAGTAATTGTGGTCTCTGAATTCTAGAGGTTGTGTACAAAACCTGGCCTCTATTACTTCGAGATCCCATTAACTCCATTGATATTAATACAATCAGGACTGCGACCACTTCTATTATTATCTCTAGCCTGAAGAAAACAGCCATCACTGAACTTTCTCCGAGTTGCTAGTGTGCCTTTCATTAGCACATTTCTGATGGCCTTGGAGGGTGGCATATCCTCCGGACCCTCCTTTGGAACATAATCCTCTGATAGATCTGCTTACCTAGCATAATGTATGCAATATAACCATTCTCAATCTTAGGTTTTCCCAATCAGAACATTGATGTTAGCATAATAGATGTCCTTGGTGAGAGTCTCTGGAGATCTGTAAATCTATCAGATTCTGAGTCTGCTGCATGGCTGCAACAGCTCTTCCACTGCAGGAGACAACTTCCTCTTTGTAAGCTGCCAAAAAAGCCCTCTGTCTTCCTACTGTCTCTCACCCTTTGGTTTCTGATTATCCTTCAGTGAGTCATCAATGCTATTTACTGAGCTAGGCCACTGTTATTGTAGGTGTTGTCTTTTTCCATAGTTTTTGAATTCCTGAATATTGCAAACTAGCACAGATGTTTATCTCCACTGGGATATTTTCAGAGGTCTTCATTTCAGTAAAATATTTACAGTTGGACCCAACCTTAGGCTAGGCACTGAGCACTGAGACAAGAATGGGTTCTTGTCCCCAGAACACCTGTCAGCTTCAAAATTTGCTTACCTCCAAGGAATCTGGCCTTCAAAATTTTCCTGACATTGCATCCAGCTCAGTCATTCAAAGTTTCCTTGGTGAACAGGGTTTCTCTGATCCTCTTGTCCACCATGTATTTGGGAACCAAGTCTCATGGGCATTATGTTTGTGGGAATATAAGGATATATTTCTCCCTTATTATTACTTCTTTATTTTTCTCACCCTTAGTGTGAGAAAGAATGACAAGTTGAATGTCTTATTAATAATTTGATATTAGGCTAAAAAAGAGGGTCCTTATTGGCAAGAAAAAGTTTTCATGTTTCTTGAATTCTATAAGACTTATGCCTCTTCATACCTGCCCTTCCAGACTTTGTGACTCTTACTTAGGAGGTACATATAACTGATAAACCTCTGACATCTATAGACATCATAGCATCCTTTTTGATAACTTTAAAAGTACAAATAGATATATTTTCTTGATAATTTCATAATAGTAATTAATATATTTTACATTTTATAAGTACTCATACATTTAAGAAGTTTATATGGAATCAAATTAATGTCCTGTATTAGTTTTCTGTTGATGCTTAATTAATTATCCCAAAACTGAGTAGCTTAAAGCAACAAATATTATCTCCATATTTCTATAGGTAAGGAATGTCGGTATGGCTTGGCAGGGTGCTCTGGCTCAGGGTCTCTCATTAGTGTTCAGTTGAGCTGTCAGTTGGTCTATTCTGAAGCTTGACTAGGGGAGGATTTGCCTCCAAGCTCTTTCATGTAGATATTGGTGGAATTCAGTGCCTCACGTTCACCAAATCCTGTAGTGAGAACCTCAGGCTATAAAACTGAAAACTTTGGTTTTTCACTGACTGTTGACCAGAGTCTCTCTCAGCAAGCAGCCACATTAGCCTCTACAGAGGAGCTTACAACATAGCACCTGGCTTTCCTAAGAGGCGATGAGCCAGAGAGCAAGCAGGGAACCAGCACCCAAGATGGAAGCCACTGTCTTTGTATGACCTAGTCTCTGAAGTGCCATCCTGGTTACTTCTGCTGTATTCTAGTAATTATGAAAGAGTCAATACATCTATCTCACATTATAATCATTTAAGACATTCTGGGTTTTTCCATATGTATGCCACTTGCTAGCAGTGTGATCTTTGACAGATTATTTAATTTGGGGAAGCCCCGTTTCCTTCTGGAAAATTCAGGATAGTAATATAAGTCCTGCCCATACCTATGGTCATAGCTACAATTTTTTTTCTCAGAGTGGCCCTCAGTATGGATTCAATTTTCATTTGCTAAAATTCAAAAGATGGCTATTAGTGATTACTTTCTTTTTATGAAGTAATTAATTATTCACTAGCACATATACCAGTTCTACAAATTTGTAAATAACAGTTTTCTTTTTTTCTTCAAACTGAAATATAATTGAAACTTTATTAGTAAATATACACAATGGACATTTAAAAAAAATATTATTTTCCATTTTTAAATATTATTTGTCATTTCAGTGAGAAGTCACATCATGCTCAGATGAAGTGAGAAATCAGTTCCATCTGGTTTCCACTCCCTTGGCCCTACTGAATTATAAAACTACAGGGATAGTGAGTCAGGAAGTGCTGGCTGCATTACTGCTCTCCCACACCCATCCATCCCCTCTGCAGCTTGAAAGACCACTGACAGGGAGACCCCATAACCTCTCAAGGTCTCCCTCTTTCATTTGCAACATGATGGGGGTGGACAAGGGGGTTGGAGACCTCCCTCTGAGGTCTTGTCAGTTTCCTGAAAAACTATTATAGGTTGCACCTATTTTCGCAAATAACATTTCCTAAAGCCAATTCCTATACAGAGAAATTCTTAACAATTAATTCTTATAATACTTACTGCACATAAGGGTTTGCTTTAGTTTATTTCAGGAATTATCATATTACATTGATATGTTGTTAGATATTTCAACAATGATAAGAAATTTAGTTCAGTATCCAGTGTGTATTATCAAATTTATTTATTTAAATGTTAAGAATATTTTAAGCCATCTGGATAATCTGAAGGAAAACTGCTAAGACTTGTAAACATATTTTTATTAGATTTTCTTATGTTTTCCTATTGTTGTATATGTTATCTTTTATATTGGTGACTACATAATGGTATGATAAAACAATATTACATATTAGAAGGTCAAAACACATTAGTTGTCTCTGTATTTTTTAACAAGTTAAACAAATATATATTCACTTAGAAATCTGACTTTAACAGTCATCTTCTTTTGTAGTAGAAATGGTTTTGTGGTAGAAAAAGTAGAAATGAGAGTTTTGTAATGTGTTTTCCATTTGTATTTCTTCCACTTTTGTAAATGCTGCTGCCATTCTTTTAGAAATGAGATCCTGAGGTATCTTTGACAATGTCCTATGGGGCAAATATGGAGAATAATATAATCTGACACTTAAATAACCATAAATGACTAAGTAAATGTCCAAGTCACTAGGGGAAAGAGAAGGTCATAGAGTCTGTATTTCAGCTGGCAGAGCAGGAATAAATTACGCCCTAGAGAATTCAGCTGTGTTCAAGGAAGCAGAGCATTACCTATGCTAACATATTGACAGAGGACAAAGAAAGGTTCAATTAACTCAATAGCTAACCTTAAAAGTTTAAAAGAACCTACCACTGAAGAAGCAGTATCAAATTCATTATCCTTTCGGAGTAGGGGGTCATTCATTTGTATAACAAAGATGAAGCACCAACCATGTGACACATTTTCATGGAGTTTACAATCTAACTGGAGAAACTGAGCTTAACAAAACTATTAAAGAAATGATTGCACAATTACACACCTAAATATGTGCAGTGTGTTATGAGAGTGTTGAAGAGTGGGATTAGTCTTTGGATGTCAGGCAAAGGTGACCTAAGGAAGTGACTCAAGCTGAGAGCTGACTATTGAGGTCATTTACTTGCTAATAGACAAAGGAAGGGAGGGAGGAGAAAGGATTTGGGCAGAGAGAAAAATCGGGTCTATGCCTTATGGTCGGTGCTGTTCCAGCAGGAGGTGGTACCACTTGTCCTGAAGATCTTCCCTTCAAAATTCCCTGAAGTTGCACCAGCTGCCCCAGTGCTTGGCAGTTGGAGCAAGGAATTGAAATCTGGGAGGCAACGGGCCCCATACAGTAGGGTAAGTCACTCTGGATTGTACAGCTGGAAACTTTATTCCTTTCCACTTGGGGCTTTTTTTCCCTCTGGAATAAGCCAATTTGTTTTGTATTTGAGTGGGGTACCCTGTTGGAGAGTGGAAATAGTTGCTGGACTTTTATCCAATTTGTGAAACAGTTCATTTGTTTCTGTGGATGCTAGAATTTGTGGGCACTTTTTGTGTTTTGTTTTTCTTGTATTTCTATCTTTAAAGGATGGGGAAGGTTTCATCTATCCCTAAAGGAAGTCCTCTGGTGTGCATTTTGGGTAAGTGGTCTGATTACAGTTATGAACCCATGACTAAGAGGAAGATGATATTTTATGGCCAAGACAATGTATGGCCACAGTACCTGTTAGGCTCTCCTCAAGGGGTTTATGCAGGGTGATTTTGGGACCCTGTGCACCATGTACTGTCAAACTTACCATGGTAATTATGTCATTTCAGTCTCCTGTGTCATTGTTCTGGATCAAACAGCTCCCCAAGGAGACACATTGCATGAGGACTGAGTTGATGGTTCTTGTGATATGTAAAACCCTGAGACAAAACTTGAGGTTTTATTTAGGGTTTTCTGTTTAACTTTGGGTTTTTCATTTCATTTTGTTTTGGACCTATTTCTCCATTTACAACGAAATCAGTTTTGTGATGTTTAAAACTTTTACTGATGTAAAGTGGAGGAAAGAAACAGAGGCGAAAAAAAACAAAACAAAAACTGTCTGTTCTTGTCCCAAAGTAGAACATACTGTGGGAGAAGAGAAAGGTTCCACTCAGTTCCTAAAATCACCAAAAAACCCCAGTCCAGAATTCAGCCTAGTTGGTTGACACCAAGGCAAAAAGACATCCTTTTAATCGTTATAGAGAATCAGTTGCTATTTATGATTTCACAGTAAAATGCAGAGGAATGGTGGCCTTTGAATGGCTCTATATAATCCTGCAATTAGAGCTTCTCTGGGAAGAAGCAGGGAAGAATGATGAAATCCCCTATATGTAAGCATTTGTGCTATTACACCAGGGAAAATAAGAAAAAGAAGGGAATGAGATTGAGGAGACGTTGCTTCACTGTCTGAGCTGGCTGTCCCTGCCACTCTGGCCACTATGTCACCTCTTCCACAACTCCCCATTTCTATACCACCAGCACTGGGACTTAGAAAATGGTCAGGCTGGTTCCCCATCCTTTTAGGGATCAGTTAGAAAATCGTGTGTTAGTTCTCAGGGACCTGGTCTGGCTGGTAACACCATCTAATATCTAACAGGGCACTGTTTTGGTCCAGGAGCCACTCTCAGGGCAGGGCAATTCCCCTTACACCGTTAACCTGTAGGGGGCCTAAATGTAAACAGCCAGCAAGCTGGGTTTCTACAGGTAACCCACTACCCTTCACGGGCAGCAAAAATATTTGAACAAAATTCAAGAAATTCAGCTAAGTAAATAAATAAATAAAAATGTGGAACCCACTGATTTTTTGGAAAGGATTTATCAGGCCTACAGATGTTATACTGATGAAGATCCTGAGGCTCCTGATAATGTCAGAATGGTAAATATGACCTTTACTGGACAAAACACCTCAGATATCAGGAGAAAATTGCAAAAATTAGATGGTGAATTTGGAATGAATCCATTTCAGTTGGTAGACATTACTTTTAAAGTATTCAATAGCAGAGAACAGAAACAGAAAAAGGAAGATGCAAGACAAAATGCCACTTTTCTGGCTGCTGCACTGAATTTTTGAAAGACAGGAGGCCCTAGCAAAGTTAAGCCATCATTAGGTAAGGACATTGGAAAAGGGACTGCCCCAAATTAAAGAAAAAGAGGGCTGAGGAAAAGGAAAGGAGTGGGGCCTCTCAGGTGGTAGAGAGGGAAGAACATTCAGGTGAAGAGTGAAGAAGCCCAGGGGATCCTCACGATTTTTCATTAGACTGTGGCTTAATTTCAACATCCCCACAGGAGGAAATTTGGCACGTCTGAAAAACTGCAAATGAGTCCAATGGGCCTAGAAAGGAGTAGACCTGGAGATAACTTGGTGACCAAAACATGTATGGTCTTTTAAGTCATAAAAAGATTGATGGTTGTTTTTATTTTGAGTGAGATGAAAGAACTTTAGAAATTTCCTACTAGAGACATTACATGATTTGACTTCTGTTTTTAAGGGATTATCAGGGTCACTTCAGCTGCCATGAAGGAAACAGACTCTGTAGGGAAGCAGATTTTGAAATAGGAAGAAAAGTTAAGAGACTATTAGCGTAATGTAGAATATCAAAAATGGCTATTAGACTATGGTATTAATAGTGAAGATAGTGAAAGGAATTGTAGGCAATAAATGTAGACACATTTGTTAATTTTACTGAGTAGAGTTCGGGACTGGGGAGATAGATGTATAAGGATGTAAGCTTAGAAGTGTGTATGTTTTATTTGGAAGTGTACTAATTTAATATGTGAGTAGCTTATGTTTTATATGGTTAGGAAGTGGGTTGGAGTCAACAAGGGAAAAGGCAGGACATCAAAGAGGGGAGTCCTGAGAAAGCAACTGTGGCAAAGGCAAGGAGGACAGGGGCAGGTCTGCAATCTTGTGACAAAGCAAGGCCCAAACTTCATGATAGTAATTTCTATCCTCAGAAAGGTTAAAGCTGAGCTGATAATTCCTTTTAATACTGAGCAAATTCTTGCTTCTCCACTGAAAGGAAGACTAAAAAGAATCACATTGTTTTGCATGGGAAGACTTTTGGACAAATCAGAAATTTGTCTTTCTATTTTCAAAAGACTTTGGACAATGAAAGCTTAATATTCTCTATGAATACATAAAAATCAGCACACAAACACATAACTCCCACTTTTCAAAATCTGAGGGTGTAAAATAACATGTATATTTGTGCAACACTTAGAAGGAGAGAAAACATAGAAAACTTTGTCCTCTATGTTACTGACATTATGTTATTGACCTTCTCCCTAGTGTCTACATACATTAAAATATTTTTTTCTTTTATAGTTACTTTAGAAAACTCTAAATTTGAATCTATCTCCATGTCATGTGCCCTAAATTTCATCCTTTCAGTAGTTATATCATAGTTAATGAATTCTATCTATGGAGAAGTGTATTGTTGGTACCCATTGATGCTGAGATGAGATAGTTGTTATAAAGTTACCTATTTAGTAGTTTTAGAAACATACCTCTTTGGATCTTGATGGTACACAAGATTTTGCTAATATACAATACATTTAGCACTATGTCAGTTCAATTTTATCAATGTGGTAATATGATGCCATTTTTATAACGTAAAATTTTTAACTTTCTAAATTAATTAGCTAAAATAATATGTTTACTTAGTAAAGAGCCAAGAATATTGAGGTGCTCAACAAGTGATAGTTATATTAATAATATTATCTTAGCATATCATAACATAATATTAGTCAAATATAATAGTCATACAATAAACACATCAAAATCCCTAAATTTCTAAATGAAATTAGTGTGATAAAAAATGGATTTCTAATGTTTGGAACTATAAAATTTACTCTCAATCATATAAAATTTGTTGTACAACTAAAAAGAAATTCCAAATATAAAAACAGAAAATAAGGGAAACATTGAAATAATGTAAAGTCAATTTATATTTTATTTATCTTAAAATAAGCCATCTTTCCTTTATTATATTTAGGGTAAGTATGCTTAATTTGTACTATATTTGAGCTCTGGCATAGAAACACCACCGAAGTATTCACTTATTTTTCATTGGTTTACCACCCGTGATAATGCAGTGTTACAAATACAGAAAAGAGTATCAGTCTTCAGAGGAGTTCTGAAACTACTATTAAATTCATAGTGTTTTTAAATTGAAATTTTTGACTTTTAAATTTTCCTTAAGATTTATTTAATGTCAGTCATTTTAATTTTAGATAGATGTAGTCTGTGGTGTCTACATAACTTGTTGTTGGTCTGTGCAAATTTTGCAACACCGGAATGAACTCTTTGAGATAGAGAAGGTGATGTGGTGAAGCGAGCCTTCGGTGGGTGCTCTGCACTTCTGTAGGACCTATTATAATACAGAGTGGAATATTCTGCCTCTGACCAAGTGTAAGTTGTCTACAAAAATGTAATCGAGTTCAAAGTCACTTAGATATTCTCTTATTCATCTTGAATTTTAAAATCAAAAGGCCTTATAGCTGTTGAATTTAAATGGACAGCATGGATATGTGTGCAAGGAGCTTAAATTAAGTTTTACACACAAATCCTAGGAAACTTTCAAAATGAAATTTGAAATTTTTATGCCTCACTATTATGCATTCTCATTAACATCCATACTATTTTTTGTCTTGTCCAACAATAATAAACTTTCATAGAAGACATATTTTCCTCTATTTATGGCTTTTTCCTGATGAATAATAGTATTTAATACATATACATATGCCACTTAAGCTATCACTTGTAAATGAAAGTTTTGCTTTCTTTGGGAAAACAGCCTGTGCTATGCTCGTGCAATTTAAACAAAATCTCTAAGTGGGACCAGGACACAGAACATCAATGGTCACACTGCCATCAGTGAGAAGGTTTCAGGTATTCAAAAGACCCAAAACAACAAAGGGACAACATCTGTCCTGTAGGTATAGCAATTATGTTATTGATAGACAGAAATAATGTGATTTGAGAATATTGAAGTGCATCTGAATAAACATCCAGTGTAAAGATGGAGAATGTGAGGTGTAATATGGTATATATGTTCACTGAATGTGCAGAATATTGCATGACTAGGAGTGTGCTGTTCTTCCCCGGAATCTAAACAGGTTAAAAAAAAAATGTGAGGGTAATAAATATTAATTCCTACCCTGCTTCTAGATTCCCAACAAAATTTACCTTTTAGGGTTTATTATATTCGATACTTTCTCTAACTCTGTTACTAAATTTACCATCATTACAATGCCAGTCTGCCTAGGGAAGTATAGAAAAAATCTCTCAATCCAAGATTAAAGTAAATTCTACAAACACTGCTCAGCTTCTATTTGTACTTACTCTGCCTTCACACAGACTATAGTTGTTGCATAAATATGTTCTAGAAAAAACAAAAACAAAGAACAAGTGTCTGTTATGTTGAAATTAAATTCGGTTTATTGTATTTCACAGAATTACTTTATATTTTCTTTGATTTTGTGGCCTTGGAGTCAATCTTAATTATTGCCTTTCTCTGACCTCACATCTGATATGACAGGAAATCCTTTTGACTCTACATTGAGAATATAACTGATCATTTCCACTAGTTCTGCTGGTTCCACGCTGGTCCAAACCACCATCATCTCTGACTTAGACAACTGGAATTGCTTCTTAAAATGTCTGTCTTCCTGATTGGCTCTTTTCAACAAAGCTAGCAAAATGATGCTGTTTAAACAGAAATTAAATCATGTCATTCTGCTCAGTGCCCTCCAAGGGCTCTCTTTCTTACATCAAATCCAATCCACAGTTCTTATAAAGGCTCTACCCAACAAACCCCATTATCATTCATTGTATCTCTGACTTTATCACTTACTCATTTCCTACCTGGTTATTCTCTTTCAGTCACCTGGTCTCATTGCACTTCTGTGCATTGTAAGATGCTTAGCTGGATCCTTTACTCACTAGAGACCCTAGCTGAGAAAATGAAAAATGTCTCCAGACATTGTCAGATGTCGCCGGTGGGGCAAAAACACCACTCCCCCAATGGAGAACCACTGATTTAGAGGAACATAGAACTTATTGTAGTGTCTAGTTACCATGTCCTTGAATTCACCTTCATTTCCAGGTACTTTCTGTAATTCATAACTGACTGGCTTCTAACTTTCCTAGCAAGGTCCATTTTCTTTTGGAGGGGAGATCTAAAAGTAAAATTTCGCTATACTATATATCATGAAATAGACAAACTGTGTTGTCATTAAAATACTATAGAACCTAACCATGTATAATCAAAAATTACTACTGAACTGATAAAGATTAACACAATGGAACTATTTTATGAACATTGAAAATGTGCTTCCAAAGAGAAATCACAATTATAAGAAAAATAAAATAAAAATTAGGCTCTACTTAATAATCTTTTAAACATAAAACATTTTATATAAAGTACTTGTATCAGGTCATTGTTGTGTAACAAATCACTCGAATAAAGCAATAAGCATTTATTTAAATGCCTAAAGCAATGAACATTTATTTAGCTCCCAAGTCTACAACTTGGTTGAATCATTCTGCTGAACAGAGAGAGATGGGCTCAGCTAATATCAGGGGGCAAACTTTTGCTTCTGTGGTCAGCCGCAGGTCAGCTAAGCAGTTTTGCTGATCTTGGCTAGACTATCACACAAGTCTAGGGCCATAGCTAAGAAAAATGAACCAAGTTGCCCCTGCTGAACAAAGTCTCTGATTTTCAAAAAAGTTTAGCTTGGGCTCTTTCTCATTGCAGAGGCTGAGTTTCAAGAGAGAGTGAAATCAAACAAAGCCTTTTTCAACTCAGGTACAGAAATGTCACACCATCACTTCTGCTGTGTTCTATTGGCCAAGGGCAGTCCAGATTTGGGGCTTAGCAAAGAGGACTCCACCTAGTGGTGGGAGAAGCCTAAAGTCCCTTTGCAAAAGGATACAGGGAAACCACTAATGTTACCATTACCATGTACCACATGAATATATTGTTTAAATGTTTGAAAATTCCCACCTACATTCCCCTTTCTTCTAGTCTTTAGAGTTCCATATAATATATTTAAGAGCAATATCAGTCCAGTGTTGCTCAATCAGGTGGACACTGGACACCCTGCTTACTTTGGTGTTTGGTAGCATACAGAGCATAGCAGAGCCCAATGGACAAAAGAAATAGAAAGAACTTCAGTTTTGCTTGGAAGTCTCCAGTGATCTTCTCAGATATTTATACTCCTATAAAAGACATATTTTACAAAGTAAGTTTGAGCATTAATGTCTACTTTGAATAATGAACGTCTATGCAAAAACAATTATCAATGTAATACAAAAGGAGAAAATCTAAAATCACTCCCAAGAAAATAACTTTAATGACTTTTCATGACTTAATGTTTGCTTTTTTAAGGATTATCAGCCTCTTCAAACATCTGGCATTTGTGTTTATGTAAAGAATTCTTATTTGGGTGTTATTTATGTAGAATCAAACATTTGAGTATCTTTCACTAGCACTTGGAAAATAATCCATGCCAATTAAGAACATAGCCAAAATACTTTAAAGTTAATTTGTGAATATTTGAAACCATGGTAATTCTTTCCTTAAAGACACAAGATTTTCAAGTAATATAGTCACAGAAAAATTAGTAATTTAATTTTTCTCCATTTAAATTTTATACAAAATTTGAGAGGTGAATGCCATGAATTAGGATAGTTCATGATCTTGTCCTTAATTCATGTATTTTGTACAATACATAGCATAATTTGTTCCTCTCTTTATTAGCAACATATTCTGAAAATATGACTAAACTTTGATAAAATTGAGTTCACTTCATTATAAGTGTATAATATATAATATATAAATGAAATAATTTTATAAGGAAAACCAATACAAATGTATTAAAAATATATTTAAGATTTTAACAAATTTGGAAGAAAATGCGAAAATATAGCACTACTTATTTTGTATTTTTCTCTCTATTTTATTTTTTCCACACTACAGATGTATTCATTTTATAATCAGAAAGAAATAACAAGTTGATCATTTAGCAAACTAAACAAACCAACAGATGCTCCTTTCAGTTGACATACAATTGCTCATTTTGTCACATGAGATCTGTTTAAAAGGGTTTTTATATTTATACACATTAGCAAATGTTTCCTATTTCTTTCTTAATAATAACAATAATAATCATAATAACACAAAGAACTATAGCAGCTAATGTGTGCTGACTACATTCTATTTACCTAGCACTGTTCTAAACACTTTACATGTATCTGCTCATTTAATTTTCACAATATAAGTTGTGATTATTATCCCCATTTTACAGATGAGAAAACTGAGATAAGAGAGGTAATTTAACTTAACTTAATCAAGCTTATAGTCAGTAGGGATGGAAGAAAAAAAGCATTTTTGAATTAATGAATGTTTCTTCTAATGCCTCCTTAATTGTTATATGCATGTTTTAGAAAACATCTCTAAAGAAAACACGTTATTGCACATGTATAATATATGATTTTCTTGGACTTGTTCATAAAAGTTTGACAGAAACACTAATAGAAATGTTTTGATTTGAAGTCAGAGTACCTGCAATATGAATCTCAAAAAAAAACTTTAGGTAGGATTTTAGTGTATGTTAAACGTTTATACCTAATTAATACATTATAGTTGAGACTATATATATGTTATAACAACAAATAATAAATAACATATATATGTTATAATACTGTCTATATAGCCTTTTTAGGGATAACAGATTATGCAAACAAAATTGTTTTTATGCCCGATATAATACTTGGAATTTAAAAAAAATCTGTGTTAAATTAATAAAAACAAAGAGAGGTATATTGTGCAATATAATTTACTCACTTAAACATTTCAACAATTTATTTGATAGACATTGTTTTAGTTATCCATTGCTTCTTAAGGAATTACCCTAAAATTCAGCAGCTTGAAACAATATTTATTATGTCATAGTTTCTATGGATCAGGAATCTGGGAACAGTTCAGCTACATGCCTCTGAATGAGAATCTCTCTCAGAGTTGCAGTAAAGGAGTTGACTACAGTCATCTCAAGGCTCAACTAGGGGAGAATTTGCCTCCAGAATCACTCGCATGGCTGTTGGCAGGTCTCAGGACTTTACTGGCTATTGGCCAGAGACATCAGCTCCTTGCCACGCGGCAGAGCACAATGCAACATCTGGCTTCCCTGAGAGCAAGTGAGGAGGAAATAAAAGAGGGCAAGCAAGATGGAAGCCCCAGTCACTTTGTAAACTAATCCCATCACTTTTTTTCATATTCTATTCCTTCGAAGCAAGCCCATAGATCTAACCAGTGTGTTGCACAAGAGTCTGAAGAGTAGCAGGCGGGTTCACTACGGGACATTTTAGAAGCTACTTATTAGAGGGTATTTTTTACAGGTGAAGAAAGTGATTCAAACTGAAATGCTAAGAAAAGGGTGGAGCTGAGATTTGTGCACAATTTCTACTCCAAAATTTATCACTTCATCATATTTCTCAAAATTATTGATCGTGTTTAGAGAAGATGAGAGATATAAAACTAACTATAAAAGAGAGAATAAAATCAATATACTAAGAGCAGTGTGAAGGATTCCTTTTAGGATTTTATGACAATATACAGGGCCTGGCATAGTCAGCTGGAAGAGGAAGAAGAAGCCCGAGCCTCGTATATGGATAGATCAACTTCAAATGTGACTTTAAGTAGAAGTGGAAAAAGCCTGCATAGAGATACTCAGTGAAAGCCTTGAAAGAGAGTAGAGAGAGAAAATCTTCCTGATGGGTGCAGCTACAGGCAGGGTATCTGGACACCTGCTTTGTACGGAAGGAGCATTGGACCATTATGAGAATATATGCATTTTCTTGGGCAATGACCAATGGCCTGGCTAGCTAGCTGATCAGGGACATGTGAATAGAAGGACTAGAAGACCAGAGACAAAAACATCTAGGTATGCATGTGTGTGGGTGTATGGGAGTGGATGCAGATGTAAGAATTTTTGTATCAAATGTTAATACTAGGAGGCATTCACCATGGAAGGGCTACTGAACAAGACCGTCCCAGAAATGGCATGGCGTGTGCATGATGGAGTGATCACAGTGGTGGAGAAAAAGGCCACTTACTTATAGTACTGACAGCATGGATTTATACTTACCAAGTATAATGTAGTTACTATTGCTGTCAAATATAAAACCCGGCAGCCACAGAGACCAATTCTGAGGCCACTAGGTTCTATTTTTAGGAGACTAACCTGCTACTTGGTGGTAAGTTGACCATGTTGGGATTCTTTAATCCTGGAGGGCTAGCAGTTTGTCCTTTCAAAAATAGAAATATATTCCAGATACGGGATTTTCTTTTTCACCCACAGAGTCTCAGCCAGCATCACTATCCTGGAGCTTACAAATTGCCTGATTCACAGGCATTAAATCACACACAACCTAGCATCTGACAAGAGGACTCATTCCACAGTGAAAAAGTGTGGGGATGGACTAATTATCAGGGGACCCATTGATCATATCACATACTGCACCATCTATAAGCACTAAGCCTATGAGAATGCTGGATTGTCCTATCAAAGGCACAGCTGAAGTGCCTGCTCAGGGACAAAATGTTCTACAACTATTTGGTGTCATCCTTCAAGACCCAGTTTATGCGCTAAGCCAGGACCTCTGTATGGCTCTGTGGCCCCTAAAAGAAGGATATGCAAGTTAAGGAAAAAGAAATAGAAGCAGGGATGACCCCACTTATTGTCCCTTAGGTTCCAGTGGGAGACTTTGTATTTCCTGCTTTGCAATTCTGAGCTCCATCAGGTTGGGAGTCATGGCCACCACAGAGGCACTTTCTTGCCAGGGGAAACAGGGTCCCAATGAAATACAAGCTCTGGCTGCTGCCAGTGTAGTTTGGATTCCTTGTGTCCCAGGACTAACAGGAGAGAAGATTCACCAGGTCAGCAAAAGTAATTTACCCTGGTGCAGAGGTGATACAGCTATTTTTACCTTCACACAGGACTCCTCTAATGGGCTATTTTTGTTTTGGGGCTTTCCATCATCTGGTCAATACTTTCTCATAGCTACACTGCAGGCTGAATCTCTCTAGGGCTTATGTCTTTCACTCTCATCACAGGCATCAGACCTGCATCATGATCTGAGTCACTGCTTGCTCATTCCTACTTCCTCCCCCCTTTATCCTTTAAGGCAATTTCTTCAATAACCATGCAAGTCTAATTCTGTTTTATAATCTTCTTTTAGGAGGGCCAGATTGACATAATATACAATGTTAGACAGGTAATTAGAGGTAGAACTGGGATAAAAACCTAGCTTTAAGTTAGTTAAATCCCATGCTTTCATCATCAAATCATAGTGTTTATTGTTAACTTAATTTCGTTGAAAAAAGTGGCTCATTATGTTCATTCATATATCTCTAAATATAACAGGTAGTCAAGATCAAGATCAGAGTTATGCAACACACACACACACACGCAAGTACACACACAGAACTGAGGGAACAACATAAATATTATAACTGAAGTTTTCTAATTATTTGACCATTATAAAGGCCCTAAATAAAAAGGGTCATTAACAACAACAACAACAAAAACAACAGTTTATGTGTGGTACAAAGTTCCTCTCCAAACTTAATTTTGAAGGAAATCATTCAAATGGAGTTTGTGATAAAAACTACTTAGTGCAAGGGTATGCACTGATCTCAAGAATACTTCTAATCTCCTCTTCACACCATTCATAAAAATAAATTACAAATTGTTTAAATAAAACATACAAAAACAAAAGTATAAAATATTAGGGAGAAATGTAAGAAAATATTTTGTGAGTTTAAAACTCTGTCCAGCCACCCAGCAGCTCCTAGGTGATGGGCAAGCTATTTCACCCTTTTGGGCCTAAGTTCCTTATCTGTAAAATAAGATCATAAATTGATCCTTTAATATGTGGTGTATCAAGGAGTGTAAGACAATGCATATAAAGTTACAGAAGGGTTTCTGGAACATAATAAGCAATGAGTAAATTTTAACTCATTATTTTTAAACAAGACACAATAACAGCGGTTAAATATACTTCATCTAAGTAAAAGCTTCTGTGCCACAGACATCATAAAAAAATGTGAAAAGAGAAGTGACAGAGTTTCCAAATGCTATAAAAGGCCTGACAAAATACACAATTGATACTAATGGTTATTTTTAGGAAAGTGAGAAGAGGTCCATGGTTAATGAATTTTTCAAGACAATATCAATACTATTTCTATGTATTTTTCATTCCTTTAAATTTAATTCATTTTGAAAAAGTAATATCTGCACAAGACAATAAATGGAAAGGGTATATAATTTTAAAAATTGACAATGTGCAAGACATATCCAACATACCCAGTACTGAAAATATCGAAAATATATGTGTGTGTGTGTTTGTGTGAGTGTGTGTGCGTGTGTGTGTATAAATATGTCTTGAAAATCTTTTCCTATCTGAAATTGCTGGGTTAAAAGAAGTATACATTTTTAGTTTTATAGGTTATATATAGCCCAAATGACCTCACAGATATTATACATATTTACATTCTTGTTACTTTTCCTTTTTATGAGTGAGATAGAGTACCATGTCATAATCCACGTTTATGACGTGGATTCCTGATTCTTGCCTCTAAATGCTGCACATTCTTTAGGTAAAATACTACAATCCATTAAAAGGGTTATACTATTGAACACAATACTATCACAGGTGTTAGACAAATATATCAGGCTTGAATGAACTGTTTAGATAATTTAAGAGGATTGTAATGCATATCATGAAAACTAACTCCCTATACTAACTTATGATATGTATTTTTCATGAAATTTAACTTCTTATACTAAACCATGATATGTATCTTTCCCACTTAAAGCTCAAGAGAATATCCCTAAAGTGTACACTCCAGGTCCTGACCTTGCTGTCTTGTCTCAAGCCCTTAAGTTCGTCCCAAAAGTAACTACTTCTTTCATTTTTGCTGTTGCACCCACTTTTGGAAAACCATATTCAATATTCACAAATTTATTCTAGACACAATTCAATTTTCTTCTAATAATAAGTATATTTTTCCAAGTAGGTGTTGGTTCACAAACTGGCCTCTATATACAGAGGGCAAGGAGAACCTGAAGAAAGAGGCAGACCACTCCAGATTGGTAGGTTGTAGGCTTAATAAGCAAGGACACTTACATATGAGGCTTGTCTTGGGTGGCCACAAGACAGAGCAGATCTCCACACTTGCCCTCCAGAATCTTAAGTTTGTGTAGAGGCCTTAAAGGGATTTAGTTTCGTACACAGTCCAGATGGTCTCAACAACACCTTACTCTTAAGCCAATATCCTAGAAATGGCTCCGGCTATGGAAAGAGTGGGCAGAACATATATGCCAAGGACAAGGGGGGAGGTAAAAAGCCTCTAATTGCCTGGATTCAGATCCAGTGTCAACTGGTAGTCACATCTTCTCTAGGACCTTTTCTAATATTCCATCCCTTTTAACCAACTCTTATAATCTCTCATGCCCCCCTCTTCTGCAATGTGCCGTTGAGTGGCCAGCAATGGGTTTCACTAGTGGGGAGGTGGCTCATTTAACAGCTATCTGGCTGCACTGGAGGCAGATACCACAGCAGCAATATAGGCACATAGAAGAGAAAACACAGATTGAGATAAAGAGTCTAAACCAGGCCCCCAGTTATAACCCTCCCACAGGGCCCTTCCAACACCTCACTAGACTGAACAGGTTTCAAACTCCTGAGAAAGGGAAACCCTTTTATTCCTGATCAGGAGAAGAATGGATGTTTTTTATCATGCATTAAAGGATATTTTCCTGTGAGGGTAAGGTGTATACAAACGTAGAGGTATTTTAAAGTTTTTTTTCCAACTAGGCTATTCAATCAGTGTCATTTAGGATCAAAAACAAACAAACAAGAAGATAAAGGGTCTCAAAATAGGTAACAATTTTTTCCACCAAGAGTCCCATGCTCCAAACCACTGATTTATTAAGTCCCTTAGGTTGGGGGTCAGATCACTCAGGCGTTCACTTGTATCCTCATGCAGTATAACAAAGATGATGTCTTATCAGACTCATAGGGTATGAACACACAACACATGTGGATAATGACACAGGTGCCTCCTTTTGAGGCAGTAATAATGTCCATACCCATCTAATTTTGGAGGATGGCTTTTTTCATTAAAGACATTTCAGTGTTCAGTGAAGACATGCTTTGTTGGCTATCATTTACAGCTTGCTGGGTGACTTCAGTAAGGGCTTCTATATGTGCTATAACATCCTCCAGTCCAATGGAGGGGACAGAGATGGCAGACAAATGATTGTACCGGTGGAAAACAGAACGTGCTGTCTGGCCTTGAAGAGAGGGAGTTTGGCAGCTTTAGGAATTTGATCTTGTTGCGCATACCAAACATATTGGCCAGGGAGGCAACTCTGTCAGACCTGAGGAGTTGGACTGGCGTGGGATATGCCAGACCCAGACTCCCAACTTCTCCTTTCTTTCAATGGTGCATGTTCTATTTCATGTACAGTGTGTTTCAGTGGGTCCAGCTTGCAGCAGGACAAAGGGATCCCAGTGGAGACTGAGTACCTCCCCCTCACCTGGAGGTATAAAGTAACTCATCCAACCTGGTGGGAAGTCCCACAGCAAATTACAGTAGATAACACCTTGCCCAGGTGTGATGGGATTTGGTGTTCTCAGCAGCATAGTACACTGATCCACAGTGAAAGTCAAGGCAGTGGCTGTTTCCCAAAATTTCCATACCTTTATGGTATTAGGTATCTAGGCAGGGTTCCCCAGTCTGACATAAAGGGAAATAAGCTCTACTGGGTGGTCATTCAGATGTATTAAAGCCTAAGATAGTATTTTAGTCCACCTGACAAAGGTGTTTTTACTTGTTAGTAATTTAATTCATTTCTTCTTTTCTACCAACTCTGCTGCCTGCAGGTTATAGGAGAGATGGAATCTCCATTCAATGTCAGGGATTCCACGTCTTAGCAGCCCAGTCAGGCTTTGTCACAAGCACTTGGACCTTAATCCACAGTAGGTTTCAGCCTGCTAGCTTTGCAAATGGCATGCTAAGGTCTCCAAATTGTTTTTTTTTAATTAATTAATTTATTTATTTATTTATTTATTTATTTATTTTTGGTTGCATTGGGTCTTCATTGCTGCACGCAGGCTTCCCCTAGTTGTGGTGAGCAGGGGCTACTCTTGGTTGCTGTGTGCAGGCTTCTCATTGTGGTGGCTTCTCTTGTTGCAGAGCACAGGCTCTAGGTGCGTGGGCTTCAGAAGTTGTGGCACGCAGGCTCAGTAGCTGTGGCTTGTGGGTTCTAGAGCGCAGGCTCAGTAGTTGTGGCTCATGGGCTTAGTTGCTCCACTGCATGTGGGATCTCCCCAGACCAGGTCTCAAACCCGTGTCCCCAGCATTGGCAGCTGGATTGTTAACCACTGTGCCACCAGGAAGTCTCAGTCTCCAACTTCTTTTCCTGCTCTCCCACCTTGTCTACCAGCCCTGAGGTTAGCAGAGTAATGGACATCCACATGTCCTTCCTTAGCCTCAGCTTCTCTTCCTGCTTTAACTTGAACTCTAGCATCTAGTAGGGCATTGGTGGCCAGTGACCTGCCCACAGTAGGGGCCAGCTCCCTGCATAGCCATTTGCTTCCCTTCTTTGCTTCAGTGGCTGCACAGTTCCTTAAACAAGTGCATTAGACCAGCCAGTGTTTTCAGGGTGTCCCAGTAAACACACGCAATCCACCAGCATCTAATATGTGAGCCACCCCTCCCCACACAGAGGTCAATTATTCAACTTGAGATTTTCCCCATGGTTGCCTCTTTTCCAAGGCCCATTTCTTCAGCCTCCTTGTTGGCTCGCCAATTGTTAGTTCACAAACTGGCCCCCATACACAGAGGGCAAGAAGAGACTGAAGACAGAGGCTAACCATTTCCGATTGGTAGGTGGCAGATTGGTAGGTGCCAGGTTTAATAAGCAAGGGAACTTACATAGGAAGCTTGTCTTGGGTGGTCACAAGATGAGTAGCTCTCTGTACTCATGCTCCAGAATTTAAAAGTTTATGTAGAGGCCTTAACTGTGTTCAGTCATGTATACCATCCAGATGGTCTCAACAACACATTGTTCTTTCAAGTGTTCATCTTTGAAAATGGCTCCCACTGTAAGAACAGTGGGCAGAACGTATATTCCAAGGACAGGGTAGGGGATTAGGAGCCTCCTATTGCCTGGGTGCAGCTAGAGGATCAACCGACAGTCACATCCTCTTGATGGCATGCTTCAACAGTAGGAGATATCCAGTGTAGAATAATGCTCTGGGTAAGATAGTCCAGACTCTGGCACATCAAGTTCTATAGAGCAGCCTGGGTTTCCAGGTCTTGCAGGGCATATTAAGGCAGCTCTAGGCATCCTGAGTCCATTGCCCTTCTAGACTTCTCTATCTATGTCAGTTGCAGGAATGCTTTGTTATTTCCCTAGTTTTACAGTATGAAAATTTAAATTAAGGATATGCCCACATCATACATTTCCCAAGGGCAATCTTCACTCAGAGACAGTATCAATTAAATTCCTATGGGCATAGTAGATAGCTCCCCAATATTTGTAAGCCCACATTTTACACAGTGGGAAAAGTACTAAACATTTATTTATGTAGTTTACTTAATTTTTAAAATTTCCCATTAATTAGAACTTTGTAAATGATAGATACCTTATGGAAACATGTGGGGTTTATATCTATCTATCTATCTATCTATCTATCTACTGATATCTATCTGTCATCTATCACTCAGTCATCTACTTCTCTATTGAATTTAATATATATATATATATATATATATATAATTGGGAAATTTAAATGACAGATGTGACTGATATAGAAAGATACAATTCTAGGTAAATGCCATTGAGATTGTTCACTCAATTTTTTTTTCCTTTATTTTCTGTTCAGCTTACTTCTTTGGCTCCTTTCTTTATCATGGCTATATGATCATTGGAAATCCCAAACCCATATCATCTCTGAGGACAGAATCTTAAACAAAATATAATAAAATAAAACAAAACAAAAACGTTCAGGAATAATGAGGGAAAGAAGGTCAGTATTAGAGCATTCTGGAAAATGGATTCACCCTTTTTATAAATTTTCTCTGTTACTTAATAACAAGGCCATTGGTTAGTTTAAAATAATGTAGAGATACTTGCAAAAGTGTCTGAATTCTCCAGGTTTATTTTTTACTTCCAAAGTAAAGCATATTTTCAAATGTCTAATAAAGCTTTTTAAATGTGTAGTCACAGATGTTATTTCTAAAGCCTGAATTTAATTTCTGCCTGATTTGAAAAATTGTATTTTTTATGCAAAGTCACATCAAGAGAACAAACTGCAAATATAAGACAGATTACTGTAGATGCAAGAGATATCACAGAAAATATGATTTTTGGTAATTGCAAAAGCAAAATGACACATGCTAGAAAAGAAAGCATCATATAACAATTCATAACAGGTACAAATATAGTGATCTTGATATAATCCTCACCTTGTAATCAGTTTTGATTCTGGTTTCCTTACACTGAAGGATGTGCATAATTTGAATTATAATATGGATCTACATAAATATAATTGGTGTAAAAACACAGCATAACTATAAAAATGAATTTAAATTGTGTTGGAAGATGTTCCAAATATACCTAAAATATCTAAAAGAGAAAAAGTTAAAGCATATATAAGAGGAATGATGGAGAATGCTGGGAACACTTACCTGTATGTCAAAGTGATTATAAATTATGAAATGCAAATAAATTTCACATTAGTAAGACATATCAAAAGACCTGTTGGCTAACACGAATTACAAATAAAAGACATCTTTACTGTGAGTAAAACCTAATGTTATTTTTTTTAATTTATTAATTCAACAGGATAGTGAATTTAAAACATCAGTGTGAACACACATAGTAGGCGCTAAGTAGATAGTACCTTCTTTTCTTATAGAAAAAAAAATCCCCAGAAACTTATTGTTTCAAAGAATGTTAATTATCTAGAAAACTGGAATTAGCATTGTTGGCTACACTAAAGGCAAAAAGTTAGAATAATCCAGTTGTGAAGTTGGGTCCAGGTTTGGTAGACTTATAAAAAAATATATATATATATTTTTTTCTGGTATGCAGGATTACCACTGTGACCCTCAAATTTGGTGATACTTTGAAAACTTTTAAAATACAGGAAAGACACCAATGTATCTATTAATGTCATTAATGTTTGCTTTTAACTATATTTCTATTGTGTTATTATGAGTAAAATAGTACATTTAGCCTTTGATATTTTGGGAAAATATATCAAAAATTTTAACATGAACATTTGGCTTTATAAATATTCCTGGAACTCTGTATTTCTGTATTTATATTGAATTGACTGTTTCTTGATCATGGTGAAGTAATAAAGCAGAGTGATTTGAAAGCATGTAGTTTGAAGTCAGGAAGGCAAAGTTTAAACCAGCTCAGTATACTTGGACGAATTATATAATCTCTCATCTTGGTGTATTTGGACAAATGCATAATCTATTTATTGTTCAGTTTCTCATCAGGAAATGAAAATAATAACACTATATACCACATGGGAATATTATCACAAGATTAAATGGTATAGTTCTTAGCACAGTATTTGTCACATAGTAAGTGCCCCAGCATTGTTAGTTGTTATTAGACTAGCAAAAATAAATAACAAGCATACCAATTTTTAATGATTCAGGGTAGGTAAGGTTCACAAATTTCCAAATTTCTAATCCCTAGCTGGAATGTCCTCATATTGATTTATTTTAAAATCAGAACATACTGCTTCATTTTGAGCATATTTGCCATAAATTTTTTCAAGAAAAATACTACTTTACTTGTGGCAGCACGTAATGGTCACACAGAAGCAGACAGACCCCTACCCAAAGTTTGGTCCAGATGTTGAAACTGATGGTGCAACACACACCCCAAGAGGGTATGAAAAGTTTTATTATTTACATAATTGACATCTCTGGAGAGCAGGTCAGGCCATTTAGGCAGGCCCTGAATGGCTTGAGCAAGCAAGGAAAGGAAACTGGTCTGGGTTTTTATTATGGTTAGAGGGTGGGTCAGTGAGGGCTTGAGCACAGGGTGGGGCTTGCATGGTTTAAATACCCACCCCCCTCCACACCTAAGGAGGGGACAGCACCTAGGCTTCTTATCAGCTTATCAGTTATATGGGACACAAGGAAACAGAGAGAGGTGAGGCATAAAAGCTGTCAGCAGTCATATATCAAAAAAAAAAAGTCAGAATTCTCATTATACAGTAAAAAAAAGACATGTGAATTCCTTCAATACTTCCTTGTATTCATCTTAAGAAATTACCCTCAGATAGCACTGATGTATGTCATGGAAAGCACTGATCAAGTTAAATAATATTCCTGGCAGTCCCAAGGAAATTATAGCTCTGCTCAACCCTCTGCAATAGTCTTTCTTCTCTTCTTCCTTTTCCTTCCTTTTTTCCTTCATTCATATTAAACATGCATGGTGATTTGTGAAGTAAGCACTAGGGAAATTTGTCACCTTATGCCTTGTCATCTTATTAACCTTGTTCTCTTGTGGAATCATAGAATATAGCTTATTGATAACACTCAGATATTGTACTTATTTTTTATTGAAGTAAAACTTAAAATGGCATCTAACGTTCTAAGAAATTTTATCCAGAGTATAAAATATATTCATCTTTGGTGATAGTCATCTTGTTTCATAATTTGCAAACTTTATCAAAATAGGTTTTGATTGTTGTTATATTGGTCTGGTTCTCATTTTTAGTTCTATGTCATAAAGGAGCCTTTAGGCATATTCTTCACAGTTATTTTTAGTTTTAATTTTTTAATAAATGAAAAATTCTTCAGGGCAATTCTATAGGATTATTTCCCTCTTCCCTAATAAAACATACATATATTATCCAAACTAATTTATATTCTGTCAGTTCAATTCAACAAGCAATTTTTGAATGCATATTTTTGGATCACTGTAATTTCATCAGAGTGAAGAAAGTAAGGCAAAGAGAGATTGAGAAAAGGAGATCCTATTCCTTACTGTACCTAAGATAATGATTAATACATTGGGATGTTTATGATTTACACAGATAAAAAAATTTTTTAAAGTGACAGTACAAGCCGTAAGCTAATTAAAACTGTTAACGACAAAATTATGCTATTTTTAAGAGTTTTCATATTCCTTGCCTGAGCTATTTTCATGTTTTACATTCCATCTAATAAAACAATTGTGTACAAGATGTTCAGTTCTTATTTCTCATTGTGAATTAATGAATAATAAAGATGATGATCATGAATTGTGAGATGAGGAATGACTATTAGCTAATAAGAATCAGAGAGGGTTAATAAAAGATTTGAAGGTTAATAAAAGATGGACAGGATCTGGAAAAGTATAGGTTTGAGTGTATTCCAAATATAATCATCATAAACAAAGTAATAAGTGCACGGGAGGGATAATATTGATATATGAGAATAGACAGTGAAAATTAAAGTAGAAAGTAAAAGTAGAAGGCATTGTCATAAAATAGTGGATTCTGAAGTTGGCTTTCAAAACTGGCACCAGACTGATGAAAACTTCATTTTTAATCAAGGAATTTGAACATAATCTTATAAACAATGGAGAATCAGTATAGATAATTAAGCAGAGAAAGCCAGAATTAAAACAGTACTCTGAAGAATATTCTTATGTACTATGTGGCAAATACTGGAAGAGTTGGAATTGTGAAAAACCAATGAAAATCTAGTAGTGTTGCAAGCTGAAGTCTGTAGAATATGGACTCTGAGATGACAATTAGCATGTGATAAATTTATTGGAGTGTATCCCCAGGATTATCACTCATGTGGTGAGGAAAAAAAGCAGGATAGAACAGAAGGAGAAATTGGAGACTGTAATGGAGTCACAAGGAGACTTCATCCTCTGTGAGTACTGAAGTTAGGACCAACATTTAGAATTGTCCCAGGTTGATGTGTGGGGCTGGGAATGTGTCACAAATTGATGTATGAAGGCTGGGACTTTATGCTTCTCTGTAGGTTAGTCACTGGATGAAGGCTAGCCTTGGATAGAGAGGCTGGCCTTGTGCAAAGTGGATCTCTTGAGCTGAGGACATTTTACAAGAAAAGCTGAGAACTGAGAGCTGTCATTCAGCAGCACTCCCTGTGGCTGATGGAACAGGGCATTCAGCTCTGAAAAGGACATCTGGGTAGCCCAGGATGAGATCCATTACAGTTCACCTCTTGTGCTGCTTAGATCCATTTCTCCTTTAAACTTTTTAAAGCAGTTCTCAAAAATCTGTGGTGGCCTCTTGGGATCTTATAACAGAAATATTAGTGTGACAAAATACAGGTCCTGTTCTGTCACTTTTCTTGAAGCTGCAACAGATACTAATTATTAGCCTTCTCTTTATCCATTCTAGATTTCTCTCTTTCTGGCACCTCTGCTGTTCTATATAACTTACCTGGTATCATAATTCAGAACTTTATGCCTAAAGTGTCTGAGATCCTTCAATTGTGCTTTTACTACAGAAATTGGGCAAGAGAGTGTCAAAATATGCTCAATAGATCACCAAGGTACAAAATTATTCCTCCTAATGTCTACTGTATAATAGTAACTGACAAAAATGGCCTCAACATTCCCCTCTGCTTGACTAACCTTTAGTTGCCTTCTGAGAGAAACCCCTAGTATCCCTTTCTGTAGATTATTTAATTTAGAAAAATTGCAATTATATTTTCTTTATCTGCCACTTTGAAATATATATAAATCTTCTCCAAACCTCTTGACAATATTACAACCTAGGAATTGTCTTTGTCAAGAACCTGGAAACTATCTTTTTGAAATGTAAAAATTAAAGGATATAGATTCTTTATCTCCTAGTGTGTGTGGGAGGGTAGGAACCTGACTTCAGTGAGTGTCAATTAGCAAACACAGATGGCCTAATCACAGAGAAAAACATTTTCAAATTCAAAAATGACTCAATGTATTAGGCATATCACATTGATCCATCTTACCCACTCAAAATCCTCCAGTACTTTTCCACTAGCTCATCCCAGTGCTTAAAAGTCCTTCTGTCTTTCTTTTAGTGAAGTGAAGTTGAGTTCAGTGTCTCTTTTCTGTTGCAATCGTCTTGAATAAAGTCTTCCTTGTCTCTGTCCTATGAGCAATGAATACTAAGTATTGGATTTAACAGTGGACATCATTGTGACCTTTACAAATGCAAGTATCTGGACTGGTAACTGGAGGGAGGTAGGGTCAAGACAGAAATTTTTTAGAGATAAGCCAATAATTTCATGGTTAAATTCTGATGATAATATTCAGAGGAAGGGAATAAAAATGATTTATGATATCGTGGGAGGAATTGCAGGAACAAAACCCTTGAGAGTGTGATATAGGATGGGTCCAGAACACAAGTGAGTATATGGTCTTAGGTAAGATGAAAGACAGTCAATTCATGGTAACAGAATGGAGGTAGTACATTCATACAAATAGGTAGCTGTGTTAGATTTAGATTCCATGTGTTCTCTTCTAAATTCTTTTTGGTTTCATAGTGAACTAGGAACTAAAATGAGGATGGTAGCAGGCATTTGAAATAATCCTCTAAGAGACTGAGAGTGTGAATAACATGAGGAAACATAGTAGGACTGCCAGACAGTCCTGAGGAACAATCTGAGATTAGACCACTATGTATTTAAAGTAAGGGCATCCCGCATGCTTGTATTTTCCCTTATTAGCAAGTTTAACTGTATAAGATAAATGTAGGGAAATCGTATTTAATCAAGATTGTTTTTTCTGTGAAGTGAGTACAAAGGGTGGGGGTGGTGGCATAGAAGTTGCAATAGATGTTTCAGTATAAGTAGAAAAGAAGATGAAGAACATAAAAATTGGTAGAATATAAAATCTGGTAGATCAATGGAAGATAGATAGATAGATAGACAGATAGATAGATTTACTGGGAAGTGTGAGATGAAAAAATAGAAGATGGTGCCTTAAATGTCAGATACTTAAAACCTATACGTTGAAGGGTTATAGTTATTGGTAAAGATTAGGTCTAATATATGGCCATAGGAGTGAGTGGGTAAGGAAGGGTGAAAAAGAGTTCACTGGAAGAGTTCAAGTATCTGAGTGGCCAGCTTATTAAAGGATTACCTACACAGTTATTGAAATAACTACTGAAAGAAGGGCTTTGATGGAGTAGTGCTGGAGAGAGACCACTTGTGACTGAAAAAAAGAGATGGTGGATCAAATGACATCTAATGCCATTACAGTCAAATGACATCAGTAGTTTTGATAGGGATATATTTGCCAAAATGCTTTTATAAATCCTTAAGAAGTAGTTCTATGAAAACTTTTATAGTCTTTAGGAATTTATCACCTCATTAAAAGTACTGTAATAATTTATACTAAACTTGTAAAAATACTTCTCTCTAAATTTTGGAATTTTGGTGATTTTGTGTAGGTGTGCTACTCTGCTTTCCATGTTCTTTTGTAAAAAAATCAGTCATTACATTTATCATAAAAAGGAAATTATGAAGAGTTTTTGAAGTTATTATAAAAGTATTTAACCTAAAAATTAAACTTTAACATTTTAACTATATTATTTAATAGAGAATTAGGAACTTTAAATTATTAATACATCACAGGAAAAAGAATCTATGATGTACATTTTAGTTCAAGTTTATAATTAAATTTATCATGAATTTCAAAAAAAAAAAATCACCCTTAGCATATTTACTTAAAAAAAAAAAGTATCACCATCACCAGGAAGTAAATTACCATTTTTATACAACTGTCATAATTTTTACTTCCAGAAATAATATGGGAGTATATGAAACAGGAAGATCAGTTTGCAAAATTAAAGATTCAGTGACTTGTGTGACACAGAATGCAATTTAGGGGCATCACAATTTAGGCAAAAATATGCAATATATTTATAAAAAATAAATTTTAAAATAATTTTGTGAATTGAGATGGCTAGCTTAAGAACTAGAGAATTTGAAGGGTTTTAAGTGAATCAATGATGTCTAACATTAAAATATCCAGGGTAGCTATTAAAAATACTGATGCCTAATTTCATTTCCAGAGGTTTTTTTTTTCTTGGTGGGAGTTGGGGGAGAAGGTGGTTGTTTTTGTTGGTTTGCTTTTATTGGGGGGGTTTTCTTTGCTATCCACTTTTTTCTAATATGCAGTCCTGGATGAGAACCACTCTGGTAAACAGTCAAGGTCTCAGCAGGAGAACTTTACATCTAAAGATGTCTACAGTAACATTCCTAGATTTATATCATTGTATAAGTCCTAGAAATCCCTCAGTTAGTGGATAATGTTAACTAAAATTAGTAAATAGATAAGAGTGAATACTTCAGGGAAGGCAGTACTGATTTTTTTACCATTTAAGAAAATACAGAATACCTTAAAGAATTTATATTATTTTCCTAAAAACCTCTTCTGAAGGATCTAAAATGTTATAAATCATAAATGTTATAAATGTAATAGTATGATGTTGTTAGGAATAAATGTATAGATTGATGTCTAAAATGTTCTGGTGCTGAGTTACTTAGAAATTAACTGCAGGAAAGAAAGAAGAGCACTAAACTTGTAGCAAGAAGAGGATAAACTGGGCTCTCCTCCCTGTTTCTGGGATTTTTATAGAACCACGTTTGCAGACTTAGTGACAAAAATGTCTGGTACAGTTATGCAGAAAGACCTCTTAGAATAGGCACAAAGCATGAGGTTATTTGGTCCAATGTGAACGCACATTAAAGGGCATCTAAAGCAAATGCAGCTACCATTGATCAGGTAGCTATTTTATAGCTGTCAATCAGGATTTTCTTTAATCAACATGGTGCTTGATCTAAAAACTCATATACAGAATGGCATGGCAACAGGGATTGTAGAGGCTGAGTACATGCTCAAAAGCTTCAACTTCCTCTTACCAAGGCTAATCTGACTATTAGTTCTGCCAAGTGCTCAGCATACTAATATCAGAGGCCAGTGATGCAGCATCGTTCCTGGCGAGGGCCAGCAAAACATAGTAGAGAACAGTGGAAAGGACTCTGAATCAGAACTTGGAAGTTTCAGGCTTTTCCTTATCTTCTCAAAGCTTCAGTTTCATCACTACTTAAGCGAAAATAAGAAGTTCTACATGAAACACTTAATAAGATTGTTGCAACCATTAAATAGAATACTGTGAGAAAATGTTTTTAAAATTAAAAACATTGTGCAGTATAAGTTATTATTCACCCTCCATTAGGTTTCATGTCTAGTGGTACTAGACAAGTGTGGTGGCAATAAAAATATATAAGAAGTTATGGACTGGAAATTTTCCAGGTAGGAATAATTAATAAAACATAGTGATATTGAATAAGAAGATAACAAAGAAGTAATCAATGCTATAACATGTTTAGAACTTCGTAACTAAGACAAACGTGCTGCTACTAAGAGAAATGTAAATTGAGAAAGGAGGCAAGCTTTGAAGAAAATGTTCCTTTTAGTTCAAAATAGAGCAGGAAAATGATTTCTAAATCTTCTCTTCCCCATGCTTTTCTCCATATTTAGCGCATTTCTCATACTACTCACAGTTACCTACCAAAAAAAATGAACTTGTCAAATCATTGTTACATATAAAATCATTTTTCAAACCCTTAGTGTTTGGATTCCTCCAAGACAAAAATCAAACTTCTTAATTTGTTGTTCACAATCTTGCACAATCCATCCCCAACCTAGTCTCACTGCAGTTTTGTCTCTCTCATGTCCTATGCATGAGATTTATTACTTTTTTCACAATTCCCACTCACATCCAGCTCTGTCAGGCCTTCATGCCATCAACAGTGTTATCTCAATTCTATCTAGAATCCATTTCCCATCTTTATTTCTCCAACTCCTATTCATCCTTTGAGTTTTATATTCAAGGTGGTATTTATAATTTCCCCAAGACACTGAGATAAGAATCTGAACACAAATGACACCAAAGAACATTATATTATACTTTATTAATGTCCATGTTTGTCTCTTACATTAAACTACTCACATGTTCTTGCTTGCCTGGTGTATTTCTCAGTTCCCATAATAGATTAGAACTAACTAAAGTTTTAATAATTAATTAATTAATGTAAAAAAAAAAAAAAAGAAAGAAATACAGCAGGGAGTTGGAGCTGCAAAATTTTAGTAAAAGAAGTTCCACCTAGGTATGTATATAATTTAGAGGCATTTCAACCAGCAATTACTGAGAATCTACCATATGCAAGATATAGTGGTATGTGGTTATATGAGTTATCTCTTATCAAAATATTTCTACAAAACAAACCACCCCAAAACTCAGTGGTTTAGAACAATGGCCATTCATTTAGCTCATGAATCTGTAAATTGTCTGCATGGTTCTTTTAGTGTTGGTGGGGCTCACTCTGTATCTGCAGTTGGCTAAAGATCAGACTCTGTTGATCTTGACTGGCCTCTCATATGTCTGGCAATCAGATGGTTGTTGCCTGGTCTAGGATGACCTCAGCTGGGACAACTGGGAAGACACATCTCTGTTCCATGTGATTTATCCTTCAGCAGTCTAGCCTGAGCATGTCCTTATGGCAAAACTAGATGGACAAAAGCAAACAAGTAAAAATTCAAGTGACCTCTTGAGACATATGTTTAGAACTGGCACATTCACTTATTTCATATTTTATTGGACAAATCAGGTTAAAGATCAGGGAGGGAAATCGACTCTGTCTCACTAATAAAAATAATTAAAAATTCATATGGAAAGGATGTAGGTAGAGAGAAGGTTGAAGAAATTAGACCATTAATGAAATCAATCTGCCATATTAATAGCCTGTGAGGCTATTAATTCATTAATTAGTTAATTAATTTACAGAAAATATTATTTGAGTGTCTATCCTGGGCACTTGGATAAAGCAATAAACAGAAGAGGAAAGATCTCTGCTTAATAGAGTTTATATGTTAGTGATTAAGATCAGTGAAAAATAAACAACAAAATATTGGTTTGTGATAAATGCTGTAAGAAATACAACAGAGTGATAGGATAGAAATGTCTAGGTGAGAAGTATGTTAGATTGGGTGGTTTTCTGGGCAGTTGATATTTGAACTAAAGCAAGAATTAAAAGAAGGGACCCTTTGAAGTTAAGGGGAAAGAATACTGAAGACAGCAGGAAGAACCACTGCAAAGGTCATAAGGTGTGAAAGATACTGGTGTATTTGAAGCTTGGAAAGTAGGCTACTGTTGTGAGAATCTAGAGACCAAAGTGGTGGATGATAAGATATGAGATTAGAGAATCAAGTGAGAGATACAATTTAAGCCTTAAGCCTTGAAGCTGATCATAAGGGTCTCAGATTTTATTCTTGTGAAATGTGAAGCCATGAAGAATTTGATGCACAGAAGTATCCTCCAATTATTGTGTATTGAAACATACAATTTTGAAGTTCTGGTTTCCAGTCTGACATGTAAGGAGCTTGGAAGTATACAGTTGAGCAAACGGGGAAAGTAAGCAAGCAAACAAACAAAAGCTCTTCTTAGATTTTCCAGAGAACTGAGGTCACAGGGAAAACCACTGTACTCAAAATTGGAGACATAGGTGGATATAGAAATTCACTAATTGCTGAAGTGGACAGCCACAGGCAGAAACCTCTGTGGGAACCAGGAATTTGGACTGGATGGTAAAAATTGTTCTGTACATACTTTTAGGCTATAGAACACATCTTATCTGTTACTAGGGAAAGCTACGTTTTCTTACATCCAGGAGAAGTCCAGTTTTCAGCCTTATTCCTTCCTTTTGGCAAATCAGCAACTATTCAGCAGTTTTAATTTAGGGCATTTAGCAAAAGTCCACCATGGGCAACAAACATGGATTTCCTCAGATCACATCTTAGTCATTCCTGACATACTTATTTTCACACATCAAATGCTAATATTATCTTTAAAAAGATCTAAAAACAATAATATAGGCTACTACTTTAGGACTCTAAGGAAAGAAGAGAACATTAAATCCAAATAAAGAAGAAAAGAAATAATAAAAATTATAGCAAGAATCAATGAAATTGAAAATAGGAAATCAATAGAGAAAAATCAATAAAACAAAAAGCTGGTTCTTTGAAAAGACCAATAAAATCAGTACAATTCTAGACAGCCTAATTAATACAGAGAACATAATTTACTAGTATCAGAGATGAAAGAGAGGACATCACTACTGAGTTCATTGATATTAAAAGATACTAAGGGATACTATGAGCAAATGTATGCCCACAAATTTGGGCACAGATTAATTTATTGAAAGACACAGTCCCTCAAAACTCACACAAGAAGAAATAGACAATCTGATTGGGCCTATGTCTACTAAAGAAATTTCATCTAAATAATATGTTAAAAAACAGAAAACATCAGGCCCAAAGGAATTCACAGGTGAATTCTACCAAACACTCAAGAAAAAATTTTTTACTAATTATCTGAAATCTCTTCCAGAAGATAGAAGCAGAGGACATACTTCCTAACTCATGCTATGAAGTTAATGTTATCCTGCTACCAAAACCAGAAAAAAACATGACAAGAAAAGAAAACTACAGACCAATATCTCTCATAAACATAGATGCAAAAATCATCAGCAAAATATTAGCAAATTGAATCTGACAATATGCTAAAAAATTATACATCACCATCAAGTGGGGTTTATTCCAGATATGCAAGGATGGCTCAACATTTAAAAAATCAGTTAATTCATTACATCAACAGTCTAAAGAAGAAAAATCACATGATTATATCAATAGGTGCAGAAAATGAATTTAACAGAATACATCTATTCATGAAAAAATCTCTCAGAAAACTAGGGGAACTTTCTCAATTTGATAAATAATATCTACAAAAAACTACAGCCAACATCATGCTTAATAATGAGAAACAAGAAGCTATCCCACTAAGATCAAAAAAAGACAAGGATGTCCCCTTTTACCACTCCTGTTCAAAATGTACTGAAAATTCTAGCTAATAAGAAAGAAAAGGATATAAAAGCTACACATGTAGGGAAGGGAGACATAAAACTGTCTTCAAAGATGAAATGTTTGTCTCTAGAAAATCTACATGAATCAACAACAACAAAAATATACTGAAACTAATAAGTGATCATATTATGTTGTGGGATACAAGGTCAATACACAACAGTCAATTGCTTTCCTATATACCAGTAATGGACAATTGTAATCTGAAATCTAAAACACAGTACAACTTACATTAGCATTCCCGAAAATAAAATACTTAGGTATAAATTAACAAAACATGTATAAGATATATATGAAGAATACTAAAAAACCCTGAGGAACTACATCAAAGAACTAAATAATTGGAGAGATATTCTGTGTTCATCGGTATGAAGTTTTAATATTGCCAAAATATCTGTTCTTCTCAACCGCATTGATAGATTCAATGTAAACCCAATCAAAATCCTAGCAAGTTAATTTGTAGGTGTCAACAAACTTATACTAAAGTTTATATGGAGAAGCAAAAGACCCAGAATAGTTAACACAATACTTAAGACTGAAAAACAAAGTTGAAGAACTGACACCATCCAACTTCTAGACTTACTATAAAGCTACGGTATCAAAAGAGTGTGATATTGGTGAAAGAACAGACAAATAGATCAATGGGATAGAAAAGAGAGCCCAAGCCTAGACCCACACAAATATAGTCAACTGACCTTTGAAAAGAAGCAAAGACAATAAAATATAAAAAAGACAGGCTTTTTAATAAAAGATGTTGGATCAAGTGAACATCTATATGCAGGGGAAAAATTAATATTGACACAGAACTTACACTCTTTGAAAAAATTAACCCCAAATTGATTATACACCTAAATGTAAAATGAAAAATTACAAAACCCCTAGAAGATAACATAGGAAAAAATCTAGATAACTTTGATTTTGGCAACAACTTTTTAGATACAACACCAAAGGCTAAATCCACGAAAGAAAGAATGAATAAGCTAGACTTCATAAAAAGTAAAATTTTCTGTGCTAGTGAAAACAATGTCAAGAGAATGAGAATACAAGCCATGGACTGGGGGAAAATATTTGCAAAAGAAACACCTGATAAAAGACGGTAATTCAAATTATTTAAATAACTCTTAAAACTCAACAATATGAAAATGAACAACCCAGTTAAAAATACACAAGTTATCTGAACAGACAACTCATCAAAGACATACGGATGATAAATGTAGGCATGTGAAAAGATGCTTGACATCATATGTCATGAGGGAACTGCAAATTAAAACAACACACATATTACTATTGCAGAAGTCCAAAAAGCTGACAACCCCAAATATTTGTAAGTATGTGGAGCAACAGGAATGCTCATTCATTGATTGTGAGAATGAAAAATGATACTCATTTTGGAGAACTCTGGCACTTTCTAACAAAACTAAACATACTCTAGGGACTTCCCTCACGGTCCAGTGGTTGAGACACTGTGCTCCCAATGCAGGGGGCCCAGGTTTGATCCCTGGTCAGGGAACTAGATCCCACAATCCACAACAAAGAGCCTGCATACCTCAACTAAAGATCTCGCATGCTGCATTGAAGATCCCACATGCTGCAATGAGGATCTTGCATGCAGCAATGAAGGTCCCATGTGCCGCAGCTAAGACCTGGCTCAGCCATGTAAATAAATAAATAAATAAATAAATAAATAAATAAATAAATAAATAAACTGACAATAAGTGAATGAAATAAAGAACTCATATAAAATAAATAAACATACTCTAGCTATATGATCTAGCAATCACACACCTCCATATTTACCCAAATGGAGAGAAAATGTATGTCCACACAAATAACTGCACATGGATGTTTGTAGCAGCTTTATTCATAGTTGTAAAAACACAGAAACAACCAGATGTCCTTCACTAGAGGAATGGATAAATAAACTTTGGAACATCCAGACAATGGAATATTATCCATCAGTGAAATAAATGAGCTATGAAGCCATGAAAAGACATAGAGGAAACTTAGATATATATTACTAAGTGTAATAAACCATTCTGAAAGGGCTACAAACTATTTGATTCCAAATATGTAACATTCTGGAAAAGGCAAAGCTATGGAGGCAGTAAAAAGTCAGTGGTGGTCAAGGGTTTAGGGAAAAGAAGGGAGGGGTGGTAAGCTGAGTACAGAGGATTATTAGGGCAATGAAACTATTTTTATATCATACTATAATCGTGAATATATGTCATCCCACATTCGTCAAGACCCATAGACTGTACAATGCCAGGAGTAAACCCTAATGTAAACTCTGGCATTTGGGTGATAATGATGTGTCAGTGTAGTTTCATACATTATAACAAATATACCACCCTGTGTGCTGTGTGGATAGAGGGGGGAAGCTGTGTATGATGGAGGTATAGGGGATGTGTGAACTCCCCATATTTTCTGCTCAATTTTGCTGTGAATCTAAAAGTATTCTAAAACTTAAAGTCTATTTGAAAAACATATCATTCTGGATGCTGTGTGAGTAATGGATATAACGTGGTCATAGATGATTGATCCTACTGTCTTTGAAAATATTAGCCAAGGCAGATATAGAGATATAAATGAATAATGGATATAACGTGGTCATAGATGATTGGTCCTATTGTCTTTGAAAATATTAGCCAAGGCAGATACAGAGATATAAATGAATAAAATAATGAAAGTCAAATTAATATAAATACTGAGCCAGGACACATGTAGGATGCTGAGTGAAGCAAGAGGAAAGAGTAATTCATTCTGACAGGGGGAATCTATGAAGTCTTCTTAGAGATCATAGCACTTGAACTAAACATTGTATAATGAATAGAAATTCAATACGATGAAAAGGATATGAAAAGTATTCAAGGCCTGAGACAGTAACAACTAAAAGACTGAAGTTTAAAAATGCATTTTGTGCCCAGGTGTTATTTAGGCAAACTAGGAAATTTTGAATACACATGCACGAGTAAGTAATGTTTTATTTGTGGCAGAAATGGTGGATTGTCAAGTATAATCTTAACATTTCGTTTTTAGACTTTTTGTTGACAAAACTTGTGATTTATTTAAGAAGCACTAAGATTTTTTTTCATCCTAACTTCAGTGTTAAAATTGTTCATTCATAATATTTCAAGGAAGGAAACATCCAGTTAGTTACAATTACCAAACTATAAGTAACTGTAATATATATCAAAGAATAAATGCTAAAATGACAAAAACATACCTGTGCATGAGGATGAAAGCATCACATTTAAGACTGTGAGAGAAAGAAATATCATTATATTAAGTATTTGGTATACCCTATATGAAGGTGGGAGATCCAAAGTATCTCAAAAGAATTCGTAATATGTATTTTCTAATCAGAGGAACATACTGTTAAGTCAGGATTGCTTTATATATTTAGGCGCTTTGAGTTTTCTTTTTTCTTTCTTCCTTGCCTCCTTTCCTTCTCTCTCTCTATCTCTCTACTGTCCCCTCTTCCATCTTCTCCTCCATCTCCTTATTCTCCTTCTCTTTCTCCTTCTTCTGTTACTCAGGATTCTCCTACTTAGCAGTAAATTTCCCTATACATTTAAGTATACTTGCTTAAATGACATTCTCTTTTCATTGGTATTTAACAATGATCAGAGGTCAAATTTTATGATAACTTTTATTGTCTTCATAAGGTCCTGTTCTAGTAGAATAATTCTTCCAAATTTTATTTAATAACTAGTGAAATTTAAGAGTCAGCAAATTTAATACTAAGTTTTAAAAAAGAATGTACATCTTGATATTCATGTAAATGGAATCACAACTTATACTTTTCTGTTTATCTGTGAGAATATTCCATGTTATTATTGCATGTAGCTGCAGCTCAGTTTTTATATTTGCATATTACTCCATTTCATGATTATACCTGATTTTTGTTAGGCATTTCAGAGTTGTTTCCAATTTAGTACTTTTAAAATCAAAGATGCTATACACATTTGTATATGTATCTTTTGTTAAATTTAAGTAATCAACAATATTAGAAATCAGACTGCTGGGTCTTAAGGCAGGCATATGTTGAGTGTTAGCTGATACTGCCCAACTTTTTTTTCTTTTAAGTTATTGTACCGACTAATAACATGAGTTCTGCTATCTGCACATTCTGGTCAACACTTGGTATTTTCAGTCATTCTGATTTGAGACATTCTGTTGGGTTTTTAGTATTTTGTCATAATGATTCTGATTTGCATTACTCTGATGACAATTGATTTTAAGAAGTTTTCTACATGTTTGTTGACTATTTGATTATTCTTTTTTGTAAAGTTCCTGTTCAAATATTTTACCTATTTTTAAATTGACTTGTGTGAGACTTTCCTACTGATTCATAGAGTTTTTTTGTATATTCTGTGTACGAGTCTTTTGTTAGGTATATGTATTGCAAATACCTTTTCCAAGTCTGTGGCTTAATTTTAATAAAATCCAATTTGTCAAAGTTTTGGTTGTTGGGTAGTTGTACTACTTTCCCCGGACTTGAGTATTGTCCTTACTTGTTTGAACTGATCTGTACTCTGCTAAATACAGGAGGAGGGTTCTCTCTAGATCTCTGGAATTTTCTTTCTTTGCAGCTCTCTTCTCTCTCTTAGTCTGTCCTGTTAACTTTGGTCTACTATATTCATCTGCTTTGGACTCCTCACTCAGCTCCATCTTAACTCAATTAGTTCACTGGGCAATGAATGGATTCCTTCCCTTTGTGCCATGGGCTGGAAACTGTCTCAAGGTAATGAGCTGGGACAATTACAGGCTTCACCAAGATTGTTACTCTCAGAGATCATGGCTCTGATGCTTGATGTTGAAAATCAGTGTTCTATATATTTTGCCCCTGTTATTAGTTGATTTAGGTGGGAAAATTAATTCAGCCCCTATTTTTCTATCTTGACCCAATGCGGAAGAAGAAGAAATAGAAATCTCCCTCTCAGTCTCTCTCTCTGTCTTTCTCCTTTTTATTTTTGTATTGTTTTATCATATGTATATATACACACACAAATATATAAAATGTATATGTATACAATGTACATCAGATATATTTCTAGACGTACACATACAAAGGTACCAATGTAGACACTAAAGGTATTTATTCTTGTTCTAGGAATAAGAGAATAGAGAAAAACTATCTCAAATTGGGGTCCTTGTATATTTACTAATTCTAATACATAAGACTCTTTCAGCATTGGTGCTAAGAGTACTAGCAGGGACCTCTTCAGGTGTATGTGGAAGGATTTCAGCCATCTTCCTTTTCCAGAGTCCTTCACCTGTCTCAGAAAGGCCTTCTGGAACAGTTCTTATTTAGTATTTTTGCATTTTTCCAATTAACAAATCTTACACACAAACAGCAGATAATTACTTTTCATAGAGATATACTGTCTACATATTTTCTGATTATTATCTTAAGTCTTTATAGGATTGAATATAAAATTTGTCTTCAAATTCTGGCATTCTATTCAGTCATATTTCCTAGGATCCTTCTACCTAAATTATCTGCCAGATGGACTTGAGCCTTTTGGCTACTGCTTCTCTAGTTCTTGAAATCATACTTATTTTTTAATCCTTAACCTAAGTGCAGCTTGCTCCATGTAGCCTGTCTTGATTACATTTTTATGTGATCCTCATAACACCTTGGAGATATTTGCTTTATAAATAAAAATGAACATATAAAAATTTAATAGAACTAAGGACAAAGAAAAATTTTTTTTTTTTTTTTTTTTTTTTTTTTTTTTTTGCGGTAGGCGGGCCTCTCACTGTTGTGGCCTCTCCCCCTGCAGAGCACAGGCTCCGGACGCGCAGGCTCAGCAGCCATGGCTCACGGGCCCAGCCGCTCCGCGGCATGTGGGATCTTCCCAGACCGGGGCACGAACCCGCGTCCCCTGCATCGGCAGGCGGACTCTCAACCACTGCGCCACCAGGGAAGCCCAGAAAAATATTTTTTATCAGGCAGTATATGGGCTCGTAGGAAGAGATACATATTTTCAAAATTTGTTTTAACAAGCTTATTTTCACATGCAATTTCACATGGGGTGACTAAGCTGATGTCCATGCTTTGATGAAAATGCTGAAGCTGCTTTTTTTCTTGGGATTAGAAAAAATTGATTTGTTCTAGAAAATGAGGATTAAGTTTTCAGTGTGGTAAGCGTGAGAAGAAAAGAGGACACCCAGAGGAATAGTGGCCTTCTTTCAAATTCTACATTTGTAGGAGAGTAGCTGTGGCTAGGAAGGGTTTTAAAGTTCCATTGGAACATGTCATCATAAACTATACTTTGCATATTCTGATGACATGATAAGTTTCCTCTTATTATCGACATTCACCAATATAGGAAATGTGTAAGATGTGCTGAGATTCTCCTGGACAACTACGGTTGTTGAGATAAAGTTTTTGAGAAAAAGCCTTATTTCTGCTTAAGGAGACATGGGTTCCAGTTTTCATGTTGGCAATGTGTATCTATACTGTGATATAAAATATTGGTTATGTCTGTCTATTGATGACAGAGCTTATATTCATTATTGAAGGAAATTCCAAGTTGAAAGAAATGTTTCTCTTTAAGACATAATTAATGCTAAAATTTCCTTACATACCTAGATACTGGAAGGAGAATCAAGTCGAAATAAAGGACAGAGGTTAGGAAAGTGACTCTCCTTGGTTTAGGGAAGTACCAGAGTCTGTGTGTGTGTGTGTGTGTGTGTGTGTGTGTGTGTGTGTGTGTGTGGTAGTGGTGGTGGTGATGTTGCTCAAATTTTATTAGAAATTACCTTTGTCCTTTCCGAATTTAACTAGTAACTACTGTCTCTATTATTTTCAAAGCATTCGGAATAGAGACATTTAAACTTTAAATAGATGTGAATGATAGGTAGATAGATGGATAGGTAAGTAGATAGATGATAGATAGATAGATAGATGATAGATAGACAGACAGACACATTCAGGAAGAAAGTAATTTGGCTATAAACTACACAAAATCAAATGCTTTCTAGTGGCCCTCCCAGATAAAATGGGCAATAATCACATTGTGGATAACTGCAGAAATTGTAGGGACTTGTGTGTTCTTTGAATCTCCAGTCTCATTGAAAAAAATAAAATATTTTGTCTTTCACTTCTTTTATCTTGACTAAATTTATGCATTCACAGCTGCAACCCTAGATCTAAACACTAGATATTGCTATGTTTCTTAGTTTAATTTTTTTAACTTTTAACTTTTTTATTATTACTTTTTTTCTTACTGTTTGAACATACTTGCTTTGAGCGGATTTTTTTTTTTTTAATTCTGAAGCAGCAGTTCTGTGATGCATTCAAGGTCATAGTCTCTCTACCCTTGCCTGCTATACATAGGCAGAGCAATAAAACAGGTAATACTATTGAGGTGCAGATCTCATTTCTACCAAACATCTGTGCAGTATGAATCTCCATATTACACCCTAAACACCAATTTTTGGTAATATTATAGAGTTTGCCTCTTTGCATTTTTATTTACATTGCTATGACTCAACTGGGATATGCCATTGTTGAGACATGCATAACTTTTAATGATATAAAATGTAGGAAACCATACTACTATTAGGAAAATGTCAGCTTTAAGCAATACAATTTCTAATAAGAAACAACTTAGAGAGGCACTAAGTATTAGAGAATAAGCTGCTTCACGATTTAAAGAATGATACTTAGGGAAGGAAAAGATTGGATCATCATATCATCAATGAAAATAGATCCTTTTCTGTGATAATATTAGAATTGTGCCTTCTTTCCAGCTTTTATTCTTTCCTATCGAAAGATTTCATTTTACCGCAATGTCAATTTCTAAAAGAAATGAATTACAATTATATAAATCGAAGGCAATGAACATCAATGATTACAAAAAGTAGTAAGCTTAGCAATATGCATATTATTATTATTTTCAGACTGATAGATATTTAAATTTTTTGGATTAGAACTTCCCTATATTCAAGCATAGAACCTTCAGAGCACCTCAAATTCATTCGTGTTTTCTTTCTTTCTTTTTTATTTTATTTATTTATTTATTTATTTATTTATTTATGGCTGTGTTGGGTCTTTGTTGCTGTGCATGGGCTTTCTCTAGTTGCAGCAAGTGGGGCCTACTCTTCATTGCATTGCACGGGCTTCTCATTGCAGTGGTGTCTCTTTTAGTTGATCATAGGCTCTAGGCATGTGGGCTTCAGTAGTTGCAGTACGTGAGCTCAGTAGTTGCAGCTAACAGGCTCTAGATCACAGGCTCAGTAGTTGTGGCGCATTGGCTTAGCTGCTCCTTGGCATGTGGGATTTTCCCAGACCAGGGGTCGAACTCATGTCCCCGGCATTGGCAGGTGGATTCTTAACCACTGCACCACCAGGGAAGTCCCCATGTTTTCTTTCTTGATGATGGGTATGAGTAAGGATTTATAGTAAGTTCAGGGACACAGATGAGTTCCTAGCTGTATCAAATTCCATGAACATTTGGTGCATTAAGTCCCACTGCCCCTTGACTAGATAGGCAACTGATTCCTCAATTGTTTATCTAGGAGTACAAAGGGTGTGCCAAAGTCGCAGTATAAAGGCATTGTTCTTAAAATTCTATTTATACACTCTGTAGTTTATGGTCCAGAAAGAAAAAAAATAATTTTCCTTGATCTCTTGTCCAATAATATTTTCTGTCTACATACACCAACATATACACACCATCAAAAAAGAGGAGTTTCATTTTAAAAGAATTGCACTCAAACAAATATGAAATACGTTTTTAAATTCACTGATATTTTTCCTTTAAGGTAGCACTTTGTATAAATCTTTGCAAAGCCCTTTAGAATGAATTGGTCTTCTTCTATGCTCCCATTAATTCCTAGTGGTAGTTTGATATAAATCCTATTAAAATTAGTCATTTTATGTCGTCCTTCATTCACAAAGTTTGAGTTCTTACAGAATGGACAGAATTCTTAATTCCTATCAGAAACTAAACACTCGATAAATTCTTTCTAAATAAATCACCTGGATCCATTCTATGTAATGGAGAGAGATATGAAAACTTCATAGTGGACAATAAACTAATGATATCACTGTGTTGTTTTTAATTTAGATTACGCTGCTTACCTGAAGTATGGAAGACTTTGACAGATGAACAGCACTAAAGATAATTATAAAACTGATAAGAAAATTCCTATGAGAAAAGCCTAATGTAATTAGTAACTGTGTTTTAGTGGGGATAACTACAAATGTGTGTGAGGGCAAGGTACTGAAGAATAATCAAATCTGTGAAGGTGAAGTAAGCTCCTTGGAGAAAGCACCACATATTTGCAATGTATATTTTCTTGGGCCCTCATGAGAAATAAACCAGTATTAAATAACAATTATCCAGTATAGTTATTTCCATGGATCAAATTAAGAGTTGTTTGTTAGATTTCCATTTACTATGGGCTATAAAGCCATAAGTTATATTATACCTTATGCTATTAAAATTATGTGTTAATTTAAAAAGACTGTCTTTTACCTATGAAGCAAAGCATATAGGATACAAAATGATCTCTTATTCACCATAGGAGGTTCTGATTAGCATTCTTCCATGAACTGCTTTTTATGTTTATGCTTTCAAAGGCTATTTAAAATTTATCTAAATAAGAAATAAAGACCCTGAATTGTTTCCTGAAAAGACATTGAGTAAGATAGTGAGATATACTACTTATTTATCAGTTGGAATCCTTCTGAAAGTGTGGTGGCCAAAACAAATAAAAAATGACAGCAAAAATAATAAAAAGAACAGATAGAGCCTACAATTTACCAACACAGCACATTAAAAATGAGAATTAAAGGAATAGTTTCTATAGACTTTGTCTCCACCAAAATAAACAGTCAAATCCAGCTGTGGTCAGTGACATTTTTCAATGTCACAGGCTATTTTCCCATTCCTATAGAAAAGGTTGAGATTTTTTGAGTAGAGATTTTGCAGATTTTATGGAGTAATAAAATTTTCAACGACTAGATTATAAATCCCTTAATAAAATTTTAGAAGCATATAAATACCAAGAGATGTAGTCTGTTGGGAAAAGGAAACACACAAGCACACCCTTGACCTCTAGCAGCTTCACTGGTCTTCTTCTGGGAGAAGGAGGGAGGGGCCGAGTAAGAAGAAAGGACAAAATAGGAAGGGAAAATGCAGATGTGATCCTTGGAAGCAGTTTGCACACTTTCTGAAGAATAGAAGTAATTGGTGCTTTTTTTTTTTCAAATAATTGAAGTACCATGACTTCCTCTGACAACTCCTCTGTATCATAAATATTAAATAATAACTGAAACTACTAGTTAACATTTTCTTTAAAGAAGAACACTATTTTAAAGTTACAGTCCATTGGTGTAAAATTCTCATTCACTCCATTTTGATCAGTCCCACTAACATTAGTTTTATCTGAGACACATTGTCTATCATCTTTGCCCATGGCTTTTATGCAATTTACTGGAAATGTCTAATGCCAATTAAATGAAAATTATGTCTTGTACATGTATTTGTGTAACTAACATTAAAACATAAAAATTACTGAAGTCTATATGTGATGCCAGGAATACATATTTAAGATGCAGAGAAAAAGGCCCAGGGAGCAGGAGATTGGAAGGTACTTTGCAGAGCAGACTGTCAGAAGGGTGGCAGACAGGTCCTTTGAAGCTAATGTACTCAAATTTCCTGGGGCTGCTGCCGTCTTCCACAGGAGCAGCCTCTGAATGACAAACATTTCTGTCTAATCCTGCCGAAGACAGATAAGTCTGGCAATTGAAACTGTGAAGTCCTGACAGGCGACAGCATTTGTTTTGTAATAGCAAAAGACTGATGCTGAAATATCAGAAATGGAATAGCATTCTCTGACAGCCAGAAACTAACATGTTTGACAAGAAATTGGAACCGTGATTATTTCTAGTCAAACAAGGTGTCTGTTCATTCAAAGCATCACATTTACCTTCATTGCCCAGGTTCAAGATTCATTTCATTACTGACATATTCTTTTTCTTCCCCCTTATCAAGTTTAAAAACTTAGAGGCACATGTGTTTGATATATTTTACCAAGTAACAATAATTGCTATTTTCTTTTTAATAACGACCACAATAAAAATAAAAACACAATGTTCCCTCATTGTGTTCAATCATATCTCCACACTCATTTGTAAAATCTGTTCCATTTAACTATCAAGTCTCTGCACATTTCAGGTTTTAGTACAACATCTATCAAATTTGAGCCCCTTTTAGATCACTTTTCCCCATTCTATCTCATAGCCTATCTAGTTGTTACCCATTAGCCTTAAAAGCCTCTATGATAGATTAGATTATCCGGATTGGCCTGATATAAGCCAGAAAAGAAATGTCACCATTTTAAAATATAACATCAGAAAATTAACCAAACTATAGTGAGTAAAAAAATGGAACTTATCTACTATTCCCTTAGATATTAAACGGAGGTAATACTTAATTTCCCGACTTTGGGTAATCCCGTTGGATAAAATTTTTCTCCAAATTTTAGAAGGCTGCATAATAATTTATCAGAACAAAAGTAGCACTTTTGGGGGCAGAATTCTGTTACATGGAAAGGTTAACAGATTCTTCAAAAGAATTTTAAGAATAATTATAAAACAAGAGCCAAATGAATAGCAAACATCATTTTAGAAATTTTTATATTTAAAAAATAAAATAAACTTCAATACAATTTCCTCTAATAAAATATACTTTTGAAGTATATAAAAATGTAAAACATATTATTTATTGGTTATCATTAAGGGTGAAGATTTCAAGAGGTATAAAACATTCTTTCATTTTAAAGATAGTTGTCTAAAATATAAGCATGTTTGATGTAAATGGTATTAAATATTTCAGTGGAAACACAAAAAACTTAAAATTTTAATATATAGTACGTCGTTATTTTAATATTGTTATAGTGAATGACATTTTTCTGTTTTTAGTTTGTCAAATACCTCTAAGTCAAAAACAGTTTAAAACATGTCCCAAGGAGGACCTTCAAGATGGTGGGGGACTAAGATGTGGAGATCACCTTCCTCCCCCCATATATATCAAAAATACATCTACACGTGGAACAACTCCTACAGAATACCTACTGAACGCTGGCAGAAGACCTTAGACCTCCCAAAAGGCAAGAAAATCCCCATGTACCTGGGTAGGGCAAAAGAAAAAAAACAGAGACAAAAGAATAGGGACAGGACCTGCACCTCTAGGAGGGAGCTGTGAAGGAGGAAAGGTTTCCACACACTAGGATGTGCCTTCACGGCGGAGACTGTGGGTGGCAGAGTGGGGAAGCATCGGAGCCACGGAGGACAGTGCAGCCACAGGGTTGCGGAGGGCAAAGTGGAGAAATTCCCACACAGAGGATCGGTGCCGACCAGCACTCACCAGCCGGAGAGGCTTGTCTGCTCACCCGCCAGAACGGTTGGGGGGCTGGGAGCTGAGGCTCTGGCTTCAGTCGTATCACAGGGAGAGGACTGGTGGCGTGAACAAAGCCTGAAGGGGTTAGTGCATCACAGCTAGCCTGGAGGGAGTCTAGGAAAATCTCTGGACCTGCCTAAGAGGCAAGAGACCATTATTTTGGGATGTGTGAGGAGAGGAGATTCAGAGCACTGCCTAAATGAGGTTCAGAGACAGACACAAGCCTCAGCTATCAGCACAGACACTAGAGATGGGAATGAAATGCTAACACTGCTGCTACATCCACCAAGAATCCTGTGTGCAAGCAGAGATCACTACCCACCCCTCCACTCCCGGGAGCCTGTGTAGCCTGCCACTGCCAGGGTCCAGTGATCCAGGAACAACTCCCCTGGGAGAACACATGGTACGCCTCAGGCTGCTGCAATGTCATGCTGGCCTCTGCTGCCAGAGGCTTTTCCCGCATTCCATACCCCTCCCTCCAACTGGCCTGAGTGAGCCAGAGCTCCCTAATCAGCTGTTCCATTAACCCACTCCTGTCTGGGTGAAGAACAGATGCCAGAGGGCGACCTACATGCATAGGCAGGGCCAAATCCAAAGCTGAACCCCAGGAGCTGTGCAAACAAAGAAAAAGGGAAATCTCTCCCAGCAGCCTCAGGAGCAGTGGATTAAACCTCCACAATCAACTTGATGTACCCTGAATCTGTAGAATACCTGAATAGACAAGGAGTCATCCCAAATTTGGGGCAGTGGACTTTGGGAACAACTTATAGACTTGGGGTTTGTTGTATGGAACTATTAGCTTCTGATTTTATGTTTATCTTAGTTTAGTATTTAGTGCATGTTATCATTGGTGGATTTGTTTATTGGTTTGGGTGCTCTCTTCCCTTTTTTAAAATACTATTTTTATTTTAATAATATTTAAAATATTTCTTTTAATAACTTTATTTTACTTTATTTTATTTTATTTTTATTTTTTTCTCCATTTTCTTCTAGCCATGTGACAGACAGGGTCTTGGTGCACAGGGCAGGTGTCAGGCCTGAGTCTCTGAGGTGGGAGAGCCAAGTTCAGGACATTGGACCACCAGAGACCTCCCGGACCCACGTAATATCAATTGGTGTGGGATCTCCCAGAGATCTCCAACTCAACAGTAAGACCCAGGTCCACTCAACAACCAGCAAGCTCCAGTGCTGGACACCCCATGCAAAACAACTAGCAAGACAGGAACACAACCCCACTCATTATCAGAGAGGTTGCGTAAAATCATAATAAATTCACAGACATCCCAAAACACAGCACTGGACATGGTCCTGCCCACCGGAAAGACAAGATCCAGCTTTATCCACAAAAACACAGGCACCAGTCCCCTCCAACAGGAAGTCTACACAACTCACTGAACCAAAATTAGCCACTGGGAGCAGACACCAAAAATTACGGGAACTATGAACCTGCAGGCTGTGAAAAGGAGACCCCAAACACAGTATATTAAGCAAAATGAGAAGACAGAGAAATACACAGCAGATGAAGGAGCAAGGTAAAAACCCACCAGACCAAATAAATGAAGAGGAAATAGGCAGTCTACCTCAAAAAAGAATTCAGAGTAATGATAGTAAATATGATCCAAAATCCTTCAAATAGAATGGAGAAAATACAAGAAACATTTAACAAGAACCTAGAAGAACTAAAGAGCAAATGAACAATGATGAACAACACAATAAATGTAATTAAATATTCTCTAGAAGGAATCAGTAGCAGAATAACTGAGGCAGAAGAACGGATAAGTGACCTGGAAGATAAAATAGTGGAAATAACTACCACAGAGTAGAATAAAGAAAAAAGAAGGAAAAGAATTTAGGGCAGTCTCAGAGACCTCTGCAACAACATTAAACTTACCAACATTTGAATTATAGGGGTCCCAGAAGAAGATGAGAAAAAGAAAGGGACTGTGAAAATTTTTGAAGAGATTATAGTTGAAAACTTCCCTAATATGGTAAAAGGAAATAGTCAATCTAGGCCAGGAAGCGCAGAGAGTCCCTTACAGGATAAATCCAAGGAGAAACATGCCAAAACACATATTAATCAAACTATCAAAAATTAAATACAAAGAAAAAATGTTAAAAGCAGCAAGGGAAAAGCAACAAATAACATGCAAAGGAATTCCCACAAGGTAAACAGCTGACCTTTCAGCAGAAACTCTGCAAGCCAGAAGGCAGTGGCAGGACATATTTAACATGATGAAAGGGAAAAACATATAACAAAGATTATTCTACACAGCAAGGTTCTCATTCAGTTTCAAGAGAGAAATTAAAACCTTTACAGACAAGCAAAAACTAAGAGAATTGAGCACCACTAAACCAACTTTACAACAAATGTTAAAGGAACTTCTCTAGGCAGAAAACACAAGAGAAGGAAAAGACCTACAATAAGAAACACAAAACAATTGAGAAAATGGAAATAGGAACATACATATTGATACTTAACTTATAAATGGATTAAATGCTCCAAACAAAAGACACAGACTGGCTAAATGGATACAAAAACAAGACCCGTATATATGTTGTCTACAAGAGGCCCACTTCAGACCTATGGAAACATACAGACTGAAAGTAAGGGGATGGAAAAAGATATTCCGTGCAAATGGAAACCAAAAAAAGTTGGAGTAGCAATTCTCATATCAGACAAAATAGGCTTTAAAATAAAGACTATTATAAGAGAAAAACAGGGACACTACATAATGATCAAGGGATCAATCCAAGAAGAAGATATAACAATTATAAATATTTATGCACCCAACATAGGAGCACCTCAATACATAAGGTAATGCTAACACTCATAAAAGAGGAAATCAACAGTAAGACAATAGTAGTAGGGGACTTTAATATCCTATTTTCACCAATAGACAGATCAACCAAAATGAAAATAAATAAGGAAACACAAGCTTTAAATGATACATTAAGCAAGATGGACTTACTTGATATTTATAACACATTCTATCCAAAAACAACAGAATACACTTTCTTCTTAAGTGCTCATGGAACATTCTCCAGGATAGATCATATCTTGGGTCACAAATCAAGCCTTGGTAAATTTAAGAAAATTGAAATCATATCAAGTGTCTTTTCCAAGCACAGCGCTATGATATTAGATATCAATTAAAGAAAAAAAAATTGTAAAAGATACAAACACATTGAGGCTAAACAATATGCTACTAAATAACCAAGAGATCACTGAATAAATCAAAGACGAAATCAAAAAACACCTAGAAACTAAGGACAATGAAAACACAATGACCCAAAATATATGGGATGCAGCAAAAGCAGTTCTAAGTGGGAAGTTTATAGCAATATTCCTCCTCAAATAAACAAATTAAACTTACACCTAAAGCAATCAGAGAAAGAAGAAAAAAACACCCCCAAAGTTAGCAGAAGGAAAGAAATCATAAAGATCAGATCAGGAAAAAAAATGAAAAAGAAATGAAGGAAACAATAGCAAACATCAATAAAACTAAAAGTTGGTTCTTGGAGAAGATAAAAAAAATTGATAAACCATTAGCCAGACTCATCAAGAAAAAAAGGAAGAAGGCTCAATTCAACAGAATTAGAAATGAAAAAGAAGTAACAATTGACACTGCAGAAATACAAAGGATCATGAGAGACACTACAGGCAACTATATGCTAATAAAATGGACAACCTAGAAGCAATCACAAATTCTTTGAAAATCACAACCTTCCAAGACTGAACCAGGAAGAAACAGAAGATATAAACAGACCAATCACAAGCACTAAAATTGAAACTGTGAATTAAAATCTTCCAACAAACAAAAGCCCAGGACTAGAAGGCTTCACAGGTGAATTCTATCAAAAATTTAGAGAAGAGCTAACACCTATCCTTCTCAAACTCTTCCAAAATAGAGCAGAAGGAGGCACACTCCCAAACTCGTTTAATGAGGCCACCATCACCCTGATAGCAAAACCAGACAAAAATGTCACAAAGAAAGAAAACCAGAAGCCAATATCACTGATGAACATAGGTGCAAAAATTCTCAACAAAAAACTAGCAAACAGAATCCAACAGCACATTAAAAGGATCATACACTATCATCAAGTGGGGTTTATCCCAGGAATGCAAGGATTCTTCAATATCCACAAATCAATCAATGTGATACACCATATTAACAAAGTGAAAGCTAAAAACCATATGATCATCTCAATAGATACAGAAAAACTTTTGACAAAATTCAACACCCATTTATGAAAAAAACCCTCCAGAAAGTAGGTATACAGGGAAGTTACCTCAACATAATAAAGGCCATATATGACAAACCTACAGCCAACATGGTTCTCAGTGGTGATAAACTGAAAGCATTTCCACTAAGATCAGGAACAAGACAAGGTTGTCCACTCTCACCATTATTATTCAACATAAGTTTGGAAGTTTTAACCACAGCAATCAGAGAAGAAAAAAAAAATAAAAGGAATCCAAATTGGAAATGAAGAAGTAAAATTGTCACTGTTTGCAGATGACATGACACTATACGTAGAGAATCCTAAAGATGCTACCAGAAAGCTACTAGAGCTAATCAATTAATTTGGAGAGTAGCAGGATACAAAATTGATGCACAAAAATCTTTTACATTCCTATACATTAATGATGAAAAATCTGAAAGAGAAATTAAGGAAGCACTCCCATTTACCATTGCAACAAAAATAATAAAATACCTAGGAATAAACCTACCTAAGGAGACAAAAGACCTGTATGAAGAAAACTATAAGACATAGTTGAAAGAAATTAAAGATGATACAAACAGATGTACAGATATACCATGTTCTTGGATTGGAAGAATCAACATTGTAAAAAAGATTGTACTACCTGAAGCAATCTACAGATTCAATGCAATCCCTATCAAACTACCACTGGCATTTTTCACAGAACTAGAACAAAAAATGTCACAATTTGTATGGGAACACAAAAGACCAAAAATAGCCAAAGCAATCTTGAGAAAGAAAAACAGAGGTGGAGAAAGTAGGCCTCCTGGCTTCAGACTATACTACAAAGCTACAGTAATCAAGACAGTATGGTACTGGCACAAAAACAGAAATAGAGATAAATGGAACAGGATAGAAAGCCCAGAGATAAACCCATGCACATATGGTTACCTTATCTTTGATAAAGGGGGCAAGAGTATACAATGGAGAAAAGACAACCTCTTTAATAAGTGGTGCTGGGAAAACTGGACAGCTACATGTAAAAGAATGAAATTAGAACACTCCCTAACACCATACACAAAAATAAACTCAAAATGGATTAAAGGTCAGACACTATGAAACTCTTAGAGGAAAACATAGGCAGAACACTCTATGACATAAATCACAGCAAGATTCTTTTTGACGCACCTCCTAGAGAAATGGAGGTAAAAACAAAAGTAAACAAATGGGACCTAATGAAACTTAAAAGCTTTTGCACAGCACAGGAAACCATAAACATGATGAAAAGACAGCCCTCAGAATGGGGGAAATATTTGCAAATGAAACAACTGAAAAAGGATTAATGTCCAAAATAAACAATCAACTCATGCAGCTCAATATCAAAAAAACAAAAACCTAGTCCAACATTGGGCATAAGACCTAAATAGACATTTCTCCAAAGAAGATATACAGATTGCCAAAAAACACATAAAAGGATGCTCCACATCACTAATCATTTAAGAAATGCAAATCAAAACTACAATGAGGTATCACCTCACACTGGTCAGAATGGCCATCATAAAAAAATCTACAAACAATAAATACTGGATAGGGTGTGGAGAAAAGGGAACCCTCTTGCACTGTTGGTGGGAATGTAAACTGATATAGGCACTATGGAGGTTCCTTAAAAAACTAAAAAGAAAACTACCATACGACCCAGCAATACCACTACTGGGCATATACTGTGAACAAACCATAGTTCAAAAGGAGTCATGTACCACAATGTTCATTGAAGCACTATTTACAATAGCCAGGACATGGAAGCAACCTATGTGTCCATTGACAGATGAATGAATAAAGAAGATGTGGCACATATATACAATGGAATATTACTCAGCCATAAAAAGAAATGAAATTGAGTAACTCAGTTTACAAGTAACCACTTATCTAAATTTCATTTCCGCATCAGCATAATCCATGTGTTGATAGTTCAGCTTGAGCCTCAAATATATTCACCACTGGGATTTACAGAGGTATGGAGTTGTGTCATGAGAAAGAAGACCAGGACAGATCCTAGAAAAACACTAGGTACTAGGCTTAGTTACCCAGGTCACAACCAGATAATGGTGGGTTTGACCCCTTGTTGTCTATATGCTGATCTTCTTGTCCAGCTTCCCTGACATGATTCTGATCACCCTAGTGATTGGATTTAAGAAAATGGGAAAGATCTGAGTTGTACACAAATCATTAAACTACTCTAAGCATAAAATGGCAAAACTTTGGGACCAAGGGTGAGGTAAAAGATTCTTGAACTTTATTCAAGCTGTTTCAGTTTTGCTCACCTTTGGTCAACTCTCAGAATATTCATATCTTTTTTCACTCAACACTCTATTTTTCATGCCTATTTGAAGTCAGGCAATGTGCTTGATGTTAAGATGAACACAACTGAATAAAATATAAGACATGTTTTTTAGTAAACCGGTGGGACAATAGCTCTTGATTTAACTCATAATTAGTATTTTATTTTTATCATTGTACTCATACATCACTACCACCACTACTGCTAATGATACTATTTTAATAATATGAATTATTTCAACAAAGTTTTTAATTGAACCATTCTTCTCTTCTACAGTCTCAAAGCCCATGATTCACTTAAGGATTTTCTATGAGTTTCTATGGTTTGTCATCACCACTGATTCCCAATGTTTTATCGCCTGCTTGAGCTCCAGACACATATTTCAGGCTATGTACTGGTTACCATATAGACTTACTATAGGCGTCTCCAGCTCAGCATGTCCCAAATTGAATAGATGATGATTCATCATCCTTTATTCAACCTACCCATTCTGTCATCTAATTTTGTCAAGTATATTTTAAATATATGCTTTTATTATCTTCTTTTCATACTCACTTTTATTTATGGAACTCCTGACTTTATCATCTTTACCTCGGCTGTTGCAGTATGTTTTCCTTTTACTTCAGTTATTGTAAAAACCTCAGTTGTCTAATTCCTGTATGGTTAATTGGCTAATTCTCTTTTGTGAACCCATCTCCCAGAGTGGGATATGAAGTCACTTCACTTTGAATCATTTATCATCAAACTATATACCTACTGGCTCTCCAATAGCATTTATCTACTCATTACCTTCCCAGGCCTCCCTCATTCCTTGAAGATTTTGGTACCTGACTCCATGTTGATCACTAACATCTCTCCTACCATAACCCTTGATGTCAATATCCAGATACATTGTTTTTTCTAGGCCTTGTCCTAGTTATATAACCTTATCGAGCTACTCAATCCTACCTATAAGAATGTCCTAAATTCATCATTAACAATAATCACACTCTTCCATAATCTCAATTTCTAGTGCACAGATTCACATCCGCTATTTTACCAGGTGACTTCTTCTCACACCCTGACTCTAAAAATTGTTTGACCCCAGCCATACAAGTAAGTTATCCTCTCTTTATTCTTTATTCCCCTCAAGTCTTTATTTTTGCTCCTTTGCCATTTAAATTATTACACTTTCAAACTCATAGCCATTCTCTCCATTTCTATAACTTCCCTGGAAAAGCCCCAACTATAGAACAACAACAACAAAAAATCAATTTTGCCTACTTTGAGCCTGCACCATCACAGATGAATGTAACTAGGGAAAACACACATGTATCCAGCCATTCCAACTGTTCTTTCTTAATATTAAGACCACTAACTTCAAATGGGCCTTTGTTCTTTGACTCTTCCATCCTCCTAGATGACTATCTCATATCCTACTCAATCCTTCAAGGCCTTCCCCCACATTGTTGCTTTCAACTGATTATCTAGATCCTATTTGAGAATTACAGTGGAAGCAACTTTAAAAAGTTGCTTCACAAGCTACCACCATTACATATCCTTACCTGTGTCAACATCTAAATGCTCTCCTTTCATTCCTGTTACTGACCTCAAACTGGCTATCCTCTTACCTAAGGCCAACAGCTCCATTTGTGTACCACATCATCTTGTCTATTCAGGGACATCTGGTCATCTCTGTTACCTCACTTGCATCATTGTTATTTCTCTATATATACTGGATAATTTACAACAGCATTCAAACATGTTTAAATCTCTTCTTTGGTAAAGAAAATTATCTCTTTATTCCACATCTTCTATAGGTAACACCTCAATTATCTGCTTTCTTTTATAAGAGCAATCCTCAGAATTGTTCAAGGTCTAATTAATCCCTCTCATTCTTTCTCAAAACCACTTTAATTGGGTTTTTGCTCCCATTGCTACATATAAACTGTTATTTAAAAGCTCACCAATCTCCATGGTATTCAATCTTAGGGTCACTTTTAAGTCTTTGTTTATTTGATCTCTCAGCAGCATTGATCACCCCCATCTTGAAGCACTTCAAACACTCTGCTTTCTAGAGTCCATATTCCATTTTGTGGTTCTGTCCTAATATCTCTTTTCCAGTTTTTTTTTCCTCATTTCCTTGCTACAGTTAGCAAACTTTTCTGTTTGAAGACTTTAGCAGGGAAATTGTGTTTTGCATTCTCTCCTGGTGATCTTATCCAATTTCATAGCTACTTATAACATCAACATACTGAGAACTCCCAAATTATATCTAGAGAGCAGATCTTTCTCCTGAACTCCACATTGTGATTTTTGCTGCCTATTTGACATCTCTACTTGTATATTCAGTAGGCATTTCAAGCATAACATACCCCTACGTGTTACTGAATTTTTCTCCCAGTACCACCTGTTCCTACTGAAATTTTCTTCAACTTGGTTTATGGAAACTCCATTTTTCCCTATTTCTTTTACCCAAAATCCTAGTCAGCCAATTTATCTCCTCTTGCCCACCCCATATACAATTCATCCATAAATCATGTCCGCTGGACTATTTCTTACTCTTCCATTGCTATCAGCTGGTCAAAGGCACAATCATCCTTCACTTTGATTATTGTGATAGCTTATCTGCTCTCCCTATTTCTACCTTGTCTCTGACTTCAGTTTGTTTTCAATGCAGCAACCCATATGATTCATTTGAAATACACATAAAACCAAGCTGTAACCAAGCAGGACCCTATGGGTCTTCCCTGGACAGAACCCTTCTTCACATCTTCTGCTGTAGCTCCTCTGTGAAGTACCCAGATAATAGTATCAGATGCAGATTTCCTGAGTTGTTTTACAGATGCTAAAACCACCACCAAATGAAAGAAATTAACTACTTTGTGATGAGCATGTAGCCCCCAGACTTACTAGAGCCTGAGGATTGATATTGTTAACTCCTGTGACACCACCCTGTTACCTCACCATCAACCAATCAGAGAATCCCGCAGGAGCTGATCACACACCTCTGACTCCCCTCCCTCATCTTGCCTTTAAAAATGTTTCTCTGAAGCTCATCTAGGAGTTTGGGTTTTTTGAGCCTTAGCTGCTGTGGACTACTTGCTTGGTGTCCTGCAATAAATGCTGTACTTTCCTTCACCACAACCCAGTGTAAATAGATTGACTTTATTTTGCGTGGGCAAGTGGACCCAAGTTTGACTCAGTAACAAAGCCATTCCTTGCCCAAAACCATCCACTGACTTCTTATCCAGGTGAGTACCAAAATTTTTGCAATGATCTACACAGTCTGAGTCTTGCTTACTTCTGTGATCTTACCTTTCATCTCTCTGAGTTTCAATCACTATATTCCTAACCCTTTGATCTTCACTTACTCTTTAAAATGTTACTATCTCAATAAGGCCTTTCCTGAACACTATATTTCAAATTTCAGCCTTACCTGCAACAGCACTTCTCTGCCATATTTTTAGCAAGATCTGATGAACTGTATATTTCACTTATGGGTTTGTTATGCATTTCATCCCCACTTCTGCTGCCTACCATCCATTTAGAATTTAAGTTCCATGAGGACAAGGATTTTTATTTTGTTTGCTTGTGTCTGCAACAGTGCTTATAGATAATCATGTACTATTTATTGAATAAATAAACTAATGAAGAAATAAATTAATAGATGAGCAGAGTTGAAGGAAAAAATGAAGCATTCTCCTAATTTGTGAAAAGGTCACATGTTTACCTAGCATTAAGAGTGCTTTCCTTGACCCACCTGGGGAATGAAATAGAGGGCCATCACGATTCCAAGGTTTGGAGGTAGGAAGAAGCGTGTAGCAACACTGCTAAATCGGCTTGAAGAAATTGAGAATTGAGTCTTAAGAAACCACTAACAGGGTAATTTAAACATTACCACTTTTGCTTTGGAAGTCATCTTAAATATTGGCGATAGTTGATGGTGAGGATTGGTGGATTTTCCTACTTTGTTTTGGATATTAAAAAATAAGTCACTGCAGAAACTGGAGAATGGGTATTAGGTATTTTTAGGGGACACTTTTATCTGTTTCAGAATGATCTTTCCTACCTTCTGTTCATTAATAGAAAATTTAGAACCCAATATGTAGCTCATCTTCATGTATATAACACTTCAGACATCTGTTTTGTGTATATGTAATTCACATGAGATTCATTTAAGAAATAAGGCAATGAAAATAGTAACACTTCTTAAATATACCTAAACAGTTCTCAGAATAACACTGTTTAATTATTTAGCGACATTTTGGGGATTTCATAGCGGCAGCACAGTTCAGCCATCCTCCCTGGTGATAAGCAAATAGACTACAAGATGATACAAAGAGATTAAATGGACAGCATTCATTTCCCACTTGTTACATAAGTGCTCCTAGTGTTCAATATAATGAAGAAGGAAATCAGCAACACTGGCAGACTACAGGGGTAACAGCAGGGGCAGATTAAGCTACTGAGAGGTTCTGGGGAAAGATAGTAAGGATTTCTGATTTTGAATATGAGGGAAAGCTCATACAGACTGCAGACTCTTCAAATTATAAAATTTGAGATTCTGAGAAGAACATCAAAAGTTTGGTGACTCAAAGAACTATATGTAGCAATTAACACAAACTCTGAGAAATGTTTGGGGAAGGGCGACGGTCCACAATATAGGGGATAAAGCTGGGGAGATCCCTGGGGAATGTGGCTGCCTGGTGCAGGAGAGCTCTGGGACCAACAGATGAGGAAGAGCCAAGTACACAAAATAAACATGGGCCCACTGGATTTATATTATGTTCAAGAGAATAGGGAACATTGGCAGAATCCCAACACTGTTTTTCAGCCATATAGCTGTACTAGGCTGTAGTTACAGACATAACCTATAGGTTTTAATGAGGATAAACAACATTTGAATAAATGTTTTCAACACAAGAGAAGATATTTCAAAACCAAATGTTCATAGCAAAATTATACCTCCACACAGAGCAGAATTTCAATCACCTGTAGAAAGGATTTCAGTTCACCCCTCTTCTCACTCAGTCTTTCCCTCTCCCATGAACGTCTCTGTACGTTGAACTTTTAAAAACATATTTTAATTTAGTGATAGACTATTAGTAACTTGTGAAAAAAATCACACATAAAAAAATTTAAATCATTAAAATTACAAAATATATTTTTATTTTAAACAGATTTTCTTCAGAAGCAGAGAGAAAATAGACTTACATTCAGGGTAGCATTTTCAGTCAATATGATGTCTGAGCTTTTGCTGCTGACTCGAAGACACTTTTGGTGGATTCTGGATATCCACCTCACTGTTTCCCAGTTTCTGTTTTCATTGTTTTCCCAATGAGATGGGCAATATCATCACTTCGGTATTTACAACCTGGACTCATCTACTGACCCTCCAGTTACAGACAATCAGAATTCAGATCTGTGTTTTCAGAGCCCTGGGAAAGAGTGTCAATAAAGGCTCACATCCTGTACTTCTAAATATTGAAAAATTCAAACCTGACTTTGGCAAGTAGCTCTTCATAACATCTAGAAGAAGGCCAGGTTAAAATGCATAATTTCAGAATCTTGAGTTTTTTTCACCAGGATGAGATGGCACAAGGGGAGCCAGTTCCTTGGCCCAAATATGCTGCTCTTGTTTTCCAACTCCTTACTCTATCTTGACCACAATGTGCATATCCATACTCATGTGCATGGTTGGGGCTACCTTGTTTCTGCAGTCCAAGTTCTGTCAAATATTCATGCAAGTACCTACACCTTATCTGGCCTCCTGCTTAGTGATTTGAATAGTAGAAGTGAGTAGACTCTGGAAGTAGGGTTAGAGTCATTTTGACAAGGGCTTTTTGGGATCCCAGATACCTAGAACATGACCTAAAGGTGGAGACATAGGATACAGGTGGAAACATCTTTTAGACCTTGAGACTCTTTGCTCCATGGGGAGTCAACATCTCAGAGGAAGGCCAGAGTGGGTTCCTTAGGCCTCTGCCCAGGTATAAGCATGTTACTGGTTAGGCCTATAGTTTAGAGATTCTTTCTAAGTAAAATATATATAGTTTTTAGTCTTACTGGTAGGAGTAAAATAACAACAGAGTTGATTAGATTAATTCACATGTACTGAATTCTAAATTTTTATCATTATACTACTATTATTGGTTATTATTACTATTACTACTGAAATTTACATGATATTTTTAAATTTTTAACAACGTTATTGAGGTATAATTGAAATTTAAAAAATCCCTACCTGTTTAATGTACGTAATTTGAGTCTGAGCATATGCATACATCCATGTTGTATAAAAATCTTTAAGAAAACATAAATTTTATCTATAATATATGGATAGATAAATATCATATGTGATAGATACCAACTTTGTAGCTCTTGACTCTTACTTATTTTTCCCTTTATCCAAGTTCCTAAAATTCTTCTCCTCATGCAAAGCTGTCACTGAGTGAGGGATATTGATAGAACATTCATGAAATGTGACTGGTAGAGTAATTGAATCCACACAATTCATTTAACTTGTAAGGAAACTATAATAGTTTCTGGAGGGATTTATTTATGTCTTTTTCTTGTACAGGTGCTGGGTTTGGTTACTTTGTAGAATGAGTAGGGTCATTATGCAATTTAGCATTAAGGAAAAAAAAATCTTTTTGATCTCATTGGTTGAGTTACTTCTCTAAAGTAACAGCTTAAGAGATGTTTTGATGATATCAGAAAACTTAAAAATCTCACTAAAACTATGAAATCTAAAAAATACATTCATAGAATCTAAATTTAGTCTTCATGTCATTTAGATTTACTTGTTAAATCCCCCAGGACAGTAGAATATTGGTTTCGATTTAGCAAGATTACATGAAGTTATCAAAATGTTCTAAACAATTGACTTTCTTTTCAGAAGTGATATGTCTTTTGATTTGTTCAAAGTTGAATCAGTGTGGTTTTACTCAACATGCATACATTGTCATTAAGTCTAGCTTTTGTTCATTATTTAAATAATTATTTAAAAAGTTAATTATAATTGTAATGTATATATAATTTTCAGTTTTATTGATATATAATTGACATATAGCACTATATAAGTTTAAGTGTACACCATAATCACTTGACTTACACATATTGCAAAGTGATTACCACAATAAGCTTAGTCAACATCATCTCATAGATATAAAAAATAAAAAAATATTATTTATATACATAAAAGTTAGATGTCCCACTGCATCAATATTACAAGGAAAAAACTGGATAAAATTAAATTCATGTATGTCACATAATAGAGGAGGACTCAAACAAAGTAGTGAGATTGCAATCATTTGCTTTAAACAATTTAATTAACTTAAACTTCCATGGCCATGCAGAGATACATTTGGCCACCTTCATAATGGGAAACAATTTACAAAACTCTTCCTGTGTACAAAGCATACCTCGGATGCTATCAAGAGAAAATATTGTATGTTCACTAAACTGTGTAAGTTAATTGACAACGTCAATATACAAGTATTGACCACGTAGAAATTACAGGTAGTAAATGAGGAGAAGATGAAAATCAATTGTTCTAAGAAGAAAATGCATATTACACCTGGCGGCTCTGTTTAATGGAAACAGTGAAGTAGGGTGTTAGAAAGTCATATGCAAAAAGGAGAAGAGAAGTTCATGCTCAGGGAGATGGATTTGCATCCAGATTTCTCCCCTAATTAGCTTCTCCTGTTGAGATTATCTGAGCAAGCTGTAATGGAAATAAGGAGTTAAGTGTTGTTAGGTTATAAAATTGTGGTCAGGATTATGGAGTTGATATGAGGTGTTAATAAGCAGGTGTGGGTAGAAGGGAGGCAAGGAAGACAGGGCATGGGCTATTCACTCAGTAACACAGGGATTCTTAATTCTGCTTGTATACAGAAGTACTTCAAGAACTAAAAATTCTTTAGTTCTACACAGATTAATTTAATCAGACTCTCTAGTAGTGGTTTCTGTGTAGTTTTATTTGTGTTTTAAAACTCCCTGTAGCCAGTGTTGAGCAACATAGATTTAGAATTATGATAGAAACAGGAACAGGAGAGTTGTCACCGAGAAAGGTGGCTGTCTTCAAAAAAAAAAAAAAGTGCAGCTCTTACTATGATACAGTTAATCAGTGGATTATTATTATATACCCATTAACTGATCATGAAGTGGAATCATAAAAGCAATATACAAAATGTTTTATAATCTATGATTACAACCATAAGTATGAATACTATATACTAATTCTATTTTAAATATAAAAATGTAAACATTTATTTAATTAACATGATAGGATTATGAGATAAAATATTTCATTTTCTTTAATGCTACCACAATGGTGCTTTAATAAATGTTTTTAAAAATAAAATTTAAGATGTTACTTAAGAAAAATTGTTTTATCAACATGAGACATCTGAATTTAGCTTTTGACCAAGATTCTTTGGTGACCAAACTCATGGAAAGGAAACAAAAATCATTTCTGTAGGGAATAACCTCGTTTTTTTCATGAATGAAAGCCTGATCAGATTTCCTTTAATTCTCTCTGGGAAATGTCAGTGTCTTTGCTACACCTGCTCACCAAGCAAAGTCGGCTCTCCAACTTCCTTCTTCTTCCATCCTGAACCCTTCCCATATTTGTACTAATCATTGCAATCACGGCAGAGTGCAACTTTATTTAATGAGCAAGTTTTTGACCAACCACTGTCCTACTGCGTTTTGGACATTCTTGAAGATGTGAGGGATACCAAGACTAAGGTCAATATCACGAGGTTATGGAGAACATGGAATTTGGACTCATGTAAGCCTGGTTTCAACTGTTACTCCCATCTTAAAGTGCCAACACCACAACAAACACCACTCACCCTGTTCAGCCCTCCCTATCCTGCATTACTCAGTTAATGTGTTTAATGTCTCTCTCCCCATCACTATAGCACATGCCATATGGTGACAAGAACTTTTATTTCTTCATTTACTGACTTATCCCTAGTGTCTAGAACATTTGGCTTATGACAGGCTCATGGAAGGTGCTCAATAATATTTATTAAATAAGGGAATTCAGAAACAGCATCCTAGTGTCATTTTGACTCCCTATCACTTGCTACTTCTATAGTTTTGCCTAAAGTCCCAGAGTCAGTAAGTTACAAAGACAGAATTTGAACGCTAGGTTTACATGACTCCTAATTCCATGGTCCTGTTGATTTTTTAAGCAGCAAGGCATGGTTTTATCTCAAGGACTTTGCATTTGCCATTTCTTCAACTTGGACTGCTTTTCTGGCAGGTAACATGATTTTTTTTCCCTCACTCCCCTCTGCTCTTCACTCAAATGCCAGAATATCAAGACCAGTATGACTAAGACAGAGTGACTAGATGTGTCTTTTCTCTAAATGAGATGAGGAGTTACTGTAACAAAGAATACGATTACCTGGTTTATGCTTAACAGGATCACTTTGACTAAACTGTTGGGACTAGGCCAAAACAGGAAATGTCAAAGCCTTGTCATAAATTACTGAATTAAACGAGAAGACAGATGATTGGACAAGAGTCATAACATAGGTGTGAAGTGATTGGAGCTTGGTTGTATGTTGATTATAGAGTTAATGAGTTTTACTGTTAGAATAGATAGGATATAAGATAAAAAATGACTAATGGTTAATTATTTGGCTTTTGGTTAGAGGAACTGGAAAAATAGGGTTGTAATTGATCCAGAAAAGTACAGAGGAACCAATTTGATGTGGAGGAGAAATCCAGGAGACTAGTTCCGTTCATGTTAAGTTTAACATGCTTTTTAAGTGATTGTGGTGAGTTAACAGTATGATACACAAGTGTAGAGTTCAGATAATTAAATTAGGAAGTCATCAACATAGAATATTTAAAGTGACTCAAGGAGATTACCAAAGGAGTGAATACAGATTGAGAGGAAAAGACGTATTAGGACTGAATCCTGGGACATCAGTGTTTAAGACATTGAAGATATAAGGAGGAACCAGCAGGCAGACTCAGAAAAGAGCAGCTGGGGTCGGAGGTTGAATATGTGAAGTCTGAAAGTCAAGTTCCCAGGACGAGGGAGTGATGAATTGCATCATGAGTTTTATGAATCAAGAAAAAGGAAGAATTAAGAACAGAGTATTGGATTACATTCTACTTCTTTCTACATGTTGGCTGAATTTTCTCATACAGACATCCTCCATATGACTTGAAACATAGTCATTAAAATGTCCTATATTTCATAATTTTTCTACCATAGAGACCAAAACGGTTCTCATGCTTCAGTTCAAAAGTTCTGAGTAAGGTGCCCACTTCCAGGTGTATAAACTTTGGCCCATGAGAATGGTGCCAAATAGAATGCCAGTTTGGTCTTTTCTCCATGGTCACCATCATTCCACAGTTATAAAAAGTAAAGGAACTTTTTTAGGACAAAATTATGGATTTCTACTATAATCACAAATTAATCAGATTTACCATGTACATAGACTTATATATATTTATTTTATTATTCTCTTAGAAGAAATAAGAGTAAACCAGGCAGTTTTATGTTAGTGCTTTTGTTGGGCATGTAAGTAGTCCATAGTACACAGGATTTTGGGACAGTACTGAACTTTAGCTGCCTAAATAATCCTTGATGTCCCTCCCTGCGATTTAAAAGAAAAAAAAAATATCAAGAGACCTCCTAATTTCTCTACTTCTACCTAATTTAAACTTGCATTTTTAGTTCACAAAAATTCTGAAAGGTAGATGATGTTTTCACTAAATTATAAATGAATCAACAAGCGTAACAAAAATGCAAAAAAAAAAAACCCACCTTTTTTAAAGTTAAGCAACTTAACCAAAGACATATAGCTAATAAGTGTTAGGATTTGGATATAAGTCTGTTTAAATTTAAAAATATATGCTTTTCTCAACCTTGACACATTTTATTTTTTTATCTTGTTTCACTTGCTAAACTGTGTGTGTTATTTTTTTATTAACATCTGGTGTTGTCTCTCTTCAGTAAAGCTCACATTACTCATGTTTCTGGTTAATATGGGATCGAGATCTAATATCAGCTGTGAGGTACAAGAATTATAAGAGGTCTCATGACATAGGAGAAAAACAAGTTTTGAAACGAGACAGACTGGGTTCAAATCTTGACAACTATTTCACAGCTGGGTGTAATTAGACATAATATTTAACTTCTATGACCCCAATGCCCTCATCTGACACATGAGTATACTATTGTACCAGCCTCATGAAGTTGTTTGAGCATTAACTAAAATAACATATAAAGTATCTAGTTCAGTTCCTAGCATACAATGTGTGCAAAAAAGCACCAATCCCAAGAGCTACCAAAAGGAAGAGGGAGAGGCTAATGCCATGCAGGGTCTGGACAATTGACTGGAACTGAATGGCTTATTACAAGAGAAGAGGATCTTAGAAGTCTGCAAGTTTGATTTCTAGAGAACTAGCTTTATAATTCAGGTGGTCTAAGTAAACTCCATGGGATGGAGATAGAAGCGAGGATGAGTTGTCACAAGTATCAAGATCTTTGATGCAGTATTGGTTCTTGGTAAAAGGCAGATTGTGTGCTCACATTAACACTGGAAACAGGATTTAGTGCCTTTGTGCATTGAGAACTACTAGGAACTAGGCATAGGAATATAGTTATGAGCAAATCTCTCTGGTATATTTTGCAAGACTCCAGTCTTAGTATGTATATATAGAGAAAATTGGTGCTTTATATTAAGGGGCAGTTATCTGGATTGACCTTTTACTGTGGGAGGTTTGGAAAATCAGCTTTATCTCCAAGATTATATAAGGTCCATAGGATTATATTCACCCTTGGTCAAAGGCAGAAAATTATTTCTGGCTTTCACTAGTCTGCACTCTACACTGGAATTTCTTGGCTCTGGATTTGTGATAAGCTGAGCCTAAAATTACCAGATTAATTTTCTTTGTAGTTGGGCAGGTTAGAGGAAAAGTAGGAATGGCTAATAGGCTTTCATCTTGGATTCTTTCATTCATGTGTGTAGACATATCAGAATTTTTAGATGCATTGTGGAATAAGTCACATAATATGGAGGAAATTACACTTCGGGGGAATGAAGTGAAATAAATTGCTGTAAACCAAGTTATTTTATATAGATGATTGACTACATTAAAACTGAATAGCTTTTGGATTATTGTCTGGAAATTACAAGTCTTCGGTTTATGTATACTTTAATAACAGAGAGTATGAGAATCCCGGTTTTCTGCTGAGCATGGAAAATTCAAAACAGTAAAAAGCAGACATTTTACTCATTCCATTTCTGATGCCATGCACTAGAATCAAACTCAGTGAACTAATTTTCCCCTACCCATGATTCCGTCAAATGAAAATAAAGTTAAATATCTTATATCATCAACTAAAGATCATGTATTCAGTTAAGGATTATTAATAAGATTTTTCTCTGTGAAAAATCCAACTGCTTGTGATTTTGAATATTTTGTTTCTAGAACATGGAAGGTGTCTATTGTTCATATTCCTGAGAATTAAATATATCAGGAGTTTTAATTAAACACAATGACTGTGAGTCTGATTTCTAAAATCAGATAAATTGTACTTTTAGTTAATAGTTCTTTTAATGACATATAATTATTTTCAATCAGACATTCCTAATGTGAAACTGGTATAACCCCTAATTTATTAAAATTCATAACAGTATAAAAGGTATCATCAGATATTTTAATTCCAAACAGATTAATATCATATCTTTAGTTACTAGAAATAATTCTGAAGATCAGTGAAAATGTATTAAAGTAGGAATCAGCAAGTGAAATTAATTCAGTATATCATGTCATTTCAAAGATAAGTTCAACTATGCTGAACATCTGAATAATGAAAAAAAACATACAAAATAAACTAACATAGTTGGGAACAGAGTTAAATACAAATGGAATAGATACTGAGTTGTTGAAAGATACAATCAAAAGTAAATCCTATGGAGATCCACTTCTGGTAATGGAGACAGCTTGTTTCATATAGATTTTTCCATGAAGAAAAACTACAAACCCTATAGTTTGTAGTATATTTTGTTTGAAGGCAATAGAGAGTAGAGAGAAACAGGTAGAAACTGAAAAGAATACAATCCATAAAAAAGGATAACCGCACTGGGTGATATTCACATTTATGTATCTTTCTTCCTGAGAGCATTGTCTTTTCTGCAAGCAATTGGGTAGCTAGAACTCAGGCAGTAATGCATAATCCTTTTGGCTTGAAGTGTCAGAAGATAAACTTTGAGACTGTCTGGGTGACTAGAAATAGAAGGGTGGGGAATAATGCAGGAGGAAACCACAGGAGTGTAGCACCTGATATCTGCAGATAATACATCTCAAATCCTTAAGTGGCCTCTGAACTACATACATACATATGAGTGGGAGAAACTCTAAAGAACCTAGTATAAATAAACATTTGTGAGGTAAAAACAAAACAAAACAGAAATTTCCATTTTTGCCATCAAAGGAAGCAGAATTTAGAATTTGAGCTCCTCAGAAGAGCTTGATAAACATCTTGGGTTTTCTAATAACTGACACAATCAAATTAAAAATGAACATTAATTAACTGCCTACTAGCATAAAATATTCTTCAAAAGAAGGTATAATTGAGAATCTCTAAAATATATTCAGTGTCTGTGACACAAAAATTATTTGAAATGGAAAGAAATAGGAAATTCTTTCTCATATTTAAGAGAAATGAAATCAAAAGAAACATACCTAAAGATGGCTTAGATATTGGATTAGCAGACAAGAACTTTAAATCAGCTAAATTATGTTCAAGGCTTAAAGAAAAAGATGAACCAATAGGGAATCTCAGAAGAGAACTGGAGTGCATGGGGAAAAAAATAGAAATTTGAAAACTGAAAAGTGCAGTCTTAGATGAAAATTTCACCTGATGGGCTTTATAGCAGATTGGAGGTGGCAGAAGACAAATAGTGAGCCTGAAGAGATCAGATAATGTCTGGGGCAATACCAAGTGATATAACATCTATGCAGTTTGAGTCCTAGAAACAGAAGGGAGAGAGAATAAGTGAGAAAAACATGTGGAGAAATAAAAACCTGAAAATATCCCCAATTTGGTGAAAAGCATAGCTTACAGAAACAAGAAGATTGGCAAACCTCAAGAAGGATAAATACAAAGAAAACCACACATAAGCACATTTAGCCTAGGTGCCTAAAACTAAAGATAAAGAGAAAAACCTTGAAAGAAGCCAGAGATAAAGAGCATATTCAAACACAGGAACAATGACACTAATGAAATGTGTCGGTAAATATATACTTTCACTTTTTAATAGGAAAACTGACAGCTTAGAACAAGTTATAACGCATTTTGGGGTTTACAGCATTAGTAGATATGAAATATATGACAACAATGGAATAAAATGGTAGGTTGCTAAGTAAAACTGTATGTTAAATCTCTTATATTTTAATTGAAGTGATAAAATATTAACTGCTATAAGACTGAAAGATAAGGATGGCTATTTTAATCCTTTGAATAACCATCTAAAATAATTAAAAAGTTTACTTGAAAGTTAGTAGAGCAATCAGAAGGAATGATTAAAAATATGTAATTTACTGGAAAATTCTGTGTATACAAATCACTATTAATGCAATAAAAAGAGAGAAAACTACAATATAAATTGACAAAAGACGTAACTAAAACATATAAAGCATTCCTAGAAATCAATAATAAACATATTCTTTGGCACTTTCTTAAACTTTTGTGTATGCTTATCCCATGAGCTAGTAATTCCATTCTAAATATTACGTTGGCCAAAAAGTTCGTTTGGGGTTTTTCCATGCAGAAACCCAACCCAATATTTACCCAAGAGAAATGAAAGCATATTTCCACAAAATGTCTGACATAAGTATGTTTATAGCTTTACTCCCAGTAGTCACACATTTCAAAATAACCCAGATTCCATCATAAGGGGATGGATAAACAAATTGGGGTATATTTATTCAATGTAATACTATTCCATATTAATAATAATGTACCACTGTTCTAACAGTATTAATAAATTGAAAAAATATGTCTAGCAAAATAAGACAATCACAGAAGAGTTCATACTATTTGGTTTCATTTTAACGAAGTTCAAAAAAAGGCAAGATAAATATTTAGCAATAGAATTTGGAAAGTGAACTCTTATTGGGGCTGGGGATTGGCTAGATGGGAAAATATGAATTTTATGAGGTGACGTAAAACTTCTGTTTCAATAAGGGTTTTGGTTAGACAGGTATATATAATAAGACTAATCGAATTGTAAAGTTAAGATCATCATTTCACCCTATGCAAATTTTGCCTCAATGAAAAAAATCTTGCAATATTATTAGACTCCTTGAAGTTTTCTATGCATTTTTTTTCCTGCTAATATTCCTGTTTGGTCAAATAATTTTTAAAGTTATTTTTCATCAGCTTAGAAGTAGATTCATACATTTTAATTTCATTATTATTACTTTCATTTATTATTTATAAAGCATAAATAATTAATGTGATGGTCTACAAATAAAGTTCACATATCAAAGACCTTGCCATTAAAACATGAGAGATAGTTTGAAACCAAGAAGTGCCATGTTGTAAATGTAAGCAAACATAAGATTAGGTTACATCTGTTTTCTTCCTTCTTTATCTTTTGCTATTCTCCCTGTATTTTTTTTCTATTAGAAAAAAAAAATTGTTATTTAAAAAGCTTTAAGATGAAAGTTCACAGATGATTTAACAGATGCACATAGGCCTGCAGCCTAGGGGATTTCAAAGTGGATAGCTATTCAAAGTCTTTTTCAACAGATAAATGAAAGACAATGGATCCAAGTGGAAGAAGTCTGCATCAAATTCACTAAAAGATGGTAATGGGAAATGCCTGTTAACATTTGTCTTATACCTGGTCTGAATGGCTCTCTCAGAGTACACTCTCTCTCTCTCTGCCTGCCTGTGTATATATGTCTGTGTGTGTGTATAATACATATTTTATATTATGTATATATACATATAATATGTGTATATATACAGAAAATTATATATACATATATACAGATACATATAACATACATATACTCATATTGTCATAGTTTCTATTCAATATTTTTTTGAATTAGTATTTTATTAGGCATGTTTCATCTCTATAATTTTCACTGAGTTAATTTGAATTTATAAATTTATTTAATATTTACAAAGTTAAAATTAAAATCTCTCTTCTCATGTTTTCTAGGTATGTAATGGGGATAATAATAGAAAATATCATATAATGTTGCTATTTACACATTGCTAGAAGAGGAACTGACATATTACTACCCTACACAAGTCTTCTATTATTATTCAAATTATTAAATTTATCTTAAATTTTCAACAATATTGCTGTTTTTCAATTGTTTGTTGTTTATGTGAATAATTTCTACTTTTTTCTTACTGCTTATGGCCTAGAAGCTTAAGAAGGCTTTTAAATCAAATTCATGTTTATATCTAAAGGAATGATTCAATCTATGTAACAGTAAACTTAAAAAAAAAAGAGGGGAAAAAAAGAACTTCTTTGGTATTTTTCTTTTAATCTAAGAAGCAATATTTTCTCTTTGGTTGTGAGTCCAAAAGAAAGAATCAGTTGAGAAAACATAATAACTCAGAGCTTCAGTAATGTATTTATTGTGTAAGTTCTTAAAAAGAAACAGATAACTTAGACAACATATATTTACAGTGGATTAAAACTAGGTAAGGCATTGATAGAGGGGACATACATAAGTATGAGAGCTCTGTTCTCTTTCTTTGTTTATTTAATTATCTTGATCTCACTTCTACAAAGAGATGAAACAGCCTCTAGAAAATTTAGGCTGAAAGATATATTCTATAAGTCATGAAACACCCTCTGCAAGACCAGGCCCTTTTATTACCTGCATCTTTAATCCAGTTCTGGTATCAAAGCAAGTTTTTACTATCTTTGAACACCTTGAGGCCAGATAATTATCTTCATGGTCTACATAATTGTAAGCATGATCATCATGGCCATTAGTTCAGATGGGGGGAACTTTTTTTTTGTCTCCCAGTGACAATATCATGTTCTGCAAGTTGCATTAACTCTATCTGAAAATATTTTTTGAGCATCTACCATCAGGCACTGAGCTGGACATTAAGGACACATCAGTGAAAAACATGGGCTCTTCTTTCAAGAACTTCACATTTTGTGGGTAGCAGAGAGCAGAGAGGAAAACAGATATGTGCCAGAGAGTATACTATGTGCTAATATAAACTTATGCACCAAGTGCTATTGAGTACATGGCAAGTTCACAAGAAATGTCCTGGGAAATTAAAGTAACATTCAAGGAATGTTTATTGAGGTTTGCTTGTTTGTTTGTTTTCCCTCCAAGAGGGTAAGTGGCTGATTAATGGAAAACACATAATTTTGTCAGGTGAAGAGGGAGGATTGGCATTGGCTACACAGGAGCAGCATGTACTAGAGTCAAGAGTGTAATTTATGCTTTGGAAAGTGTATGCAAATCATTGAGTGTATCTGGAACAATATCAGCAGTTTGAGACAGTGAGATAGCCAGAGATCATAAAGTAAAATATCTAGAATATCATTCTAAAGAGTTTAGAAAGACAAATGGGATACTAAGTTTAATCAAAAAGTGACAATACCAATAGAAAGACAGCTCTAGCAGATGATTTGTGGATGTATCTTAGGTATGTGAGACTAGAAGCAGAAAGATTGCTAATATTACAGATAATAAGTTTTTAGTTTGTAAGCTAATATCTATGATCTTAGAAAGAATGAGGTATTCAGAAGATAAAATTGAAAAAGCTTTGTGATCAATAGAATGTGTGATACCAGGTAGCAGGACCAAGTTTCTGACTTTGATAATTACTATGTGAAATCTCCATTTACCAATGTAAGAAATGAAGAAAGAGGAGATGGACTATATGGGGACTAAGATGGTGATTCCAGTTAATTCATTTAATCAGCAGAAATTTATTGAGCATTTACTATGTGACAGAAGCCTAACCCTTTAAGAGGATACTTCCTAGTGGAAAAAATAGGCAATATAGAAATATAGAAATTATATATATATATATATATATATATATATATATATATATATATATATATATATATAAAGTATTTCTGATGGTGATAATATAATGGCTAAAAGTGGGCTAGGGAAAAGAAGAGTGTACCATAGGTTGTAGTTTCATGTGACATTGTCAGGAGACCTCACTAAGAAGAAAATATTAGAGGAAAAGCCCAGGGCAAGAAAAGGAATAAGTTAAAGGCTATCTGAGCTGGGAATGAAAGGGAAATCACTAGGCTACAGGGACAACCATTCCAAGTCCCTGTTGTGAGAATACGCCCAGCAAATTGGTGTATGCTCAAAGAGGCCAGAATAGTTGCAGCCAACAGAACAATTTATAAAGTATCAGGAAAAGAGAATGTTTGAGAGGGTGAAGTTAAAGAATTATTTAGAGCTTTGTGGGCCAACATAGGACTTTAAGTTTTTGAGTGAGATGAGATGCCATCAGAGGATTTTTAGCAGAAGAGTGATATGATCCAAATTATGTTAAAAAAATGAAGAAAGAAGAAGAAGAAGGAAGAGGAGGAGAAGGAGGAGGAGGAGGAGGAGGAGAAGAAGAAGAAGAAGAAGAAGAAGAAGAAGAAGAAGAAGAAGTAGCAGTAGTAGTAGAAGAAGAAGTAGAAGTAGAAGTAGAAGTAGTTGTTTTAGGGCTGTCATGTTGAGACCAGAAGGATTCACAAATATCATCAAGAAATTATTGTAGTTTAGGCCATAGTAATAGAAGTAGAGGTAAAAAGAAATTGCCAGAATCTGTGGGAGTTCCCTGGTGGTCCAGTGACTAAGACTCAGCACTTTCACTGCTGTGGCCCCAGGTTCAATCATGGTCAAGGATCTAAGATCCCACAAGCTGCGTGGCATGACCAAGAAAAAAAGAAAAATAAAAAGAAATTGCCAGAGTATGAAAATGTTTTAAAATCAAAGGCAAAATAATTTGGAATGTGAAAGAAATACTAGATAACTGTAAGATTTTACTTGAAGAGATAGAAGAATGAAACTTCTATCAACGAAATTGGGGAAAACTAATGAAGAATTACTTTAGTGTGAGAGTTCAATTTTGGAGAGACAGTTTTGAACATGCTAGGTTTTAGATACCCTCAAGACATCTAAGTGATGGTATATAGAGGAGGAAACTAGATATACCATTCAACAGTTTACTGGATGTCCCAGACATGGGCTATAAATTGTGGAGACATCAATATATACAGTGTGATGGTTAATTTTACGTGTGAACCCTACTGGATCACAGGGTACCCAGATATTTGGCTACACATTATTCATGGGTGTGTCTGTAAGGATGTTTCAGGAAGAGATTAGGATTTGTATTGGTAGACCGAGTAAAGCAGATTGCCCTCTCCAATGAGGGTGAGCATTATTTAATCCATGAGGGCCTGAATAGAACAAAAAATGTAAAAAGAGAGATTTTGCTTTCTTTTTGCCTGATTGCACGAGCTGAGACCTTCGTTTTCTCCTGTCCTAGAAATAGGACATAGATTTTTAGTGCTCTCGGTTCTCTGACCTTAGGACTCAGACTGGAACTTAGACCATTGGTTTTCCTGGGTCTCCAGGTTGTAGATAGCAGATCTTAGAACTTCTCAGTCTCCATAATATCACATGAGCTAATTCCTTATAACAAATCACTCTCTCTCTCTTCTCTCAATCTCTCTCTCTCATATATATATATATATATATATATATATATATATATATATATATATATATATACAGGAAGCAGCATAATTAGGAGATAATATAGATGATATAGATAAATAGAGATAGAGATAATCTCCTTTTGGTTCTTTTTCCCTGGAAAATCCTGACTAGTACAGATAGAATTTAAATCAATGAGACTTGATGAGTTTGCTCAAGGAATAAATAAAAAAGAGGTCCAAAGATTAAGCCCAAAGTAATTACAATGTTTTGAAGTCTGGAAAATGATGAGGAACCAGCAAAGGAACCTAGAAGTTGTTATTCAGGTAGAAGAACAAAGAGAAGTGTGTGGTATTATGAAAGTCAAGTAAAGAAAGTTATTCAGGGGAGTGAGTAAACTTGCATGCTGTCAGTAACTCAAACAAGATGAAGACTGAGCATTGACATTATAGACGTTTGATTTGCCTCACATTTTAGTTGAACGTGAGTTTGTATTATAGAGAAAATTCTATATGTATACAAATTTAAGAATCATTTGTGGTATTTGAAGCCAAAGGTATGGATTAAATTTCCAGAGAAAGTAGCTAATCATGATGTGAAACCAAGAAAATGAATAACCAAATCAAGCTGATGTATTAACACTGAGAGATCAAAGTAAGAAAGTGAAGCATGAAAAAAAAATTCTCAGCTATATTCATGTTTTCATTATAATTCTTTATGTTTATCTTCAAGTATGGCTTTTCTGATTTGATTGTCTTTTATTTCCTTTTATGCCTAATTGTTCTGGCTAAGACTTTGAGTACTATGTTGATAGAAGTAGAGAAGGTGGATATGCTTGTCTTTTTCCTGATCTTAGAAAAAAAGTTTTCAGTTTTTTACTGTTGAATCTCAGCTGTGGATGTGTCATTTATGGACTTTATTATGTTGTGGTACATCCCTCTATATCTAATTGTTGAATACTTTTATTATGAGAAAGTGTTCAATTTTGTCAATTTTTTTCTACATCTAATCATATGATTAACAAATCATATGATTCTGTTAAAGTGGTGTATCACATTTACTGATTGGTGTATGTTGAACCATCCTTGCCTTCCAAGGATAAATCCCACTTATTCATGGTGTAGCATTCTTTTAATGTGTTGTTGAATTCAGTTTGTTAGAACTTTACTGAAGATTTTTTCATCTATATTCATCAGGGATATTTGCCTGTAATTTTCTTTTCTTATAGTGTCTTTGTCTGGTTTTGATATCAGAGTAATTCTGGGCTCCTAAAATGAGTTTGAGAGTGTTCCTTTTCAAATTTTTTTGGAAGAACTTGAAAAATATTTGCATTAATTCTTCAAATATTTTGTAGAATTCACCTGTGAAGTGATCTAGCTCTATACTTTTCCTTTTGGCAGGTTTTTTGATTACTGATTCAATCTCCTTACTAGTTATTGGTCTGTTTATTTTATATTTCTTTATGATTCAGACTGTCTAGCTATATCTCTTTATATTATTATTAGCATTTTTTCTAGGAAGAACAATATAAATCTTTAACTTTTCTCAATATACTTAGCTAATATTAAATTACTTCCAATAGTATATAGGAAACTTATAGCTTTATGTTTCCATTTACCCCACACTCCCATATTTCTTGCTATCATTTGGCCATTCTTTCTTTCTTTTTTCTTTTTCTGCTTCTCTCTTCTCCATCTGGAATTCTCATTACATGCATGTTGAACTGCTTCATATTGCTTTATAAGTCTATGAGATTCTGCTAAATTTTCTTTAATCATTTTCCTCTCTGTTCTTCAGATTTAGTAATTTCTATTAATATTCTGTAAAAATGTCTGTTTCCTTTTTCTGCCATCTCCATTCTAAATTTGACCCATACAGTAGATTTCCATTTCAGTTATTTTACTTCTTAGCTTTAGAATATCAGTTTTAATTTCTGTTTGTATACTTTACTCATTTTATCATACTTTCATCTCATTCTTTAAACATATATCTACTTAATTCTTTGATAGCTCTTTTGAGCACTTTATCTGCTCAATCTAGTATCAAGCTTTCTCACAAAGTGTGGATATGATTGCCTTTTTTCCTGAATGTGGTTTATACTTTAACAAAATAAGCTTAGGTTGAAACTGGACATTGTAGATAATAAATTGCAGGAAAAATAAAGTCTGTTGTGCTCCTCTGCAGAATTTCTTTCTAGAAGACAGTTAAATTGCCTAGATTCAAACTGAAGTTTTCTCACCCACAATATTAATTTGCTCTATTTTTTGTAGTTTCACACTTAATTGTTTTTAACTTGACTTCCAGAAGTCTCTCTTATACCTTTATAATTTGGTATATAGAAAAAAAATTGGATAAAGATGGTATTTACCCTCGCCATAGTTCTTACCCCTAGGGATTCCTCTAACTTTCAGATGTTGTACCAGCTTTAAAATCTGTTTTCTGATGTTTCAAATCTGTAAGTCTGTAGCTTTTTGCTACCCAAGCTGAATGCAGTTAGATGATGCATTCATTTTAGAAGCAACAGGTTCCCATGCACTTTTGTTTATTAAAAGTGGATTTTTCTTTGTTTTCTGCCTGTTGTCTTAGGCTCTTTGAATTCTATCCCACATTGTCAGTCAGGAATTTGGATAAAGTTAGTATTCATATTTTTGGGACTCACTTCTCTAGTTTCTCCATAGTCTTGCAAACAAGGTCACAGTCAGGATTTTTAATTTTGAACATTGCAATATGTGTGAGGTGGCTTATTATAGTTTTGTTTTGCATTTTACTAGTGACTGATGTTGAACATTTATTGATGTGCTTATTAGCCATTTATAAATATGATTTTGTTAAATGTCTACTCAAATATTTTGCCAAATATATAGTAAATTTTAATGTATACATTTTTTGTTTAATATCTGGTCACCTTTTTAAAGGAAAGTTGTTTCTTACCTTAAATTCCTTAAACTGAAATTGATTTTTCTATATGTCACCTAGTAGAAATTTTATATTGATTATTTTTGATATGACTAACCAATTGCCCTAGCATCATATTGGATTTGTGCATATTTTTCTCAATAACTTGTGATGCCAGTTGGATATAAATCAAGTTTCTATACATATAGGCCTGTTTCTAAGCATCTAAGCTCCCTATTCTCTCAATAAATTTGTCTCTGTATGTAGAAAACTACTATATACTTTCTTAATATCCATACAAATACACAACATTATATATGTATATACATATACATTTGAAACCTCAATATATGATAAAGCAAATCTCCCATATATACATTTTCAAAATTGTCATTCTGGGCTCTTAATGTTCTACGTCAATTAAAGCACAAGCTTTTTAAGTTCCATGAAAAGACTTTGATATTTTAATTACAGTTACAGAGAATGAATAAATTAAATGCATAACAAATTGGGAGAGCATTGTCATCTTTATAATATTTTGGTTTCCATGCTTAAATACGACTTTTTTAATGAATTTGAAAAATGTTTTATTATACCCATAATGTTTTTGCATATTTTATTAAATTTAAACCTAAATCCCTTATCATTTTGTTGCTATTGTAATTGGTATCCCTTGTTTTCCTTACAGTTACATTATTTTGTGAGTTAGATGTCAGTATATTAGAAAGAAATTAGTTTATATATATAATAGATTAACTTTAACATTGCCAACATCACTTATATTTGTATTTTCAATGTAGACAAGTATATCTTCTGAAAATGATTGAACTTTTTTATGTTTAAATACATTTATTAATTTTTTCAGTTTTCACTTATCTTAATTCATTGCCTAGAACTTCCAGAGCAGTTTTTACTAAAAACAATTACTGCTAGTATTCTTGTTCCTTGTTTCTAACTTACAAGGAATTACTTCCTAGTGGGAAGTGATTTATAGTTATTTCATTTCCTCCTTCTACTTCTTCCTCCGTCACTTCTCTTCCTCCCCCTCCCCTCTTTCTTCTTCTCTGCCCGGTTCACTACTTCCTCCTTTTTCTCCTTGTGCTCTTTGTTCTTTTTCCACTTCCTCCTTCTTTACTCTCTTGCTCTTCCTTTTCAGAGTCTTTAGCTCAATGTAAAACCTTTCCTTGAAGTATAAATATAGAAAAATGTGCACGTAAGTGCAAAAGCTCTGTAAATTCTCATCTCCCTAGGCCATTTGGTGGCAATTTCATTAAGTATGTCTTTTCAGTGGACTTGTTCATTTAGTTTTTAAAATTGTTAGTCACGAAATTTTACATAGTAACCCCTTAAAATTAAAAAATTAACCTCTACACCTCCCTTTTTTGTTGTTCCAAATCTTGTCTGATAAGTGTTTCCTTTTTTGGTTGTTTTTGTTTGGAGTTTCCTTCCATTTTTCTCAATTAGATTTGCAATTTTTGGTATTTTTTTTTCAAAGAACTGGCTTTTTATTTTATAAGTCAAACCCATTTAAACATTTTTCTATTTCATTAACTTCTAGTTTTTAGTTACTATGTAACTAAAAAGCAGAAGTTACTTCTACTTCTATTACGTTAAGCTTATATTTCATCATATTTGATTTTTTTGCCATTTTTATTTATTTGCTTTGGTGATTTCTGATTACAGTACACAGTTATTAGCTCGTGCTTCTAAGATCTGGTCCCTGAGTGCTAATTGAATGTGCAATTCTCACATCTTAGCAAGTCACTCTAAGTGATAATAAAGCCATTGTGGTTAAGTAATGTTTCTACACATTGGAAAAATTATAATACCTACAGCTTATGTAGAGAAAATATAACAGGATTTAGATGTTGAAGCCTTTTTTGATAGACAAGGCTGCTTTTAAAATCTAAACCTGTCAGTGATTACCTGGGATTTTCTTCTTCCCTGAAACATCTCAGTGACTCAGATTTCTTCCTTTCTCTCTGTCTCTCACTCTGCCTGTCAAGCTCCCTCTCTGGAGTTCACTGTCAGGGCCCCAATATTTGTGGTCTGAGATTTCATTTTGAATTATTTTCAATTTCTTTATTGTGCTAGCAAGACTTTTGGTAATTAAATGATAATTTTTCCCCTAAGGTGTAGATATCTCTCCACCAGATAATTCCAGATTCTCTTTTTTTCCTTATATTATGGGTAAAAGTCAAACCATGGTATTCATTACCTTCTCAGACAATTGAAAATTAATTTCTGATATATTAAGAAAGTCAGTAGGAAGATCTTAAATTGCATTATTAAAATCAGCAAATTGCTCTTGACTTTTCATTGATTTCATTTTACACTAATCACTATATTCCCACTCAACCATGGAAACAATGGCTTCAGTTGTAAATATTCTTAAAATACAAAGAAATTTACATACAATTGAGGTAAATATTTTTAAAAAGAATATGTGTATTTTCATTAAAATCACAAAAATTACATAAAGACACTTTCCCCCCAGACTTAAAGATAGGTCTTTAACTATCATAATTCATAATCCCATTATCATAGGTCTTTATTGTTAAGATTAAAACTCTTGGGGATGCTTATTTTGCTTATGTGTATATTTATTGCATGCCACTTTGTGCTGAAAAAGTTGGTTGGCTCTGTTTAGAACAATTAATTGTATTGTCCCTAAAGAAGAAATGTCTTGCAGAGAGAAATATGTCATTATTTTAAAACTTGAATAGAGCGAATGAAGTCAATCAATAGACATAATCATAAAATAGAGATGTATAAAATGAGCGGAGACTCATTCTGTACTAGACAGTATTATGGGCATTTTACATTGAATGGATGTATTTCCTGAAGACATGCTCTATACAGCCCTGTGTACATGAAAATGGGTTATAGAGAATGAGTCACTAAGAGTATGGTGGGAGACATCAGTAGAGATTCCAGAAAGGGCTTGACATTTAAATTTTGTAAAAGATGAGTGAGAGTTTCTTTTTCCTAACATGTTACTGATACTGAATAGTGTTCCTGTGTTACTTTAGTTTATTTAAGATGGTATGTCTGGAGACATGGATTCCAAGAAACACCCAGATCCTTATTTTGGATACACTTAAATGAGTCACTTGACCTTGATGAGCTTCATGTTTTGATTTGCAAATTAAAGATCTAAACAAGGAAACAGCTAAATTCTTTTTCATCTTTACAGTTAAATTAGATTCTTTGAAATTTTTTGTGTTACATACTGCCATGTCACCCTAATTCTCTATTTGAGCATTTACTTCCATTGACATTTGCTTATTCACTTTGGCTCTGAATATAAACTGACCATAGCCCCAATCTCTCGCTCTTCCTTTCTCTCTCTCTCTGTCTCTCTCTCTCTGTCTCTCTTTCTCTCTCTCTCTCATCAACCAAATTTTAATTCAGTGTTATAGAAGAAAGTTTAACTAATAATAAAAGTAATCTCCCGATAATCCCATAATATTCATTTGTCATTTTTTAGTTGGTCAGGTAATCCTTCTGCAGCCATTTCACACTGCAGTGCTGCCAAAGGCTCTCAGTAGATACAATTTTATTTCTCTACAAGTTCACCAACTCTCACCGAACATCCCCATCAATGATTTCTTTCTTTTCTGTACTATTACTCACTTATTTATTGCCATCTTTATTATCACTTGCTTTCCAGAAGTACCTAGAACCTCCTCTAAAAGCAGAGCAACCTGAAGCCCAAAATATAGCAAGAACTAGGCTAAATGGTTAAGTAATAAATTTCCTGTTATAATCTACAGCAGGGTGTATTAAACTCAGCAAACTTGACACTTGGGGGCTGGAATATTCTTTATGAGAGACTATTTTGTGCACTGTAGGATGTTTAGAAGTATCCCTGGCCTCTACCCACAAGATGGCAGCAGCACCTCCCTCCCCAGTTGTGACAAAAATGTCTCTGGACATTGTCAAATGTCCTCTGTGACCCATAGGGTTATCAGATAAAAGGCAGGATACACACTTAAACTTTAGTTTTAGACAACCAAAAAACTGTTTTTTTAAAATTTAAACATATCTCAAATATTGCATACATCAGTTATAAAAAATATTTATCTGAAATTCAGATATAACTAAACATCGTATACTTTTGTTTTAAATTGGCAATTATACTTGAGTTGGGGGGAAGGTGGGCATTCACACCCCCAGTTGTGAACCACTAATCCAGAATTCTATTAAAACATAAAATAAAAATGAAGTGTTTCAGGCATAATTTTGACATTGCCATGTATTAAAACATTTAGCTAAATGGGTTATTATTGCTATTAATATAATTATTTTGGTATGCTCAAACATGCACAGTAGTGGAAAATAAAACAAAATGTACCACTTAGTTTCATTATGGGGTCTCAGTTCTTGAGGTATTTAGTACTTTGACTGATGGCTGTAGACAAGTGGCTCCATTGACTTCAGTTTCTGTAGCATTCATTAGGATGGAGGCAGGCTTTCTTCAGATATAAAAATGATGGATGGAAATCAGAACCTGATAGTTATTCTCATGGTACAGTAGACATCAGGAATATGTGTTTGCCCTCTGAGTGAAGCCTACACATTCTGCCACGTAAACCCCCAAGTGCACAGACACTGAACCATTTAATCTGCTCAGGGCCTATGTCACCTAATCCTGTAGTTGATATAATCATCTTCAGACATTTTACAGGTCTCTAGACGACACAGCTAAGGAAGATAAAAAGACAAGGTGAACTTGTGTTTGCCCTCTCATTAAATTTTGCAAGTTGCTAAGTTTAAGTTTCTATTTTATGGACCACTTAGGCAACTATTAACCTTTAAAAATACAATTAGCATTTTTATTTCAGACTTTCAAGAAGACACGAAAACAGAAATAAATGATGATGGGGAATTCTGACTTACAAATCGATATAAAATGTTCAAAACATGTTTTTCCTCCTACCATATTAAGGCAATATTCCAAATAATCCACCTATTCTAGTTCTCTTTTAAAATTGGCTATACCTTGTTGGTACAAATTAATCTGATTGCAGTAAACACCTGAGGTTTATTGAAATACAATTTTAGGGAAGAACTACTGATGTTATATTACTTCTAAATTGAAAGATGATGAAGACTTAAATGAGCAGAGGGTGACTCATTTATTCACAATAAAATTGAATCTATTTGCCTTATAAGATGATTATTAAAATTTTATTAGACTTTTTAAAATTTCATTTTAAAATTTGCATTGGCTAGAAACTGTCTTCTATAACATGGGTACTTTAGTCAGATAATGATTGAAAAATATAAAATTTTGTTTTAACATCATTATACTAGTTATCAAAATGTTCTTTTGGTCGGCAGAACTGAGAAGATATGGTACTTTTAGTATCAGGCTTTGAACATTTAAAACGTTTTTTTAAAATACATGTACATCATTTTTTAAGGACATTTCTGGCCACATGATTTTTTTATTTTTGCAAATTTGGTGCCAATCTGAGACTTTGGACACTAAAATGGTAACTTGCAGTTTGAATAGTTCCTTACAGATTTTAGTATTAAGAATCTATAATACACCAGGCTAACTGCACAAGGAGCGGGAATGAAATCAGCTGTACTGTGTGTCCTTCTTACCCAGCACTTTCATGCAGGTTATAATGAGCATCAAATGCAACTTCAAATTTAAATATAAAATTTCTAACCACGTCTGCCTGCAATGAACATGATTTGTTCTATGTGTTTGTGATACAAAGATGACTAAAACAGGGCCCTATAGGCTGAAAGGTTTGGAAAAGAGAGAAGGAAATTGAAAGTCTTCTTTTCTTTCTATTAATGATTGTTTGGAACTGGGAAGTGAAGAATTGAAGAACAGGTGCTAGAGAGAGGAAAGAAGACTAAATAAAGTACAGGGTGATTCACTGCACACTTATGGTTATATATTCTATTTCTTAAAGCACGACGTAAGAGAGCCAGAGCTTTTTACTCTGCAAGCCATGTCTCCATTAGAAAAGTTGATAGTAAAATATGAGACATTGCCCAACCTTATGGCTGAAGCAAGAGGAGATTAAAAAAAAAGGAGTAATTGCCAAGTAGTATATAGGGTGAGAAAGCACTAGTTCTGAAATAAGAAACAGCCAAGGTATTTAAGCTAGTTGTAGAGGTAATGGTTTGGGGTGAGAGGAGTCCCCAACACTGTTTCAGAGCTTCACTGCAGAAACAGTCCTTATTAAGGAAAAAGTCAACTGAAAGAAATGTTTCCCTAGATGCACTGGTAAGGAGCTAAGAGTCCAAGATAGCTGCTGATTATGACTAGAGGCTAGCTCAGGTGAGGCGTGTAACTCTGCTTCTCACCCTTGTCTGCCTTCAGCTTCAGCTAAATTGTTGCAGGAGATGAACTGAAACAAGGCTTTGGCTGCTCCAGTGCTAAGTGACAAATGACTGCCAGGTAATAATAATAAAGTTTGGAGATTCATAAGATAAATGGTTGAATAACTATCATAAAGTGGAAAAGTGTGGTCATGACAACAGGTGAGATATTTTATTTACTCCCTGGAATCAGAAGACTGTCAGTGTGAGTTAATTTAGGGGACCAGTAGCAATTTCTGGCTGTGATATTTTTAGTTTTACTATATTATAGCCCTAGACACTAATGATTTGTCCGATCATTTTACTTAATTGAGAGGAAATTTAGAGAATTATTGTGGTACAACTGAGATGTATAAAACTTAATCTGTTTTCCTAAAAAATTTGATACAATATCAACTTCTTAAATAAGTTTAAAAAGCAAATAACATCACCATTGTCTTAAATTTAGCAAAAGTCCAAGTTTATTTTGACTTAGAAAATATTTCAGAAAAATCATAAATGTTATGTCCTTATATTTCAATTTCTGAGTTTGAATCCTCAGAGTTTTATTCAGTGTGCTGGATGCTGCCACATTAGAAATGAAGGCCACATAGAAGTGAGGAGGTGATGCATTTTCTCCTTGGAAACTTTTAAACCTTGAACACAAAAACATTCTGAAAATTTATCATTGTTTAGTTTTACTCCAAAACATTCAATATGGCTTTAATTAGCTTTCAAAATCTCCAGCACAAAATAGAGTGGTGGCAGAAGTAAATTGTTTAAAGGAAAAATACAGACTGTGCTGAAATGCGCAGTCTAATCTTCAAGAAATATTGTATTCCAAGCACAACATGGTGTTGTCTTTATATTACCTTTGCTTCATTTTGATTTAAAAATGTTTCTTCTATTTTCCATAGAATATAAATAGCTTCAGAAATTTAAAGTTAACTGAAAATTGTAGCCTACAGTACTTTTCTGCAAGAGTTCAAATTTGTTATTTAAAGGAACAGTGAACTCTTAAAAGTTTATCCTTCATCAAGTTCTTTGAGATAGTGTTTATTCACAAGTTATTGAAAATGGTACAAGGATATGAGTCTCTAATGCAAAAACACTTCTATTGAGAAGACTGTTGGTCACCTCCATGTTGGCTCTAAGGTATGTCCGGCCCTAAACATCTATGCTGGAAAGGACAAATGACACCTGGATAAGAGAAAGTTTAATGAAATTTAAAGTGAAGCAGTTGCTTAGAGGGTAGATTTGAAATATTCTTTGAAAAATTACAGGTTTTGAATGTTTTCTCCCTGGAAGTTTATCTTACAGTAATACTCCCAAGTTAAAGTTAAGTTTGAGATTATAAACTTATACAAATTATTTCCCAACTGATTAATAAAAATGGTATCTTATATTTTATCAATATACTAATTTTTATTCTCAGAACTTTTTTATACTATTATCTCATTTAATCTAATGAAACTCCTCACAAATGCTGGGCAGTTGTTTTTTACCACTTGAAACATGAGAAAACTTATGAAAATATATTGACTGACTTAAGTCTTCATTGATAGATACTTTTCCTATATATATTCTGTCTATTTTGCCCTGTGCATGCAAAAACTTAGTTTTATAAGACGTCAAAAACAAAACAATTTTCTAGATATGGTAATGTAGTAGTGCTGTCTTCCTCTGTTAGGTATGAAGGGTGCTTTTTCCTGAAATTACATCAGTTTCATTACCCATGCAGTAGCTGCTCCCTCCAGCCTCTGCAGCTTAAAGATTTCAGCTTCCAAGAACAGGATAGAGCAGCCATTTTGGCTTACTATGATGCCACGTTGTATTGCTCAGTCATATGATATTCTAGCCTAGACCACTTCAACTCAACAATGTTATTTGTGTGACCTTGGGCTAATTACTTTATTTCTCTGTGCTTCACTTTCTTCATTTGTAAAATAATACTTACCCCATAGTGAGTTGTGAGAATTAAAAAACTTAGTATATGCAAGATTTCTAGAACCTAGTAAGTAATCAATAAACATGAGTTATTATTACTAGCATTTAATTTAGAAACATCATCTTAAGAACAATCAGAATAGTAATTGTCATTTTTCTTTCATACATTTACATGTATTTTCTTATGGAACCCTCATAATAATCATATTTGTAATTACTAATTCTAATTCCAGTTTACAAATGGGGAAACAGATCAAAGAGCGGTTCATTAAAGTTGTTCTGGGTCACACAAACTAGTAAGTAGTGAAGTTTGTATTATAAACATGGAGTCTGACTCCAGAGCCATAATCCTTGAACTGTGCGATAGATGACTCCTTATATATTTGACATCAGGTTCTCTCTCCTCTTGACTTTCAGACACAAACTGAAATTATTTTCTCAGGTAAATTGTTAAAGGTGTTCTTTTCTGCATTCATTGATTGAGAGAAAATTCTAGCTCATAATTTTATATTTCATTGTTCCAAGGTTTCTGAAGAGACAAGCATGCCAACAAACCCAAGTTAGACTGGATTATTTATGGCCATATAAATATTAGACAGCCAGGTGAATGTCAGAACACATCAACTAGGGTCTCCGCTACTTAGGAAACTTGGAAAATTATTTAAAATAATTTTTTAATTAATTAATTTTTTATTGGCTGCACCATGCAGATTGTGGGATCTTATTTCCCTGACAAGGGATTGAACCAGTGCCCCCTGCAGTGGAAGCACAGAGTCCTAACCACTGGACCACCAGGGAACACCCAGAAACTCAATTCTTTAATTCACCCAGAAGAAAAGTTCTGTTTTATGACACAGTTTTGCCCTCAAGCTATACCTTTGTCTACTTAGACATAGAAAGGTTATACAACTTTTTCCCATACTCCCTATTTCTTTAAATACCCTGTCTGACAGTCATACAGTAGTATCATAAATTACATATTTTCATAATTCAGTAAAAAGTCAGTATGCTGCATAATTTGAAATCTACTGCACTAACATTATTCAGTCCTGATTTTTTAGTTCCAACTAGAATTAGCATATATTAGTGAAATTACAATGTGGTGGGCTTACTCTTTTTTTTTTCAGTTGAAATATAGTTGATGTACAATATTATGTTAGTTTCAGGTGTACTACAAAAGGATTTGATGTTTGCATACATTATGATATGATCACCACAATAATTCTAGTAACCCTCTGTCCCCTTACAAAGTTATCACTGTATCATTAACCATATACCTTATGCTATATAATACATCCTCATGATTTATAATAAATATTTATTATATAAATAATGACTTATTTATTAAATAATTCCTTTCACATATTTGTCACCCCACCATGCCCCTCCCTTCTGAAAACCACTGGTTTATTCTCTGTATCTATAAGTCTGTTCTCATTTTGTTTTGCTTTGTTTTTTAGATTCCACATATAAGTGAGATTATGCAGCATTCATCTTTTACTGTCTGATTTATTTCACTTAACATAACGCTTTCTAGATCCACACATATTGTGGCAAGAGGGAAGATTTCATTTTTTATGGCTGAGTAATATTTCACTGTGTACATACATACATATATATGTATATGTGTATACATACACACACACACACACACACACACACACCACATCTTCTTTATCCATTCATCTGTTGATAAACACTTACAATGCTTCCATATCTTGGCTACTATAAATAGTGCTGCAGTGAAAATGGAGTGCATATATCTTTTTGATTTAGTGTTTTTGTTTTCTTTGAGTAAATAACCAGAAGTGGAATTGTTGGATCATATTGCATTTCTACTTTTATTTTATTTTATTTGAGGAATCCCCTTTCTGTTTTTCATAGTGGCTACACCAATTTACAACACTTATTGTTTCTTGTCTTTTTGATGATAGCCATTCTTACAGGTGTGAGGTGCTGTGTCATTATGATTTTGATTTGCATTTCGCAGATCATCAGGACGTTGAGCATCTTCTCATGTGCCTGTTGGCCATCTGTATGTCTTCTCTGGAAACATGTCTATTCAGGTCCTCTTCCCATTTATTAATCAGTTTGTTTTGTTATTGAGTTGTATTAGTTCTTTGTGTATTTTGGATATTAATTCCTTATCAGATATGTCATTTGAAAATATTTCTCCCATTCAGTATGCTGCCTTTTCATTTTGTTAGTGGTTTCCTTCATTGTGCAAAAGCTTTTTAGTTTGATGTAGTCCCATTTGTTTTTGTTTTTGTTTCCCTTACCCTAGGAGACAAATCCAAATTATTATTTCTAAGACTCATGTCAAAAGGCATGTTGCCTACACTTTCTTCTAGGAGTTTTAGGTCTTACATTTAAGTTTTTAATCAATTCTGAGTTTTTTCTTTTCTTTTTTTCTTTGTATATGGTGTGAGAAAGTAGACAATTTTGATTCTTTTGAATGTAGCTGTCTAGTTTTCACAACATTGTTGAAGAGGCTTTTTTCCCCATTTTATATTCTTGCCTCTTTTATGATACACTGATTAATCATGTAGGTGTGGGTTTACTCCTGAGGTCTCTATTCTGTTCCATTGATCTGTGTCTTTGTAGTATAGTTTGAAATCAGGATGTGAGAGCTTCCAGGTTTTGTTCTTCTTTCTCAAGATTGTTTGGCTATTTTGAATCTTTTTTGTTTTCATACGAATTTTAGAATTATTTGTTCTAGTTGTATGAAAAAATGCCATTGGTATTTTGATAGGGATTGAATTGAATCCAAGGATTACCATCTGTAATATGGTCATTTTTACAACATTAATTCTTCCAATCCATGAGCACAGTATATCTTTTCATTGGCTTGTGTTGTCTCCAATTTGTTTCATCAATGTCTTATTTTTTTTCAGTATAGGTCTCTTACCTCCTTGGTTAGATTTATTCCTAGGTATTTTATTCCTTTGTATGAAATTGTAAATGGGATTGTTTTCTTAATTTATCTTTCTGGTAATTCATTGTTAGTGCATGGAAACCCAACAGATTTCTCTATATTAATTTTGTATTGACACTTTAATGAATTCATTGAGTTCTTATAATTTTTTTGGTGGTATCTTTAGGATTTTCTATCTATAGTATATCATCTGCAGTGACAGTTTTACTCTTTCCTTTCCAATTTGGATTCCTTTTATTTCTTTATTGTTTCTTTGTTTGATTGTTATTGCTAGAATTCCCAGTACTATGTTGAGTAAAAATGGTTAAGAGTGAGCATCTTGTCTTGTTCCTGATATTAGAGGAAATGTTTTCAGCTTTTCATTGCTGAGTATGATATTGGCTGTGAGTTTGATACATATGGCTTTTATTATGTTGAGGTATGTTCTCTCTATACCCACTTTGTTCAGTTTTTATGATATGTTGAATTTTGTCAAAAGTTTTTTCTGCATCTATTGAGATGATCATATAATTGTTATTTAATTTGTTAACATGGTGTGTCACATTGATTGATTTGTGGATATTGAACCAACCTTGTATCCCTGGGACAAAGTCCACTTGATCATGCTGTATGATCCTTTGAGTGTACTGTAGAATTTGCTTTGCTGGCATTTTGTTGAGAATTTTTGCATCTATGTTCATTGGTGATATTGGCATGTAATTTTCTCTTATTATGGTGCTTTTGTTGGATTATGGTATCAGAGTGACTCTGGCCTCATAGAATAAGTTTAGAAATGTTCTTTACCATTCAGTATTTTTGGAATAGTTTGGGAGGATGGGTCTTAATTCTTCTTTTAATATTTTGTAGAATGTACCTGTGAAATTATCTGGTCTTAAACTTTTGTGTGTTGGGAATTTTTGATTAGTGGTTCATTTTCAATTCTGGTAATCAATTTGATCATATTTTATATTTCTCCCTGATTCAGTCTTGGGAGATTTTATGCTTCTAGGAGCATACCCATTTTTTTAGGTTGTCCATTTCATTGGTATGTAATTGTTCATAGTAATCTCTTATGATCATTTGTGTTTCTGTGGGATCAGTTGTAACTTCTCTTTCGTTTATGATTTTATTGATTTGGGCCCTCTGTCTTTCTTCTTGATGAATCCGGCTAAAGGTTTGTCAATTTTGCTTATCTTTTCAAAGAACCAGCTCTTAGATTCATGTATCTTTTTTTTTTTTTTTCGTAGTACGCAGGCCTCTCACTGTTGTGGCCTCTCCCATTGCGGAGCACAGGCTCTGGACGCTCAGGCTCAGCAGCCATGGCTCACAGGCCCAGACGCTCCACGGCATGTGGGATCCTCCCAGGCCAGGGCATGAACCCGTGTCCCCTGCATTGGCAGGCAGACTCTCAACCACTGCGCCACCAGGGAAGCCCCCATGTATCTTTTCTAGTGATTTTTTTTGGTCTCTATTTCATTTATTTCTGATTGGATCTTTATTATTCCTTTTCTTCCAATAACATGGGTTGTGTTTATTCTTCCTTTTCCAGTTATTTTAAGTGTAATGTTAGATTGAGATTTTTTTTCTTTCTCCTGAGGTAGGGTTTTATTGCTATAAACTACCCTCTTAGAACTGCTATTGCTGCATTCCATAGATTTTAGATGATGGATTGTGTTTCAATTTTTCGCTTGTCTCCCAGTATTTTTTAATTTCCTGTTTGATTTCTTCAGTGACCCATTTATAGTTAGTAGCATATTTAGCCTCCATGTGTTTGTGTATTTTGCAGTTTTTTCTTGTAATTATTTTTATTCTCATACATTTGTGGTCAGAAAAAATGCATGATATGATTTCAATCTTCTAAAATGTATTGAGACTCGTTTTGTGGCCTAGCATGGGTTCTATATTGGAGAATGTTCCATGTACACTTGAAAAACAATGTGTATTCTGCTGTTTTTGGCTGGAACATCATATATGTATATGATATATATATATATATATCATATATCTATATCATATATATATGATATAGATATATGATATAGATATATATCATATATATATATATATATATATGATATATATATATATATATATATATATATATATATATATATATATCTGGTCTAATGAGCCATTTAAGGCCAGTATTTCCTATTTCCTTATTGATTTTCTGTCTGGATGATCTGTCCATTGATGTAAGTGGGGTGTTAAAGTCCCCTACTATTACTGTGATACTGTCAATTTCTCCCTTTATGTTTGTTAATATTTGCTTTATATATTTAAGTGCTCCTATGTTGGGTGCATAAATATTTACAACTGTTATATCTTCTTAGATTGACCTCTTTATCATTATGTAATGTCCTTCTTTGTCTCTTGTTACAGTCTTTGTTTTAAAGTCTATTTTTGTCTGATGTAAGTATTGCTACCACAGCTTTCTTTTTGTTTCCATTTTCAGAAAATAACTTCTTTCATCCCCTCACTTTCAGTCTGTGTGTGACTTTAGGTCTGAAGTGAGTCTGTTGTAGGCAATATATATATGTGTCTCAATTTTTTAATTCATTCAGCCACCCTGTCTTTTGATTGGAGCATTTTGTCTATTGAAATTTAAAGTAATTATTGATAAGTATGTACTTATTACCGTTTCGTTAATTCTTTTCTGGTTGTTTTTGAGTTCTTTGTTCTTTTATTCTTTTGTTCACTTTCCTTGTGATTTGATGACTATCTTTAGTGTTTTGACTGGATCCCTTTCTTTTTCTGTTATATGTGTGATTATTTTAAGTTGATGAGCTAAGTTCAAACACATTCTCACAAACCTTCATTTTTACTGCCCTCCCCCCTCCATGTTTAATGTTTTTGACATCATATTTTACATCCTTTTGTTTATTCCTAAATACTTATTGTGGATATAGATGATTTTATTACTTTTGTCTTTTAATCATCCTACTAGCTTTATAAGTGCTTGATTTTAATCTACATTTATTGTATGTTTGCCTTTAGCAATGATATTTTTTCTTTCATAATTTTTATATTTCTAGTTGTGATCTTTTCTTTTCCACTTAGAGAAGTCCCTTTAACATTTCTTATTAAGCCAGCTATGTGGTGCTGTGGTGTTGAACTCTTTTAGCTTTTGATATTCTGTAAAACTCTTTATCTGTTCTTCAAATATGAGTGATAGCCTTGCTAGGTAGACCGTTCTTGGTTGTAGGTTTTTTTTTTTTTTTTCATTTTATCACTTTGAATATATTGTGCCACTTCCTTCTAGCTTTCAAAGTTTCTGTTGAAAAGTCAGCTTATAGGGTTATGGGAGTTCGCTTGTACATAACTAGTTGCTTTCCTTTGCTTTTAGATTATCCCTTTTTTTCTCCGTTTTAATTATTATATGTTTTGGTGTGGGCCTCTTTGGGTTCATTTTGTTTGGGGCTTTCTGTGCTTTCTGGACCTGAATGTCTATTTCCTTTCCTAGATTAGTGAAGTTTTCAGCTATTACTTATTCAAATAAGTTATTTGCCCCTTTCTCTCTTTTCTCCTCTGAGATTCCTATATTGTGAATATTAGTACACTTGATGTTGTCACAGAGGTCTTGTAAACTATCCTCATATTTTAAAATTCTTTTTTTTTTTGTCTGTTCATCTTGGGTGATTTCCACTAATGTCTTGCAGTTTGTTCATCTGTTCCTCTCTATCATCTAATCTGTTGATCTTTTTTCTAGTGTATTTTTTATTTCAGTTCTGGTATTCATCTCTGTTTGGTTCTTTATATTTTCTAACTCTGTTAAAATTCTCACTGTGTTCATTCATTCTTCTCTTGTGTTCAATGAGCATCTTTATGATAATTATCTTGAACTTTTTATTGGGTTGATTGCTTATCTGCACTTCATTTAATTCTTTTTCTGAGGTTTTATCTTCTTCCTTAATTTGGAACACATTCCTCTGTCTCCTCATTTAGCCTGATTGTTTGTGTTTATTTCTATGTATTAAGTAGGCTGGTTACATTTCCTAATCTTGGAGAAACAGTCTTATGTAGGAGACAGTCTATGGAGCACAGCAGCACACTCTCCACTGGTCACCAGAACTACATCCTATAGTGGTGCCCCCTATGTGAGCTGAGTGGGACCTTATGTTGTGGCAGGGCCAACAATAGAGGGCACACTGGTAGGTGGGACTGGTCCCCAGCCAAGTTGGCTGCCAGGCCTTTCCTTGTGTTGTGGCTGCTGGCCCACTTTTGAATGGGGCAGGGTCCTGGTATGACTGGCTGTGGGACCTGGGGCTGGTGGTTGAGGCTGGTGCTGGCCTACTCATGGGTTGATAAGCCCCTACTGCTAATAAGCTAGATGAGACCTCCCAAAGGGCACTTGCCAGTATCATTGTTCTCCTGGTAAGATGAGCTCCCCAAAAATGGCTGCCATCATGTCTGTATACACAGGGGGAATTGCAGTTGCCTCATGCCTCTCTGGGATGTTCTAGCAAGTGTGTCTAACCCAGGCTCCTTTCAAATTACTGCCTCTTCACTGGGACTTGGAGTGTGTGAGATTTTGCACACACCTTTTAATAGGAGAGTCTCTGTTTCCTATAGTCCTCCAGCTCTCCTGTATCTAAACCCCACTGACCTTCAAAGCCAGATGTCCTGGGGCCTTGGCTTCCTGGTGTAGTACCCCCCAGGCTGAGGAGCCTAAAATGGGGCTTGGACACCTTTCTTCTCGGGAAGAACCTCTAAAATAGTGATTATCCTCCCAATTGTAGGTCACGTCTTCAGAGGTATAAGTCTTGACTATTCTGCATCACTGTCTTTCCTAGCTATCTTGTTTTGGTTCCTTCTTTGTATCTTTAGTTGTGGAAGATCTTGCCTGCTATCCTTCAGGTCATTCTCATTGATAGCTTCTCTGTAAATAGTTGCAATTTTGGTGTGCTCATGGGAGGAGGTGAGCCCAGGGTCTTCCTACTCTACCATCTTGGCCACACCTTTGTGCATACTCTTTTTAATATCAGTTTGTGATCATGACTAAAGGAAAAGTGATTATTACTTAGGAAACCATTAGTGTGCATTTCCTTTACATGCACTTAAATCTAGGATAAATGCTTAATATGTCTCTGGAATAGTATCTGATCTCACCTAATACACAAAGGGCAAGACACACTCCCTTTTAATTGGGAAGCAGAAAGATAAATCTGCTTCAGTATCATCTCTTGATTTAGAACAGAGAGATTGCTTCAATAATTTAACATTTCTTCTAACTTTAAAGCAAAATGTTGTCATGATGCCAGAAAATTGTATTTAAAAGCCTATTTACATAGCATATGCTAAGCATACACTTTGAGTTTTATGAATTTACTTCATTTAGAAAAGCTTTTGGAATTCTTATTAGACTATCAAAGTGTTCAATCCCTCTTGCTCTTTTTGCTAACTGATGGGTCCCATAAATATTGAACTCCATGAATTGTACTGATTATAGTCTCTGTGCTCAGAATTCTTACTCTTAATTAAGTGGTGATGCTCATAAATTTCTAACCATGAATTTTCCAGGAAGCCACAGTTAGAATGTTTATCAGCAAATCAGATCTCTCAATTTTCTCTCTTGTTTTATAAAATAAAATGTTGCTGCTATATAACATTGAATGTGATGGATACAGAGTTGTTTGTTTGGCCTCCTTTGTTTTTGTAAGCACTAATATTTTGGAAGATAAATAGTACTTGATGCTTCATTTACTTTGATTCTTTTTAATCTCAAGGTACTTTGGAAAGTTTATTATACTATAAAACTTGAGTTAGCTACAGCTTTTCTGTTCTGATCCAAATAAGCAACAATTGTCAAAACATCAGTAATTCAGAAACATTGTGTCATGGATATAGAAACAGAACCGTTTCAGAATGAAACTAATTATTGATTATCCCCAGGGCTTCTAAGATCAAGTATGCCTCAGTTGAGTTAATTATGCCCTCAGTTCTGCAGAGTTTTTTCAATGGCAGGTTCAATTTACTTAGCAAAACTATTGCTTTGTAAGATTTGCAGATGAGTCAATTAGATGGTCATTAATTGGGTGGCCATTGAAAACGTGGTGGGACCCAGTTGGGAAATGGCCTACTCCAATGACTAATGTATATTAATGCCAGCATTAACGACCTTTGAGCTTTTCCCCATGTATCCATGGGAAAACAAATCAAAGAACTATTCAAGGAAAAATAGATTTTGCTGAATTGGTATGTTTTTCTGTTCAGAGATTAACATTGCTTATTGAATGTACAAAACCCACAAAATTTCAGGGTAACATTAATAGTTATCCTTAACTGAATAAAACTAAATGATGGAAAGGTCATAATTAATTTTAAAAGTGTTGTATTTTCAATGTTTTTATTAGGTAGGTGATTTTAGTCTCCTTAAGGAAGTATATTTTATTGCCAATATATAAGAATTTTCAAAATATAAGAATTATATTCAAAATATAAGAATTAAAAATTTTTCCATTAAAATAAATTAGATAGATGGATGGATGGATAGATAGATAGATAGATAGATAGATAGATAGATAGATAGATAAATAGATAGGTTTGAGTCCTTTATTATCTTTATACCTGGTAGTTTATCACCAAATATTTTTTACTTTCCAAGGTCAAATTTGAAACATAAAAACAAATGAAGACTTTGTAGTGGGTTTAGTCTTAAATGTAGTTGACTCTGTCCCAGAGTGTTTCACAGTATGTGACTAGGGCATAGTAGCATACAGTAGCTTTTTCACCCACTCAGATCTTTGGCCTTACTCTATTGGTATAAGATGGTTTTCTGTGTATTACTTCTATCTTGATGATTTTCTGAAGCTTGCATATTTGTTTTGCAAATATTTTCTGAATTGACTACAAAGATGATACTATTATTGATGGTTAACTTTAGTCTTCTTTCTGGCCTCAGAATTTCAAAGAGAGAGATCCTTATTTTCTCTACTGTCAAAGCAAATGTTGAAAAAAAAATGAGATTGGCCTTTATTCTAGATCTCTTATTACTTCACTTAAAACTGGATTAGCTCTTGCAGACCTAGCTGTAAGGACCAAGTCATTGTTTATGTTTTACTTTTTTGAATTTTACCTTTTTTATATTTTACCTTTATATTTTATCTTTTGACCTGTCATTTATTTCTCCTACCCTCTCACCCTCCACCTCTGGCAACCAACAATCTATTCTCTATATTTATGTGCTTGTTTTTTGTTTGTTTCTTTTGTTTATCATATTCCACATATAAAATAGATTGTATGGTATTTGTCATTTATCTTTCTCTGACTTGTTTCACTTAGCATGATGCCCTTGAGGTCCATTCATGTTGTCCCAAATGACAAGATTTTATTTTTTTTTATGACTGAAAAATACTCCATTGTATGTATATACCACATCTTCTTTATTCATCCATCCATCCATGGATGGACACAGGTTGTTTCCATATCTTGGTTATTGTAAATAATGCTGCAATGGATATGAGAGTAAAAATATCTTTTTGTTAGGTTTTTCATTTTCTTTGGATAAATACCCAGAGGTAGAATTGTTGGATCATATGATAGTTCTATTTTTAGATTTTTTTGAGGACTCTTCACACTGTTTTCCCTAGTGGCTGCACCAAGTTATATTACCACCAACAGTGCACAAGGGTTTCCCTTTCTCCACATCCTGGCCAATACTTGTTATTTCTTGTCTTTTTGATAATAGCCATTCTAACAAGTGTGCATTGACATCTCTTGTGGTTTTGATTTGCATTTCTCTGAAGATTAATGATGTTAAACATTCTTTTCATGTACTTGTTTGCCATGTGTATGTCTTCGATGGAAAAATGTCTATTCAGGTCCTCTACCCATTTTTAATCAGATTGGTTTTTTGCTACTGAGTTGAATAAGTTCTTTATAGATTTTGGATATTAACTCCTTATCAGATATATGATTTGAAAATAGTTTCTCTCACTTAGTAGGTTGCCTTTTTATTTTGTTGATAGTTTCCTTTGCTGTGCAGAAGTTAATTTACTGTAGTCCCACTTGTTTAGTTTTGCTTTTATATAAATAGTATTAAGGAGCTTATTGAATTGTCTAATTTCTCAAGGGTTAACTTAAAAATTAAGAACTTTCCCTTTTCTTCTTTAAGCACATGGTAATTAAAATAATAGAATTATGCTATGTCCTTATTTATGAAACTTATTCTGAGTTGCTAATATACTTTGCTGAGTAAAATTTTATCCCTACATTATGACTATTAAGAGGCAGTGTGGAAGTAGCACAATCTGATTTTCAAGAAGAATCTCTGTAATTAGTATAATTATAGTCTAAAAGAACCATATAATCAAAAATTGAATTAGGTGAAGAGGAGAAAATATCTAGATAAAAAGTTGGCCTGTAATGTGTGTAAGAATAGGCCTAAAATTTTTCAAAATATTTTACATTTTGAAAGTTTTATTTAAATTTCTTTGTGGAATTCAAAAGAAACAAACTAGATATACATGAACTAGCAATCTAATACAAACCTAATATTAGGTTTGCACCTATGGGTAAAATAATTTTAAAAAGCATAGACATCAATATATGATTAGGTCAATATTTATATCACACAAAAATATACATATGCTGAAGGAATACAGAATAGAGATTCAACCTCCCTACACAAAATCAGGTCTGCAGAATTGGTCTGAGAGATTTTCCCTAATATCATCTTTCAGAATTTTTCAGAGATTTATTTTTTTCCTCCCATGAATGCCATTGGTGGCTATAGATTTACATCAATCCTGATAAGTGTAGCATCAATATTTCCTAAAATTTGTTCCACTCAACAATATTTCCAATTATGATAAATGATGGAAGAAATGTGATCACATTTTGAGAAACAATGAATTTAAAAAATCAAATATATTTATTTACTGAAGGTCTTCTCTAGGCTTATACTTTTTACCACTGCCCAGACTTAGAATAAGAACTTAGAACTCTTTAATTCCATACATTCCTTCCCATGTGTTATCTTATTGTATTCCTGTATTTTAATTTTGCATATATTTTAAACCTCTCAAAACATTGAGATTGTTTTCATCAATGTTACTTCTTATTTACCCATACATCTCCTCTATTGTAGTCTCCCTTCCTGCATTGCCATATTTTCTTGGGATAATTTAGCATTTGTTCTAGGAATTCCCTTTGATATTTCAAGTTTGTAGGCAAAACAGTCTTTCAATTTGTTTATCTGTAAACATCTTTACATAGGTATCATTTTGAAGGATATTTTCAAGAAACTTAGAATCTACGTTGGCCGGTATATTCTTTCAGATCTTTAAAAAAATTCATTCTGTTTTCTTTTGGTTTCTGTTGTTCTGATTGAAAAGTTAGCCTTCAGTTTTACTCTTCCTACTTAACAGTGTTATGCCTTTATTTTTCTCTGGCTGTTTTTAGACTTTTTGTTTGTTGCTGGTTTTCAGCAGTTTTTTGTTTGTTTGTTTGTTTTTAATGATTAACTAGGTGCAGAAGTCCTTTTATATCTCCTTCTTGCCTTTGTAGAGCTTCCTTAATTTGTAGTTTAATTTTTTTCTGCCAGTTGTGAAAATTCCCAGTTGCTTTTCTCGTATTGCTTCTGCCCCTTCTCTCACTCATCCCATTCAAAGATCGCATTACAGCTATATTACAAATTTTACCCATGTCTCATATATTTGGTGTTTCTTATAATTCTTTTTTTCTCTGTGTGTTTTACATTGGACATTTTTACTCACCTAAAGGCCAATTCACTAGTTTTATACTTGTTCAATGTGTGGTTAAATATATCTGTGAAGTCATTTACTGTAAATATTGTAATTTTCAATTCCAAAATATGCATTATTTTCTGGTGATATTCTCCATCTTGTCATATATTTTAGCCAACATACTAATCACAGTAACTTTAAAGTCTGTATATGATAACTCCAATTTTTTTTCCCTTGCATTTGACCATTTGCTCCTGTTTTTTGGTTTGTTTCTTTTGCTTTTTCATGGATTTTTTTGCATACTTGTTACATTTTGACTAAATTCTGGAGATTGTATTTGAAATTTCAGAGCTTCAGGATGATACCATCTTCCTCAAAAAGAAGATGTAATTTTTAAAGAATTCCTGTCAGGTAGTTAGAAAAAAGTAAATAACCTTGATCCAACAAGATTTGATATAATCTGAGACTGAATTTCAGTCATCCTGAAGAACTTGTCTATTTCCAATTATCCTTTACTCTTAGAGTTCCTCCAGAAGTTTCAAATAACAAACTGATATTTCCAAAATATCCCCTAATTGGTGAGCCCCGAACAGGTTTTTGTTTCTCCTCCCTGGCCATGCAATTGTCAGCAACTCTGAACTGCTATTTTCTATTTGTTCCCTTAGTTTCTTCCATTAAAATTGACAAATTCTTAAGGGAGAATATGCAATGTAATTTTTCCTTTTTCTTTGGGATCTTTGTTCCTCCTAGAGTCTAGTTGACTCAGTTGTTCTCTGATGCTTACAAAAGCAGTGTGTGTGTGTGTGTGTGTGTGTGTGTGTGGTATTTGTTCAATTTTTAATTGTTCTCACAATAAGGGTTGTTTTCTGATATAAGCTATTTCTTCACAGATGGGAGGAATCAATTTTGGGTATATTAGATGAATCCAAAGACTCATATGGTTTGAATGCAAAGTGTGAGAAAAAAATGAAATTAAAGATGATCTCAAGATTTCTGGCTTGAGCCACTTAAAGAATGGACTTCTCATTAAATGAGATATGGGAAATTACAAGTGCTGCAAGTTTTGAGAAGAGAATTAGTTATAACAACTGAAGCTCAAGAATAGGAACTGGAAAAGAGATATGAATATAGGAGTCATTAGCCTACTGAGAAAATTTAAAATATGTGACTAGAAGAGATTACCAAGGATGTGAATATAAATAGAGAAGAGAAACATGGACTGAACCCCAGAGTATTTCAATATTCAAAAATTAAGGAGGGCTTCCCTGTGCTTGGCCAATGGCCTCTGGGAGCCAGCAGGCAGTGACTCTCACCAGAGACCCTCCAGCAGGCCCAGGGGTACAAAAGTGGCTGTAAGTCCAGCACATGCATAAACAAGTTAATGGATTTAATATGAAGCACAGAAGCAGATAATGCCAAAAAGCAAGCAGTAGTTGGTACACATTTAGTGAGTGGGGCAGCATTTCCTCCTCCCACTGCTGCTGAGGTGGTAGAAATTAGTTGAATTCAGTATGAAATGGAATACACCAAAGGTATTGGTCAGCGAATTGAAGGTCCTGGAAAAATTAAAGGTAGAACCACCAAATGCTGACCTTGAACAAGGATTCTGAGAAGGAGCTTTAATTGTTTGGGTGATTATGCAGGTTCCAGGGAGAATTGTTGTATCAGGAAATAATGAAGACATTCCACTTTCAAGACCAGCAGATCTTGACCTTATGCAGTCAACTCCCTTTAAACCACTGGCACTAAAAACACCACCTCATGTGATTATGCTAAGTGAAAGACCACTAGATTTTCTGGATTTAGAAAGACCTCCTCCAACCTCTCAAAATGAAGAAATCCATGAAATTGGCAGGTTAAAAAGAGAGTGCTCTATGAGTGAAAATTCTGTTTGCCAAAATGGACAGCTGGTCAGAACTGACTCCATGTATAATATTTCTAATATAGGTGCAATGATTGAAGGAACTTCAGATGACATGACTGTTGTAGATGCAGCTTCATTAGGACAACAGATAATCAAACTAAATAGATGTCTACAACTTCTGGAAGTGGAGAACAAAGAAGGTCCTAAAAGAGAAATGGTCATGTATTCCATTACCATAGCATTCTTGCTGCTTAGGGTTGGCTCTTGTTTTGCCACTAGAGGTAACCTCAACTCTCAAAAGTGTTGTCTCAACAGCTGGAAATATAAAGAATTTGTGAACAAACAAACAAAACCTTAGGGAGAGATGGACAAATCAGCAAAGAGCCTGAGGATATGCAACCAAAATGAAAAGGGGAAGACAATGAGAATGTGATATCCAGGAAACCATAGAATAAAATATTTTAAGAAGAGAATGAACAACTGTATTATATGCTGCTGCTAGGTCAACAATAATATAAACTTGACCATTAGGTTTAGAAACATAAATATTATTAATGACTTTTAGGAAAAAAAAACATTTTCAAGGAGGAAAAAAAAATCCCTCTATTTGGAGTTGGTTTAAAAAAGAAATTGAGGGGACTATTTGGAAGCAATAAGTGTATACAACTGTGCAAGGAATTTTGCTGCAAAAAGAAACAAAAAAAATCTCAGTAAAGAGAAAGAAAAGAAATAAAGGTGGGCTAGAAATAAAAATGTTTGGCAAGTTGTATATCAGCCAAAGGGGAAGAAGCAGTCAAGACTCTAATTCAGTTGTTTTTATGTTTTTGTTTTTTAATAAACTTTATTTTTAGAGCAGTTTTAGTTTCACAGAAAAATTGAGGGGAAGGTAATGAGATTTCCTATATCCTCCCCTGCCTGCATATATACACAGCCTCCTGCATTACCAACATCCCCAACAAGAGTGGTACATTTGTTACAATTGATGAACTTACATTGATATATCATTATCACTCAAGTCCACAGTTTACATTAGGATTCACTCTTGGTGCTGTACATTCTACTGGTTTGGACAAATGTATAATGACATGCCTGCACCATTATAGTATCATACAGAGTACTTCCACTGCCCTAACAAGCTTCTGTGCTCTGCCTATTCATCCCTTCCCACTAACCCTTGGCAACCACTGATATTTTTACTGTCTCCATAGTTCTGCCTTTTCTAGAAGGTCATATTTATAGTTGGAATCTTACAGAATGTAGTCTTTTCAGATTGAGTTTATTTTGTTTTAATAGGAAAAATAAAAATGTGTCAGCTAATGGTAGAAAGGGAAATGATCATGTAAGGCAGAGGAGAGAAAGACTGATATAATATTTTTATGGAACCACTAACAGACACATTATTCACTCATTTAATTCTCACAAAACACTTTAAAGTAGATATCATTACTGTTATTATTACTGCAATTTTATATATGGAAAGAGGGAGGTTGTATAATGTATTCAGTTCTACCAGTTTTGGAAACTGTATATATCTTTTTATTTTTTTTAGGATCCAAGAATTTTTTATTGGAATTTATAATTATTACAATTATTATTCATTGTGAGCTCCAAGTTCCAGTGCTTCCTTTCTATCTTATATGTAGAGGAGATTTTAACTCTCTTCCCCAAATGGATTTATTCTCCCTCACCCTTGTTCCCCAACTCTTCCTTCTCTATTTCACGAAAATGGTTGCTACAGTTATAGGATATTCAACATTGAATGGGGTTTAGGAATTATTTAATCCAGTACCTTTATATAATACAACACACTTTGCAGACTCAGAAATATTGCTATGGTTGTAGAACTGGGACTGAAATCCCAGCTTGAATCCCAATCTAGTTTGCTTTCCTTTATGATGTGTTTCCTTGCCTCATGTCTTAGAAACTGAATTGGACCTTCAAGAGTCCAGCCTGCTTCCAGAGTCCACTGTTTTAAGCACTCTGCTTACATTGGGCTCATTGTCACTTGCAGGCATTTATTCCTGTCATAATTATCAGTGTATTCCAGGGTCACCTAAATATTCCCTCTATGGCCTTTTATTTTATTTTCTTGACCTCATCTTCTACAATGACCTTTTCCTGCACACTATTTTAGTCAATTACTCCATGATCATAATCTAGTCATTGATAGTCTAACTCACTTCTCACCCCACAATCATTTTCTTTTCTTTCTTTTTTTTTTTTTTTTTCGGTACGCGGGCCTCTCACTGTTGTGGCCTCTCCCGTCGCGGAACACAGGCTCCGGACGCGCAGGCTCAGCGGCCATGGCTCACGGGCCCAGCCGCTCCGCGGCATGTGGGATCTTCCCAGACCAGGGCACGAACCCGTGTCCCCTGCATCGGCAGGCAGACTCTTAACCACTGCGCCACCAGGGAAGCCCTCACCCCACAATATTATTCTCAACTTTCCTAGTCTTTGAGCTGGAAAGATAGGAGGCTGTTGTCAGAATCCTCTCACAGTTCTTGACCACACTAGAACCTCCTGGTTATTGTTCTTTATATTTTCACTCTCTCTCAACCCCTTGTGCCTTTATTTCCCTCCTTACCCGACTTAGATTTCATGGTCCTGTTGGTGTCACAATCATTGCCTCACGTAGTCTCTATCTCCTTATACCATCTACCATACTCCACAGGAAAAATCTCATCCCCAATTAAATCCAGCTTTATTATCTTCCACTCTACACCCTAGAAGCTGCGGAAGGTCTGGCTGCAGAAACATACAGCCGTAGTGCTTGACTACCTTTGAAATTATTGACAGTTAAGTACAGGTGTAACCTTAAGTTTCCCTGGCAATGTTCTTACACGTTCCCATGCCATTTCACCCTCTCACTCTCCAAGATAACAATTTCATACTTTGCTTTCCAGTATGCCTTCCTTCCTCCTCACATTTAGTTTATGATCTTGTTTTCTATTTCACTGGGGAAAGTAGTAGAAATCAGAGCATTTCCACACTCTCCTACAAGCTAGCTCAATTTGCATCTCTACCGATCTATCTATCTGCCCTCATTTTCAACTGATGAATTTCCCTTGCTCCAAAATATTGAGAACCTCTCTATCTGTGTGCTTGATCATCACACTTCTTGTCTACTCAAGAATATTCCTAGAATTTTTCCCTCTTAATCTCTCTACATCATCAGTTTTTTTCTTCACAACTTATTTATTCTCACCATTACTTAAATAACATATTTCTTATCTTCAAGTAAAATTGTCCCTTGACCCAGACCCTCCTGTAACTACTGTACAAAGTATCTGCTCTTTACATAAAAACACCTTGAAAGAGTTCTCTATACTCATTGTCTACATTCCTCTTCACATTTTCTCCTAAATGCCCACTTGCCTCCAGCACCTCCCCAAAAGGTTTTTGCCAAATCAGCGATAACTTAGATATGGCAATATTCAAGGATAAATTCTCAGTTTCTGTGTTATTTGACCTATCTGCAGCATAGGTTCCAACTTCTTGAAGTCCACCTTTATTTGACCTCCAGGATCTCACTCTTTATTATCTTCCCACTGCAGTGGCTGATGATTACAGTTCCTTCTGATGTTCTCTTCATTTCTAACTAAATGCCCTGGGCTTACTACTTCTTATTTTCTATACTCCCTCCTAAATCAAGATTTGAAGAGCAGGAAGACTGGATTTAAACTTCTTTATGTGATGCCAATGACCATATTGTACTTGCTACCCATGATGGCCAGTTCATCACAGTACCACTGTATTCCTGACAGGCTTTGGACTCACTGGATATGCTGCTTATCTCATTTTGGAAGCATTTACCTTTCTCACTGCTTCCAACACTGTTTCTGAAAATGAGTTTAATTGGGATAAAGTGTTGACTAAATGACTTAAAGGAGAAAATGAGTTAGTTAATTCCTTTGCTGTCTGTATTTTTATTTTGTTTTACAGAACTATAAAAATGGATATAGGGAGAATGTAAAGTGTTAAGGTGAATTGAAAGGTCTACTTAAGGTCCTGAATGATGGCATTTTTCTTTGGCGGCTTAGGAACATGAGCTTTCTGGCTGTATTTTTTGAAGGTAGGATGAAATGTGTACATTCTACAGGTGACTATGAAAGAGCTTTCAATAAATCTTCTAGGGGAATGATAATTTGTATACTTCAGTGCTCACAGTGGTTGATGTGGTAGTTAATTTTTTATGACATTATGCTCACTGTGGCCTAGCCTAAGATAGTCAAACATATTTTCTCTTAGTGGAATTTTTCTACATAGCTTAAAATTTTAAACACAATGCTTAATTTCACAGTGACTTTTCATGCTTTTTCTGATATATGGAACCTCTGGCATTACAAATAATTTTATTCAACAGAAATTTTCATTTTTTAACATGGTCTTTATTTAACCATGTATTACATGACAAATGTTTGGGTGGAATTTGTCTGTTTTTATTATTTAGCTGTTTTTCTAGTAATGCATTTGCTTTTCTCTTTTACTGTGTCTACCTGGTTTATAATAGCAGGTGTAGCTGCACATGCCCAAACAGACACACATACATATATGCCAATGAAGGGAAACGTTTTTCACAGCACATATGCCCAAATTGTGCAGGTTTCAGTTAACTAGATATGGTTATTGATGCAGAAGGTCACACTGCAATTTAGAAGCAGTTAAAAGGTAATGAATGTGTGTAACTGTAACCTCTGCCTAGAAGGTTTTTCTTTTCACACAGAGAAAGTAAATAGATTTGTGTGTCTCTATTGTCCCCTGCAGTAATGTCTTTAGGCCAAATGGCAACGTCAAGGACTACTGACACCTGCCTAAAATGCGTGAAGGATATTCTTGATTTTTAATTCCTACAGTGTTTACATAGAGAGTTATGAATACTTCATTGGTGCAGCAGCATGAATTATCCTATAGATAGTTATTAAGCATGGACTAATTTAAAAATCAAATTTCCATTTTGAATATCTATTTTTAAAGGCACTCTCATGATAATATGTTTCATAGTATTGAATAATGACAGTCTTTGATGGTTTGTGAGGAGGTGCACTGGGAGTGTGGATTGGACACTTGAACATTTTCCACAGGCTCCTGCATGACCATCTTATGACAAATATCCCACAGGATGAGACAGAATAGCCTGTGTGCTTAGTTAATGGCAATATGCCCCAAACACTGACAAAATAAAAATTATGGGTGTGATTTTAGGCATGGAAACACCAGATAATTTTGTTCATATTGAAAAGATGTAGCTAAAGTGTTATCAAAACTCAGGTCCAACTGCCTGCCACTCAAAAGCCAATACTCAAGAGACAAGCTTGGTGGAAAGGAAACTTTGCTTTATTCTGGAGGCCAGCAGCCAGGGGAGAGGGTAGACTCATGTCCAAAGGACAACTCTCCACTGATAATCACTGGGCAAGAGCTTTTAAAGGGCAGTTTCTGGGGTGTATATGTGGAGGGAGGGGGCTACTTGCAGAAACAACACAGTCAGATCTGACAGTCGTCTTGAAATTGGTTATACAGTGGTCTGATCAGCATCATCTTGATTGTTTTTAAGTACAATTAATCTTCAGTTCCAGGGTTAATTTGTTCCCATTTCTTTGAGGCCAGTTCTCAGAATTGTTGCAGATTATGTCATGGCTATGGTCTGGTCATCATGTAGTTAACTTCTTCGATCTGGTGGGGGTTTCGGTATCTATAAAACAGCTCAAAGGCTTGGAATATTATCTGTAGCCCTTGAAGAAGAACTAAAGGTTCTTGTCTTTGTTTAATGACTAAACTATTATCATTTGGTCCTGTTGGACTATTTTCCTTTGTGTCTGCATTTTCTCACTTCTCATTATTTTTTTTCTTTGACTAAAGTTTTTCTATAAGAAAATGCAGGCTGAGGACATGGGAGGGGGTGGGGTCTGTCCTGGGAAGACCCCATAGTGTCCTGCTCCATTTCAAAAGTGGTACATTACCATTACATTATTTTCATAGAATAGATAGATTTTTATTCTAAGAATAATTTTCTGATTAATCTTATCATTAACTATGTATGCAGTCCCTATCCAGGGTGTGGTTTATTGTATCTGTTCGATGACCAAATAGAAATTTTGAATATAACTAAAATAATTTAGTAACTATGTTGTCAAATTCAGAACTCTCAGCATAACATCTAGCCCATGGTTCCCATATTTTTATTTTTATTATCTTGTTTTCCTTGTAGCCTTAATATTAGTTGTCCTGAAGAATGTTCTGGTCAAGAAAAGATAGATTCTTCTTGAAAAAAATTATGCCACTTTTAGGTGAATTTCTTAAAAAGGCAAACAAGAAAACAACATAAAAGAGCCATTTTAAAGATCACGTTGCTGACAAATTGCCTATTTAAAATGGAGAGTCACCTAAATTGTGTCATAGTTCTCCAAGTCCTACTCTAAATTCTATTTATGACTTTGTACAGCCATTAGACTTGCCATTGGCAGAAATTTCAAATTATTGGTGTCTACTGATGCCACTTAAAGTGTCCCCTAGAACACATGGTATTAACTGTTGCATTCTCTCTCATTTCAGGATCTGTACCCTTCACATTTTTGACCATTCATTTATATGAACCTCACAAATGTTCATTTTAACTACACAATACTTATTTTGGGAAGCAAGCATTTATAGAGAATCTACTATGTGCTGGAGGTACAAATAGGAATTACAGAAATCCATGTCTTTAGGAACAGAAAGTGTAGCAGGAAACATTTAAGTAACATTTTAACACTATCTGTGCTCTTTTAAATTGTGCATAAAAATCTAGTTAAAATATAACTGTTTAAGTCTAAAAATTCAGTTTTTTAGCAAATTAATAAATTTTTATTGAATTTAATCTCATGAAAGTTTAGTATCAAGAAAATACAGTAAGTCCCCTACATACGAACCTTCAAGTTGCGAACTTTCAAAGATACCAAAGTGTGTTCCATCAATGTCAGGCATGAGTGAAATTTCAGCTTGCTCTCCATCTCCTACTGATGATGATTCCTCAGCTCTACCATCTCCCACTTCCTCTCCCTCCTCCAATCAGTAACTCTTCTTGTCTGTTCACTCAATGACAGCCCCTGTATGCCAGCTGTTATACTATACTACTATACTTTTCAAGGTACTGTAAGATTAAAAATGTTTTCTTTATTTTTTGTGTTTGTTTGTTTTTTATGTATTACTTGTGTGAAAAATATTAAACACATATTACAGTACAGTACTATATAGCCAATTGTGTTAGTTGGGTACCTAGGCTAACTTTGTTGGACTTAATAAACAAATTGGACTTACGAATGCACTTTCAGAAGAGAACTCATTTGTATGTAGGGGATTTACTGTATGTTGTTTTAGATTCCATAGCAGGATTTACCTTTAATTACCTGGGTAATAGGAGTGGAGACCTGGATTTATAAATGTTAGAATATGTACACTGAGCTGCATTATAGACCAGGCAAATAATTCCTCAAATTTGAGTCAGCTTTGAAGAATTATTTCTAGGTGAAAGGTCTTTCTATGTTTCATTTTTAAACAATCAGTGGTCACTAGTGGTCAAAAAGCAATCTTATAATGACATTTCTGATAAATATAGCTAGGAGACATTTGCCTTTTTTCAACATTGTTAACAGGTTCTTCAAGAATCGGTCCATGGTTGACCTCACTTTGCTTTACCTAAAGCAGAGCCATTTCCTTTAGGTTCACACATTTGCCCACACTTACTGTGTTTTATTGTTTTGAATACTTGCAAAATATCTTTCTCCCAAAGAATTTTGAAGAATGAAAAAAATAGAATAAATAACACATTTAGCAGTCCCAAAGACTAGGTTAAATAAGGGTCAAGAGCAGAAAAACAAGAAAAGGTAATAGGAAAGTTATAATAGTCATCAAAAAGAAGTGATAATCAGGGTTTCCCTGGTGGCTCAGTGGTTCAGAGTCTGCCTGCCAATGCAGGGGACACGGGTTCATGCCCCAGTCCGGGAAGATCCCACATGCCACAGAGCGGCTGGGCCCGTGAGCCATGGCTGCTGAGCCTGTGTGTCCGGAGCCTGTGCTCCACAACAGTAGAGGCCACAACAGTGAGAGGCCCATGTACTGCAAAAAAAAACAAACAAACAAAAAAAAATCTGATAATCAAAGCAAGATAGATTATCTATCTATCAGAATTCACAGAATGGTTGAAGTAAAAAGGAATGTGTCAAGAGGAAGGACTGGGACTGGATAGGCAAAAAGAAATTGCTTGGGCTGAGAAACATTTGAATGCTCATTCATTAAGAAAATTTACCAACTTTCTCTCTTAGAATGTGTATCCTTCACTGGACACATGTATTTCTATATGGAGAAAAATGCAGAGTAATAACATTGTTTGCTTTTGATAAGAATATGAGTAGAATACAGTGATGAAGAGCATTAACATTTCTGATCCTGGCATAAATTAGTTCATATACCAAGTATTTAAATTCCCCAAGTTGAATTTCTTCATATGAAAAATAGAGACAATAATACTTATAACCCATAGGAATGTTGTAGAATTAAATGAGAAAATATTAATAAATCAATTTGCTTGTTTCTCATAACTATTATTGTTTCTTTGCTCTTATTGTTTTCCATCCAGAAATAAAGGGTACTACTATTTTATACCCCATGCTGCACACATCCTTCTATGAATTTATTATTCCTTCAGACAAGGTACTATCCAATTGTTAAGGGTAACAACTTTAGATCCAATGACAGTCAATTTTCATATATCTCACCTGGTCACCTGTTTTTGAAAGTGTATACCTTCAAAACCAAACTATTAGTTCATTTATAACATGGTCTGGAGAGAAAATGTCTTCAACAACTGACATCTGTCAAGCTCCCTTGGAAGGGATACCTTTTGTAGTGGCAATATGTTCATTAAGTTATCTAACAATAAAATATATGTATTATAGTTTCCAGAGTTCAAATTACAAGACCAACAATTGGTTTTCATGAAGACCTGAAAGAAAACATATGGACTCAGTATCTAAACTTTTATACTTTGCTGGACCAATTCAATAAAATCATACTTATTCATACAATTTAAAAATAAGTAAGGTACTTAATTTTGAAATTAGTAATACAGAGAATGCTGATTCAATTCATAGAAAGAATAGCCTACATTAATTTTTTCCCAGAACACTGGCCCTTCAAGGTACTCAAAACCAGAATCTTTTGCTAATTAATTTTGGAAAATACTGTGTAGTCTATTCATGCTTTAATTTCACAAAGAAATTAGTATATAACATCTTTGAAACCTGAACACATAAAGTGTTTAAACTTTACTAATATCCTTAATAACTAGCTGTAGTTGGTTTGAGGATTACTGATCTGAGTTGAATCATTGAGGTCTGCCTAAATTCTCTTATCCTCAGCACGAAACATTCCTCAACTGATGTTGTGACTTTGTTAAATTAACATTTATTAAATAGAGCCTAGGAGTGACAGGATGATGGAAGGTGAGCCATGGTTCAACAAAAGAGAGCAAATGGAAAGTGAAATTGAGGTTTATTACTCAAGTCCTGGAGGAGGTACCCTGCACACTTGGAGGGACGAGTCAAAGCAGGGTCAGACAGAGAGTGGGACAGGACCTGGGACATATACCTGTATTAGGATCTGTGTGTAGAGTTCCTTGGGGCTCCCAGGTTAAGGGTAGATTTGTCAATTCAAACCAAAAAGTGTGGGGTTTTGGTGAGCTTCCTAAGAAGTCTTATCTAAGGGATGCACAAGAGGAAGGCCTTGGGAGGTGGGGGAGAGTGCTTATCACAAGGGCATCTTGGGAGAATCACATCAGGAACTTACATTTGTGACTTGTGACTCTGTGTCCATTGTCTACTTGAGGGAGGGGCTAGTGCCTGTTCAAGGCCCCTGCGAATCACTTGGCCACACAAAATGGATGCTAAGGCAGTTCAGCTTAACTCTCAATTAGATATACTTTACTGAAATTCATCACATTACTATTTATATACATCTAAGTTAAGATACTATGTTTCTTGAGGATGTCAGTTTGAATGCAAATGTTCACTGGAAAGATTTCTTTTAGCAAGCATTATCATTGTTGTTGTTCTTGTTGTTGTTTTTAGTTTTTAGAAGACAGCAAAGCCATCTGAGAATAAAATACAAGCTATAAAATAGTGACACATTTACTTTCCCAAGCTGGAAATCTTGGACTTATATACAAGATTTCCATCATCTACTGCATTCCATCAACCTCCACCTTTTATTGATTGTACCCCAAACATCTCTAGAATTGTTCTGTAGCCAACTGATATTAGCTCAACAGAGCTGATCATGTACACCTCTTCCCAATTCTGCATTCAGTGTTAATGCAGTTTGAAGTTAATAAGGTAGTTTGTAATTGGCCATGGTGGGGCATTTATATACAACAGAAGTAGGCAAATATTACAAATCATGTGTTGTTTTGAGCTAGTTACACATTTGCCAGCACATCTTTGCACTCTGCTCCTCCTACTACTCTGCATTCTTATAGCTCACTGGTAGTTCAGGCCTCCTCATTTCTTACATGGGATATTGCAACTTGGGCCTCATCATTTGAGTATATTCTATACATAGCTGTCATATGCTCCTTCATAAAAATATAAATAAATTAATGAGTAAATAAAATATTTCTTCATTTTCTTCCCTGCTTGATTTTTCAGTCTCCCTGTTGTTTACAGATATTAACTCCTTAGCAGACCTTAAAAGGCCCTTTTTGATCTGGTAACTCCTCCATTTTCAGTTTTGTAATTTTTCTTAGTGACTTTGAACTCCTTTTCATAACTCAAATGGCCCTGCTTCTCCAGTCAAACAATTTTCTCATCCATTTTTCTAACAGGTAGGATCCTCATCTTTCAAAACACTTGAAATATCATTTCTTCTGTCAAGTATTTCCTGAGTAGTTTGACTTAGGCTATTTCTGAATAGCCTTTCTGCTTCCACAATTTAATGTATAAATTTAAATTCTCATATACAACTGATTACATTGAATTTTAATTATATATTAATATGTCTGCCTTCTCCACTGGATACTGGGCACTTCATAGTTGTATATTGCTGAATTCATGGTTCTAAAACCAAATATTCTCACTACTGATAGTAAGTTGGAGGAGCAGAGAAGGAATGTTGAGGACAAACTTGACAGACCTTCTCTACAACTTTATCCAGTACTAGCTCTTTATACCATATGATGAAACACAGAGAATTTGGATGATCAAACATCCCTTCATAAAATAAGCAATCTCTTTTAAGACATAGGCAATTAAACTGAGTTTACAAGAGATTGTGAAGTGAAAGTTATTAATGCAGAACCAAATTATTTTAGAGCAGGCAAAACAGTGGATGCTTATAATGGATTCTTCTAGTCATGTTCATTTGTAAAGCTCATATTTTCAAGAAGAGAAGGGAAAGTGGGTTGGTAGGATGATCAGAAAAGGATTTCTCTTTTTAATCCAAGATTAATTCTATTATAGGGTGAGGGTATATATTATAGCACATGGTGAATATTCATTCATAACCCCATTTAATGTGAAATGACACACATGTTTAAAAGCAATTTATTTTAGCTGCTTCCAAAAGCTGCCTGAAGTCCTATTAAGGAAAGGATCTCTGAAGAAATTTATCTTACTTGCTGTAAAAGGTTTATAAATACAGGTATCTCAGAGTGATCCTGCCTCTACAACAAATGTTATCTCTAGTGCAATGTTATGCTGAACAGTCATAAGCTGCTTTACTGCCAACTCTACAAAAAATATATTTGGAAGAACACAGTGTATCTGTGCCTGTGATACTTTTGACTAAATAGAAAATTGTGTATGGAAGAGAAGAAAGATCATTATCTAAAGTGATGCTCATTCATCCAGAAAATATTTACTCGACATCCTTGTTAGGCCAGATACTGTTTCAGGCCCTTAGGATAAAACGGTGACTACAGAGAGGTAGAATTCTTACTCTCTCTGGAAGACAGTATTAAATAATAACAATAAAGCTGTACTATTAAGGCAAACAATGATACTTTAAATGCAGGAATCGATTGAGTGTCATAAGAACTGAAACTATTACAACATGGTGGGCTTTTTAGGAAAAAATGTAAAGTACCAATAAATTCTCAGGTGGAGTAAATCAGAAGGAATGCCAGAAACTAAGAAATTCTGATGTTTAAGTTTCATTGACATCATTATCCACCTCTATTTAAGTGTATATAACAAAGCAACCTCATTTAGAGAGTATCACTCTGGAGGACCAGGGGCAGTATCAGGAAGAGCAGCTCTGATACCATAAGTGACTCTTGATGAAATGAAATACAAAAGGGTGTGTAATAGTTAACTGAGGGGGTAAGCAGAGGATAGAGGGAGAAAGGATAAACATTACAGAATGAATAAGCTCAGTGGATGGCAGTGTGATATTGGAGAGCATGGTGTTTTCTGGGAAAAAAATGTTTGGCAGTTTGACCAGACCACAGAGAGAATAGGCATTGTGGTGCCCAAGAGCTGGAATATTGATAGTGGCTGAAACATAGTCATGCTAACTTATGGCATCATTTCCACCTCTCCATTCTACCCTTAAGAAATTTGTTTAAAATATAAGTAGATTAGGTGTAAACTAATTAGAGTATCTCCCTCGGTGGCAGATGCTCTTGACTATCACTAGGATTTAAGTCTCATGCATTTCTACTTTTCTGTTTTTCCTTTCCTCAATTTACATGAATGTGGACTTGTTTGAATTGCATTATTCTGTTTTATTTCTATTTTCTATATAAGGGAGTGTGTGTGTTGTATTTTAATTTGACTTGTTTTGGAGAACTCTCTCTAGATCAGTGATTCTGATGCTCCTATTTTCTTATTTTTACCTGAGTTAGCAAACTGTCATTTATTTTTATCCTGCAAATTTCAGTAGAGTGGAATGTCATCTTCATTGATAGAACACCAAGAATTGTGTTGTATCTATTTAAACCCTTCAGTACTAATGTTTGAAAAGAAATAGGCATAGCTTCAGTCTCTTCCTTTAGTATTGAATTTAGTCAGATGATTTAATTTTCATATTTCCAGAGATATGCTCTAACTGTTATACTTATCAGGATTACTTAAACTATATAAATTTTCTTTACTCAGATTGCAAATATGGGAACTTACAGCTACCAAGCTTTAAACAAATTTTTGTGAGGTTTAATGTAATTAAACTATTTATTCATTCTTTTATTCATTCTTTCAATATTTATTGTCAACTTACAATTGTCTTCCTACTTTATTATATAGAATCTAATGCAAAACACATCATTATTTTACATGCCAACAAGAAGTAAAAAATAAAATGCTTACAATTATATTTTAAGATTTCACCAAAAGTAAGAATAATCCAGATTTTAAATATATTAAAATATGAAAAAGGTAGAATAATATAGATAAAATATTATAGTATTGATTTTTATGGTATAAAGAATAATGTTCCTATTTCTGATAAGTACATAGGAACATCCTAGTTCCAAATTGAGTTACTTTTCTCCCTCAAAGCCAGAGAGCACAATGAAAAGATATAAGACAAACAAAAAAATGCAAACCTGTTTCTAAAAAAACTCAATTTTCCTCCTTCTGTATATGTCCTTTACTATTCACACAAATCAATTCACTTCTGGACACCAAAGTTGTGGGAGGACTTCCCAAAGCCTTTTTCTTTAAAGCTAACAAATACATGTACATTATATGTATGTGGTCAAGAATACCTAAGTACAGCTGCTTAGCCAGAGAAAACTGAAGAGGTAAAGTAGATTGGGTGAGACTAGACAGGACAAACATAGGGCAGATCTTAGAAATTATATCAAGTATTCACACCTGGAAGGAAATGGCCCAGCCCTGATTGAGAGCTGGTATGAACAGGATTCACAACAAACAAGCAGAGGTACGGGTATGGGAGTGAGCAAAAGAGAGAGATAGAAATAGACATAGGCAAACAGAGACAAACTGAATGAGAGTGAGCATGTAACATGCCTAGGAAGCAAAGACATGCATATTTAAGAAAGTACCACTATAAAAGAGAGAATTCTTCCTTTGAGAGCAAAGGTAGTATCCCTTGATGTCCATAGGTCAATGATGAAGAACCTATGTAAATTCAAGGACCTTTTTAGGAGCTATCCTAAGTTGGGTTAGAAGCTGAGAATCACAAATGGCCTGGCTTCACAGAAGCACCATTAGTAAAGAAACTATATCTTATTTTAGCTACATAGGAGGGAGCCCATTAGATCATAAAGAAACTGAACAACTTACACTGGTCCTTCACACACTTCTCAGAATTCTTTATTATTGCTGATTTAGGAAGATCCATCTTAGAGGTAAATGACACAAGACAGCATAAAGACTATTTCCAATCAGATATTGTTAACAAGAAAAAAAATTGCAAAGGAGAAGGAGGAAGGAAATTAATTAAATAAAATAAAAGCAGCAAAATATCCCTGAAGATGAAAAGAAGTTCTCCCACATAGAAAAAAAAATGTGATGCAAGAAATTTGTGACCCAAATATAGAATACTTTTTTATTATCCTAATGAAGCAGTTATAACTATGAAGGAAGACTAGTTACACAAATAACAATTATAATGAGAAAGAAAACAGGAAAGGATTCTATAACTACACAGAGAAAATATTACCAGATAACAGAAGACTGTAGCCAAATAACAGATGAGAGGAACCAGGAACAACAAAATTAATTTAGATGCAAAAAACATACAGGGAAGTACATGAAGGCTTCAATGTAAGCTGTGCCCAAAATATATCACAGGTGTCAAAAGACTATAGAAAGATATAGAAAGAAAATAATTGATAGAGAAGAGTAGCAAAAAAGATGCAACATACTCATTTGCAATTGCTAAAAAAAATCCCAAAACACTGGAAAAAATGAATTTTCAAAAATGTAAATAAAAATATATTTCCTAAAATAATAGAGACCATCAGTGTCCATATTAAACACACACACACACACACAAACACACACACACAGTATTCCTATAAAAATTGACCTAGAATTGCAACCTATCTTAGTAAACCAATTCAATCCCAGGTAGGCTATTTTATACTACTATCATCCTGCTGAATCTCCTTCAAGAATACATGTTTTATCTAGCCTTTGAATAATATATTTCAGCAGCAGTGTGTGAGTGATAATTTAACTTTCCAAAATAAATATCTTGAGCATATCTCAATGCTACATTTTCTTGTTATTTTTCTTTCATATTCATGATACAGCTACAGAAAACTAAGCTAGCATCTCCTATTCAAAATCTAGTGTTCTTCCATATCTGACTGTAATACAAAAAACATATAAGGTGTCAGTATCACACACTGGAACAAGCTTTAAGAAATCAGGCAAAATATGTTAAGTAAAGAGGACCGAAGAGATTTCTACTCTAAGGTATATTTGGAATTTCCACAGAAAATAGGAATTTCTGGATAAAATCTAGGGAAGTTTCTTTCCCCAAATTTCTGTTCATATGAGCTTTGAACAGAAAGCTCATATGGTTGAGCTTTATGTTGGCCTCTATATTTTTTTTAAAGCATAATTGGCTACTTGCGCTTTGGAATTATTATTCAACTTATTAAGGTTACATATAAAATAATTTAAAATAACTTTCCTTAAGTTTTCCAGTCTATCTTACAAGCAAATTACATTATTTAGAAATTTGGTTTCATTTAGCTAATACCTTTGTTTATTTTTAAGTCAATTAAATGTTCTTATATGTTTTAAATTATATTAAGTCTTTAAGTACTGATAACACTTGGTCCTTTCTGAAGTCATTATAAATGAGGCTGGTAGCAAAATCCTTGTTTCTTGATTTCAGGTTTAGTTTTACCTAATTCTTGGGTAACTTCTTTCAAATTCATGTTCTGTATAAACCTGTAAAACCTGCTTTTGTTAATTAATAAAAAGACATAGTGATGAGAAGCCATGTTTTTTAAAATTACAGAAGGTTAGAAACTTGGTCTTTTAACATTCTATGTATAAGAGTGGAATACTGTATCTGACTCTCGTCTGAAGGATCTGAGCTACTTTGAGAGATACACTCAGTTTCTAAACCATGTTTAAAACTTCAGAAAGGGATTTCAGGACACAATATTTCACAACTTTGTAATTCTGTACTGAATCTATTTCTCAGTTGAGGTCTGATGGTAACCTTTTTCACACAGCTCAGTCTTGATTTGAAATTATCAAAATGCGGCTTTGTATAGATTTTACCTGGGCTTGACTCTTCTGCCAAATCCCGTTAGATAACATCTTAATTTGTAAGGTGGAAGATGAAAGGCATGTCATGATTCCTCCGAAATGGATTTTTAGAGGAATTTCTGTGATATTTCTACTTCTTAATTCACCACTTGATTGAGCTCAACTATATTTAAATTTGATTATTTTCTGAATTGTTAAAATATTTTTCTGGAAATACCACAATACTTATTAATATTCAGATTATATCCAGTTGAGTTATGGTCATTCCAAGATGAGTTTTCTGTAACAAATTTAACAAATTCATTTAGCAAATGCCATTTAACATATATTTGAACACACAGAAGGCACAATTTTATATGCTTCAGATACATGTAAAATAACCACCAGGTTCATAAAATTTTACTGGTACAAAGAAATACACTATAATTTGTGAATACATATGTGATATATTATAAAATTATTAAGATAAAATTCTATAAAACAAATAATCTTAATTCTGTCCTTTAAAATAGCAATGTAATAATAGCTTAAGAATCAAAAAAGTAGAAATTACTATTAAATTATGGAACTTACTCCGGGGAGAAAAACTGGCACACAGATATACATTCTCATTAATTTATTCTTTTTTTTTACTCTGAAAAAGGCATAACCAAGCCTAAACTCTTAGCATAATATTGTCAGAAAACTTCATTTTTTAGTCATTGCATACTGCAAATAAATGAAAATTACTGTGATAAGAATTTAATATCTATGTTCATTTTAATTTAGTACTACCATCAATTATTGAGTTTAAAATGATCTTTTGCTGGAAAAATAATGTAACTGCCCCATCATAATGACTAGAGAGGGGCGACTTCAAGATGGCAGAGGAGTAAGATGTGGAGATCACCTTCCTCCCCACAAATACATCAAAACTACATCTACATTTGGAAAAAGTCATACAGAACACCTACTGAACACAGAAGACCTCAGACTTCCCAAAAGGCAAGAAACTCCCCACGTACCTAGGTAGGGCAAAAAGAAAAAGGAAAAGCAGAGACAAAAGAATAGGGATGGGAACTGCACCTAGGAGAGGGAGCTGTGAAGGAGGAAAAGTTTCCACACACTAGGAAGCCCCTGACTGGTGGAGACAGGGGTTGGAATGGGGGAAGCTTCAGAGCCATGAAGGAGAATGCAGCAACAGGGGTGCAGAGGGCATTGTGGAGAGATTCCCACACAGAGGATCGGTGCCAACCAGCACTCACCAGCTTAACAGGCTTGTCTGCTCACCTGTTGGGTCGGATGGGGGCTGGGAGCAGAGGCTCCAGCTTCAGAGTTCAGATCCCAGGGAGAGGACTGGGGTTGGCAGCGTGAACACAACCTGAAGGGAGCTAGTGAGCCACAGCTAGCTGAGAGGGAGTCCAGGAAAAAGTCTGGACCTGGCTAAGAGACAAGAGACCATTGTTTCAGGGTGCGTGAGGAGAGGAGATTCAGAGCACCACCTAAACGACCTCCAGAGATGAGCGTGAGCCACTGCTATCAGCGTGGACAGCAGAGGCGGACATGAAATGTTAAGGCTGCTGCTGCAGCCACCAAGAAGCCTGTGTGCAAGCACAGGTCACTATCCACATCTCCCTTCCCAGGAGGCTGTGCAGCCCACCACTGCCAGGGTCGCATGATCCTGGGACCACTTCCCCAGGAGAATACACAGCACTTCTCAGACTGTTGCAACATCACGCCAGCCTCTGTCACCTGCATGCTCATCCAGCATTCAGTACCCCTCTCTCCCCAAGGCCTGAGTGAGCCAGAGACCCCTAATCAGTCGCTTATTCAACCCTGTACTGTCTGGATGGGAACAGATGCCTGAGAGTGACTTACATGCAGAGGCAGGACTAAATCCAAAGCTGAACCCCAGGAGATGTGTGAACAAAGAAGTGAATGGGAAATTTCTCCCAGCAGCCTTAGGAGCAGCTCATTAAACCTCCACACTCAACTTGATGTACCCTGCATCTGTGGAATATCTGAATAGACAACAAATCATCCCAACATAGAGGCAGTAGATTTGGGGAGCAACTGTAACCTTGAGGTTTGCTTTCTGCATCTAATTTGTTTCTTTTTTTTGTTTATTTAGTTTAGTATTTAGAGCTTATTATCATTGGTATATTTGTTTATTGATTAGGTTGCTCTCTTCCTTTATTATTTTTTTTATATATATACATATACTTTTCTTTTTACCTTTTTCTCTTTTTGTGAGTGTGTATGTGTATGCTTCTTTGTGTGATTTTGTCTGTATAGCTTTGCTTTTGCCATTTTCCTAGGGTTCTGTCTGTTTTTTTGGGGGGTTTAGTATAGTTTTTAGTGCTTGTTATCACTGGAGGATTTGTTTTTTGGTTTGGTTGTTCTCTTCATTCTTTCCCTCTTTCATTCTTTTTATTTTTTACTTTTTAATATTTATTTTTCTATTTTAATAACTTTATTTTATTTACTTATTTATATTCTTTCTTTCTTTTTCTCCCTTTTCATCTGAGCCATGTGGCTGACAGGGTCTTGGTGCTCTGGCTGGGTGTCCGTCCTGAGCCTCTGAAGTGGGAGAGCCAAGTTCAGGACATTGGTCATCCAGAGACCTCCTCCCCCAAGTAATAGCAAATAACAAAATCTTTCCCAGAGATCTCCATCTCGATGATAAGACCAGCTCAACTCAACGACCAGCAAGCTACACTGCTGGACACCCTATGCCAAACAACTATCAAGACAGAAACACAACCCCACTCATTAGCAGAGAGGCTGCCTAAAATCATAATAAGTTCACAGACACCCCAAAACACACCACTGGAAGTGGTCCTGCCCACCAGAAAGACAAGATACAACTTCATCCACCAGAACACAGGCACCAGCCCCGTCCACCAGGAAGCCTACACAACCCACTGAACCAACTATACCCACTGGGTGCAGACACCAAAAACAACGGGAACTATGAACTTGCAGCCTGCAAAATGGATACCCTAAACAGAGTAAGTTAAGCAAAATCAGGAGACAGAGAAATACACAGCAGATGAGGGAGCAAGGTAAAAACCCACCAGACCAAACAAATGAAGAGGAAATAGGCAGTCTACGTGAAAAAGAAAATAGAATAATGATAGTAAAGATGATCCAAAATCTTGGAAATAGAATGGAGAAAATACAAGAAACATTTAACAAGAACCTGGAAGAACTAAAGAGTAAAGAATGATGAACATAATAAATGAAATTAAAAATTCTCTAGAAGGAATCAATAGCAGAATAATTGAGGCAGAAGAATGGATAAGTGACCTGGAAGATAAAATAGTGGAAATAACTACTGCAGAGCAGAATAAAAATAAAGAATGGGAAGAATTGAGGACAATCTCAGAGGCCTCTGGGACAACATTAAATGCACCAACATTCAAATTATAGGGGTCTCAGAAGAAGAAGAGAAAAAAAATGGGACAGTGAAAATTTTGGAAGAGATTATAGTTGGAAACTTCCCTAATGTGGGAATGGAAATTGTCAGTCAAGTCCAGGAAGGACAGAGAGTCCCATATGGGATAAATCCAAGGAGAAACATGCCAATACACATATTAATCAAACTTTCAAAAATTAAATACAAAGAAAAAATGTTAAAAGCAGCAAGGGAAAAGCAACACATAACATACAAGGGAATTCCCATAAGGTAAACAGCTGATCTTTCAGCAGAAACTCTGCAAGACAGAAGGTAGTGGCAGAAAATATTTAAAGTGATGAAAGGGAAAAACCTACAAGGAAGATTACTCTACCCAGCAAGCATCTCATTCAGATTCAATGGAGAAATTAAAACCTTTATAAATAAGCAAAAGGTAAAAGATTTCAGCACCACTAAACAAGCTCTACAACAAATGCTAAAGGAACTTCTCTAGGCAGGAAACACAAGAGAAGGAAAAGACCTACAACAACAAACCCAAAACAATTAATAAAATGTTAATAGAAACATACATATTGATAACTACCTTAAATGTAAATGGATTAAATGCTCCAACGAAAAGACATAGACTGGCTGAATGGATACAAACACAAGACCCATACATATGTTATCTACAAGAGACCCACTTCAGACCTATCGACACATACAGACTGAAAGTGAGGGGATGGAAAAAAAAATTTCCATGCAAATGGAAATCAAAAGAAAGCTGGAGTAGCAATTCTTATATCAGAAAAAATAGACTTTAAAATAAAGACTATTACAAAAGACAAAGAAGGACACTACATAATGATAAAGGGATCAATCCAAGAAGAAGATATAACAATTGTAAATATTTATGCACCCAACATAGGAGCACCTCACTACATAAGGCAGATGTTAACAGCAATAAAAGGGGAAATCAACAGTAACATAATCATAGTAGGGGACTTTAACATACCACTTTCACCAATGAACAGATCATCCAAAATGAAAATAAATAAGGAAACACAGCTTTGAATGATGCATTAAACAAGGTGGACTTAATTGATATTTATAGGACATTCCATCCACAAACAGCAGATTACACGTTCTTCTCAGGTGCTTATGGAACATCCTCCAGGATAGATCATATTTCGGGTCACAAATCAAGCCTCAGTAAATTTAAGAAAATTGAAATCATATCAAGTATCTTTTCTGACCACAGTGCAATGTGACTAGATATCAATTACAGGAAAAAAATCTGTGAAAAATACAAAGACATTGAGGCTAAACAATACACTACTAAATAACTAAGAGATCACTGAAGAAATCAGAGGAAACTAAAATATACCTAGAAACAAATGACAATGAAAACCTATGGGATGCAGCAAAAGCAGTTCTAAGAGGGAAGTTGACAGCAATACGATCCTACCTCAAGAAACAAGAAACATCTCAAATAAACAACCTATCTTTACACCTAAAGCAATTACAAGAAGAAAAATAAAACACCCTAAAGTTAGCAGAAAGAAAGAAATCTTAAAGAGCAGATCAGAAATAAATGAAAAAGAAATAAAGGAAGTGATAGCAAAGATCAATAAAACTAAAAGTTGGTTCTTTGGAAAGATAAACAAAATTGATGTACCATTAGCCAGACTCATTCAGAAAAAAGGAAGAAGACTCAAATCAATAGAATTAGAAAAGAAAAAGGAGAAATAACAGCTGACACTGCAGAAATACAAAGGATCATGAGAGATAACGACAAGCAACTCTATGGTAATAAAATGGACAACCTGGAAAAAATGGAAAAGTTCTTAGAAAAGCACAACCTTCCAAGACTGAACCAGGAAAAAGTAGAAAATATGAACAGACCAATCATAAGCTCTGAAATTGAAACTGTGATTAAAATTCTTCCAACAAACAAAAGCCCAGGACCATATGGCTTCATAGGCGAATTCTATTAAACATTTAGAGAAGAGCTAACACCTATCCTTCTCAAACTCTTCCAAAATACAGCAGAGGGAAGAACACTCCCAAACTCATTCTACGAGGCCACCATTACCCTGATATCAAAACCAGACAAAGCAGCCACAAAAAAAGAAAACTACAGACCAATATCACTGATGAATATCAATGCAAAAATCCTCAACAAAATACTAGCAAACAGAATCCAACAGCACATTAAAAGTATCATACACCATGATCAAGTAGGCTTTATCTCAGGAATGCAAGTATTCTTCAATATGCAAATCAATCAATTTGATACACCATATTACAAAAATTGAAGGCTAAAACCATATGATCATCTCAATAGATGCAGAAAAACTTTTGACAAATTTCAACTCCTATTTATCATAAAAACCCTCTAGAAAGTAGGCATAGAGGGAACTTACCTCAACATAATAAAGATCATATATGACAAATCCACTGCCTACATCATTCTCAATGGTAAAAAACTGAAACCATTTCCACTAAATCAGGAACAAGACAAGGTTGCCCACTCTCAACACTATTATTCAACACAACTTTGGAAGTTTTAGCCACAGCAATCAGAGAAGAAAAAATAAATAAAAGGAATCCAAATTGGAAAAGAAGAATAAAACTGTCACTGTTTGCAGATGACATGATACTACACATAGAGAATCCTAATGATGCTACCAGAAAACTACTAGAGCTAATCAATGAGTTTGGTAAGGTAGCAGGATAAAAAATTAATGCACATAAATCTCTTTCCTTCCTTGCAGTTCTCACACTAATGATGAGAAATCTGAAAGAGAAATTAAGGACACATTGCCATTTACCAATGCAACAAAAATAATAAAATATCTAGGAATAAACCTACCTAAGGAGAAAAAAAGTTTTCTTATGCAGAAAAGTATAAGACACTGATGAAAGAAATTAAAGATTATACAAACTGATGGAGTGATATTCCATGTTCTTTTATGAGAAGAATCAGCGTTGTGAAAATAACTATACTACACAAAGCAATGAACAGACACAATGCAATCCCTATCTAACTACCAATGGCAGTTTTCACAGAACTAGAACAAAAAAAATGCACAATTTGTATGGAAACACAAAAGACACCGAATAGTCAAAACAATCTTGAGAGAGAAAAATGGAGCTAGAGGAATCATCTCCCTGACTTCAAACTATATGAAAAAGCTACAGTAAACAAGCAGTATGGTAGTGGCACAAAAACAGGAGTATAGTTCAATGGAATAGGTTAGAAAGCCCAGAGGTAAACCCACACAACTTGTTTTTGATAAATAAGGCAAGAATATACAAGGGAGAGAAGATAGCCTCTTCAATAAGTTGTGCTGGGAAACCTAGACAGCTACAAGTAAAAGAATGAAGTTAGAACCCTCCCTAACACCATACACAAAAGTAAACTCAATATGGATTAAACACCTAAATGTAAGGCCAGACACTATAAATATCTTAGAGAAAAACATAGGCAGAACACTCCATGACATAAATCACAGCAAGATCCGTTCTGACCCACCTCCTAGAGTAATGGAAATAAAAACAAAAACAAACAAATGAGACCTAATGAAACTTAAAAGCTTTTTCACAAAAAGGAAACCATAGAAGAGATGAATAGACAACCCTCAGAATGGGAGAAAATATTTGCAATCAAAGCAATTGACAAAGGATTAATCTCCAAAATCTACAAGCAGCTCATGCAGCTCAATATCAAAAAAAACAAACAACCCAATCCAGAAATGGGCAGAACACATAAATAGACATCTCTCCAAAGAAGATATACAGATTGCCAACAAACACATGAAAGGATACTCAACATCATTAATCATTAGAGAAATACAAATCAAAACTACAATGAGTTATCACCTCACAACCGTCAGAACGGCTATCATCAAAAAATCTACAAACAATAAATCCTGGAGACTGTGTGGAGAAAAGGGAACCCTCTTGCACTGTTGGTGGGAATGTAAATTGATACAGCCACTAAGGAGAACAGTATGGAGGCTCCTCAAAATCTGGAACTAGAACTAGCATAGGACCCAGCAGCCCCACTACTGGGCATATACCCTGAGAAAACCGTAATTGAAAAAGAGTCATGTACCACAATGTTCACTGCAGCCCTATTTACAACAACCAGGACATGGAAGCAACCTAACTGTCCATCCACAAATGAATAGATAAAGAAGATGCGGCACACATGTACAATGGAATATTAGTCAGCCATAAAAAGAAACGAAACTGAGTTATTTGTAATAAGGTGGATGGACATAGAGATTGTCATACAGAGTGAAGTAATTCAGAAAGAGTAAAACAAATACCATATGCTAACACATATATATGGAATCTAAAAAAAAAAACGGTTCTGAAGAACCTAGGGGCAGGACAGGAATAAAGATGCAGACATAGAAAATGGACTTGTGGACACGGGGAGGGGAAAGTGTAAGCTGGGACAAAGTGAGAGAGTGGCATTGACATATATACACTACCAAATGTAAGATTCCATTACAAGAATGTCCCCTCTTGCCACTATTATTCAACATAGTTTTGGAAGGTTTAACCATAGCAATCAGAGAAGAAAAAGAAAGAAAAGTAATACAAATTGGATTAAAAGAATTAAAATTATCACTGTTTGCAGATCACATGATACTATACATAGAGAATCCTAAAAATGCCACCAGAAAACTACTAGAGCTAATCAATGAATTTGGTAAAGTTGCAGGACACAAAATTAATGCATAGAAATCTCCTGCATTCCTATACACTAATGATGAACAATCTGAAAGAGAAATTAATGAAACACTCCCATTTACCATTGCAACAAAAAGAATAAAATACCTAGGAATAAACCTACCTAGGAAGACAAAAGTCCTGTATGCAGAAAACTATAATATACTGTGGAAAGAAATTAAAGATGATACCAACAGATGGAGAGACATACTATGTTCTTGGATTGGAAGAATCAATATCGTGAAAATGAGTATACTACCCAAAGCAATCTACAGATTCAATGCAATCCCTATCAAATTACCAATGACATTGTTTACAGAACTAGAGCAAGAAATCTTAAAATTTGTATGGAGACACAAAAGACTCTGAATAGCCAAAGCAGTCTTGAGGGAAAAAAACACAACTGGAGGAATCAGACTCCCTGACTTCAGACTATACTACAAAGCTACAGTAATCAAGACAATATGGTACTGGCACAAAAACAGAAACGTAGATCAATGGAACAAGATAGAAAGCCCCAGAGATAAGCCCACACACCTATGGTCAACTAATCTATGACAAAGGAGGCAGGGATATACAATGGAGAAAAGCAGTCTCTTCAATAAGTGGTGCTGGGAAATCTGGACAGCTACATGTAAAAGAATGAAATTAGAACACTCTTTAACACCATACACAAAAATAAACTCAAAATGGATTATAGGCCTAAATGTAAAACCAGACACTCTAAAGCTCTTAGAGGAAAACATAAGAAGAACACTTTTTAACATAAATCACAGCAGGATCTTTTTTGGTCCACCTCCTATAGTAATGGAAATAAAAACAAAAATAAACAAATGAGACCTAATTAAACTTCAAAGCCTTTGCACAGCAAAGGAAACTACAAACAAGATGAAAAGAGAACTCTCAGAATGGTAAAAAATTTTGCAAATGAATCAGTGGACAAAGGATTAATCTCCAAAATATATAAATAGCTCATGCAACTCAATATTAAAAAAACAAACAACCCAATCAAAACATGGGCAGAAGACCTAAATAGACATTTATCCAAAGAAGACATACAGATGGTCAAGATGTACATGAAAAGCTGCTCAACATCACTAATTATTAGAGAAATGCAAATCAAAACTACAATGAGGTATCACCTCACACCAGTTAGAATGAGCATCATCAGAAAATCTACAAACAACAAATGCTGGAGAGAGTGTGGAGAAAAGTGAACCCTCTTTCACTATTGGTGGGAATGTAAATTGATACAGCCACTATGGAGAACAGTATGGAGATTCCTTAAAAAACTAAAAATAGAATTACCATATGTCCCAGCAATCCCACTACTGGGCATATACCCAGAGAAAACCATAATTCAAAAAGACACATGCACCCCAATGTTCATTGCAGCACTATTTACAATAACCAGGTCATGGAAACAACCTAAATGCCCATCGACAGACGAATGGATAAAGAAGATGTGGTACATATATACAACACAATATTACTCAGCCATAAAAAGGGACGAAATTGGGTCATTTGTTGAGAGGGGGATGAATCTAGAGACTGTCATACAGAGTAAAGTAAGTCAGAAAGAGAGAAACAAATATCGTATAATCATATATGTGGAACCTAGAAAAATGGTACAGATGAACAGGTTTGCAGGGCAGAAATAGAGATACAAATGTAGAGCACAAATGTATGGACATCAAGGTGGGAATGCAGCAGGGGATGGGTGTGGTGGTGTGATGAATTGGGAGATTGGGATTGACATGTATACACTGACATGTATAAAATGGATGACTAATAAGAACCTGCTGTATAAATAAATAAATAAAATTCAAAAAAAAATAAACACACAAACAGGAAGATCTGATGTACTTCAGAATTGGCAAACACATTCACTTGCTAGGAGGGTGGCACACCCAACTCTATGAGGACAGAAGAAGCTCCTGGGTTGGGACTCTTCCATATCTCACCCTATGTACCTCTTCATCGGATGTTCATTTGTATCATTTATAATAAACCAGTAAGGTGAAAAAAAAATCAAGATTCTTATATCTAAATACATTTTAAAAGGATAGACTTATGCTAAGAAAAGAATACGACTAGAATTTATATTTTAGATACTTTTATATATTAGACATGTTTATATATTTAGTCCAAAATTATAAAAATAATTATTAAGAAACTTCTGTCCTCATGTAGTGTGCTTAGAATAATGAATTTAGTGAATTTAGTAGGAACTCTGAAAAATGAAGTTGATTAAAAATTTTCAAAGGAATAATGGATAAAAAAAAGAAAACAGAACATGAGTGAACCCAAAGTACATTAAATTTCCCAAAGGAGGAAAGTATTTAGATATCTTACCCTTGTTCCTCACTTTCTACCACTGTCTTCTATCAAATTTTCCTGTCCCGTGCTGATTATTGATTTAATTTCCAAATTATTACCCAGAAAACCTTGATTGTACCATACTGATATTATGGAAAAGAACAAAAATAATATTTTATGAGTATCTTCTGATGGCATTTAGTATGTTGGGTGCTTTATATACATTACAGAAACTTCAGCAGCTCACAACCATCCTATGAGGCAGAGAAACAGCATATGCTGTGTTTGTGAGGTGCGGAGAAACTTTGCATAATCGTGGAATATAGAAAATGCCTAAGTGGCTTGGGCACAGAAAAGAAATGCATGTGTATCAGAGGATGAGTTTAAGAGGCAGACAGGGCTAAATAATATAGAACCCTATAATACATGTAAATAATTTAGAACTTTATCCAAAAACAGTGAGAAACAATTTGGAGAGTTTTATAGTTGCATGAAATTTTCATATTTGCCTGTTTAAAACAGAACTCAATCTAAAATTTGCAGAAAAAATTGATGGCGACAGAGAAATTGCTAAAATCCAATTTAATATTTCAGGTAATTCATAGTTTGCATGGAGAAATAATGGTATTAGTAAACAGAGAAAAGAGTTGATGGGTCTACGATATATTTGGGGAGCATATAAATTCTTCAGGATACTCCATATCATCATGACGTATTTACTTGTCTTTTTCCCTACAAAATTAGATTTTACTCATCTTTCAATACATAATTCCTAGCATGTAGCTTCCCATGAATAATTTAACCAAAGTCATGGAGCAGTAGCCAGAGAGCCACAGTAGAGCCAACACAACGCCATTGACAAAACCAACTGGATCATGTAGGCCTTAGGTAATGCCTGCAATGGAACCTGGTCGTTTATATAAGTCCTCAAGGTTACAGGAATTAGTATTTTCACTAAATGTGTTTTTTCTAACTTAAACTTTGAATTTTAGGAACTGAAAAAATCTACTATCCGCAAATCTATTGAGGTTGAGTTTGGACGAGAGCAAAAAGAGTGGTGAGCCATAAATATAACTTGTATTCTGAACTCTGCACAACCTATCTATAAACAATGAGATAAAAAGTCAATTATTTTAACATAAAAACCTGAATATTACGAAAAAACTTAGGACAGTAAATGGACTTAAAAGCATTCATTATTCTTCAGATATATTATTCAACTAATTTAGCACATTGCAAATTATTCTAATCATTTTTTCCATATTACCATGAAGAAATTTCATTAGAAATGTCATTACTGAAAAAAGACAATTAGTAAAAACATAAGCACAAATTTTATCAACAAAAAATCCCATGATTAATATTTTTAAACAATTTTCTCCAGTTCTATAACATTGGTTAAAGTCATAACATAACTAAAAGGCATTTGAGCAACTGCAGAGAAACAGGCCTTCCAATTTGTTCTACCAGGATATGAATTCCACCTCTACAACTGAGAAGTGAAATAAGAGTTTATTCTGAAAGCTAAAATTAATTCATTAACTTTTCAGATTCATGCCTAGATAATTGTGAAAAATAATTTTGATAAGACAAAAGCAGAGTTCATTTTGTTGAATTTATTCAAGTGCTAAATATACCATTAAGAATCACTGTTGATTTTCCTTTTAAAAAAAAAAATTGAGCTACCTCTAAACATCATATCAATATTCTTAATCTTTTGAAGGCTATTAGTTTCACTAGTAACTGATTGAATATAATTCAACATTCACTTTTTTTGGAATGTTTGCTATTGGTCAGTGACTATGTTCATGTCAGTCAACGGAAGATTCCTGTCCTTTTGGAGTTCACAGTTCAGTGGAAGGCAATATGTAAACTAATAATTACAACAAGATATATCTATATCAAAGCAATAATAGAAATGCTTACAACCTTACTGGCCCCAGAAATCATGTAAAATATGTTACAGAAACCTAGCTATTTGATTATTATAGTAAAGAATCCCTCCAAAACAGAAGCTACATCCTATAAAAATTTTAGCCTTTTCAATTTTATCACATATTAACAAAACCCCTCAAAATCCATCATGACCAAGTCACACTTTTTCTATCCCTCATCAGGCTTTTTGTTCCACACTTATGAAAAAACAATGGCACAGTTTCAATCTTCCACTGGTGCAGCAGAATGTAGCAAATACATAGAAGAAAGAAACAGTACAACAGTAGTTTTGTTTGTTTGTTTTGTTTTGTTTTGTGGTACACGGGCCTCGCACTGTTGTGGCCTCTCCCGTTGCGGAGCACAGGCTCTGGATGTGCAGGCTCAGTGGCAATGGCTCACGGGCCCAGCTGCTCTGCGGCATGTGGGATCTTCCCAGACCGGGGCACGAACCCGTGTCCCCTGCATCGGCAGGCGGACTCTCAACCACTGTGCCACCAGGGAAGCCCACAACAGTAGTTTTGTGTGTTGCCAGTAAATTTGGCAAAACTGATACATCCACTGGTATAAAATCGGACTGAAGCATCAATGCATTTTATTGTATTAAGCTGAGATGGATGTGTATTATGTGGGACATGATGAAATCATGTTTATAGTATCATAACAATGCTAGGGACTTAGTAGGTACTAACTACATTCTTCTACAAATAAATGTCATTTCTTCTTGCTTTGAATGAACTGGATCTTGTCCTGATATCATGCCTTCTAAAATGGTTAATTTGCTATTAACTAGATTGTTTAAAGCCTTAAAATATGCACACAGATATTTCTATATCTGTGTGCACATGTGCATATATATATGAGACAATAGAGAATTTTCATATGGAATCTATGAACAAACACTATATTATTGGAGAAAATAAACCCCTACCTCATAATTTCCTTTCTGATTTTTGCTCATATTTTTTTAACCTATGGCAAAATAAAATCTCTAGAGGAAATTTTCGTATAATAAGGGAGTATGTTTTATTCAAAAAGTTGTATTGTAAAATAGCCTACTAATATCTGTTATTTTTTGTTTTATACCCTGAATTTAAATACTTTTAAAATACTCAAGTCCAATAGTTCTTCCTTTGATTCTTTCATGAAAGTAATGTGTTTCTTATGGGACTGTACAGTGAGCAGACAACTCAATATATATATATATATATATATATATATATATATATATATATATATATATATATATATATATATATGAGCCTATGGAATTGAGTTAAGTACCAGTTATTGTGTTGTGGATAAAACTGCATAATAAAAGTAAAATGCCAGGTAGGCTTTGGAGAACAACTTTCTTATTGAATGTGGAAGAGAAAATCAAGCTTAGTAGCTGAAAATTATTTTCAGAGCTTTAGATGGCCATCATGCAGCAAACGTCAGTCATTTTTGTTTATACATGCCTTCAAAATTTTATTTAAAACTTACTTATCTTTATACACATTATTTGATTCATTTTTAAACGTAAGAATATTTTATATTTGTTGATTTGACTTTGTCTTGACAAATTATGTGTATATTTGTATATATTTATGTAATAGCATATAATATAATATAAAACATGTGTATATATTTACATACACATATATTTCAGATTTCTGGCTTTTATTCTATTTTGTTGGTCTTATTTTCCTCCTTGGAAGGAAGGAAACTTGAAAAGGTTTAGCAGCATTGTTGGTATTTCATCAAAGAATGTTGACGGGCATTTTCTTATTTGACAGATTGCAGCTCTTTTCTTCCTTATCCAGAATTCCATGAACAGTCTACAAAAGCAATGAAAGGCTGAAACTTGTCATTGTTATTGTACCTCCGCCTTTGTGCTTTGACACTTTTGTTCTCAAATGTTATCAAATCAATACAATCTAATCAAAATGCATTGCTAGTATGATCAGGGTTATAGATAACTTGGCACTATACACTACCAGATAACAGGTGTTTATTTATTTTGGAATACTGAAGAGTATGGCATGTGTATGTACAGTGCTGTTTATATATCTGAAGAGATTATTTGTGTCCATATAAAAGAATTATCCAAGAAGGCTGCATTCTCCAAAATTAAAAAATATATATACTTTCAATGATTGAAGCCTTATTTCTTAGCTTCCTGTGGTTCAGAATATAACATCATTACACTTACTAGCATGAATAAAAAGTAATTTATTTTCTTAAAGTAACTAATTATGTAAACACTAAGAACAGCCTAAATATATTATGGTTCACTGCCATATTTTGAAACCAAATATATTATTGTTTAAACATATATTATTATAATAATATTATATGTTTTTAAATTTTAGGTAAGTAGCTTAAAAAACACAATCACAGATATAATTATAGCTGTCTCTATTATTTAAAAATTTTGATATTTATCATTCCATATGTTATCTCATACATAATTTTTCTCTCTAAATAGTATCAAACTATACAAATTTTTGTAATTAAAAAAAATTCATCAATAGAATGTGTTCATTCTTCTATGTCATTAAATATGCTTTTAATCTATCTTAAAGCCCATAAAATATTCTCCCTGGAGAAGTGAAATAATAGCCATGATTGGAAAAAAATATTTTAACCATAATACAGAAATGGACTCTACTACTTCCTTCCTTTTTTGCTGTTTCTTCCTTTCTTGCATACAGTTTTCCTTTTTTTTTTCTATTTTATTGATTTATAAAAACCTAAGCATAGCATGAAATTCAAAAGGAAATAAAGTGTAAAGAATGAAAACTCTGCCTCATATCCCTTTCCTTAGCCCTTCTGTTCTCTTTCTCAGTGGTCACTTTTCCAACTTTCTCTCTGTCCTTTCTGAAATACTATAAGCATTCACAAGCATCTATGCATAAAGAAGAGATTTTCTCTTATTTGGGTAGAATTGAATAAAAATTAAGAGCATGGATTATAGAACAAGATTGCCTGAGTTTAAAGCCAAGATCTGCAACTTTTTAACTCTTTAAATTTTGGATTATTTACATAACATTATGGACAATGCTTTTTAAATCTATAATTTTATATTATGGATGCAAATATTTAGAGGAAGAAGTATAGAAGTTTGTCACAAAATACATGAATACATTATTTTCTAAATTTTGTGATCCCTTAGTATTTATCAGCATTTTAGAATGTTTAAGTTGCATGTTTTTTACTTATCCTAATAAAATATTGTGTTGAATCTATTTTCTACTCCCAATTTTATATTATTTTTAAAGGCCCCTCAAATTGCATGAATTTCTGATCCCACAGTTCATGATTTTTCCCTGTCTATAAGGTGTTCAAGCTCTTAACTGTACCTACTGGCACCTAACCCATAGATGCACATTTTTAACTTCTCCAAATAATCCACATCAAGGTTTCTGTAAGGAAGTTTCAATCTCCCATAGGCAGAGAATAAAGAAAGCAATCTGGAAATCTACATGCTTCTCAAAGAGTTTTGCCTCACATTTTTCTTTTATCCAGATTCTGAAAAATTTTTTTTCTGATTAAAGTCTAGTTATCTGTCACTATTTCTCCCTGATTCTAGCTACAAAATTAATTATTTACCTTGTTTTATCTTGATACTATATCCTTCCATAGAAAGAAGGCATGCAATCTGAGGAGCTAAACAGTATGCAAATCTTGACAGGAAACCTAGGAAGAATTCAGAGAAGTAATTTGTTAAAGTAACAAATTAACTAATACTGAAAATGCTTCACCTAAAATACATGAGTCATTAACATATGGTTGTTTGGCAACCAGATTACTTTAGTTGTTCTCAAATTTAGCTGGGTATCAGGAACAATGAAAAATTTTAAAAACATTAACTCTTTCAAATAGTTATTTTACCTAAATCTATTGGACCAGAGTGGTTGGAGGTCTAAGATCTCATTTTTTAAAAATTTCCCAGAGTGAGTCAGATGCAAATTGCTCCAATGCGTGTTCAATAAATGCTGACCTAGGAGTTCCCTACCTATACCCTAGAGCATTGAATCTCTGGGATTAACCCCTTAGTTGGCCAACTATTTTCTATAATCTGACTTTGTCATCATTGGGATGAATGAGGCACTTACTTGACCCAGGGTTTAGATAATTTTATTTGTTTTAAAATTGCTCTTCTCAACTATTTTTTCTAACATTTTTTGAGAAACAATTACTGGAAACTGTGCAAGGAAATTTTTATCATATTTTCCTTAAGTCCTTATGCCAACACTGTTATGGCTTGAATTGTGCCCTCAAAGGCAATGTTGAAGTTCTAAGCCCCAGTATCTTAACAATGTGGCCTTATTTGGAAGTAAGATTGCTGCAAATATAGCTAGTTAAGATGAAGTCATACTGGAGTAGGACAGTGGGCCCTTAATTCAATGTGACTAGTGTCTTTATTGGAAACACAGAGAGAAATACACAGGGAAAATGGATGTCACAACAGAAGCAGAGATTGGAGTGACACAGCCACAAGCCAGGAACACCAAAGATTGCTGGCAAACCACCAGAAACTAGGAGAGAGGCAAGGAAGAATTCTCCCCAACTTGTTTCAGAGGAAGAATGACACTGACAACACCTTGATTTCATAATTCTAGCCTGCGGAACTGTGAGACAATAAATGTCTGTTGTTTCAAGCCATCTAGTTTATGGTACTTTGCTATGGCAGCCCTAGGAAACTAATACAAACTTGGTGAGATAGACTGTCATTTTCATTTTACCAATGAAAAATTGGGGCTTGGAAAGTTTAAAGAAATTTTACAAGTTTACTATATAAATGGTAAATAGTATTTTCTGGTGCTAAGTCCAGTGTTCTTGCCACTGTTTTTCTTCTTATTATTTTTTTAAAAAAGTGTTTATTAAACTCATGTATACTACTGTGATCAAATATGCTAAAATGGGTATTCTATAAAAGTGTTTGAATGGAATCTTAGGTGTAGTCTTCTCTCAAGAATAAATAGCATTAGAGTTCCTTTTTTTTTTTTTTAATAAGAGAAATAAAGTACTGACATTCTCTGGTGTCTCTAAGTGGATGCCATATGTTGAACTCTGTCAACCCAGTTCATCCCTCTGTCCTCTCTGACACCTCTTGAAATCAATGAGATTGCAAAAATTAAATCAGACTATATGTGCTGGGAGAATCATAAAAGCTGTAAATCTAAATACTGTGGTTAATGACTGAACACATGAAAAGCACAGTAGAAGTCTATTTATAAAAATCAATACCAGTCCTCATTTGTAGAGTCAACCTTTACTGTCTTTTCAGTTAACCTCAGTTTTAAGGAAATGCTTTAGATGCATCATTTTTAGAAATGCTCTTCAGCTGCAGGTTTGGAATAAAAGTCAAAACATTCATAGGATTGTTTTGCTGTGTATGAATGCAGATATGAAATGATATTTAGAAAAAAATTAAAGTATATAGTTTAACAAAAGGAGTTTCAGATAACATTTTATTTCTTTAGGTTCATGCAGTGAAACTCATGAGGTAGACACCCTTAAATTGGGACTACTTTCAGCTTTCAATGATTATATGCTGTTGGCAATAATGTTATAATAAAGCGTCCATATGTGAAAAATTCTTAATGTAATTAACAATGGCAATATTAGAATATTCTTGATTTTATTTTATTTAATCTTCAGTATATTTGAGAGAGTAAATTGGACACATAATTTAGCAGTATTAGTTATCTGTATTCTGGACAGTCCATTGAATATGGAAAGTTTCCTAAAATAACATGAATACATTTAGTGCCTTGATCACATATCATCTCCTGAAAGAAAATGAAGTCCCATGGATAATATAATCATCAAACAAAATTTGTAATACAATTGCATCATTTTAATTTTATTTTCTGTTCTATCTCTGAGACATTTTTTGTAAAAGCTTTTCATCTTCTAAAAATGAATCATCAATTTTCATTTAATTATTCTAAAATGAAAAATGCCAAGTGATTAGAAACAACACAAACTAAGTCTGCAAGTGTATATAGGAAGATCAGTTGGACTGAGGGAGCATCTAGAGGCCAATTGGCTTTGCCATATGCAAGATGCTCAAGTTAAATTTTCAGCCTGAATTTCCTACCTTATTGTTCACTAGAAGAATTATAATACATTTAAACTAATGCTAACCCATTTAATGTTAAAACAAATTTAATGAATTGTATTCTTTTAACTAAGCGGAAAAAATAATGTAACATAATTAAATGTTATAACCTCATGGAATTCTTCTGTACAGGAGATTTGTCACTATTCATTTATTTACTCATGTATTTATTTATATCAGTATGGACATGTGAATATTGTTTCAGCTTTGGCCATTGAGATTTCTTACAGTGGCTGCTGTGTCCCTTTAACATACTTCCATCATTGTTTCTTTCTTGTTGTTTGTTTGCTTTTTTTTGTTTGTTTGGTTGGTTATTTTTTGCTTGATTTTGTTTCTGCGGTATGCAGGCCTCTCACTGTTGTGGCCTCTCCCATTGTGGAGTACAGGCTCCAGACGCGCAGGCTCAGCAGCCATGGCTCACGGGCCTAGCCACTCTGCGGCATGTGGGATCTTCCCGGACTGGGGCACGAACCTGTGTCCCCTGCATCGGCAGACAAACTCTCAACCACTGTGCCGCCAGGGAAACCCTGTTTGTTTGCTTTTTGTCTGGTTTTTAGCTTGTCCTTACTTTCTGGCACTAAAAGATGTTCCAGGTTCATATTGTGTATTTCCTGTCCTCATCCCAGAATCAGCCATTTCTCCAGTGAACTCAAATTCCTTTTATTGGAGAATGGCATTGGAAAATAAGTTTTGGGTACTGGTATATTACTGAGGCCTCATTTCTTCTATACCCTCTCAGCTGACAAATTAACACAGATATACACAAACATACATGCACATGTGCATGTGTGTGTGTGTGTACTAGCCTGTACATATATACATATCTGTAACTATTTCCGTGTTACTAATTTATTTATATTAAGCTAAACATGAATTCTTACTGATATCTCTGACTCTAATCAATCATTATGTGGATTGTTCTGCCCTCTTTCATTTGCTTATTTGTAACTTCCCTCTCCGACTGTAAGAAAATTGACTTCTTCCACCTCACATCCATTTACTTAGTTGTTCAATTCCAGTATACATGTAGAGGAGTATTAGAATTTTTAATCCAACTCCCAAGAGAAACAACTTTATTAACTAGAGTATAGTATTCTTGTATAGTGTCTTTTGCCTTAAAGCTTACAAACTCTCTATTCATTTCCAAAGTTACTTTTCCTTCATTCTTCATTCTTCTTCAATGTAACTTCTACTACATTTGTAGTACAGTTATATTGTTTTGTCACATTCTATATTCCATGTTAGAGTCATCAAATCTCCTAAATGATATTTTAAAAATTTGGATTCATTAAGGTTCATTTTTGTGCTATAAAGTTCAATAGATTTTGACAAATGTGTAGTGTCACGTATCCCTAATAACAGTATTATACAGATACTAAAAAAAAAATCCTTACGGTTTTGTTTTCCAGAATTTTATAAAATTGGAGTCATACAGTGTGTATAACCTTTCACACTGGTTCCTTTCACTTAGCAATATGCATTTGACATAATTCATGTTGTTTCATTCTTAATATTTCATTATATTTAATGCTGAATAATATTCCATTGTATGGTTGTAACACAGTTTTTTTTACCCATTCATCTATTGAAGGACATCTTAGTTAATTCCAAATTTTAGTGATGTGAATAAGGCTGCAATAAACATTTGCATTTTTCTGTGGACATAAGTTTTCAAAATCGTTGAGAAAACACACAGAAGCCCAACTGCCGGATCATAGGGTAAACTGCGTTTTGCCTTACAAGAAACTGTAAAACTGTTTGCCAAGGTGGCTGTACAATTTTGAAATCCCACCAGTAAAGAATGAAACTTCCTGTAGCTCTATATTCTCACCAACATTGGGTATAGCCAGTTATTTTGTATATGAGACATTCCAATATGTATATACCATGTCTTGTTTTCATTTTCAATTATTTAATGACAAATGAACTTGAGCATATTTTCTTGTGCTTATTTGCTGTCTTTGTATCCTCTTTGCTGAAGTGTCCATTCTGAAATTTTCTCCATTTTAAAAATTATGTTATTTCCTTACTCTAGAGTTTTAAAAGTTCTTTGTATATTTTGGATCCAAGTACTTCATCAGATATGTCTTTTATAAATATTTTCTCTTATTTTGTCTATTTATTTTTTGATCTATTTATTTTCTTATTTGTGTCCTTCACAAAGTGCAGAAGTTTTAACTTCTTTTTCTATTTTATTTCTTTTTATTGACGTATAGTTGATCTACAATGTTGTGTTAATTTCTGGTGTACAGCAAAGTTATTGTGTTATACAAATGTATATATATATATATATATATATATATATATATATATATATATATATATATATTCTTTTTCATATTCTTTTCCATTTTGGTTAATTATAAGATACTGAATATAGTTCCTGTGCTACACACTAGAACCTTCTTGTTTATCTATTTTATATATGGTAGTTTGTATCTGCTAATCCCAAAGTCCTTATTTATCCCTCCTGCCCCTTTCCCCCTTTGGTAACCATAAGTTTGTTTTCTATGTCTATGAGTCTCTTTCTGTTCTGTAAGCAAATTCATTTGTATCACATTTTAGATTCCACATATAAGTGATATCATATGATATTTGCCTTTCTCTGATAGACTTAATTCACTTAGTATGATAATCTCTAGGTCTATCCATGTTCCTGCAAATGGCATTATTTCATTCTTTTTCATGACTGAGCAGTAGTCCATTGTGTGTGTTTGTGTGTGTGTGTGCATACATATATATACTTGTATATATATGTGTGTGCAGATATATATATATATATATATGTATACCACATTTTCTTTATACATTCATCTACTGATGGATATTTATGTTGCTTCCATGTCTTGGTTATTATAAAGAGTACTGCTATCAACATTGGGGTGCATGTATCTTTTCAATTTAGAGTTTTCATTTTTTCTGGATATATGCCCAAGAGTGGGATGGCTGGATCATATGGTAACTCTTTTTTTAGTTTTTTTAAGGAACCTCCATACTGTTTTCCATAGTGGCTGTACAAATTTACATTTGCACTAATAATGAAGAAGTGTTCCCTTTTCTCAACACCCTCTTTAGCATTTATTATTTGTAGTCTTTAATGATGGCCATTCTGACTGGTGTAAGGTGATACCTCATTGTAGTTTTGATTTGCATTTCTCTAATAATTAGCAATGTTAGCATCCTTTCATGTGCCTGTTGGCCATCTGTTTGTCTTCTTTGGAGAAATGTCTATTTAGCTATTCTGCCCATTTTTTGATTAGGTTGTTTGTTTGCTTCTTGTTGTTGTTGTTACTGAGTTGTGTAGGCTATTTGCATATTATCAAAATTGATCCCTTGATAGTCAATACTGTTTGCAAATATTTTCTCCCAATCCATAGATTGCCTTTTTGTTTATGGTTTCCTTTGCTGTGCAAAATCTTATAAATTTGATTAGGTCTCATTTGTTTACTTTTGCTTTTATTTCTTTTTCCTTGGGAGACTGATCTAAGAAAACATTGGTATGATTTATGTCAGAGAACATTTTGCCTATGTTGCTTCTTGGGGTTTTATGGTGTCATGACTTATATTTAATTCTTAAGCTATTTTAAGTTTATTTTTGTATATGGTGTGAGGGAGTGTTCTAACTTTATTGACTTACATGCAGCTGTTCTGCTTTCCCAAGGCCACTTGCTATAGAGATTGTATTTACTTCCTTGTATATTCTTCTTATTTCCTTTGTCAAAGATTAATTGCCGATAGGTGTGTGGGTTTGTTTCTGGGCTCTCTATTCTATTCCATTGATCCATGTGTCTGTTTTTGTGCCAATACCACACAGTTTTGATTACTGTAGCTTTGTAGTATTGTCTGAAGTCAGGGAGTGTTATGCTTCCAGCTTTGTTCTTTTTCCTCAGGATTGCTTTGGCAATTCTGTGTCTTTTGTGGTTCCATATAAATTTTAGGATTATTTGTTGTAGTTCAGTGAAAAGTGTCATGGGTAATTTCATAGGGATTTCATTAAATCTGTAGATTGCTTTTGGTAGTATGGCATTTTAACAAAATTAATATGTCCAATCCAAGAGCATGGGATATCTTTCCATTTCTTTGAATCATCTTCAATTTCTTTTATCAATATTTTATAGTTCTTAGCATATAATTCTTTCACTGCCTTGTCAAGTTTATGCTTAAGTATTTTATTTTTTTGATGCAGTTTTAAAAGGGGATTTTTTTTACTTTCCCTTTGGTATTTCATTGTTAGTGTAAAGATATGCAATGGATTTCTGTATGTTAATCTTTTGTCCTGCTAACTTGCTGAATTTGTTTATCAGTTCTAGTAGTTTCTGTGTGGAGTCTTTCAGGTTTTCTATATATAGTATCATGTCATCTGCATATAATGATAATTTTACCTTTTTCCTTCCAATCTGGATAACTTTTATTTATTTTTCTTGTCTTATTTCTGTGGCTAGGAATCAGTCATATGTTGAATAGCAGTGGTGAGAATGGGCATCTTTGTCTTGTTCCATATTTTAGAAGGAAGGGTTTCAGCTGTTCACTACTGAGAATTATGTTGGCTATGGGTTTGTCATAAATAACTTTTATTATGTTGAGATATGTTCTCTCTACCCAGTTTGATAAGAGGTTTTATGATGTATGGATGCTGAATTTTATCAAAAACTTTTTCTCCATCTATTGAGATGATCATGTGTGTTTTGTCTTTTCTATTATTAATATGGTGTATCATAGTCCCTGATTTGCATATGTTGAACCATCCTTGTGATCCTGGGATGAATCCAACTTGATCATGGTGTATGATACTTTTTATGTGTTGTTGGATTTGATTTGCTAATATTTTGTTGAGGATTTTTGCATCTATATTCATCAAATAAATTGGCCTATAATTTTCTTTTTTGGTAAACAAAAAAGTTCTTTTTGGTATTTGTTTTATGTATTTAGGTACTCCTACATTCTGTGCATATATGTTAATGAGTTTAATATCCTCTTTTTGTATTGATCCTTTTATCATTATATAGTGCCCTTCTTTATCTTTCTTTAGGGCTTTTGTTTTAAAGTCTAGCTTGACTGATGAGTATTGCTACCCCCCTTTCTCATCATTTCCATTTGCATGAAATATCATTTCCCATCACCTTGCTTTCGATCTATGTCTGTCCTTCAACCTAAAGTGAGTATCTTGTAAGAAGCATATTGTGGGCTCTTATTTTATTATCCAATCTGCCACTGTATATCTTTTGGTTTTTTTTTTCAAGATTCTAAGAAAATTATTATATTTATTTTCTTTTTTAATTGAAATACTTTTGATTTACAATGATTCAGGTGTATAGCGATTCAGATTCTTTTGCATTATAGGTCATTAGTTATCTGTGCTATACAGTAGGTCATTGTTGTTTATCTATTTTATATATAGTAGTGTATATCTGTTCATCAGAATTTCCCAATTTATTCCTCCCCTGCCTTTCCCCTCTGGTAATCATGTTAGTTTACTGTCTATGAGTCTATTTCTGTTTTGTAAATAAGTTCGTTTGTAGCATTTTTTTAGGTTCCACATATAAAGTATATCATATAATATTTGTCTTTGTCTGACTTACTTCACTTGGTATGATAATCTCTAGGTCCAACCACTGCAAATGGCATTATTTCATTCTTTTAATGACTGAGTCAGTCATTAAAACAAAGCATGAAATCTTATCTGATGGACACTTAGGTTGCTTGCATATCTTGCCTATTGTAAATAGTGCTGCTATGAACATTAGAGTACATGTATCTTTGTGAACTAGAGGTTCTTTTTCTGGATATATGTCCAGGAATGGGATTGATGGATCATATGGTAACTCAATTTTTAGTTTTTAAAGGAACCTCCATGCTGTTATCCAAAGTGGCTGTACAAATTTACATTCCCACAAATAGTGTAGGGGGGGATCCCTTTTCTTCACACCCTCTCGAGAATTTATTATTTGTAAACATTTTGATGATGACCAGATGTGAGGTGGTACCTCATTTTAGTTTCGATTTGCAGTTCTCTAATAATTGGTGATGTTGAGCATCTTTTCATGTGCCTATTGGCTATCTGTATGTCTTCCTTGGAGAAACATCTATGTAGGTCTTCTGTCAGTTTTTTGATTGAGTTGTTTGGTTTCTTGATATTGAGCTATATGAGTTGTTTGTATATTTTGGAAAATGAGGCCTTGACATTTGAATTCTTTGCAAATATTTTCTTCCAGTCCATAGGTTGTCTTTTTGTTTATGGTTTCCTTTGCTGTGTAAAAGTGTATAAGTTTGCTTAGGTCCCATTTGTTTATTTTTGCTTTTGTTTCTATTACCTTAGGAGATGGATCCAAACAATATTGGTAAGATTTATGTCAAATTGTGTTCTGCCTATGTTCTCCTCTAGGGCATTTATAGTATCCAGTCTTACCCTTAGATCTTGAAACCATTTTGAGTTTATTTTTGTATATGGTGTTAGAGAATATTCTAATTTCATTCTTTTATATGTAGCTGTCCAGTTTTCCCAGCACCACTTGTTGAAAAGTCTGTCTTTTCTCCATTGTACATTCTTACTTTCTTTGTCATAGATTAATTGACCATAAGTGCATAAGTTTATTTCTGGGCTTTCTATCTGGATCCATTAACCTATGTGTCTGTTTTTGTGCCAATACCATACTTTTTTGATGACTGTAGCTTTGTAGTGTAGTCTGAAGCCAGGAAGCTTGATTCCTCCAGCTCTGTTCTTCTTTCTCAAGATTGTTTTGGCTATTAGGGGTCTTTTTGTGTTTCAAAAAATTTTTAACTTTTTTTTTTGTTCCAGGACTGTGAAAAATGCCATTGGCAATTTGATAGGGATTGCACTGAATCTGTTGTTTGCCCTGGGTAGTATGGTCATTTTAACAATATTGATTCTTCCAATCCAAAAATAGTATATCTTCTCATCTGTTTGTATCATCTTCAATTTATTTCAACATTGTCTTATAGTTTCCAGAGTACAGGTCTTTTGCCTCCTTAGGTTTATTCTTAGGTATTTTTTTCTTTGTGATACAATGGTAAATGGGATTGTTTCCTTAATTTCTCTTTCTGATATTTCATTGTTAGTGTACAAAAATGCAACACATTTCTGTATATTAATTTTGTATCCAGCAACATTACCAAATTTATTGATGAGCTCTAGTAGTTTTTGTCTACAGTCTTTAGGATTTTCTATTTATAGCATCATGTCATCTGCAAACAGTGACAGTTTTAAGTCTTCCTTTCCAATTTGGATGTATTTTGTTTTTTCTTCTCTGATTACTTAGCTATGGCTTCAAAACTATGTTGAATAAAAATGGTGAGAGTGGGCATCCTTGTCTTGTTCTTGATTTTGCACTGCTTTCAGTTTTTCACCATTTAGTATGATGTTAGCTGTGGGTTTGTAATATACGGCCTTTATTATGTTGAGGTATATTCCCTCTATGCAAACTTTCTGCAGAGTATTTTTTTATCATAAATGGATATTGACTTCAACCAAAGCTTTTTCTACATTTATTGAGATGATCATACATTTTTATTCTTTAATTTGTTAATGTGGTGTATCACATTGATTTGTGGATACTGAAAATTCCTTGTATCCCTGGGATAAATCCCACTTGATCATGGTGTATGATCATTTTAATGTATTGTTGGTGTGGGCCTGCTAGTACTTTGTTGAGAATTTTTCCATCTATGTTCAACAGTGACATCGGCCTGTAATTTTTTGGGTGATATCTTTGCCTCATTTTGGTATCAGGGTGATGCTGGCCTCATAGAATGAAATTGGAAGTTTTCCTTCCTCTGGAATTTCTTGGAATAGTTTCAGAAAGATAGGTGTTAACTTCTCTAAATGTTTGGTAGAATTCACCAGTGAAACCATCTGGTCCTGGACTTTTGTTTGTGGGGAGTTTTTAAATTACTGACTGAGTTTCAGTACTGCTAATGGGTCTGTTCATATTCCCTAGTTCTTCCTGGTTCAATCTTAGGAGATTGTCCCTCTAAACATTTTTTTCCATTTCTTCTAGGTTGTCCATTTTACTGGTGTATAATTACTCATAATGGGCTTTTATGAACCTTTATATTTCTGTGGTGTTGGTTGTAATTTCTCATTTTTCACATCGATTTTATTGATTTGGGCCCTCTCCATATTTTTCTTGATGAGTAGAACTAAAGGTTTATCAGTTGTATTTAGCTTTTCAAAGAATCAGCTTTTAGTTTCATTGTCCCTTTCTATTTTTTTAGTCTCTATTTTATTTATTTATGCTCTGAAATCATGATTTCTTTCCTTCTACTACCTGTGGGTTTTGTTTTTTCTTCTTTCTCTAGTTGCTTTAGGCATAAGGTGGTTTATCTGAGACTTTTCTTGTTTCCCGAGGTAAGCTTATATCACTATAAACTTCCCTCTTAGAACTGCTTTCACTTCATCCCATAGGTTTTGAATCATCGTGTTTTCCTTTTCACTTGTCTCTAAGTAATCCTTAAAATTTCTTCTTTGATTTCTTCAGTGATTAATTTGTTGTTTAGTAGCATATTGTTTAGCCTCCACATGTTTGTGTTTTTTGCAGTGTTTTTGTTGTTGTTGTTTTTGTTTTTGTTTTTTAGCTAATTTCTAGCCTCATAGCATTGTGGGCAGAAATGATGCTTGACATGATTTAATTTTTCTTAAATATACCAATTCTTGTTTTATGGCTTAGCATGTGATCTATACTGGAGAATGTTCCATGTGCACTTGAAAAGAATGTGTATTCTGCTGCTTTTCAGATGGAATTTTCTACAAATTTTAATTAAGTCCCTTTGGTCTAATGTGTTATTTAAGGGCTGTATTTCCTTATTGATTTTCTGTCTGAATTACCTGTCCATTGATGTAAGTGTGGTGTTATATTCCCCTACTATTTTTGTGTTACTACTGATTTCTTCTTTTATGTCTGTTAATGTTTGTCTCACATATTGAGGTAATCATATGTTGGGTGTATGTATGTTTACAATTGTTACATCTTCTTCTTGGGTTTAACCCTTGATCATTATGTAGTGTCCTTTTTTTTTGTATCTTGTGACAGTCTTTATTTTAAATTCTATTTTATCTGATAAAAGTATTGCTTCTCTGGCTTTCTATTGACTTGCATTTGTGAAGAATATCTTTTTCACTTTCAGTCTGTATGTGTCTCTAGATCTAAAATGAATCTCTTGTAGGCAAGATATATCCATGTTTTATTTTTGTGTCCATTCAGCCAGTCTGTGTCTTTTGGTTGGTTCATTTAGTCCCTTTACATTTAAGGTAATTACCAATACGTAGGTTCTTATTGCCATTTTGTTCATTATTTTGGATTTATTTCTGTAGGTCTTTTTTTTTCCCCTTTCTCCTTTTTTTCTCTTCCCTTGTGATTTGATGACTATCTTTAGTGTTATGTTTGGACACTTTTTTGTGTGTGTGTATATCTATTATAGATTCTGGTTTGCAGTTACTAGGAGGCTTTTGTATAGCAGTCTATATGTATGCATGAGTGTTTTAAGTTCCTGATCTCTTAAGGTCAAATCTATTTTAAATACCCTGCTTTTGTACTCTCCTCCCTTCATTATTACTGTTTTTGATCTCATATTTTACATCTAACTGTTTTTGTATCCCTTAACTGCTTATTGTGGATACAGATGATTTTACTACTTTTGTCTTTAAACCTCCCTACTAGCGTTGTGTGGGTGATTTTCTAACTTTACTGTATGTTTTCCTTCACCAGTGAGTTTTCTCATTCTTTAATTTTTTTTTTCCCCTAGGTGCGGCCCTTACATTTTCACCTAGAAAAATTCCTTTAACATTTGTTGTAAAGGTGGTTTGGTTTTCCTGAATTCTTTTAGCTTTTGCTTGTCTTAAAGTTGTTGATTTCTCCATCAAATCTGAATGAGACACTTGCTGAGTAGAGTATTCTTAGTTGTAGGTCTTTCTCTTTCATCAATTTTAATATATTTTGCCACTCCCTTCTGTACTGCAGAGTTTCTGCTGAAAAAATCAGCTGATTGCCTTATCGGAATTCCCTCATAGGTTCTTTGTTGCTTTTCCCTTGCTGCTTTTAGTATTCTCTCTTTATCTTTAATTTTGATTACAATGTATCTCAGTGTGTTCCTCTTTGTGTTAATCCTGTATGGGACTCTGCACTTTATGAACTTAGGTGACTATTTCCTTTCCCAGGTTAGAGAGGTTTTCATTTATTATTTCTTCAAGTATTCCTCAGGCCCTTTCTCTCTCTCTTCTCTTTTTGGGACCCTATAATGCAAATATTAACATGCTTGATGTTGTCCCAGAGGTCTCTTAAACTGTCTTCATTTCTTTTCAGTCTTTTCTCCTTTTTCTGTTCAGTGGCAGTGATTTCCATATTCTGTCTTCCAGCTCGCTGATTCATTCTTCTGAATCCTTTATTCTACTATTGATTGCTTTTTAGTGTATTTCTCCTTTCAGCTATTGTATTCTTCATTTCTGTTTATTTGTTCTTGATATTTTCTAGCTCTGTTAAAAACTTCTAACTTCTCACTCCTTGCATCCACCCTCCTCCTGAGTTCTTTGATCATCTTTACCGTCATTACTCTAAACTCTTTCTCCAGTAGATTGCCTATCTCCACTTCACTTAGTTCTTCTTCTTGTTTTTATCTTAGTTCTTCAAGTTTTTATCTTGTTCCTTAATCTGGAACATATTACTCTGCTGTCTCATTTTGTCTAAGTTGCTATTTGTATTTTTATGTATGTGGTAGGTTAATTACATGTCTCGACCTTGGAGAAGTGACCTTCTGTAAGAGGTGTTCTATGCATCTCAGCAGTGTACTCCTCTTTCATTTCCCAAGCTATATGCTCTAGGGTTCCCCCTAAGAGGTCTGCATGGGTCCTTCTGTTATGGTGGGCTATCTGGGCAGTCTGGTAGGCTTGGTTGGCTGCTAATCTGGTTGACTACCATGCCCTGCCTTCTGCTCATTCTGCTGGCTGCTCTTAAGCACAGACTGGTCACAAGGTAGCTGGTTGTGGAATCCTAGGTGACCCTGGGGCTAGTGCTGGCTGACTGGTGAGCAGAGTCAGCATCCCAAAGACTCTGGGACTGTTGCCCATCCACTGGCAGGTGAAGCCAAATCCTGGGGTTAGTGCTGGTCTACTGGAAGGCAGAGCTGGTTCCTGGAGTCTGGCTGTAGGCCCAGGGATCCAAGAACTCATTTCAGGTTGTTGGTTGTGGGGAGTTCCTAATACAGTTATGTATGGAGTTTGGGGTGTTCAGAAGGTTGCATTGGCCTGCTAGTCGGCCGGACCAGGGCCCAGCTGGTCCCAGGGTAGGGTCTGGCCTGTATTGTGTGATCTTAGTATTTTTGCTTCTGGTGTATATCCCCTGGTGTTTAAGCTGGTCTAGAGGCCTGTGCAGGCATCCAGGCAAGAGAGGCCTGTGCCTGTCCATGGGTGGGTGGAGCTGGGTCTTGGCCCTCTTGTGGGCTGGGCTATGCCTAAGGGTATGTTCAGAAGTGGCTCTGGGCTCTTTAATATTTAGGCAGCTATCTGCTCATGGGCGGGACTGTGTCCCTTCCCAGTTAGTTTGGCCTGAGGCATCCCAGCACTGGAGTGTACAAGCTATTAGTGTGACCAGGTCTTGGTGTTAATGATCCAAGATGTCAGCTACTAGGATTGTTCATGTGTCTGAATGTTCCCCTGTATGACTGACGTCAATATCTATATCCCCAGGGTGACCCACAGCCGCCCCCTACCTCTCCCAGAGACTCTCAAAGGCCAACAGGTAGGTCTGGCCCAGGTTCCTATCAAATTACTGCTTTTGCCCTAGGACCCAGTGCATTTGATATTTTGTGTGTGTCCTTTATGTGTGAAGTCTCTATTTCCTGCAGTACTGTGGGGTTCCTGCAATTAACTCTGTTGGCCTTCAAAGCCAAATACTCTGCAGGCTCTGTGTCTCAGTGCCAGACTCCCGGGCTGGGGAGGCTGACGTGGGACTCAGAACTCACTCTTGTGGGAGAACCTCTGCAACATCATTATTCTCCAGTTTGTGTGTTGCCCACCTGGGGGACATAGGATTTAGTTATATTGTGAGTGCACCCCTCTTATCCATCTTGTTGTGGCTCCTTTTTATGTCCTTAGTTATAGAAGATATTTTCTGATAGGTCCCAGTCTTTTTAATTGATGGTTGTTCTGCAGACTTGTAATTTTGGTGTGTTCCTGAAAGGAGGCAAATTCAGTGTCTTTCTGTTCTGTCATCTTAGCTGCTCCTTCCACTCTATGTCTTTTGATCCATTGACACTGAAGATGATTATTGATAGACATGTATTTATCACCATTTTAAACCTTGTTTTCCAGTTGATTTTGTATCTCTTCTTTCTTCCTTTCTTTTTATTTTTCTTTTTGTGGTTTGATGGTTTTCTTTTGCATTATGCTTGAGTTCTCTTCTTTTTGGTTTTGTGAATCTACTATATATTTTTGATTTGTGGTTACCATATTTTTCAAGTATGTTAAACCATTACTATATCTACTTGCTTTAGAATGGTAGTCATATAAAAATCAAACACATTCTTAAAAAATCTACTTTTTCTTATTCTTTTCCCCCACATTTTATGATTTTAATGTCCTATTGTACATCTTCATGTTTATCCTTTTGCTGATAATTGTAGTGATCATTGCTTTCACAAATTTTTCTTTTTTAATCTGTGTACTGGCTTATTTAAGGTGGTTACTTTCCAATTGTTATATTCTCTTTCATATAGGATCTACCTTCTTTTCTATTTAAAGAAGAAATTTCTTTTGGAATAGGTTTAGTATTGCTGTATTCTTTTAGTTTTTGCTTCTCTGAGAAATTCTTTATCTCCCCTTCTATTCTATATGATAATCTTGCTTGGTAAAGTATCCTAGGTTGCAGGTTTTTCTCTTTCAGGACTTTGAATATATCTTGCCATTTCCTTCTGGCCTGCAACATTTCTGTAAAGAAATCAGCTGATAGCCTTATGGGGGGTCTCTTGTGATTAACTCCTTGTTTTTCTCTTGCTGCCTTTAGAATCCTCTCTTTAACTTTTGCCTTTAGAATCCTCTCTTTAACTTTTGCCATTTTTATTATATGTCTTGGTGTAGGTCTATTTGGGTTCATATTGTTTGGGACCCTCTGTGCTTCCTGTTCCTGGATATCTGTTTCCTTCTTTAGGTTTGGGAAGTTCTTAGCCATAATTTCTTCAAAAACATTTTCGATCCCTTTTTTTCTTTCTTTTCCCTATGGGTTCCATATCATGTATAAATTGGCACAATTTATATTATCCCATAGTTCTTGTATATTGCTTTCATTTTTTTTCCTATTTGTCCTTTTGTCTGCTATCCTGATTGAGTGATTTCCATTATTCTATCTTCCAGATCATTTATTTGTTCTGCATTATTTAGTTTCCTATTTATTGTTTTTAGCTCAGGTTGTATCTCAACAAATGAGTTTTCTAATTTTGATTGGCTTCTCTTTGTAGTTTCTATTCTTTGGTACAGTGATCTGTATTTCTATCAATAGCCTTTCTTAATTCCTTCAGTATTTTTATTACCTTCATTTTAAACTCAAGGTCTGATAGACAGTAGATGTCTGTTTTATTCTTTTAATTGAGAGTGGTTCCTCTTCTTCATTCTACTTATGACTCTGAGTTTAGGAGAAACAGTTATCTACTGTGGGGCCTCCTCCTTGCTCTGTAGTTGTCACAGCCTTGCCAGGGCAGGGACTGCTCCCTACATGTTGAGTGGAAAGCCCCGGATCCTGTTCTAAGCTAAGGTCTGAGGTAGGCAGGACTGGAGCACTCCTGCTTGAAGACGAGCCACTGAATATTTCTCCACAGGAGCTGTCCACCAGGTAGTGTGCTCTGTGGTGTCACCTGTAACCTGTTGTGCATCCTCACAAAGTACACTATTGTTGGCACTTCCTTCAGCCCCCATCTCAGCTGTGGGAACATTGGCAATAGGACCAGATGTCCTTCAGGTGCTGTGTTCAGAAATCCACCACAGCAGATTCGTTGAAGCCTGGCACCCAAACCTGCTTTAGCTGTGCACCTGGGTCCACTGTAGGAGCTATGGGAATCAGCTCACAGCCCAGCCTTGCCTTCACATGTGCACACCCACAAAGCCCACCTCTGCTAAATTTGTACCTGCCACAACCACAGGAACACCAGTAACCTGCTTGAATCTCATTCAGATGTTGTGCTCACAAACCCTCTGATGGTATAAATCTGAAGTCACACTGCCACTGGGAGTCAGCTCAGATTATAGCTCTGCATCTGTGTGTGGACAACCCACTGGCACTTGCACTCTCCCAGAGCTCACAGAGGCAGAGGAATGTCCACTGTGAGCACACTGAGAATTAAGCTGCTTTGTCATGTATTAACAATGGGGCTTTGGTGGCAGATCTGACCTCCGAAGGTGTATATCCCTAGTTGGGGCTAGGACCACAGTCTAGACCCTTCAGGCCATCTCCACGCAGACAACCCCAGTCCTCTCACTGGGTCTATCCACTGAAGCCTGAGTTTCAGCACCCAGTCCCTGTGTGCACCCGCAGATGCACATCCCAGGCTAGTTAGTGCAGCAAGGTGGCCAGGGCCATCCATGCTGTTCTCTGTTCTGCCTGCAAGCTTGTTGCTGCACTCTTCTCTGAGCCTCTGATGATCCCTGTCACTTCTGGCCTCCCATCTGGTGAAGGGGCTTCCCAGGTTGAGGGAACCTTTCCTCTTTCACAGCTCCCTCCTAGGGGCGCTGGTCCCACCATGAATCCTTTTTATGTCTTTTGTCCTACTCAATTACATGGTGATCTTTCTTGCAGCTTTGGTTGTATGAGATCTTCTGCCAGGCTTCAGTAGTTATTTTGTAAGAACTGTTCCACGTGTAGATCTATTTTTGATGTATTTGTGGGAGGAGGTGAGCTCCATGTCCTTGTAGTCTGCTATCTTGATCTCTAACCCTGTAAGTCTACTGTTTTATTCTTCTCCATATCCATTCTGATATTTAGTTCATGTATTTTAATTTTCTATGTGGCTTTTTGCTCTGTTTTATCTATAAATTATTTTGTAAATTATATAAAATTCTTTTTGAGAATTATGTAGGCTGTAATTTTTTGAAGTGGCACAATGATTCATGTTTCTATTTTCACAATGAACTGTGTTGAACAGGGTAGCCAGATAGATGGTAACTGGAGTAGGAAACACTTCTCGCATTTTATACAAAATATAATTTTTGTTTAACCTATTAATTAAAATAAGTAGGAAAGGATAGAAGTTATGTGTATAAATATGAGTGGATAATTGTTAATTTGCAATAACAAGTAGAAATTGCTACAGATTAGAAAAAGTATGTTTTTGCATCATAAAAATAAATTGAGATATTATTGTATTTTCAGTCCTCTGAGATAAAGACCTTGGTCAGTGGATTGTGAAAGAGAAAGAACATGACCAATGCTATCTTTGCTTAGGAATCAAAAGCAAATTTCTGTGATTGAGAATGGTAGGTAAAGGGCTGCAGCATTGTTAAAGAAGAAAGAAAAATGAAGGAAATGACAAAAGTCAATGCCATGGACATTTGTCATATATAATAAAAATCATTCACATAATTCCATATGCCAGTGCTAACAAGTCACCAACACTCATTTTGTGATTTAATGCTTAGAGAATCAGTCAAGAAAAACATCTACTTTGTTATCAAAAAGACATGCACATCACCATTAGAACAGTGGGGAAAGAAGCTCTGAGATGTCAGAAGTCCACTCTGATTTTTATGACAATTACTGTATGATCATTCACATTATTTTATTATCATTTACACTGGCTGAAAATTAAAGGTGAGATCATATTCTTCAGGATATATTGTCACAAGCTTAATGGCTAAATTATACATGTTCCAATTAATATAAAAACATGTCATGTGCAAACATTTATATTAAGGAAGTCTAATTTTCTCATTTTGTGGAACACTTTGGTTAGATATTCCTAGAACTTCCTGGAAATATTATTTCTAAGGGAAATGTATAAGAAGGAGTCATAGTTTCAATGAAAATCAAATGCTGATGTCCTAGAAAAATGAAAATGTATCAAATAAAGTGAGATGAATATTAAAGGTCACATCTAAGGCCTCTAAAAATATTTTTGTGCTGCTGCAAAATAGTGATGTCCCAGTTTTTACATAACTTCCACATTAACAACACAGGTTCTGTACATGAAATTTGCAGACACTTTGACAATTTAGGCATTTGTAGACCTCAAGACCTGATGACAATTGAAACAAATGTTTTCTCAGTTGATATTTATATTATATAGATTTGTTTTCAACATTCATTATTTTGACTACATTTTATAATTTTACACAGGAACCATTTTCATATTATTTTATTTATGTATATATTTTACTGAATAAAACTGTTAGAAACAGTTTGCATAAATACTACAGAATTTCTGCTCCTGGCAATGGAAGAATATCTTATCTGAGAACAACTCTCTCAGAGAAAATTACTAGAAAATCTATATTTGAACAAACATATCAAGATCGTCTAATTGAAGCTCAGAAGACAGCAAAAATGTGAGGTACCAAGATTGAAGAATGAATAGAAGCCTAGACAAGTTCTGCCTTTTCCCTTGAGCTACTTGTTTCAATTCTAAAATAGGTGCTGAAAGGCAAAAAGAGTCAGAGCTTTTTACAGTCTTATGGGCTAGGCCAAAGAATTAGAGTTCCATATATAATGTAGAGGGCAAAGATAACTCTTAAGGCATTGGAAGAAATAGGCCTTGGTGGTAAAGATAAACGGACAATAATGCAGTGATCAACAAACCCGCCAATCTTCTCAATCCCTAATTGCTTAGTTTTCTGTGACTAATTTACCTCCAAAAAGTGAAAAGAGTAAACTCCTTATGAAGGAAAGTAACATAATTATGAGACTAAAATCACCATGATGTTTTAAAAACTAAATATCTGGTATTTAACTAAGATATGTAAAAATAATAAGAATTGATAAGAAAAAAATAGAAAAATCAAATGATTGTGATGGGAGCAAAGATATTGTGATGGGATATCCAGATATTGGAACTGTCATATATAAACTTTCAAGTAAATGTGATTGATATGGTTAAGTGACAAGATGTAGGATTTCAGGAAAAAAAAGATAAAAACAAGGAATCAATGTAAATATTACAACTGGAAAACCAAAGCTAACATTACAAAACAAAATGGATTTATATGACAGATTAGACAAATTAGAGGAATATTTGAATTGTATTATATGTCAAAAAATTTCAGAATGAAGCACCAAAACAATGAAATAATGTGTCAAAGAAGACTTCCTTTTTCAACTCTGACATTTTAAAGACCTCACTCCTGTCCTTACAGAAGTAAAGCATTGAACAAAGAAAAAGTCAATTACTTTTTTTTAGACCATCAAAAAACTGAGGGTGCAAAGGCAAATTGTCACCCTAAATCTGGAAGGAACAGGGAAATTCAGAGAGTCACAGCCAAGATTTGATTACGTAGAGCAAAAACTACTGGGACTACAAACTGGTAGAAACACTAACATGGTCATTTTGATGAATGCTGGACATTGGAACCCTATCAGGTTCTCACAGTAAAGATCCAGAATGACCTTGTGACACTGACAAAGAAACCATAAAAATAAACGTTACAACATATACCCAGAATATTCTCTATTAAAAGGCTTTCTCACCTCTGGGACAACATTAAACACATGAACATTTGCATTATAGGGGTCCCAGGAGAAGAGCAAGAGAAAGGACCTGAGAAAATATTTGAAGAGATAATAGCTGAAAACTTCCCTAACATGGGAAATGAAACATTCACCCAAGTCCAGGAAATGCAGAGAGTCCCAGGCAGGATAAACCCAAGAAGGAACACACTGAGACACATCTAGAGGCAAGAAAATTATGAATGGAAAAAGTAAAGGCAAACATACAGTAAAGGCAGGAAATCATCCGCACACAAATATGTTATATAAACCAGCAATTGTAAGAAGAGGAGAGTACAAATGCAGGATATTGGAAATGCATTTAAAATTAAAAGACTGTCAGGGGCTTCCCTGGTGGCGCAGTGGTTGGGAGTCCGCCTGCTGATGCAGGGGACACGGGTTCGTGCCCCGATCCGGGAAGATCCCACATGCCGTGGAGTGGCTGGGCCCGTGAGCCATGGCCGCTGAGCCTGCGCGTCCGGAGCCTGTGCTCCGCAACGGGAGAGGCCACGACAGTGAGAGGCCCGCGTACCGCAAAAAAAAAAAAAAAAAAAAAGACTGTCAACTTGAAACAATCTTGTTAATATATAAACTGCTATATCAAGACCTCATGGTAACCACAAACTGCAAATCTACAAGACATACAAGCACAAAAAGGATAAGGAATCCAAACACAACAGCAAAGTTAGCCATCAAATCACAAGAGAAGAGAACAAAAGAGGAAGGGAAGAAAAAAGACCTAAAAAAAAAATCCAAAACAACAAAAAAATGGCAATAAGAGCATACACATTGATAATTACCTTGAACATAAATGAATTATATGCTCCAAACAAAAGACATAGATTGGCTGAATGGATGCAAAAAACAAGACCTGTATATATGCTGTGTACATGAGACCCACTTCAGAGCTAGAGACATATACAGACTGTAAGTGAGGAGATGGAAAAAGGTATTCCATGCAAATAGAAATTAAAAGAAAGCTGGAGTAGCAATATTCATATTAGACAAAATAGACTTTAATGATCAAGGGATCAATCCAAGAAGATATAACAATTGTAAATATATGTACCCAACATAGGAGTACCTCAATATAAAAGACAAATGCTAACAACCATAAAAGGAGAAATTGAGAGTAACACAATATTAGTAGTGGACTTAATACCACACTTTCATCAATGGAAAGATCATCCAGATAGAAAATCAGTAAGGAAATACCAGCCTTAAATGACATATTAGACAAGATGGACTTAATTGATATTTATAGAGCATTCAATCCAAATGTAGCAAATACACCTTCTTTTCAAGTGCACATGGAACATTCTCCAGGATTGATCACATGCTATGTCACAAAGGGAGCCTCAGTAAATTTAAGAAAATTGAAATCATATCAAGCATCTTTTCCAACCACAATGCTATGAGATTAGAAATCAACTACAGGAAAATAAAAAAAAAACTGCATAAAACACAAACACGTGGAGACTAAACAATATGCTACTAAACAACCAATGGATCACTTAAGAAATCAAAGAGGAAATCAAAAAATACCTAGAGACAGATGAAAACAAAAGCACAACATTCCAAAACCTATGGGATGCAGCAAAAGCAGTCCTAAAAGGGACGTTTATAGCAATACAGTCTTACCTCAGGAAGAAAGAAAAATCCCAAATAAAAAACCTAAATTTACACCTAAAGCAACTAGAGAAAGAAGAACAAACAAAACCCAAAGTTAGTAGAAGGATAGTAGAAGAAATCATAAAGATCAGAGCAGAAATAAATGAAACAGAGACATAGAAAACAATAACAAAGATCAATGAAACTAAAAGCTGGTTCTTTAAAAAGATAAACAAAATTGATAAACCTTAGCCAGACTCATCAAGAATAAAAGGAAGAATGCTCAAACCAATACACTTAGAAATGAAAAAGAAGAAGTTACAATGGACACCACAGAAATACAAGGAGCATAAGACACTACTACAAGCAACTATATGCCAATAAAATGGACAACCTAGATAAAATGGACAAATTCTTAGATGAAAGGTACAATTTTCCAAGATTGAACCAGGAAGAATTAGAAAATATAAACAGACCAATCACAAGCATGGAAAATGAAACTGTAATTAAAAATCTTCCAACAAACAAAAGTCCAGGACCTGATGGCTTCACAGGAGAATTTTATCAAACATTTAGAGATCTTTTCTTCTGAAACTACTCCAAAAAATTGCAGAGAAAGAAACACTCCCAAACTCATTCTATGAGGCCCCCATCACCCTGATACCTAAATCAGAAATCACACACACAAAAAATTACAGGCTAGTATCACTGATGAACATAGACACAAAAATCCTCAACAAAATACTAGCAAACCAAATCCAACAGTACACTAAAAAGATCACACACCATGAACAAGTGGGGTTTATCCCAGTAATGCAAGGATTTTTCAATACCTGCAAATCAATCAGTATGAGACACCACATTAACAAATTGAGGAATAAAAATCATGATCATCTCAAGAGGTGCAGAAAAAAATTTTGACAAAATCCACCACCAATTTATGATGAAAACTCTCTAGAAAGTGGGCCTAGAAAGAACATAACTCAACATAATTAAGGCCATATATGACAAAGCTACAGCCACCATCATACTCAACATTGAAAAGCTGAAAGCATTTCCTCTAAGATCAGGAACAAGAAAAGGATGTCCACTCTTGCCACTTTTATAAACATAGTTTTGGAAATCCTAGCCATGGCAATCAGAGGAGAAAAAGACATAAAAGGAATCCAAATTTGAAAAGAAGAATTTAAACTGTCACTATTTGCAGATGACATGATACTATACATAGAAAATTCTAAAGATGCTACCAGAAAATTATAAGGGCTCATCAATGAATGGTAAAGTTGCAGGATATAAAATTAATACACAGAAATCTGTTGCATTTCTATACACTAAAAATGAAAGATTAGAAATAGATATTCAAGAAAGAATCCCCTTTACCATCACATCAAAAAGAATAAAATACCTAGGGATAAACCTACCTAAGGAGGCAAAAGACCTATACTCTGAAAACTATAAGACACCATGAAAGAAATCGAAGATGTTACAAACAGATGGTGAGATATACCATGTTCTTGGATTGGAAGAATCAATATTATTAAAATGACTATACTACCCAAGGCAATCTATAGATTCACTGAAATCCCTATCAAATTAGCAATGGCATTTTTCACAGAACTAGAACAAAAAATCTTAAAATTTGTATGGAGACACAAAAGACCCTGAATAGCCAAAGCAATCTTGAGAAAGAAATACAGAGCTGGAGGAATCAGGCTCCCTGACTCCAGACTATACTACAAAGCTATAGTAATCAAAAGAGTATGGTACTGGCATGAAAATGAAAATATAGATCAATGGAACGGGATAGAAAGCCCAGAAATAAACCCACACACCATGGTCAATTAATCTATGACACAGGAAGCAAGAATATACAATAAAGAGTCTCTTCAATAAGTGGTGCTGGGAAAACTGGACAGCTACATGTAAAAGAATGAAATTAGAACATTCTCTAACACCATACACAAAAATAAACACAAAATAGATTAAAGACTTAAATGTAAGACTGATACTATAAAACTCTTAGAGGAAAACATAGTCAGAACATACTTTGACATAAATTACAGCAATAACTTTTTCGATCTTTCTCCCAAAGTAATGGTAATAAAAACAGAAATAAACAAATGAGACCTAATTAAACTCAACAGCTTTTGCACAGTAAAGGAAACCATAAACAACATGAAAAGACAACACACAGAATGGGAGAAATATTTGCAAACAATGTGACTGACAAAGGATTAATCTCCAAATTTTACATACAGATCATGCAGCTCAATATCAAAAAAACAAACAACCCAATCAAAAAAATGGGTGGGAGATCTAAATAGACATTTATCCAAAGAAGACATACAGATGGCCAACAGGCACATGAAAAGATGTTCAACATCACTAATTATTAGAGAAATGCAAATCAAAACTACAGTGAGAGGGCTTCCCTGGTGGCACAGTGGTTGAGAGTCCACCTGCCGATGCAGGGGACACGGGCTCGTGCTCTGGTCCGGGAAGATCCCACATGCCACGGAACAGCTAGGCCTGTGAGCCATGGCTGCTAATCCTGTGCGTCTGGAGCCTGTGCTCTGCAATGGGAGAGGCCATAACAGTGAGAGGCCTGCGTACCACAAAAAAAAAAAAAAAAAAAAAAATGCGTGTCAGATAGATCATCCACACAGAAAATCAATAAGGAAACATAGACCTAAATGACACATTAGACCAGATGGACTTAATTGGTATTTACAGAGCATTCCATCTGAAAGCAGCAGAATATACATACTTTTCAAGTGCACCTGCAACATTCTCCAGGATAAGCTACAAAGCAACCCTCAGAAAATTTAACAAAACTGAAATCACATCAAACATCTTTTCTGATGACAATGCTATGAGGCTAGAAGTCAATTACAAGAAAAAAACTGCAGAAAACACAAACATGTAGCTAAACAATATGCTACTAAGCAACCAATGGATCACTGAATAAATCAAAGAGGAAATCAAAAAATACCTAGAGACAAATAAAAATGAAAATATGATGATCCAAAACCAGTGGGATGCTGCAAAAGCCATTCTATGAGGAAAGTTTATTGTGATACAAGCTTACCTCAGGAAACAAAAAATAATCTCAAATAAAGCACCTTATGCCCAAAGCAACTAGAGAAAAAAGAACAAACAAAACCCAGTTAGTAGAAGGAATTAAATCATAAAAATCAGAGCAGAAATAAATGAAATAGAGACAACAAAAAAAATCAGTGAAAGTATAATCTGGTTCTTTGAAAACATTAAAAAAAAATTGATAAACCTTTAGCCAGACTCATCAAGAAAAAAAGGGAGAAGGCCCAAATCAATAAAATCAGAAATGAGGGCTTCCTTGGTGGTGCAGTGGTTAAGAATCCACCTGCCAATGCAGGGGCACATATTGGATCCCTGGTCCAGGAATATCCCACATGCTGTGGAGCAACTAAGTCCATGCACCACAACTACTGAGCCTTCACTCTAGAGCCCATAAGCCACAACTACTGAGCACACACACAACAACTACTGAAGCCCACGCACCTATAGCCCATGCTCTGCAACAAGAGAAGCCACCGCAATGAGAAGCCCACGCACCACAATGAAGAGTAGCCTCCGCTAGCTGCAACTAGAGAAAGCCCACACACAGCAACAAAGACTCAACGCAGCCAAAAATAAATAAATAACATAAATAATTTTTTTTTTTTTTTTTTTGCGGTATGTGGGCCTCTCACTGATGTGGCTTCTCCCGTTGCGGAGCACAGACTCCGGACGCACAGGCTCAGCAGCCATGGCTCACGGGCCCAGCCGCTCCGCGGCATATGGGATCTTCCCGGACCGGGGCACGAACCCGTGTCTCCTGCATCGGCAGGCGGACTCTCAACCACTGCGCCACCAGGGAAGCCCAATAATTTTTTTAAAAAAGAAATGAAAAAGGAGTTAGAACCAACACCACAGAAATACAAAGGATAGTAAGAAACTACTACAAACAACTATATGCCAATAAAATGGACAACATAAAAGAAATGGACAAATTCTACAAAAATACAATCTCCCAAGACTGAACCAGCAAGAAATAGAAAATATGAACAGACAAATTACCAGTACTCTAATTGAAATGGTAATTTAAAAATTTCCAACAAACAAAAGTCCAGTACCAGAAAGCTTCAGAGAAGAATTCTATCAAACATTTAGAGAAGAGTTAGCACATATCCTTCTAAAACTATTTCAAAAAATTGCAGAGGAAGGAATACTTCTGAACTCATTCTATGAGGCCATCATTGACCTGATGCCAAAGCCAAAGACAACACAAAAAAAAGAAAATTATAGGCCAAGATCACTGATGAACATAGACACAAAAATCCTCAACAAAATACTAGCAAACTGAATCCACCAATACATTAAGAGGATCATACACCGTGATCAAGTGGGATTTATCCCAGGGATGCAAGGATTTTTCAATATCAACAAATCAATCAATGTAATACACAACATTAACAAATTGAAGAACAAAAACCATATGATCATCTCAATAGATGTAGAAAAAGCTTTTGATGAAATTCACCATCAAATTATGACAAAAACTCTCCAGAAATTGGTCATTGAGGGAACATACCTCAACATGATAAAGGTCACATATGACAAACCCACAGCTAACGTCATACTTAATGGTGGAAAGCTGAAAGCATTTCCTCTAAGATAAGGGTCAAGACAAGTGGGCCCACTCTCGCCATTTTTATTCAACATAGTTTTGGAATTCCTAGCCACAGCAATCATTGAAGAAAAACAAATAAAAGGAATCCAAATTGGAAAGGAAGAATTAAAACTGTCACTGTTCACAGATGACATGATGCTATACATAGGAAATCCTAAAGATGCTACCAGAAAATTACTAGAGTACATCAATGAATTTGGTAAAATTGCTAGATACAAAATTAATATACCAAAATCTGCTGCAGTTCTATATGCTAATAATGAAATATCAGAAAGAGAAATAAAGGAAACAATCCTATTTACCACTGCATCAAAAAGGATAAAATACCTAGGAATAAACCTACCTAAGGAGGCAAAAGACCCGCATTCTGAAAATTTTGACACTGATGAAAGAAATCGAAGATGACACAAACAGATAGAAATATATACTGCATTCTTGGACTGGAAGAATGAATATTGTCAAAATGACTACAGTATCCAAGGCACTACAGATTCAGTGCAATCCTTGTCAAATTACCAGTGGAATTTTTCACAGAACTTGAATTAAAAGTTTGTATAGAAACATAAAAGACTCCTAAAAGCCAAAACAATTTTGAGAAAGAAGAACAGAGCTGGAGGAATCAGGCTCTCTGACTTTAGACTATACTACAAAGCTACAGTAATCAAAACAGTATGGTATGGGCACAAAGATAAATATATAGGTCAATGGAACAGGATAGAAAGCCTAGAAATAAACCCACACATGTGTGATCAATTAATCTACAACAAAGGAGGCCATAATATGAATGGAGAAAAGACAGTCTCTTCAATAAGAGAAAACTGGACAACTGCATGCAGAAGAATGAAATTAGGTCATTCTTTAACACAAGACACAAAAATAAACTCAAAATGGATTAAAGACCTAAATGTAAGACTGACCAGATATTATAAAACTCCTAGAGGAAAACACAGGCAGAACAGTCTTTGACATAAATCACAGCAATATTTTTTTGGATCCATCTACTAAAGTAATGAAAATAAAAATAAAAATAAACAAATGGAACCTAATTAAACTTAAAAACCTTTGCACAGCAAAGGAAACAATAAAAAACCAAAAAGACAGCCTAAGGAAAAGGAGAAAATATTTGCAAATGAAACTGTCAAGGGATTAATTTCCAAAATATACAAACAGCTCATACAGCTTAATATAAAAAAAAAAAAACTCAAACAACCTAATAAAAAATGGGCAGAAGACCTAAATAGACATTTCTCCAAAGAAGATACACACATGGCCAACAGGTACATGAAAAGATGATCAACATCGCTAATTGTTAGAGAAATGCAAATCAAAACTACAGTGAGGTATCACCTCATACCAGTTAGAATGGCCATGATAAAAAGTCTACAAATAATAAATGCTGGAGACAGTGTGGAGAAAAAGGAACCCTTGTACACTGTTGGTGGGAATGTAAATTGGTGCAGCTACTCTGGAAAACAGTATGGAGGTTCCTTAAGAACTAAAAATAGATTTACCATATGATCCTGCAATCCCACTCCTGGGCATACATCCAAAGAAAACCAGAATTCAAAAAGATACCTCCACCACAATGTTCATTGCAGTTCTATTTATAATAGTCAAGATACAGAAACAACCTAAATGTCCAGGTGAATGGATAAAGAAGATATTATATATATATAATGGAATATTACTCAGCCATAAAAAAGAATAAAATAATGCCATTTGTGGCAACATGGATAGACCTAAAGATATCATATTAAGTCAAGTAAGTCAGAGACAGAAAAATATCATATGATATCACTTATAGGTGGAATCTAAGAAAAAAATGATACAAATGAACTTATTGAGAAAACAGAACTAGACTCACAGACATATTAAACAAACTTATGGTTACCAAAAGGGACAGTAGCATGGGGGGAGAGATAAATTAGGATATGGGATTAACATATAAACACTACTATATATAAAATAAACAACAAGGACCTACTGAATAGCATAGGAAACTGTATTCAATATCTTGTAACAACCTACAATGGAAAAAAATCTGAATCACTATGCTGTACACCTGAAACTAACAAAACATTATAAATTAACTATACTTCAATTTAAAAAATCATTCAAAAAGATGTATATATACATCTCAAATATAATCTAAAAATTATTTTAAATTACTCTCATTTTGATACTTCATTATTTTGAAACCTATATTTATTGCTACACATATAAGTATTCAGTCATACCTGTAGGAAAACTTCACAATTCCAAGAAAGTACAACAATGATAGACTCAGATGATCATTAATCTGTGACAATTCAAAAATCCTAGTTGCTATCATCAATCCATAAAACAAAGTCAATGCAATCAAGGTAGAGCTGCGATTAGCTTACTATTTTTTTTTTTTTTTTTTTGTGGTATGTGGGCCTCTCACTGTTGTGGCCTCTCCCATTGTGGAGCACAGGCTCCGGACGTGCAGACCCAGCGGCCATGGCTCACGGGCCCAGCCGCTCCGCGGCATGTGGGATCCTCCTGGACCAGGGCACGAACCTGTGTCCCATGCATCGGCAGGCAGACTCCCAACCACTGTGCCACCAGGGAAGCCCTGGCTTACTTATTTTTAACTCCCTCTGGCCAGCTTGATCTCAACTTGGGAGATTTAGTTGAAGGAATATTAAGTTTGCATGAAGTTATATCTCTAGTTCGGCCATCCAAAAATATGACTTTTGTTGATAATTTAAATGTTTGAGCATGTTTATCTAAAACAAATAGACCGGCAATTATTTCTTCAGCAAAAAAATGTGTTTTCTCAGAATCAGAAAAGAATTGCAACTTTGGGGGGTCATTAACAATGGTGAGCCAAGTACAAGTGTCCAGCAGAAATAAAGAGAAGAACTCTTACAGAGCAGAGAGGGCATTTGGGAGGGCTATAGTAAACAAAGAGTCCATGGTTTTTCTCTGGGTTGTGACAGTCTCTCATTGGCTGACTTGCCGGGAAATTGAAGTTTCTGTTAATTAATTTTTTACAAGCACTTGTAGGATTAACTAAGCATCTTCAGTAACTCAAGTACATTTGGGATGCTATTATCAAATTACTGTCTCAAGTCATTTATGTTTCACTGAAAATATAATATAGAACATAGTTTTATTTCTAATTAATGCCATTCTTTCTCATAATAATGCATGCTTATAATTTTAAATTTAATTTTATACCTGACATGAAACAGTATTGAACAATATCAAGGGAATTTAAGGCAATATATATTTCCTTTCATTATTGAAGATATTTAGAAATACTAATAAAAGATAAAATAAACCAATTAACAGAAACATTAATGTTTCATGAATCCAAATTAATTTTCATCTATTTTATAGATATTTGAGTTTAGATTCATTGGATGACATAACATTAGAAATTATTAACAACTTTTTTTAAAGTTTCTTTCTTTCTTTCTTTTTATTTATTTATTTTTTTGTGGTACGTGGGCCTCTCACTGTTGTGGCCTCTCCCGTTGCGGAGCACAGGCTCCAGACGTGCAGGCTCAGCAGCCATGGCTCACGGGACCAGCCACTCTGCAGCATGTGGGATCCTCCCGGACTGGGGCATGAACCCGTGTCCCCAGCATCGGCAGGTGGACTCTCAACCACTGCGCCACCAGAGAAGCCCTGAAAGTTTATTTTTGCTTTATCTTATAAACTTGTTTCTAGAATATTATACTTGGATAAAAGACAAAAAACTTGAGAAACTAATGAAAGATAACTTTATAATTGCTAAAATTAGCAAATTTATAATAGTTAATGTATTATATTATATATTCAGTATTATGTAATATATATTAAATATTATATGTATACAGTTTAAAATTTATATATATATATGATTGGTTTCTTTTTTAATGCCTTGGAATGTTACAAACTTATATCACTTAAAATTTTAAAAAGCAGTATAATGAATCTCCACATAGCCATAAAACAGCTTAAGCAACAAACGTTTCAAATATACTTTAATTCTTTTTGTACACATTCCCAATTTTATTCTCCTCTCTCATCTTCAGAATGAAATAGTATCCTTAATTAGTGGTTATAGTCCAGATTCATTTATCAGTACTTTTACTGATATATAGAGATGTATGGCATATTTTAATTCTTTATAACAATTGGTGACATATTGTATGTGTTTCCTGTCAGATTTTTTCCAAAATATGATTGTGCAATTCATCCTTGTTACTTAAACTCTAGATTATTTAAATTGCTTCATAAATTTTGAGATTACAAAAACACTGCTAAAAATTCTTAGGTATACATCCTGTGCAATATATAAATAATTTTTACCAATTCATTTGGTAGAAAAATTAAACTAAATTGATTCTAGATCTAGAAATAAAACTTGAGTCTATATAAATCCTGGAAGTAAAAAATATTGTGATTTTAGACTAGGCAAGGATTCTGCAGATACAACTTCAAAAATACAATCCACAGAAGGAAAACAAGAAAAAGATAAATTAGACTCCTAATATAAAAGCATTTGCTATTTAAAAGACACTCTTCAGGGAATGAAATTACAAGCCTCATACTTGGAAAGAATACTTAAAAATGAAGTATCTGCTATGTGATTATATCTAGGATATAAAAATAACTCTCTAACTCAATAACTGGAATATAAACACCCCAGTTAGAAAGTGGGCAAAATAGTTGCATAGATAAATCAACAAAGAAGATATACAGATAGCAAATAATCACATGAAGAAATTCCCAATATTATTATTATTATTATTTATTTATTATTATTATTATTATTTTTGCAGTATGTGGGCCTCTCACTGTTGTGGCCTCTCCCATTGTGGAGCACAAGCTCCAGACGTGCAGGCTCAGCAGCCATGGCTCACGGGCCCAGCCACTCCGTGGCATGTGGGATCTTCCCAGACTGGGGCACGAACCCATGTCCCCTGCATCGGCAGGCGGACTCTCAACCACTGCGCCACCAGGGAAGCCCCCAATATTATTGACTTTCAGAAAAATTTAAAATAAAACCAAAATGAAATATTACTACATACCAATTAGAATAATTAAAATAAAATTTTAAAAAATCTGACAATACCAACTGCTGGTGAACATGCTGGAAGGGTGTAGAACAGTATTGCAACTCTGATACAGTATTGGTGGGAATGTGAAATACTTCATCCAATTTGGAAATTATTTGATAGTGCCTCATATAGTAAAACATATTTATCATGACTCAGCAATCCTATTCACGTCTCTAAGTGAAATGAAAAATTATATTCACACAGGACCTGCATGATAACATTTATAGCATATTATTCAAAATTGCTCTCTGGTGGATTGATAAATAAATTGTCTGTCATCCATAAAATGGAATACTACTCACGAATAAAATAAAATACAAACTCTTGAGACAAGCAACAACTTGGCTGAATAACAAATAATATACTATCAATGGAAAGATGCAGACTCAAAAGTTCACATACTGCATGATTCGATTTATATGAATTTTGGAAAAGGCAAAACTATATGGAGAAAGAACAGATCCATGAATTGCCCAAGGCTGGGATTGAGGGAAGGTTTGACTATAAATGGGCACTAGGAAAATGTGAGGAGTGATAGAACCATTCTACATTTTCATTATGGTCATTGTTATACAACTGTATACATTTGTCAAAACTTTCAGAAGAGTATATAAATTATATTGTAATAGGGTATATTTAGAAGAACCACCAAAAAAAAAAAGAGATAAAATAAACATATTTTCAGATAATAAAAAGCTGAGAAAATTTATCTCTCTGAGTATTTACTACAGGAGATTCTAAAGGAAGTTCTTAAGTTTGAAGAAAAGGCCCAAATATCCAGAAGGCCATGTATAATTATAGAAATGTATATATGTACCCAAATTAATACATCTTTAATTTTTATATTGTGAAATAGTTAAAAGCTTATTGACTAGATAAGGAAAAATACCAATATATTGTATGGTTTGTAAATTATGGAGATGTAAAATACATGAAGATAGGAGCACGAAATGGGAGGATATATGGGAACAGACTCTGATAAAGACATTAGAATTTTCGTAAAGTAGTATAATAGATTTTAAGGTAGTTTATTATGTTAATGATGTATATTTAAAGCACATTTAAATCTCGTGTAACTACTGGAAACTAACACAATGAGGTATAGTTAAAAAGATTAAAACATAAGATTAAATGGAATATTAAAAAATGCTTGATTAACCCAATTTAAGACAGGGAAAAAGAAACAGAAAAACAGGCAAAACAGAAAGCAAAGGGTAAAATAATAATCTACAACCAGTAATCTCAATACTCACATTAAGTGTAATTGCATTAAGTACTCCAGTTAAAAGACAGATTGTCAGGCTCCATAATAATGCATAACCTTATAATATGCTGACTAAATAAATTGCTTTTAGTGTGAAGACACTGAAAGGTTGAAAGTTAAATGATGAAAAACAATATAACATGCAGATACTGTGCATGAAAAATAACTAATATTACTCTCTGAATTTCAAAAAAAAGGAAACTTCAAGAGGAGGAATACCCAAAGATAAAGACAATTAATAATGAAAAGTATGTCTATTCATTAAGTAAACTAAAATATTCTAACTGTACACAAATCTAATTTAAAAACTTCAAAATTCAGGAAGTAAAAATTAATAGAACTAAAGAGAAAATTAGATACATCCACAAAATTAACCTATAGTGCTTAGTCTTACTAGTGAAGATAAGTACAGTACACTTAGTGATATATTTTCTTACAGTCTTTATCTTTAGTGAAAACTAGTTTTATTCATGTTGCATTTTATAATAGTTATAATGAATGTATACATATAAACTTTTGTTTCCTTTTTATTATTTGAGTTACAATTATTTAAAATAGTTGATAATATTGTGTTTTATAAGAACATCAATTACCATTGCCTATGTTGGGTTGTATAGTTTTGATATTTGTCTAATTAAACTAACATGCAGGCTTCTTTCTTTCTTTTTTTTTTTTAGCATTTCATGGTTCCACTTAATTATCATTAAAAATTCCTATAAGTAGAATTACTGTTTATAAGTGTACTAACCTAAAGGAGTTTTCATTAAATCAAACAATAACTTGTTCAGTCCCTCCTGAAAAATAATATTTATAAAACTTTAGCCTGGATTTAAATAGCATTGCTATAAACTATTTTAATACTGTTACTTTTTGTTACACACACCTCCATACTCTACTATTTTCCATTTGTTACTATTTATACAGGCAGTATTTTTTGGATTTACTTTAATAATTACCTTTCATGTTTGTTCACCATGCTCTCTTGCATTCTAGGTTGCCTTTCTAGAATTATTTTCTTTCTAGTTTTATTTCTTAAATTTTCTGCTAATGTTCTTCCTTAGTTTTAATTTTGTTGTTATTGTTTTAATCTGTGATTTTTTAAACTTTTGTTCCTTAATTTTAGGTATGTTGAGTATACAATTCCAATTGAATGTTTTTGTTTTGCTTTTCCCCCCCCAGATTATGTCTCCTGACCTGTTTTTCTTTTCTAGCTGATCTGTCTTCTCTCCCTGCCTTTGATGTCCATACAGCTATTTGTAGATTTCTTTATTACCTTCTGCTTGAGATACTTCTTTTCTGAACTATGGTTTCATACTTTTCATCAGTTTTAGATGATTATTAATTTAAATATTGTATTTTTTAATTTTTGAGGAAAAGCAAAAGCCATGCTTTTCAATACTAATGTTTTTAATCTATCCTCTTGATTGAATTATTTCTTTTATCTTCCAGAATTTGCTGTCCTTTAATATTTAGTCCCTCACTTTTGACTGAAATCTTCTCTCTTCTACTTACCATTTCTCAATGCCCTAATATATTTTTAAATTTCCTCCCCTTCACCAGTTTTTCTTGATAACTCTATAATTTCAGGGGAAAAAAAGTTTTGTTTTTTTTTTTACCACCACCATACACACATATTACTTTTTAAAAGTACTCATTCATTACACTCAAATTTTCCCCCATACTCACTAACAAAATAACCTTTTTACAAGCTCACTAGTAAACAAATCTAATGAACTTTGCTTAGTCTTTAAGTATAGAGAATGCTCTTGAGGTAGTATTTGGCAACTCTTTATAATTTTGCCTTCCAGAAACTCACTTCACCCTTGACCTTTGTTGACAGTACACTCTCTTGATTCTCTTATTTATTTAACCACTTGTGTTTTCCTTTGTTAATCCTCACTATGCTGTATGTTCTCCCATCATCAGCCTGTGGATTCTTTTGCATGCCACTGCTATTCATGTTACTAGAAACGATCCTTATGCTGATGACTACAATCCAATTTCCAGATCTGAGTTGCCAACTGTCTGTAGATATCTGTATTTTGTGTTTCACCATCGTCTTACACTTATTCTTTCAGACTGTTTGAACTTCACTTATCTTAGCAATTTGAATCCTTTAATACGGCAAATTCCTTCTCTTATATTCATCATTTCAAATAGTCAATTAATATGTATTGGGCTGTGTTTAGAACACTTATGATTTTACCTGACCAGTATCTTTCTTCATGTATCAAACTCCTTAGACATTCTTGCACATGGTGTAAATGATCGAGACTAGGTTAACAGAAACCTTCTCTGGGATTAAAAAAAAAAAATCATATAGGAGGGAAAGTATTTTTTTCCTTTTATTGGATGTAAGTCTATAAAGAGTTAAGCTCAGAGCTTCTGGTACAAGCTAACGCACAGAGTGAAAGGTTAGGGTGATATGACAGAGAGAGAGAATAAAGTTTAAGTCTCTGGTTCCAGCCCTCCCTATGGCCACTCACTGGTCTCTCCCATTTTTTGATTTGGTGAATAAAATGCATATTATCTCTTTCCAATTAGGCAACTGTGAAGAGGGTTTTTAATGCAAATAAATAATGCTCTAAAACAATAAAAATTTCTAAGTAATAAAGCTTTTATTGAGAATTTAGAGAAGATTGTCTCTCTTCTCAAAAAATTTGCATATATAAATATTGTTATAAATATATAATTTGTAACCACTGACTCCCAGATTTAGCCCTCTTAAATTAGAAGCCTATATTATCCTTCATACCAGTTCTAAAATGAAATATGAAGCATTCATTTGGTGATGCCATAGAGGCTAGACCACTTTATTAACTAATGTTTATGAAGTTGCTACTTGGTATTTGTTACTATACTAGGAATAAAGCATTGATTTACATGGAGTTATAAACAAGTAAAATTTTGGCCAGCATTCCTAGGGACAGGTTGATTGTCTTTTCCAGAAATTATATTGGCATTTATATTGCTAAAACACTAAGCACTGGTTTCCAGGTGTCACTCTAAATAGAAATGAATTCCTCCTGCCAGAAAGGGTTTTACAGCCTCCTTCTTCAGTGTGTTAGTTTATGAATTTTTAGTTGACTTGCTTTCCAGAGACAATGCAGCCCATGTGGTAAGTTCAGAGGGAAAGAGAGCAGCAATATCTCAAAGTCATAGCTATCATCCTGCAGAAAATATTGGAGAAAGGAAATCTTCTCATAGAAATCAATTTATAGCTTTTTTATTCATGATAAAACTTTGTAAGAGTAGTAGATCACTATGGAAAGCCATTGGTACAGTGGCTAGTACTGGGTGATACAGATTCTTGTAAAAACACAGATGTATTATTCCACCTCCATGTAGTAAAGAGTATACTTGTACAATGTTTTGTAGTATTTCATGATATTAAAACAGTGAAGTTAAAACTGTAAAAAAAAATTAATCTTTGAGCACATGCATGTACAAAGGCTAAGACTCATAATCAGTGTCCCCAGGTAGAAAGCAGATACCACAACACAGAACAGAACTAGTAGAAATAGGGGAAAAAATGGAAAGGATTCATATGTGTGTGTGTGAATTTACCTAGAGCTATGTTTTTATTTTTCTATGGAGATTGTCACATTATTTCTCAAGGGGGAAACCAGAGACTTCTATTAGAGGACAAACTCTATACTCTAAAATGTACAAATGTCATGGACAGCAAATCATTTTATTTCCTTAACAAGTCTCAAGCTTAAAAATCTCACTCTAGATATTGCCACCTCTCTGAGTCCAGCAGATCCAAATTATTAAATTGATAGTGCCTTGAATAAGAAAAATCAGGTAAATAATTTCCATTTTCTATTTTAACAGGATTTTTTATTAGTGTAATAACTAGTGTTCTGAAAGCACACACACACAAAAGGGAATATCTTGGCAACTGTTCCAGAGAAAGAGACTTTAAGTTACTCTTACATCTGTTTTATCACGATATATTTCAGCCTAATAAAAATGCTGTATGTCAAATGTTGATGCATTTCAAAGCATCTTACAAAAAGAAAAAAAAAGGTAGAGCTAAATAGATGGTATATCCTGGCTCATTTTCAACACAAATGCAATAAACAACATATGTGAGCAATAATATCACCATCACTCGTATGGCAAAGTTGGAGATTTTTTAAAGGGGGCTTGACTTTTGAACAATTTTAATAGGTTTCCTTGGAGCTTTAATTAGCTAGTGATCCAAGTAGTAGCTGACAGTTAGCAGAATCTCTTTTCTTGAGTTAAAGTCAAACTAATTAAATTCTAGAAGGAAAACATTTTCTTTCTAACATCCTTAATCGGTCATCCTTGCTTAGCAAAAAAAGAGAAAAATAAAATACAAAGTCTCTTGACCTGACAATAATATAGACAGGAAAATTTGTAGCTGTGAAACAATGATGAACCAATTTTTCAACAAAGAAATTTTAAATTTTCCAGCCAAAAAGCATATAAAATTTTGCTTAAAAAGAATCCATTTTAGGTCAAGAATAATTCAAGGAATTCAACAGGTTTTTGATGTTGTTGTTAAAATTCTAGCATAATATTGGTATTTTTGCTGGATATTTTCTGCACATATAAATTAAATATATGTCATATATAATATAATTATCAATATGTTCTTAAGCATTAAATTTTACTACACACGTGAACATCAAAATTTCTGCAATTCTTTTAAAATACCATATCAAAGATGATGCATCGCATTCACATTAGTTATAATATTCATGGAATATAACAAAGGTTCAATAAAATTATATATAGCTGTCTCATGAGTCCAAGTAAAATTTCCTTAAACTGTGAAATTCAAATTCTCTCAACTAATTGCTTTAAAGAATCACTTGTTTATAAAAAGGGAATTCTATATTATTTAATACTTAAACAGATAAAGATCCACTATTAAAATTGAAAAATATTATTTTTCTATGAGGTATCTTTAGCAATCATTTTCTTCATATATATATTTTGTTTGTTTGTTTTGTTTTGTTTTAGAGAGAGAGAAATGCCAATGTTCTTGTGGAATTCTTCTGTTCTACACTGCTGAGTGGGAAGCAGGATATGGGACCACACTGCTATAGCCACAGTTACACCAAGAAAACTTGCTTTTTCAATAAATTAAGATTTGTAGTTCAGACAGTCTAATTGTAAACTTGAACTAGAAATTGATATCAATATAAAACTAGAGCTATGAAAGTCACATTGGGCTATTGCAAGGGAAAACAAAATCAATAACAGCAAAGTGATGTGCATAGGAATAGAAGAATTATACAGGCATATGAATCAAATAGAAATTAGAGAGTGGTGGTGAGGTGAGAGATTAAAGAGTAACATTTTAATCACTATTGTTTCCAATTCTTTAAGACTGTTACTACCTTCCCTTTCTTTTTCTCTTGTTTTTTGGGGGCTTTTATGCAGTACCCTATCTATCATCTATCTATCTATCATCTAATTATATATATCTCAGTTTTTATATCCTTCTGATTTCTGCTCTGTTCAGAAAAAAATTTAGGGACACATATAGACAATGCTTTTATTGTTTCCATTCTAGTCAGACTATTTGGTCTCTTAAATATTTGTTTCCCCTATGGTCAATAATCTTGAGTATTTGAAAATAAATAACCACTGGGTACTACCATATACCAGGAATTGATTTTTAGAAAACTGGAAATACAATGGCAAATAAGACATTCTCTGCCTTTCTCAGTTTGGAGTTCCCCGATAGTAGTGCCTAACACAATGACTGGGATGTAGGTAGTTTATCTGCAAGATGATTTCAAAGATAGAGCAAGAAGTAGGCAAAGTGACACAGCTAATAAAGAAAAGAAAAAATAATGATACATTATTGAAATATTTGCTTTTAATAGTTGGGGCTAAATTTTTTGAGGATCTTAAATATATAGAATCATTTCCACACTGTGTTTCCAAAAGACAGAAGCCTGAGACATTCATCCACCAGCTACTTTTGCCCATTAATTGAGGGTTAACTACAACAGTGTTATTTTCCCTCATCAGTTTTGGATTTCTCTTGGGTGAGCTTGTATCCTGTGGTTTTGGAGAAGGTGCTGAGGGAAAAATTGGAAAAGTCCACAGTATTCATTTTAGTTTGGAAGAAACTGACATTATAGGACCAGCTGCCAGTTACAGCTAAAATCATGGTAAGCTGAAAGGATGTGATAGGTACAGCAAAAATGCCTGCCACAATCTATGCTTCCATCAATAAATCTCTGCCATATGGGCTTTAAGTTGCAGGAATCTCTCAAAGACAAACTTAACTATTGTGGTTATTGGAACAAACTACAGTCCCTATTATTGCAATTTGTCTCAAAGCCCTAATTGATACTCATCATCCCTTTCTTGGATTTTGTGTAATATTTTCAGTACCTCAACTGCACTAAGATGTACAGTCCAAGCTCTTAGTTACCTTGTCCATGTCAGCTCATTTTTATCATCAGGCAAAGACTAACAGAGAAATCTTGATGAATTCACTGAATTTTTAACCTACTCATCCTGGTCCCCATTGTGTTGCGGCAACACTAGCTCCACACATTCAATTAACTCTTTCAGCAGAGTAATTCCTTTCTTGGTCTGCTGGTCCGTAAGTGCCAGGTAGTAGTTAATCAGTTAGGTAATAGCTTTAGGTTCACTGAAACTTTCTGTGTCCTTACAGGCTCCCCTGAAAAATACAGTCTCTCTCAGGATCTTTAATCCAATGAGACCCATGATTTGGCAAATGAGAAGCACAAATAATAAGTTTGTTCACTGAGAGAGTGATGATACAAGAAGATAATCCTGTTTCAGCCCATTTTCCCCAAACCTGTGTATTATAGTATTAGAAACACATCATATATTTGTTGTTTATTCATGTATAAACTACATTATGAGGACTGCAGTCCAATCTCACAGAGTGAGCCATACCTAAACTGGAGCTTTACTTGGGTCTTTAATAGGCTATTTCACTATTTTATTAGAATGAGTGCTTCTGAATGAGGATGTACAAAATAATTGGATCCTGTGGTCATGCACAGTTTTGCATCTCCTTCATCATGAGATGTCTCACTTGGTTGGTGATTTTATCATATGGTATCCCATGAATGTAAATCAGGAATTATCTAAGCCAGTGAATTTATAATTTGCAGAGAAATTATAGGCAGAGAACTATATCTAGAGCAAGTGTCAATTCCAATAAAGATGAATCACTGAATCCTCCAGGATTGAAGGAGACAGATGTAATTAACTTTCCACTAAATCGCAGGCTGTTTTTTTGACAAGATAGTATCATATGAAGGAATTGGCATCATTCATTGCTACTGGCTAGATGAACACTCAACAGCAGCAGTAGTTAAATCAGTCTCGGTGTCAGAGAAGTCATTCTGCTGAACACTTACATGGCCTCTATCCTTGTTACCATGCTACTCCACTTGGAGCCCTATGCAAAACATCAGCATATCTAAGAATAGAGGTTAACTGAAGGTCACTGAGAAATAAATCTCATCTACCTGGTTGTTGAGTGTTTCTTCTCCAGTGGATGCTCTCTGGTGGGATTTGATAGTGAGACAAAAAGATCCACAGAATTTTTACTCACTTCTACAGGTCAATTCACTTGTTTTTTGCCCAGAACTCTGTGTATGATCTGCTAGTTATGTGTCTTTTAGATGTCTGATCCATCAGCCAAACCATTTACTATTGCCCTTGAATTTGTCTATTTTCTTATCTCAGGCTAGTTCCTCCTCCATACAAAGTGGAAGCGCCACATACACTGCTTGTATGTATCTCTGTTCATTTGAATGATTTCCACTCCTCACTGTCCATTAGGAACACCACTGAGTGAGGCTCTAGTGTGACAATATTTCATTTTTAGCAAATACCTACATTTCGAGCAAATATATATCACTAAACCAGGACTGTTTTTTGTTTTTGTTTTTTGTTTTTCCCTTTCTGCCTACTGGTCACATGAAAACTTCCACCGAGCAAAAAGCATTGAGTTGAAGGACAGGCATTGGCACAACCGAGGTAAGTAAAATGGGTGTCTGGGTCCACCTCTTTGTGTAGTTTACTTGTGCTATTTGGAATTGATTGGTACCAATCTCAAATATATTCTTACCATTGTAGAGTGATATTTTTGTATCCATTATACCTTATGATATATTGATCCTGCAAATATCCAACTTAAGAAAGCCAGTTGACTTCATAGTCAGTGTCCTCTAGCCAGGTGCTTAGTTTTTAATGGGTCCCAGAGGTATACAAGGGACTGCTATTTAAACAGTACTGCTTTGGATCAGGAGATGTGTTCTGTTTCGAAAACCCTGGGAGTCATATTTATGACTTCTATCAAGGCTTGCTGAGGACTTTACAAAAACTTCTAGCTATTATGGATTCCTCCAGTAACATTGGATCTTCTAAGTCATATAACCTGAGCAGGAGCAGCAGGGAAGCTTGCATCACAGTCTAGAACAGCTGTAAAACTATTTTATTCTGGGGCCCCTCAATCTTGCAGACTTCTAAGTCACCCAATAAAGGAGTTGGAGGAGTATTTTCCATGATTAATTGTAGATATTTTAATCTGACTAAAAACCAGTGTACTAATCCTCTCTTCCACTGAGCCATAATTTTATTTAATTATTTTTTCCTTTTTAGATCTGTTTGGTGACCTAATAAGTGGAGGAATTCCAATATTCAGCTGATGATAAATAAGAAAACATTTATTCTTCTACTTTATCTTAAAGTTTAATTTATACTGGCAGCCCCAAGGAAATCTTTCTTCCTAACAGTTTAGCTTAAAGTGTATGTTGGATATAGGAATATGTTAAGGATGAATTGTCTCATATTCAGCTGCCTGCTTTATAATGAGATTTATAATCATATGCTATAATTTCTGGTCCCTTCACTCAACTAACTCATCCTTGAATTCTCTCATTCTTAAAGAATTTTCTTTTCACAAATTAACTTCCACCCCAAATTAATATTCTTAGTATTCACCACTACTACCAATACCTCTAATTATGCATGTGAAAATTTATTTATTTATTTATTTATTTATTTATTTATTTATTATCTCACTTTCTGGAATGAAAAAGTAACGAGGCCCAAAATAACACATTCTACAACTTTTACTTCCCCACTGTATTTAATGTAATTCCTGCTCAAATTAATAAACGGTGAGTCAAATAGCCACAATTAAACATTAGAATAATTTCATCAATGCTTTGTCTCATAGTATTATTTCATGTTTATTCTAAACTATATGCATACACATTATTTTCCCTTTTTAATAGGTCTCTTTTACTTTATATTTATCCTCTTTTTTTTTTTTTTTTGGTGCTTTTTTAGCCTAGCTTACCTTTTATCCACTGCCCCCACTGACTTTAATTCATTTTGCTCTTCCATGTTCAATGACATCTCAATAAATGGGCCTTACATGTTTAAAGAAATTCTCCCAAAATGAATGATGAGATTCATTTAGGTTACATAGCATTTCTAGTACAAGTTTTTTTCAAGCAATTACAGTTCCCCACATTTTCCCTTTAGGTCAGGTTATTGCACAAACTTTCTAATCTAGATTTTAAAACTATGCATGTTATTTTTTCCCCTACATTCTCTACTCTATGAACTCTTTGTAATACAATGATTTTTTTATATGAAAAATTCTTCACATCATTATGTTTTCCCTTATGCAGTGAGGAAACATGACTTATTTTCTAGTATGTGCTTTCAATGCACATGTTAATTTTTACTAATTTCCAATTACTATTTTTCTCAGTTGCCCTGCCTCCTACTTCATCAATAACATTGTTGTGGTCATTATTTTGACAATTATTGAGCAGCAGTCTAGCATAGTGTAGTAGTTTTACACTACACTACAAGATATTTTATTGTGGTACAAGAAGAAAGTGTTAGAATATCTCATGATTATTTTTATCTGAAACTAAACAAATGAATATTTACAATCTATGATGGTTCATTTTATGTGTCAACTTGACCATTTCACAGGGTGCCCAGACACTTGGTCAAACATTATTCTGGGTATGTCTGTGAAGGTATTTCTGGACAAGATTAACATTTGAATCAGAAGGCTAAGTAAAGCAGATTGCCTTCCTTAATGTGGATGGGCCTCATCTAATCAATAGAGACCTGGATAAAACAAAACCAAAATGCTAAGTAAGAGAGAACTCCTCCTGCTGGGACTTGGGCTTTTATGGACTTCAGACTTAAACTGAAACATCTCTCTCCTTGGGTCACAGGCCTGTCAGATTTCAGACTGGAACTTACTTCATTGGCTCTTCTGGTTTTCAGGCCTGTGGACTCAGATATCAGCTTTCTTGGGTGTCCACCTTGCTGACTTCAGGTAATGAAAATTCACAGCCTCCATAACTACATGTGCCAATTCTATACATTTACACAGACACACACACCCTATTGGCTCTGCTTCCCAGGAGAGTTATGACTAGTACAGATTTTAGCATCTAAGATGGTTCTAGAAGAATACAGTTTCAAGAAAGAGTTTTCTGAATTGGCTCTAGAGTTTCTGGAATTGGCTCTCTAATCTGATTAGATTTAAAGATGCTAATGATTCTATTTCTAGTAGTAAGGAGAAAACTGATAGTATATGACATGATCTGGCAATAGAAATATATAAAGTATCACCATAGTGTTACCCTAAAACTGGGTTCTTCTCTTGTAGGTGTCAAGCCAAAAGATACAACCAAGCTAAAGATCAGGAGAAGCAAGGATATAGTATTGTGCTTGCAACAAGTAAGGAGAACACCAGGGGTCTTTCCCAAAGCACTGTATCCCGAACAGCAAAATTGGGGAAGTTTTAAGCTAAGGGTACATGCATACTCATGAAGGGGTTTGCGTGGTGTATGCATATTCACAAAAGGGCTTGAGCATAGGAGAATTCAGCTTAGAATTGGGGCAAAGGTTGACAGAGTCCAAGCTTTATTTGACTGAAGTCACAAGGGTCAGAAAGGTCAACATCGTCATCCCTTAGGTTGCTGAAAATCCAACTCAGAATCTCATTCTTGCCTGACCTAATTACAATGAGAGTTGAACTACCAGCCACACAGTGTGTCTACTGTTAAAGTGATCCACTGACTGGGGAGGAATGGGGTCCTGAAATTTGGAAAAGGGACATGTGGGAAGACCCTGATGAAGCTGGAGATATTGAGTCCCTAAGTTCTGATGAGTTTTCCTTGCCAATGGAAGAGGCCTTACTACCCCCAGTGCCTCTCCACCCTCCTCTGAGAGAATTAACCCTATATTGCCTGGGGAAACAATAATGGCATTCCTTCAAGTAGATACTATACAAGACCATATTGATTGTCTTCGGAACCCACTCGCATCACTCCACTCTACTTTTAGTCTTATCATTAGACTCACATCCTAGCAGCCCTCCAAAGGTGAGGTACAAAGTACATGAGGAGGTGCACTATGCTACAAAAGAACTACTTGAGTTTTCTAATTTATATAGACTGAAATCCAGAGGACATATGTAGGAATGCCTACTGAGGGTGTGGGATAATGTTGGAAAGAACACGAAGTTGGATCAGGCAAAATTTATTGATATGGCAGAGACTCTGCATTTAATATAGCTCAAGAATTTAGAAAGGGCTCTAACAGATAGTTTGGTTGTTTGACTGAAATATGGACCAAAAGCTAGCCCACAGTGAGCAAGTTGGAACCTTTGTTGGTTTAGTGCAGAGAAAAGGATTCAGAGGTTTAGGGAAATTAGAACATTAGAGTGGATTTGTCATTTAAGACCTACTCATCCACATTGGGTAGGTCCAGAGGACATACCTTTCACCACAACTATGAGAAATAAATTTGTGAGAGGAGCCCCATATCCTTGAAGAGTTCTGTGATTGTTCTTCACAGATCTCACAGTTGGAACTGCAGTCACTGAATTGAGAAACTTAAATGCAATGGTAGTAATTGGGACCTAGGGTAGCAGGGGTCAAGTGCTGGCTTTTAACCACCAAAGGCAAGATATGACTGGTTACTGAAATGGACAGCAGAGTCAAAGCAGCAATCAGAATAGTCTGACTACTGCAGACCTATGGTGTTAGTTGATCATGGTATTCCTAGAAGTAGAATAGACCAGAAGCCTATTCAACTGTTACTTGATCTGTAGAACCAGAAAAATTCGAAGTGAAGTGAACACAAGTCTAAGCTGAATCATAAAAACAGAGAGTCATGGTCCCTTAATTCACAGATTTCAGCCAGTTTATAAACCCTTGAATGAAGGGAAGACTGGGTCTTCTTTGAGGAAAGACCTCAATACACTGCCATAAATGTATATTAAGATATCTTCCAGCCTTTTCCAAAGGGACCTATGGACTTTTACCAGTGTAACTGTGCATTGGGGAAAAGGAAATATTCAGTTCTTTCAGGGACTACAGGACACTGGCTCTGAACTGACCTTGATTCCAGGAGACCCAAAACATCACTATAGCTCTAAAGTCAGAATAGGTTATAGTGGTCAGGTGAACAATGGAGTTTTAGCTCAAATCTGTCTCACAGTGGCTCTGTGGGCCCCTGAATCCATCCTGTGTTATTTTCCCAGTTCCAGAATGCATAATTGGAATAGACGTACTTAGTCACTCGCAGAATCTCCACATTGGCTCCCTGACATGTAGAGTGAGGGCTATTATGTTGGGAAAGGACAAGAAGAAGCCACTAGAACTGACTCTACCTAGAAAAATAGCAAACCCATAGCAATATGACTTTTCTGGAGGGATTTCAGAGAGATTACTGTCATACTCAAGGACTTGAAATATGCAGTGGTGGTGATTCTTATTACATCCTCATTCAGATTGCCTTTTGGCCTGTGCCAAAGACGTATGGATCTTGGGAGAATAACAGTAGATTTTCATAAGCTTAACCAGGTGGTGACTCCAATTACAGCTGCTATACAAGATATGATTTCATTGCTTGAGTGAATTAATACATCCCCTGGTACCTGGCATGCAACTATTATCTGGAAAATGCCTTATTTGTCATCCCTGTCAATAAAGATTTTCAGAAGCTATTTGCTTTCAGCTGGCAAAGCCAGCAATACACGTTCAGTGTCTTACCTCTGAGATATATCAACTCTCCAGCACAATGTCAAAATTTAGTTAGGCATGCACAGCAGCCTTCCATCATAAAATGGAAGAGATGTATATGATATCACGCCCAAGCAGGACCTAAAGGCACAAGTAAGTTGCATGAAGAAGTGGTCCAAATGCCCTTGGTCCCTTCTCTTGCTACATTTCTTTCTCTCTTTCAATCTGTACCTATGGTCTCAAGGAGAGTTCACTATGATCAGTTGACAGGGGGAAAGAAGATGCAGGCCTGGTTTACTGATGGTTTTGTAAAGTATGCAGGAACTGCCCAAAAGTAGACAGCTGTAGCATTATAGACCCTTTCTGGGATATCCCTCAGGACTATGATGAAGGGAAATCTTCCCGGTAGGCAGAACTTTGAGCAATAAGTCTGGTTTTTCATTTTGCTTAGAAGAAGAAATGGCCAGATGCACAATTATATACCAATTCATAGGCTATGGCCAATGGTTTGGCTGGATGATCAGGGACTTGTAAGGAATGTGACTGGAAAATTAGTTGCAAGGAAATTTGGGGAAGAGATGTGTGGATAGGCTTCTCTAAGTGAGCAAAAAAATGTGAAGATATTTGTGTCTTATGTGAATGCTCATCAAATAGTAACTTCACAGAGGAGGGATAGGATACCAGGCAACCTCTTTCCCCAGTCATCCCATCACTGCCCAAATAATCACATGAACAAAGTGGTCATGGTGGCAAGGTCATGGGCCCAGCAACATGAACTTTCTCACATCAAGGTCAACCTAACTAAGGATAACTAAGGATACTGCTGAGTGATCAATCTGTCAGCACCAAAGTTTCCATATGGCACCACTCCTCAGGGTAATCAGCCAGCTGCTTGGTGGCAGGTTGATTACATTGAACTGTTTCCATCATGAAAGAGGCAATATTTTGTTCTTACTGCAATAGATACTCTTCATATGGATTTGCTTTCCTTGCATTCAATGCTTCTGCCAAAAGTGTCATGTGGGACTTACAGAATTCCTTATCCACCCTACACAGTATTGTTCCTGATTAAGCGACTCATTTCACAGCAAAAGAAATGCAGCAATGGGCCTATGCTCATGGAATTCACTGGTGTTACTATGTTCCCCACCATCCTGATGCAACTGGCTTGATAGAACAGTGGAATGGGCTCTTGAAGACTCAATTATATTACCAGCTATGTGGCAATACCTTGCAGGGCTAGCGCAAGGTTCTTCAGAAAGATGTATATGCTCTTAATCAGCTTCCAATATATGGTGCTGTTTCTCCTATAGCTGGGATTCATAGGTCGAGAAATCAGAAGTGGAAGTGGGAGTAGCACCACTCACTATAACCCCTACTGCCCTGCTAGCAAGATTTTGCTTCCTACTCCTGCAACCTTAAGCTCTGCTAGCCTAGAGGTCTAGCTCCAAAGGAGGAATGATACCACCAGGAGACACAGCAATGATTCCATTGAACTAGAATTTAAGACTTTGGTCCAGCCACTTTGGGGTCCTCATGCTTTTGAATCAACATGTGAAGAAGGGAGTTACTGTGCTGACTCAGTGATTGATCCTGACTATGAAGGGGAATTTGGACCACTATTCCACAATGGAGTATGTCTAGAATATAGGAGATCCCTGAGGGCTTCTCTTAGTGCATTTTTTAGTTTTACTTTGCCCTATGATTAAGGTAAGTGGAAAACTACGACAACCCAATCTGGGCTTCCCTGGTGGTGCAGTGGTTAAGAATTCACCTGCCAATGCAGGGGACACAGCTTTGAGTCCTGGTCCGGGAAGATCCCACATGTCGTAGAGCAACTAAGCCCATGTGCCACAACTACTGAGCCTGCACTCTAGAACTCATGAACTACAACTACTGAGCCCATGTGCCTAGAGCCCATGATCCACAACAAGAGAAGCCACCACAATGAGAAGCCCGTGCACCGCACCGAAGAGTAGCCCCCACTAGACGTAACTAAAGAAAGCCTGCACGTAGCAATGAAGACTCAACACAGCCAAAATTAAAATAAAATAAATTAGTTTAAGAAAAAACCCAATCCAGGAGTACTACTCATTGCCCAGACCTTTCAGGATGAACTTATTGGTCACCCCACCAGGTAAAGAACCACAGTGCGATGATGTACTTGCTGAAGGCAAAGAGAATACAGAATGGGTAGTGGGAGAAGCTAGAGTTATAAATACCAGCTATAACCATGTAACAAGTTACAGAAACAAGGACCATAATTGTCATGAGTATGTCCTCATTATTTTGTTATGAATATTGTGTGTGTGTGTATGTATACAAATATATGTATATGTATGTACATATGGCAAATATCTTTATTTTCTTTCCTCTCAATGTTTTATCATATAACAAAAGGCATATTAACTTTACATCATAATATTTAAGTTATGTGATATCAAGGAGAAGAGTAATAATATTCAAGGACTTTTTTCTCCTCTTGTGGAGAAAGGATTAGCAAGTTTTCAGCTGTATACAGGATCATTATATCATGTTAGGGAGAATTATGACCTTGTTATTGTCTTTCCTTGTAGTTTAACTGATGAAAATCGTTGCCAAGTTGTCATGGGTTAGGTCAGTGATGATTAATTTCATGTTTCAACTTAACTGGGCTAAAAAGGTGTCCAGATATTTGACCAAACATTATTCCGGGTGTGTCTGTGAGGATGCTTCTGAATGAGATTAACACTTGAATCAGTTGACTGAGTAACACAGATTTTCCTCCCTAATGTGGGTCTGTCTCAGCCATCGCTAGAAGGACTGAATAGAACAAAAAAGCTAAGTAAGAAGAAATTCCTCCTATCTGACTAAATGGGTTGGGACATTGGTAATTTTTTGACCTTTAGATTCAGACTGAAATATCAGCTATTCTTCAGTCTCAAGCCTGCCAGTTTACAGACTAAATCTTATACCATCAGCTCTCCTGGTTCTCAAGCCTTTGGCCTTGTATTGGAACTACATATTGACATTCCTATGTTTCCAGTTTGTGGACTGCTGATCTTAAAACGTCTCAGTCTCCATAATCAAGTGAGACAACTGCTTATAATAAATCTAAATCTCTCTCTTTCTCTCTCATATTTATATGGAGAGAGACATACAACCCTAACTAACACACTTTAAAAAATAGTATTTGACATAAGCAATTGCATATAATTCATGATTGAATATTGCCAGTATGTATCCTCAAATTAATTTCTAATTTTTTAAATTTAATTAATTTATTAATTTTATTTATATCCATGTTTTTAACTCTATTGGTATACTGCTTAATTTTGTAGGCTTTGGAGCTAAATTACCTGAGTTTGATTTTTACTCCATTGCTTATTAGTCTCACAGACTTGAATATGTTTCTTGACTACACTGTGCTTTTATTACTTCTTTTGAAAATGGGGATAAATTAGTATCTGTCTCAGGTTATTGTGATGATTATAAAAGTTATTAAGTGAAAAGTTCAAAAAGTGCTTGGCATGTAATAAACAATCAGTGTTATCTCTTTGTTAGTATTTCCTCAAATCATAAGCAATATTTAAGTATTTTTTCATTCTATGTTTCTTACTGTTTTTAGTCAAAGTTTGGTTAATGTCACCAGTTACTACAATACATCAGCCAACTTCAGCAAGATTTATTTTTCAAGGACTTTTTTTATCCTTTAAAATTATTATTAATTTGATTTATCTTTCCAATACTCTACCACAAGATGTAATTGTATTAATAACAATATGCAAGTTAGATTATTTTTAAGGGTAACATCCTATTAGCTCACCAATAAGAATTTTAAATACTAGCAATAAAGAAAAACTAAAAAAAAAAAAAGTTCCAATGAACCTAGGGGCAGGACAGGAATAAAGACGCAGAAGTAGAGAATGGACTTGAGGACATGGAGAGAGGGAAGGGTAAGCTGGGACAATTTGAGAGAGTAGTATTGACATATGTACACTACCAAATGTAAAATAGATAGCTGGTGGGAAGCAGCTGCATAGCTCAGGGAGATCAGCTCGGTGCTAGAAGGGTGGGATAGGGAGGGTGGGAGGGAGACGCAAGAAGGAGGGGATATGGGGATATATGTATACATATAGCTGATTCACATTGTAAAGCAATTCTACTCCAATAAAAATGTTTTAAAAAACCCCACAACATTGTAAAGCAACTATACACAACATTGTAACTAATTATATAGCATTATAAAGCAATTATAATTAACACATCATTGTAAAACAATTATGTTCCATAAAGATGTAAAAAAAAAACTTATATTCACCTTCTTATCATATAAAAATACTGGAGGTACAGAGATAAATAAAAGATCCATGACCATAAGTATTCAACATTTTGTGGGAAAGACAAAGATATTAAAGAGATGCATAATGTAGTACAAGTACTTTTCTTCTCCATGTCAGTATTATCAGCCATCAAGATTAAGCAAATCATTTTGTTTGCTGCTTGTCTTGAAGTTTTCCTTTCTGAAGAGTTTTTCTGGATCAGGTGTCCTTTCCTGCTTCCCTAAACTCTGCTGTGTGTCAGCCTCCTTTCTCTTTCTGGACATTGGGGTGCTAATTCACATGATAGAGGGATGCCCTTTCTCAATGTGAGGCAGCAAAAAGCTGAAGTACAATATGTCAGGCCTCTCTTCTTTCTCCTTATCCCCTCATTCTTTCCCCAGGACTATCAGAACAATCCATTTATGTACATAAATATTTTCATTGAAGTTTGGAGACCATTTCAGGAGGGAATTATAGCGTAATTTCTCCTGAAGCATTAATAGACTCTGGATTCTGAGTCTCAGCCTTAAGGTAGAGAATATCATCCATGGGTTTCTGTTTGTTTTATTGCCCCTTCCTGACTCAGCTTTTTGAAAGTTTAGTCAACACCTATGATCCCACAGTTTACCTTTGTTGTCTTATTTTTCCTCCAACTTGGAACAATGTGATGTCTCCACCATTTGGGAGAGAGTTCTTTAGATAGTAAAGGGCTATCAATTGCATTCATATTGCCACAACCTATGAACCTATAAAGCCGTGTCTTGCAGAAATTCTCTATGGTATTTGACCCTATTGAGCTATGCCCCCTTCATTAACACTCTTTCCTCATTCACTCCTATGGCACATGTCTCTTCTTATCTCATGGTTTCTCCATGATTGGTTATTCTATGACTGTTTGTAAGCTCTTTGCTTTCTTCTTGTCCATTCAAATGTAGGCTTTTCAGGAATCTACCCTTGGCTTGTTTCTTTCTTTTCTTAAACGTTCTCATTTCAGTAATTATCTTCCCTGCTTCTACTTCTCTACCTTTATGCTATTGATATATGAGCATATATCTTTTTCTACACTATAGAACTGAATTAATGTGTTTACATGTCTATATTTCTCACTAAAAGGTAGGTTTCTTTGGGACAGTGACTTCATTATATTCTCATTGTATACTATTTAGTATGTTGTTAGGTACATAGAAAAGGACAATAAACATTTGTTTAAGTGAATCAAACTGAACTATTAGTAGGCATAATCCAGAGGAAAAAAATAAACATTGTAAACTTTCTATAGAAAAAGAAATGAATTATTTCTAAAATAAATTTAAAAAAAACAAAATATTTTGGGATACAAAAAGAGTAACAAAGTGGGAATAATCTAATTTAGCACAAACATGGGATAGAAATACATTAACCTGAATGGACAGAATTATTTTGATTCCAGAGTGTGAGATAAAATGCTTTTCATCTTTGTTACTTTTCTTTCTCTCTAACTTTGCATTCCTCTCTTTCAAACACTCTAGTGAATTAGGAATATATATAAAAAAAAAGAGTTGGGTAAACTATGAGTGTATGGAAATTTAACATGGTACAATTACAAGGTTTCTATGCATACGTTACAGGGAAGATAAAATATTGGCTTGAAGCCAAAGCATAATAGATCAGGTTGGCAATGGAAAACTATGTAGTGAATTTACACAAGCGAATTTACAAGCGAATTTACCCAAATGAGATATTTTTGGGGGGGGTTGGGTGGAAATATGGGAAACTTGAACGAAGTTTTCATTATATGTCTCAGGATATTTAATATTAGTTGCACTTTAGATAAATAAGAATATTAAGATTACTCCTTTAGGGTAAGTTGAAGTAAATGAATGAATAGGCAAGTTTTCCCTAAGCTTTAAGTATCTTTCTGAAATTATAGAACTTGCAGATAGAAATAAATTTGAAAGACAAGGTCTCCTAGACCTCATTATGAAAGAACCAAGCAAATTAGCTGGAAACATAGCAGGGTCTTATTACCATGGAGGAAATTCAATGTCAATTTTGGAAACTGTGAGTTCACTGGAAGGCAAAGTAAGAAATATATTTCACTGTCAAAGAGAAGCATTCATTGCCTACAGTTGGTTCATTAATATGGTCTTTCATTTCTTTCTCTCTTTTCTTTGCCACCAATTCCTAGTATTTTCCATGTAGTAGTACAAAGGGCTAAGAAGGTAGGAGCCATGCAAAATCATACAGGAATTAAAATTAACTATTTTGTATTCAAGGGATAATTAGCCAATGTATGAACTGCTTAATTTATATTCCTTAACTATTCACTTTATTTACAAACCATTTCTTTTTTTTCCAGTTTTACTATTTTTAATCCACTCTATCTAAAAGATTAATAAAGAAAAATATCTTTTGTCAAGGGGCTCATGATGCTTAGTGCAGTAGCCTCCACAAATCACTTGTGAAGTTTTAAAATATAGACACTCAGTCCCATCCAAGATATACTGAATCAAAATCTCTGGGGATGTGGCTGAATGGTCATATTTTCTGAAAAAGTTCACAGTTAAATCCAGTTTTTTCCAAGGGTTGAAAGTGATTGGCAACTGAAGCAAACAAATACTCAATCGACTGTAAACGATTTAATAATAGTATGAAAGTGTATTTCTGACTACAAGTTTTGGGTGAAAAATTTGGGACCTGAACTAATTACTTAAACTGACTACTTGAAAACTGAGTACTTGTATTATCTGTAGGTATCCTTGTAGCCTCCTTTCATTGAAGATGGAATAAATGAATTCCATCTTGGTAAGATGACTTTATCACATTTGTGTCTTATCAACATATCAAAAGAACTTTACATTAGAAAATACATAAAATTCTAGAAAATTCCATGAATTAGTCTATGTATTTTTCTATTTTATTTACTTTATTTGTTATTGTGTGCCTGATCTTATTTTAGGCATTGGGGAAATTTAACCATAAACAAAATAAACAAGCTCTCTGACTTCCAAGAGCTGACACTTTAGTGGGGACAGAGAAAATAATTTTATGAACAACTGAATAAATAAGTTAATTTCAGGTCCAATAAACACTGACATGAAGATAGAGTGGCTACATGACTGAGGGAAAGAAAATACTTTAGCTAAGTAAGATTGTCAGATATTACAAGTACAGTAAGTCCCCTACATATGAACCTTCAAGTTGTGAAATTTCAAAGATGTGAATGTGTGTTTACATGTCCAATCACGTAAGTTAGTTCACATGTCTGGAGTACATTGTCACTTGCATGCATCCTCTACAAGTGGTTGTGCTTTTGTGTACTTTACTGTACAACACTGTATAGAGTACAGTAGTACGATATCTTTATTTTAAGCCCATGATGTCCAGAAGCAAGCGTAAAAGCAGCAATGATGTAGCAGGTGTTGCTAAGAAGCACCAAGCGATAATGATGGAAACAAAGTGAAAATAATTGGCAGACTGGAGCAAGGCGAAAAGATGGTGGATATCGCTTGTTCTTATAACATTAAACTCCTTACTGTGCAACACGAGAAGCTTACTAATGAAGAACTGATGGAATTGGAGGCCCAGAGAAAGGATGAAGAGAGACAAGAGGAAGAAGAATTAACTAAAGAACCAAAGAGATTCACGATGCAGGAAATGGCAAGGGGATTATCTTTATTTGAGGAGGCACTGTTAGCTTTTGAGGCACAGGACCCGAAAATAGAATAGTACATGAAGGCTGCAGCAGCCATTCAGAATGCAATCCAGGGCTACCGTGTCATCTATGACAAGAAAAAAGAACTACTACCCAGACATCACTGTATCATTTTTTCAAGAGGGTAGATAGAATTGAATCCAACAAGGAACCAGAACCTGTGCCATCAACGTCAGGCATGAGTGAAATTGCAGCTTGCCCTCCATCTCCTATTGTTGACAATCCTTCAGCTCTACCATCTCCCACCTCCTCTCCCTCCTCCAGTCAGTAACTCTTCTTGCCTGTTCACTTGATGCCAGCCCCTGTATGCCAGCTGTTGTACTGTACTACTGTACTTTTCAAGGTACTGTACTGTAAGATTAAAAATGTTTTATTTTTTGTGTTTGTTTGTTTTTGTGTATTATTTGTGTGACAATACAGTACTATATAGCCTACTGTGTTAGTTGGGTACCTAGGCTAACTTTGTTGAAATTATGAACAAATTGGACTCATGAACCCGCCCTCAGAACACAACTCGTTTGTATGTAGGGGACTTACTATTAATCGATTCTTAACCGTCAAATGAAGGCATATGTAAAGATAAATGGAAGAGTATTTCTGGCAGAAGAAAAGCAGATCTAAAGGCCTAAAAATGGAAAAGACCTTGATGTGGGTGTTCGATTAACTGAAGGTAGCAAGAGCCCTCAAACTTCAATACATATACACTAGTTCATGTCAAATGCATGACTGAGACACATAAAATGGTAACTAACCAAATTTTCTATTTAAATTGTTGGCTAACTTTTAATATAAAAATAACACACCCTCTTTTATTTACTGTTTTAAATATGAGGTGATTGTTTTTACATTGCTTTTAGCTGAAGGAGACTAGTTATTAGGTTCATGTTCAATTGCAACATTTAGTCTTGCCATAGGTTCTCTGGTAGAAATATCTCACTAAATATCTATTTTGGACTAATTTAAATTATACAACTGGATATATGAATTTTTGTATTAAATATCTATGCAGCACTGATTAAGAAGTGATTATATAAAACAAAATTCCTCAAAGGGGCTACAATGATAGCTTGCCATTTTTAGGAGACCATTTTATTGTTTTAGCCTCATACAAAGTATTTAAGTTTCAAATTTAATTTGCCATTTGTTTTTAATAATGCCATATTTAATATTTTTATACTTTTTGGGGAATACTGAGCATACAAAGATTCAGATTTTCTAATCAGATTTATTAAAACCAGAAATCTTATCTTCTCTCAAAGTTTATTACTGACTTAAAGAATTGAAGCAATCAAGGGGCTAAGAGCAGTGAAAGATCTGGAGAACATTAAAAAACTTTCTTGCATTACTTAAATGTTCTTTGACCCAGAATAAATGAGTCCTCTAAATGAAGTATGTGAGTTATTATACTAAAAGTTGGCAAATTATTTATTCTATAAAATAAATCTCTATTTTTATAACCCAGAAAACTGCATAGCTGTAATAGGCAAGAATAAATCTGACTCCATATTAGATCTGTTTCTTTACTTTACCCTTTGTATTCTATTGCATTTTGCTACAAGTTAATCATTAAAGGGATGTTGCCTATAGCTTAAAGTATACCTAATGACCCATCTCCAGAGACCCTCCATCCCATGCTTGACTGTTAACCTAAAATACCTTTGTTCAGCTCATAGGAAACATTCTGATGCAGCCCACTTGTGAATGGCTGCAGAAAGGAAGAAATTAAAACATCCCATCCAGAGTTTGACAAAAATCTGGAAATATTTGCAACAACTTATGGCCTTTTTACTTTACATCCTTACCTCTCCCCTCTTTCTTCTATAAAAGAAACTAGCATCCATATCCCAGCAAGATGGTTCTTTGGGACACTAGTCCAACATCTTCTTGGTCTTCTGGCTTTCTGACTATAGTCACTATTCCTTGCCCCAATAACTTGTCTCTTGATTTATTGGCCTGTTGTGCAGTGAGCAGTATGAGCTTGGACTCCTTAACATATCTTCTGTGACTATGGAGCCATACATTGTAAATAAATAGATTCAGGGTTTACTTATAATACATAATCCTTAACTCAGACTCTTGACAAATTTCAATTGTCTATTTACCCAAGGTTACCTCTCATGTCAAGAGGAGATTAGACCTTAAAGACTTAAATATAAGACATGACACCATGGTAGCAATATTTTAGGTCCGCCTCCTAAAGCAATAGAAATAAAAGAAAAAATAAAAAATTGGACCTAATCAAACTTATAAGATTTTGCACAGCAAAGGAAACCATAAACAAAATGAAAAAACCTATAAACTGGGAGAAAATATTTATAAATGATGTGACTGACAAGGGCTTAATTTCCAAAATATATGAACAGCTCAATAACAAAATAATAAATGACCCAATCCAAAAATGAGCATAAGACCTAAATAGATATTTCTCCAAAGACATACAGATGGTCAACACACACATAATAAGATGGTCAACATTGCAAATTATTAGAGAAATGAGAGAAATCAAAACTACAATGAGCTATCACCCCACATCAGAGGGCCATCATCAAAAAGTCTACAAATAATAAATGGTAGAGGGGGTGTGGAGAAAAGAGATCCCTCCTACACTGTTGGTGGCAAGGTAAGTTGGTGCAGCTACTATGGAAATCAGCATGGAGGTTCCTTAAAAAACTAAATACAGAGTTGCCATATGATCCAGTAATCCCACTCCTAGGCATATATCTAAAAAAGATGAAAGCTCTAATTCAAAATGATATATGCACCCCAATGTTCATAGTGGCACTATTTACAATAGCCAAGACGTGGAAGCAAACTAAGTGTCCATCAAAGAAGATGTGTTATATATATATATTCCATTTTATATATCTGTATATAAATACACACACACACACACACACACACACAATGGAATACTACTCAGCCATAAAAGGAATGAAATATTGCCATTTGTAGCAACATGGATGAACTTAGAAGTTATCATACTAATTGAAGTAAGTCAGAGAGAGAAAGACAAATAGTATATGATATCATTTATGTGTGGAATCTAAAATATAGTACAAATGAACTTATTTACAACACAGAAACATACAGACATGGAAAACAAACTTATGGTTACCAAAGAAGAAATGTGTAGGAGGGATAAATTGGGAGTATGAGATTAACAGATGCACACTACCATATGTAAAATAGATAAACAACAAGGATTTATTGTATAGCACAGGGAACTATATTCAATATCTTGTAATAAACTCTAATGAAAAAGCATTAAAAATGAGTACAGGTATATACATATTTATATGTATAACTGAGTCACTTTGCTATATACCTGAAACCAACATGATATTGTAAATCAACTGAACTTCAATAAAAAAATAAAATAAAATAAAGCGAAGATTAGATCAGTGAGTATCCCATCGTCCCTCACAAAGGGAGTCTTATGTATTTCTGGCCAACTGCTCTAACTCCATTCTCTTTGCATACACCAAAAGAGCTTAGAACAAAAGTCATCACAAAAGAACAAGACAAGAGAGAATGTAGTAATTTCACATTCCATAGACAGGATTCAAATTCTAGAAGCTTGGTAATGATGCTAGCAAAGCAAAGTCTTGAAAGGTACAACATGGCCAACATACAGAACTGAAGGCACAGTCATTGCTATACTTTTGTTGAGGAAAATTCCTATCATCAAAAAATTAACCATTTTAATGTTTTAAGGAGTGCTTAAACACCAATGCTCTGATGAGGTTTACCTCATACATTCTCAATTATTAAAATAAAAAAAAATCTCAATTGTTGTAAACAATAAAATACTGATATGGATTATGACTAAGAAAACAAACAAACATCACCACCTAGAAATCTTTCACACATAACACAGAAGTTTGCTTATTGGTTTGCTTTTGCTAGGCATCTATACACATGCAAGAGTATGGTGTTATTTGTAATTTTTTTTAACTCATAGTCAGCTTAAGCATACACATTTAAGTCTGAATGTTGTGATATTCTGGCTTCCTGGGTAATCATATTTTGAGGCCATAAGTCACACATAACTCCTTCCTTCACTTGCTTATGTGCTTGGCTTTGTAATTCCATTTTTCTTTTTCTCCCACCTTCCAGCCCTGGTTTTCTCTTCCCTCCCTTCCTTCTTCCTACCTATTTGAATAAGAGTGTTTGTTTTTGAAAATGTCCATATCTATCCATAGCATTGATTACAGTGTACTAAAAGTTGAATAAGCAAGAGACCTTACATATATCACCCATGCCACTCAACCTCAGTTTCCTCATACTAAAATGAGAGGGAAGAGTAGAGAATTCCTAAAGTTCCATCTAGCTTAAATACCCAAAAAGCTTGGGATATTTTTTTCCTTTCTTAAGTGCTAATGTTTTAAGAGTGGGACGGGAAATTGAAAGTGATGGTACTTGATAATTTTTTAAAGTAAATAGATATATAGAAAATATATAAGGCCATTTGAAGAAAAATAAATGATTTGATAAATAACTAGGGATATGTTGAGCCAACATTGGGAAAAAAATCCAACTAGACAGTTTATCAGCATATTAATGTCCAGTTAATTGAATGCTTTTATTCTGGCTTTTAAATTCATCTAGACTTAATGAAATGTTTTTATAAAAATTATACTTTTTGTTGTTCAAGAAATGGGACCTATTTTATCAATAGTATTTCACTATACTAATAATATTTTTATTGAACTTCCTAAGACACTGATTAACTATGTCCCAGAGTTGTTTTAATTGCTTCAGAGACATTTTCTCACCTAATTCTTATAATGGCCCTGGGAGATAGAGAGATGTTTTCATACACAGAAATTTTGAATCCATTCTGGTTTATCTCCATTTGGTAGCTCTAAAGGAGTGATACCTTGGTAACGTCAGTGTATGAATGTTGCACTGAAAATTTATCTTACTTTCATGAAAACAACTCAAGTATATGCAGTCTGAATGATGGAAGTGAGTGGCTTCTGTAGTTAAAGAGCATAGAAAAATATGTCCCAACATAATTATGAAACATAATAATCTAGCAGCTATAGAATAGCCAATACCAGAAGACACAAACTAGCTGAAAAAAATATGACTATTTTCATCTATAAACACACACTATGCAATTGATCCAATGAATAAATATTTCAACTTGTTTTTGTGAACAGATAAAAATAGAAGTTTAAAATATGGAAATTAAAAACTTCAGTTTCCTCCAGAGTAAATTATTCTTCTATGTTGCACTACATTTCATGAATTTTTTTTCCTTTGTAATGTTGGCATCAATTTCCTGTTATATTAGGCATATACATAATTGAATGTTCTTTTTAAAAAAATGAGTGTCAGAGTTGTTACTTTTGTGCCTGGAGAAATATGACAATCATATGGCCAAATAAGCTGAACAAATGAAACACTAAAATCATGAATATGAGCATAAGTGATTTTAGAAGAGATTTTAATATATCTTAGTGAGGTACACATGATTGCAAATATAATAAGGTTCTTAATACATAAAGAATGATTTTAATAATTAAAATAAAGCCCTTCCTATGTATTTTATATAATATGTACACTATAATTGAAAAAAAAAAAAGGTCTCTTCAAGGTCACAACTAGCCTGTAATAAACGATTGTTAAGTTTGTTGAAGTATTTACCATTTTTCTGATTTCTAAGCAAGAAAAAACTTCATTAAACTAAAGGCAACTAATTTTAAAATTGCAACTAATGAGACTACAGGATTCATTATCAGCGAAGGTCACAGAGGTAACTAGAGTCCTGAATTTATCTCTATCTCCAGTTGTATGACTGACTGATGGAGTTGAGTATTGCGAAGTCTATCACACAGCAATCATGCTACCACCCAGCAACAGGGCCGCAGCAAGGCACTCTAATCAGAAGAGCAACAGAGTTGATTCTGTGGACCATGTGCATCATGTTAAGCTTCAATTTCTTTTTCAAATGATTTAACTCTAATTTTGTAAAAAAAAAATTTACTTAAATATTGGAAAGTGACCCATGCTTCTTAACATAAGAAATACACATCTATCTTAGTTAACACTTATATGTTCTTTTAAAAATCCACTGGGAATAAAATAATTTACTTAATGAGTCAAAAAATTACCCAAAACAACTTATGATTGTGGTATTGACAGAATGTGCCATATTGAAATCAGTGAAAAGTACCATGTAAACTATCTTTTGGTTGATGGGATGGCACTGAAAAGCATTTCCTAATCATATTTTGATAGTCATTTGTTTGTTCTTTTATTAATGTCTATGTTCATTTAATTGTTCTCCCATTCATTTTTGAACAGTTAGTTAAATGACTATAGAACAGTAAATATTATATGAGGTGGTAGGAATAAGAAAACAAATATAAAAGGGACCCTCCCTAAAGAAATTTAGACTCCAGTGAATTAAGGTACACATTCCAAGTAAAATAAAGTGTCATTAAAGTTGCTATCCAAGAAGACTTCCAGAGAGCAATGGAATCACTAATAAATACTTGATCAATGTAACTCATCCTTATAAAAATGTGATTTTTAAAAATCTACCATTCATGTGCAGTAGTTTTCTGCTAAAGTATTGGTCTGCTCTGACCTACTAGGCTTTACCTGAACTTGAAAAAGATGACATATTTATAGGTACAGAGGCAAATTTTTAAAATATTCACTTGGGGAATTACCTTTTACAGTCTTTTTTTTTTTTTTTTTTTGCTTTTTCTATTTGCCCATTGGACATGGCATAAAATTAAGAATCGTCCAAGTTCAAATTCTAGCTACTACTTCCTAGCTGAATGACCTAGAACAAATAAAATCTGTGAAACTTTGTTCTCTCATTTGAAAGATTGAGACAATAATTTCTATCTTAAGTAGTCCTTGTAATAATTAAATGAGACAATGTTTGCAAAAATATTTAGAAGAATTTGTGGCAAAATGAAAGGTGATTAGCAAATGTTTATTCTCCTTTTAATAGGACACACAGTTAACAATGTGTTTTAGTTTTTCAGTGAACTGACCTTAGAATGCTAAAGGAAATATGTGCAAAAGAGTTTCATTATAATGTGCTTTATTTGGTACCATAAAATGTGTTTGACTTTGAAAAACAAATCCTTTCCCCTTTTAACAACTCTCCTAGATGAATATAATGGGGCAAGAAGTTACATAAAATAATAAACCTGTTCTTAATTATTTATTTTTCTATATTCAGTGTCTATGATGGATGGTGTAACACAAGAATGCTCTCTAAATTATACCTAAATTAATATTAGGTGAAATTTTGCTGCATTAATCTTTTTCAAAAATAGCTGGTTACAGTTATCTAGTCCTCCCCCTTCCCCTTATATTTTAGTCTTATTTAAAACAAGACTGAATTGAAGGAGAAAAACCACAGTTGTGCCTTCTTGGAAGGACTGCCAAATGATGGCAGCAAAAATAAAATTTTAATTTTCTGAATATTCCTTGTTTAAGCCACATCTATAGTTCCCTTGTGAGTTTTAGGAATACTATCTATAAATGCTAGTTCTCCCTCACAATTTCTGGAAATAAATTATACACGAACCATGAAGTCTTTGCCCTCTCACCTGAGACACACTTCAAAAACAAGGACAGAGAAAAAGATTCAATTATAAAAATAAATAAATAAAGGCTGAATGTCTTATCAAATTACCATATGTTTGGGAAATATATTTACCTTTACAAAATTCATTAAAATTTATATCCATCTCTAAAGTTATCATCTGTATTTCCCCATCACCCTATTCCTCTAGTTCCCAAATAAACAAGACCACCATCCAAACGGTTAAAAATCTTCACTTGTTTTCTTTTATTTTACATATTGGTCAAAATGTCTCTACCTAGTCACTTGCATCTTGGATTTATCCTGAATTACTTTATTCATCACCTCCAGTGCTAATATCTATGCCCTCAAAATCAGATACTAAGCTCTATTGATCCACTCCTTATGAATAAATTTAAAATCTTTTTCTATTTTCTCTAATAATCTAATATTAGAAAACTCAGAATATTTTTCATCTGAACTACTATACCAGTTCTCTAACTGGACTCACTTCTTACAATCTTGTTTTTTACCAAATCAGTGTTCTACATCACCAGTAATATCTCCTGTCTAAAATCCTTCAATCTCTTCTCACTGATTATTAAATAAAATATATATTTCCTAGCATTATGATAGGACAACCATGATCAATCTTTCCTAACCATTTTTGGACCTCAATTATTGCCATTTCTCACCTATGTACATTATACTTCAACAATATGGAACTATTAACTGTTCTCCAAGTTTATTTTGCTGTCTCCTATAACCATTCCCTTGACATCAAGTTCAATCTCACTGAAAATTTCCTCCACTATATAAATGTTTGCTCTCCCAACTCCCCACAGAAAACTGAAATTTTCTTGAGGACAAGAATTTTCTCTTATTAGGCTTTTGTTTTATTCTTCCTTTGAGACACAGTTAACACAAAAATTATTTAATTTCTGCTGAATGCATGAAATAATGGAAGTATGGATAAATAAGTTTATGAATGGATAAAAGAAAGCTAACACTCAAGGTTGGAATAAGGTTATACTACACTATATCATATTAGATGCTCACTTTAATGTTCTATATTTGCTTAGTTAAAAATTATTCTTAGTAAATGCCCTTATCAATAACTTCTCTAAAACCATAACTCATTTAATAAATATTCTGAATTTCAATCATATGTATCTGCTCCTTTTTACCACCAGTATTTTCTATAGCTCCATAGGCAATAGCCTATTCCCTGTCCTTTCTTGATAGGATAGGTTTAAAAATTCCTACAGATCTTGTCAAGACAATATCAAAACATAGTTGGCATGTCTCCTGAAGTACAATATCCTCTCAGATCCCAAACATTTACTTTATGTTTCTTTGACCTTGGACTGTGCTGTATTACAATGATTATTTTCCCCTGTTTCTTTCTATTTCTCCCTTCTCTTCCCTGTATACAACCAGCGGTGGCATTTAAATGCGGTGGTATCTGAACGCTTAGGGGACATGGTGTTAGTGGAGTGGCTGGGCAGGCAAACATGTTTAAAACATGTTGAACCTTTCTGTACCCTCTTTAAAGTGTTTGAAATATCCCAAATTATCTGGACCTACACAAACATCATGTAATAAAGAATTGTATATTACAGATAAAAGGCAAAGTTTAACCATTACTTTACTACTCTAAAAGTACAACATACAAAATCTAAAATTTTGTTTATTATATTTTACTATTTTAACATTTCTTTCCAATATTATGAAATCTATAGGTTAGAAAATAACCTCTTTCAGAAAAATGGAAGTTCAAACCCAAAATATGTAGCAGATGAGATTATTGTGCTAATTTCTACTTGGCTTATTAATATCCTTTAATTGTTTTACCCCTTCCAAAAGTTATTAGCATTCTATTGCTTTGTAACTAAATCAGTATCTCCAAATAATACAATAAGATTCCACGAATATAAACAATGAAGTTGCCTTGTGATTAATTTTGGAAACATAGAATATTCATGAGTTTTTCCATTACTATTCTTACATATTTAAAATTCTCTTCATAACTACTTTTGGAGAAATAATTGACTCAGTCATTCAATGTGAACATGCATTTGATGGTTATTAAACTCAGACACATGTCTGCAGAATTCAAATATCCAATCTCCATTAAAATTAAAACATGAAATCAACCTCTTATTCATAACATAATTGTACTGTATTTTGACAAGTGTATCATCATAATCTGAGCATCGGATTTGGATGTGCAACTATTTTTTTTCAATAGATAGGAACATATTTGTCCCTTTACCATATAATTTGCTTATTACAAATGTTCTATGTGCCCATAATAAAAAAGTGCTCTCATGAAATCAAAGAAGTCACAAATAATTTGATAATGTAGACTCAAAACTGAAGATACAATATTTTTGAAATGCTTAGGGTACTCTCCATGGGTGAGACTACTGTTAGTGTATTGATTAGTGTTAGATGAAGTGACATGGGGTACAGATATGGGGCTGGTATGTTGAGAGGAACGTTAGAATAAGGGTTCTCACCTTGTAATTTACCACCTTGCTATCATGAAAGGAAGAAGGTGTGACAGCAAGAATGTCCTTACACTCTTTCATTCATTATAAGGCTACAAGTTGTGAGAAATTAACTTACAATGAAATAATTTACTCATTGTTCATTCATTCAACAAAATTTTTGAGTACCTATTATGTATAAATATAGTGTTAGATAATATGAATTCAGAAATAGATAAGTAAAAAATGATCCTCTTACACACTGAATTCCAAAGGCAGAGACGCACAAAATAGTTATTAAACAACTAATTACGTTGTGATAAGAAAGACGAAAAAGTACAGAAAAGAAAAAAGCCCTGATGCAGTCTGTGAAGTAAGGGGAGATTTCTTTGTGGTAGCCTCATTTTATCTGACATCTAAATAATGATTAAATTTGGGCTATCTAAGAGATGGAAGAGAGGTAGAGAGAATGACAGGCTCAGGAACATCCCATACAAGGTCTTTGATATTGGATGAGATATTGGGAAAAGTGCAAAAAAAGTCTGTTTGGCTGAATCACTGAGAATTGAGGGAAGAGTAGTTGGAGATTAGGCTTTGAGAAAGGCAGAAGCCATAAAAAAGAATGAAATAATGCCATTTGCAGCAACATGGATGGACCTAGAGATTGTCATACTGAGTGAAGTAAATCAGACAGAGAAAGACAAATATCATATATTGCTTATATGTGGAATCTAAAAAATGGTACAAATGAACTTATTTACGAAACAGAAATACAGTCATAGCTGTAGAAAACAAACGTATGGTTACCAAGGGGGAAAGGAGGGGAGAGATAAATTGGGAGATTGGGGTTGACATATACACACTACTATATATAAAATAATAACTAATAAGGACCTACTGTATAGCACGGGGAACTCTACTCACTACTCTGTAATGGCCTATATGGGAAAATAATCTATAAAAGGGTAGATATATGAATATGTATAATTGATTCACTTTGCTGCATAGCAGAAACTAACACAATTTGTAAATCAACTATATTCCAATAAAAATTGATTTAAAAAACTGAAAGTGAAAAAAAATGGCAGAAGCAAAATAATGTAGGTTTATGTAGGCCACACTAAGCATTCTGAATTGTATCCTAAGAGAAATTAAAAGGTTTTAATAAAGTCTACCCATATCAGAGTCATGAAATATATAAGACCAGATGATCGTCTTTATTTTTTTCATTGTAGTAAATTAAGTTCTTTGTTCAGAAGCAGCATTAGTGGACTGCCAGAGCAGTGTGTATGACATTCCCCAAATGTAAGGATGGAAATCCTGCAGGGGCAGGGAAGGCAGTATAATCCAAAACAACTGTCTACAGCGGTGCAAATAAACTTCTGCCTTCTTCATGATGGAAAGATTCCTATATGATCATCTTCCACTAGGTGGATGACTGGTTCTCAAGTTTATGGTACTGGAGAGTGAACAGTGGCAGTGACCAGGTCAGTCTTAGTAACTGATAACTATAAGGGGATGTGAGATAAATATTTATTTCTTCAGTTAAAAATTTTAGATGGTTGAATAACCTTCCTTGAACTTCTCCAAAGTTGTGGTATTGTTTTTGATTGAGTAATCAAACACTAATAAATGATTGCTATATGCCAAACATTTTTATAAGTGCTTTATAAAATACATAGCAATTCTATAAAATATATAATATTCAAGTACATACATAGAATTTAAAGGCCAGAATCATTAAGATATTTGTGTAAGGTCACAAAGCATTTAGTGTTAGAACTGTGATTTTAACCTGTGTTCTGATTCAAGAGTCTGTGTTCTAACTACTATTTTGGGAAATAAAGACATGTTTGTAGGAGTTTCCATTTGGACTTTCTCATAATAGACTTTACTTCTTTGGTCAAATGACAATATGTGAATTCTTATAACTGTAGAGCATATTTATGCCTTAACTACAGATCTAGTAAATTTTTGAAAGAATAATGGATTAGTTTTAGAGTCAAAGTAGGCTTACCATGAGGTGAATTCCATTCAGGCCCTCATTCCTTGCTTGGTGCTTTAGCCTCCACTGTAATTAAGAAAAGAAGAGGATGTTCTAGTCTTCAGATTAATATAAAATTAGAGCTACTGTTTACAAATACTCAAAAGATCTAAGGGTTTCATTTTCTGATTGTATAGTTATTCCTTTCTCTTTGGAGAAGGCCAGAAAGATGATTCTGAGGATGCATTTGTCTTATTATTCTAGGTCTTTCTGAGTCTGTGAACTAAATTGACTTAGGAATTAATTCAATAGTCATGATTCTATTATTTGAAATCCAGGTTCCATTTTCTAAGCCTAGTTTTATTTTATTTTTAAAATTATTATAATGGAATATTAGCAGGTTACCAATCATGTGATCTTAGCTACTACTCAAGACTACTGCACATGAGTTGCTTCTAATTTTCACCCTGGCCCTGTTGTGTACAGTACTGTTTGCCCTAGTCATTTTGCCTCTCACAGGATCCTGCCATGCCCACTAAAATCAATGAACCATTTTCAACTGAAGTGAATTTCAAAACTGTCACTATATTAAGGGATTATGGCACATATATTAATCATCGGCCACTATTGAGAATCAGTCCCAGACAATCAACCAAGCAAACAATTAATAGTTTATTCTCATGACTGACTAGAAATGAAAATAATCTCCAAGTAGAGATGTATGGAAATAAAGAAGTTAGAGTGGGCTTATAATCTGTAAATCACCCATTTTGCATCTAAATCCCCTTACAGGACCCTTCATATGTTTATTTCACAAAAGCCTTGAGGAATTCATTAGTAAGTAATGTGTCAGAATCTTTGAAAAGTGTTTTAATAGCTTTGGAAAACATTTATTTCTATATGGGTGAAGAAGGCAATGTAGTGTAGTGATTAAGAGGACAAACTGTGAACCCTAATGGCTTGTTTCATACTGACCACGTTTTAGTTTGGCAAATTGTGTAAACAATCTATGCCTCTTTATCTTCACTTGTAAAATAAGAATGACACTAATAATGACCTAACAGAATTTCTGTTAGTGTTACTTGACTAATAGAAAGTCTCCCACCTTCTGCAATCTGAAAACCTTACATGATTTCTAAAGCCTGGCAATCGGTGAGTGCCACTCATGGCTAATCATATAAAGTGCTCAAATTCTTCATTGTTTCTATTTTGAGATTTAACCACTAATGCTGGATTCAAGATATCTGAGCTTTGTTTTGCTTTATATTTTTTTAATCCAAGTAATCCAAGTAAGTATTCCTTGGCCCCATGGCTCTGTTCTAAAAGTCAGAGTAGCTAATTAAGCAAATATCTAGTCTTTTCATCTTTTATACTAAAAAGTGAATTTTGTATCCTATGAAGTCTTAAGGTTGCACATTCTTTATTAGGTTCAGATGATTGGAAGATAAGAAAATGATACCTATCTGCTTTAAAGGTAGATCATAAAACTAACTCTATTATAGAGTAAACTTCTGCTTATAATATTTTACTCTCCTGGTTTTATCATCCTACAAAATGAGAACTTGTTAGTCAATTCAAAATAAATATTCCAATCCATATGGCAATTAAAGATGACTGTGAAATTTGCTAATGTGACTCCATCCAAAATTGAATAATTCTGGACTGTGGTGAAATGTCAGTGGAAATATATATAACAAGATAGCTTTCAATTTTTTTCTTTGGTGTCTATCTAAACTCAAAAGATACTACCCTTTCAATGTACCCAGGGAACCAATAGTTATCTATAATTTTTATAGAACAGATATAAGCAAAATGTAGCATAATGTATGTCAATAACCTAGTAAATTCATATTTATCAAATGGTATGAATTGTTTACAATTCATTTGATCAGTAAATTGTAGTTCTATAATTTCTGAAAAAGAATCACATCTGCTCTTTCTTTAGTATTTTGTCTCATCTCATCATACAGCAATTGCAAAAAGCATCTGTGGTGCACAGATAAATCTACTGTCTAGAACACAGCAGTTACCTAACTGGTATCTCCATTTCAATTCTTGACTCAATCCAATCAATCCTCCATAAGCAACAAAATTAAACTTTTGAAGTGGAAATCAGATCACACTGTTTCCATTCAATGATTTTTTTCCATTGACATTAGAATTGAATCCCAATGTTTTGCTATGACCCACAAGGTCCTAATAATTTACCCCTTTTTAGCTTTCATGTCTACCTGTGTCAGTTTCCCCATTGTTTACTACATACCTTTCAAATTTATTCACCTTTTAGCTTTTACATTCATTAAGCATTATTTAGACTGAGACACTTGCATGTGTCACTCCCTTTACTCAAAAAAAATAATATTTTTCCTATTTTTGTACATCTAGCTCCTTTTCAATGCTCGGGTAGAGATAAATATTACCTCTTCATAGAGATTTCCTTTCATCATTTTATCTTTATCCTTGATACCAGATTCTTCTAAACATTAATATTATATTAATTTGATTTAACTGTTTACTTTCTTTGTGCCTCTTTATCTAGATTTTAAGTTCTGTGAGAAGAGATACTTTGCATGCTGTGCTCGTAATTTCATGCTGAGTATGAAGTAAAATACCTGGTGCATACAGATATATCATTTATTGAATGAATGGAATAAATAAATTAATTAATGAATGAATAGGGGTTCATGATAAAACCCTCTTATATATGCATTAGTATGTCTTTTTTTAAAAGCCAATCCAATGTTTTACTTTATTTTCTTAACTTTTTATTTTATACTGGAGTATAGTTGATTCACAATGTTGTGATAGTTTCAGGTGTACAGCAAAGTGATTCAGTTATACGTGCACATGTATCTATTCTTTTTCAAATTCTTTTCCCATTTAGGTTGTTACATGATATTGAGCAGAGTTCCCTGTGCTATACAGTAGGTCCTTTTTGGTTATCCATTCTAAATATAGCAGTGTGTACGTGTCAATCTCAAACTCCCTATCCCTTCCCACATTAGTATTAGTCTTATTTTAGTTGTTCGATTGTAAATAACTATATCTAGAGAGTTCACAGATGTGTTGAATAGCAGACTGAATTAACATTTTCAAAGATTTTACAAATCTTCAAGAGGAAGAACTATCCTGGAAAATTAAGTTATATTATTTGTTCAATAACAGCACATATATACTTAAAATGTATATTATGCATATATATATGATCATATAATGATATATATGGAGAGAAATAGAGAGAGAGAGATTCAACGTTGTTTCGTAGATGAGTAGATATTTTGCATATATTTGCATATAGTGCTTGAAGGTATATTCTAAAATGTGATTTTATTAGAGTCATAGCATTATTTTAATAGTATAAAATTTGTCATAGAAAGAAAATATATAGTAAAATATGTATAGAGAATACATATAATATCTACATATATGTATATGTATACACATGTGTATATATCACATATATACATACATGCATATACATATATATGTGTGTGTATGTGAGGATCTTGTTTCCATTTGAAACAGTTTTTCTGTTGTTCTGCACTGTGTAGGAGAAACATACCACTGTGAGAAACATACCACTGTGTGGGAGAAACAAGCAACTTTTATAATTTAATATTACAAATGTTATAATAGAACAATTTAGAGAGAAAACAAAAGAGTATCAGGAAAGGTTTCTTAACAGGAAAGAAAAATTGTAGCTGAGACTTGAAACATAAATATAGGTTGAATCTTCTACGAATTCGAAGAATTAATATTGTTTAAAATGTCCTTGTTACCTGCTACCTGCAGCAATCTACAGATTCAATACAATCTTCATCAAAATCCCAATCGCATTTTTTATCATAAAAGAAAGGCAATTCTAAGTGTCAACTGGAATCATAAAAGACTCTGAATAGCTAAAGCAATCTTGAGAAAGAAAAAACAAAAGTGGATACATCACACTTCCAGATTTCAAAACACATTATAGAGCTACAGTAATTAAAACAGTATGATACTGGCATAACGACAGACATATACATCAAGGGTCCAGAATAGAGAGTCCAGGAGTAAACCCATACATATATGGTAAATTGATTTTAGACAAGGGTGCCAAGAATAGACAATTGGAACACTGTACATTGTTCATGGGAATGTGACTTGGGGCAGCTTCTATGGAAAGTAGTATGGAAGTTTCTAAAAAAATTAAACATAGAACTAACATATGATCCAGCAATCCCACTTTTGAATATATATCTAAAATAACTGAAATCAAGATCTTGAAAAGATATCTTCACACCTATATTTGTTGCAGCATAATCACAAAATAGTCAAGGTATGGTATAGACATACAATTGAATGTTCACTCTTAAAAAAGAAATCCTGCCATATGTGAAAACTTGGATGAACCTGCAGGATATTATGCTAAGTAAAATTAACCATTCACAGGAGAACAAATACCATATGATTCCACTTGTATATAGTAGCAAAAATAGCTGGATTCATAGAACCAGATAGTAAAATAGTGGCTGCTAGGGGATGAGGGGAGAGGGAAATATGGTGCTGCTGTTCAGTGGGTATAAAGTTTCAATTATATAAATTCTAGAGGTCTGCTATACAACATTATACCTTTAGTTAACAATAATGTATTGTACACTTAAAATTTTGTTAAGAAGATAGATTCATATTAAGTATTCTTACCAAACCACATAAATAAATAAATAAATAAATAAATAAATAAATAAATAAATAAATAAATAAATAAGGGTTGGTCACATTAGAAAATGTAAAAAGGAATTATTCTGAGCAGTATGTGTATAGAACAAAGGCAAGGAAAAGCAAATATATTTGGGATACACCAGATTGTTTGGCAGGGTCCTAGTTACATGTAGTTGTTTACATATGACGGAGTGGGCACAAATACAACTTTTTTTGGTTGCACTTTAAAAGTACTTTATTTTAAATTAAATTTCTTGTATCATAATCATTACACTATTTTTTTAAACTTTCAATTATTCTCCTGTTCTATCATATTTAGATGTTCAAACACACTAAAAGTTAAATGGGACAGGTTACTACTCATAGTTTACATATAAGTAAGACAAAAGTAAATATAAAATTCTCAATAAAATTTGACAGTTTGACTAACAGCTTGAATAGCATCCTTTATTACTCTTTTTTAAAAAAGTCATTCAAAAACAAAAACAATTTCTTTTAAAAACCCAGTAAAATGTTGATATAAAGTAAATTTACATTTAAAAAAGGACAAACGAGTAAGCATTCTGCTCATTTTACGTTTCAATATAAAAACCTGAAACATATGAAGAAACATAATTTACCCTGACATAACATCATTATTTGTTAAGATAAATTAATAAACAGCACCTTTGGGTGCAACCAATCTATTCAATTGCTGTCAGTGTTGATTAGAATATCTGTCTAAACTGTAATAAACTGTGAATGTATTAATATATGATAGTGTCTTTTGTTTATTTAATGTGAAGCAATTACCACTTATTCATTCCACCAATCACGATTTTCCATGAGTGATTCTGTGTCTTGCTTACAGTATTCAAATAAACAGGTCCATCAGTAACATTTTATTGTTGCCCAAGGCTATTATTTACTTTGAGTTATACTGTGGTGATTTAAATAGGTAACATGCAACCTCACTAATCAGGTTTATTCAAGAGATGTATGATTAGCAATATTAGGAAGAGAAAGATACCACAAATGAAGACAATATAAATTGAACTTTAGTGAATTACATTAGCTAATTGTAACAACATTCAATTCAAATCTTCTATGAATGTTTTCCTACTAAATAGTACAATATTTCTTATTTATTAGTATTTGGTTTTATAAGAACTTCAACTTTACAAAACAGTTATGGTCAAACTAGCTGGATAAGCTTATGACATTAATTATAAAAACATTCTCTTTATTTTCCAATAAATGATGATTTTTAATATTCATTTTCTACCATTTCTTGTTTTGCTACTATTTGTTTATATTTTTGGAAGACCCGGTGTTTTCATATTTATCAAATAATTATATCTACTATGACTAAATTAAACATATCTATTTTTTCATGAATTGTTTTGAAAAATTGTCTTTTTTTCAGATTTTGGATTGACATATCCTTTCTTCATATATTCCATGCTATTATAATGCATTTCTTTCATTCCATAACTATAAAGTGTTTGAAATATTTCTCCAATATACGTGGACCAGTTATTAACATAAGAGGAAACATGCTACAGAGCAGTTAAAGACCTTGTTTACTTACTGTACGTAATAGTCACAGTTTCTCCTGTTGTATTTTCTCCAATGTGTTCAGAAAACTTGGTTTGGCATTAAAATGTTTTTAACCTTTTGAGCAAAGGGATCAAGCCAAATAAAGACTTTTTTGAAATATTGATATGTAAAATCTTAAATCTTTAGGTATGTAGGTATATGACTACCAGTGACAACCCATGGTTTATACTATGGCAAATAGTGGTCATATAAGAAATTTACTGCATTGTGTACGAATGTATTTATTGCAAGTATTTGCTCTTTGCCTAGCATTATTAAAAGCAAATGTGAGTACAATAGCTCTGCTTTCAAAGCAGATGTGGAATTATCTACAGAGTACAAATTAATGATGAATGTGAAAAGATATTCATTGAAACTACCCTATTTTGTATATTTTCTCTCTATAAATTAGAGTTACAATGTCCCAAAACTTGGGATTTGAACATGCTGCTCATTGGAATAAAAATTCAGTAGTATATTTTGAATCCTGTCAAGAACCTTATCATATGTTATTACTCACAAAGGAACTTTAGTGTTTGTTTGTAGATAACATTCTGTATTAAAGAGGGCTTTGAATATACAAGTCTATTGTCTGTTAATGGAACAAAAGATGAAGGCCATAATGAATTATAACAAGTGCATTTCTGAAGCTGGATTTGTAATAATATATTTGCAGTAAAATTTTTACTATGTGAGATAAATATGCCTGTCAGTAATTATCATTATAATCTTCTGGGTTTTAAGTACTAATACAGTACAATATCAGTGCTAGTTTTTACAAAATTATTATTAGTGACAAATTTTCACTTATCTTCACACATGCATCCATGAAAATTATCACCACTGACTGTAGTATCATAGATGCATGATTTAAAGTGCTTAGTTGTGTTATGCTATCCTGAGATAGTTTATGAGTGTTTGAAAGATAGGTAAATCAATTAATGGTATGCCACTAGTTCATATATATTAGATTTAAACCATAACTTGGGTTTAAAATCTTAAATTACACTTAACTGTAATAGTAGGCATTGGTAACATTATTGATTTCTATATGCTTCACTCAATTTGTCTTAATTTTGATTGCATTACCACCAGTCTCTGAGCTTCATATTCTGTTTTTTTTTTTCTTTTGCTTCCTTAAACAGAAAGTAAATTGAATAAAAGTGCACCCACAGCAAGAGTATTATGTAGATTTATGCTTGCTTTTGAAAATAATCCAGGCATGATTTACCCTATAGACAGGAAGTACTAGGGCCATTCCAGGCTCAGAATCAATCACATAACCCAATAAGCCTACAATTCCCTTTCTACAAATCTTGATATTTAAATACCACCTAAGAATATATTAATATAAATATTATTTTAAAATAGGTATTGCATATGAGTGGAGGTGTGCTTACTTTCATATCCTTTTATAAAACATCAAAGAAAATAAAAGAGAAAAAAACAATATCAGACAATAGTTTCATGAAGCTATAATATGAGATTAGATTGCCAATTAAATATTTAGATCCTCAAGAAAAAAAACAAGGGAGTGTCCAATAGAATGCTCAAGTTTGCAACATCTTGACCATGCCATTTATTTACTCTCTGCTCTTCAGGTAATCACATCACTGAAATTCAACATATTGAAATTTTAAATTGCATATTCCACAGGGCTCTACTAAGAAAATTATATAAAATGTTGAGCAAATTTAAAAAATAAATATGATATTATAAAAGCCTGATTTAATCTGGGACTTTTAGAGCTCATCCTTTTGGTAAGACTGCATAGCTATGAACATTGGTTGAATCACCAAATAGTTGACAGAAGGCAATAGAGAGAGATTCACATGGCCCTGGTTCCATCTAGGGCCATCTGCCTACAAATCATCATTGGTGGAGAAAACATGGTTTGCTTACAGAGCTTTTCATAGTCCAACATCACTGTCATTGCTGTCACTGAAAAGGACACCCACTTTTTCCAAGTGATAAAGCTTCTTCCCTCCTTCCTCACCACTGTACAGAAAGGTCATACCCTTGCCATACAGAGATCATCAAGAATATTCCCAACATACTAGACATTACTGCTTACCTCTAGTCATGATAAGAAGCACAAGACTCAACTGTCATACTTTATAGTCTGATTTCTCATCCCCATACAGCCCTGTAATTCTCCTATTCTGGTCCAGTCACATATCCCACCTCACTGTAGAAACTCGTCCTCTGTGCTGCCTTGAATGCACAGTAAATTATTAACAAAATCTCCTACTTGTAATTTTTCTCTGATTTTTTTTTTCCATTTGCCCCAATCAAACCTTAATGGTTCCCTGAGAACATTCTTGACTGGGTTTATTCTCACACACCTCACATACCAGAGGCTGGAGATGGAGAAGGTGTCTTCATCTGGCCTCCAGAGTACCATTCTATGTTTTTCTCCTAGGTTCTAACTTCCTCTTTGTTTACACGCATTCCCTCAGTAATTTCATCTAGTACACTGACCTTAAAAGTGAAATCTGACAATTCCTAATTTTTTATCTCCAGCCCCAATGTCTTCTTGAAGTGCAGTCCCTTAAATTCAACTGTCTCCTTAACAATTCCCTCCACATAGATATCCAATTAAATTGTCCAAAAAAAATATTGATTTCTCTGCTCCCCAAATTATTTGTTCTTCAATATTCCCCCATTTAATTTAATTCCACATTTCTACTTGGTCTAAATCTTTTTTTTTCTCTCACACTCCACATCCAGTCTACCACTAAATTATTTGTTGCTAAAGATTTAAATATATACATAACCTGCCATTTCGTGTGCTTTAGATAAAAAATCATTTTGTCTTCTTTAGTATCACAGCTTTGAAAAAAGAATCTATAATGATTCACCTTTGTAATTCGGATTCCCTCATACACATAGTTGGTGGTAATAATGCAATAATTTTATATGAAGTGGTATTAATTACACAGAATACACTCAAGTTAGAGTAGAAGTAAATTAAAACAGCAGTAAATTAAAGATATACCCACTTGTAGAAATAATAGGTTGCTTTTAAAGTCTAGGAATTTTTAAATTTTATTTTCTTTAGTAGTATTAAATGTTTATTAAAGACAGAATGCAATTTGCATAGACAGCCTGATAATGAAAACCTTTTTCTTAATTCCTGGAGTATCATAAAAAGAATGCATATTAAGTGAAATTCTCCCTCTCGTCCTCTGTCAATGGTTCTCAAATTGGACATTATTTGTATTTAAGGCAGGAATCATCTTTGCTGTCATATGCATTGATGGACCACATGGCATCCATGACACTCAAGGAAATACCAGTTATATTTATTACAATTTTGACACCCAAAAATGTACTTAAAGAGTTCCAGAAGCCTCCAAAGCAGAGTAGAGTTTTCTGGCTTACTCATCACATAGACAGTTTCTATTTATCAATATAATGGTTACTAGCACCAACCAAAGTTTTCTACTGTGAAAAAGAAGCTAATGTACAATGAAGCAATGGGTTCCTCAACAAGTGTTATAAAAATTTAGAACATTATTCTTCATTATCAGCACCTAAGACTTAAATTATTTTTGAGTTTTTCTAGTCTGTTTGATATTATGTCTACATAGGAAATACAACTGGAAACAGTCCTGAGTGTACTAGAATCTACATAGGAAATACAACTGGAAACATTCCTGAGTGTACTAGAATTGGTAGTGTACTAGAACTGCCAGCTTTCTAATTTGATAATCAGAAAGAGTACTCCTGCATTGAAAGTTAGAGAGATGTAAGACATTGTAAATCAAGATTTTTTTCTTATTTAATTCAAAAAATGAACATTTAATATTTATATCATTCTTGTTTTTACTGAGTTCTATGGATAAAACTAATCCAAACAGAGAGTCTATTTGCCTCATTGAGATTTCTGTATAAAAAGGAATAGAAAAAGCTACAGAGCAACTATAATATAATATTAAAATATTACATGGAGAAGGTGTGTATATATATATATATATATATATATATATATATATATATATATACACACACACACACATACCTTTGGAAGGTTTTTCTTAGCATATTTACTAATACAATGTAGAGGAGTTAACCATGTGAGGGGAGGAGCAATAGAGAATAATTATTATACAGGGGGAGATACTATGCCATGATCCAGAGGTTGAAGAAAGTATTTCCAACTTCCAACTTACCAAACAGTGACAACCAAATTTATGAATACATACATATATATAATTTGAATAACCAAACATGCATAATAAAATATTTTTAAACCCAGTACTATCTATTGAACCAGACAGGATGGACTTTGAACTACAAAAATAAATGTATTAAGATAAATGTGTTGGGCTTCCCTGGTGATGCAGTGGTTGAGAGTCCACCTGCTGATGCAGGGGACACGGGTTCGTGCCCCAGTCCAGAAAGATCCCACATGCCGCAGAGCAGCTAGGACCATGAGCCATGGCCAATGAGCCTGCGCGTCCAGAGCCTGTGCTCCGCAACGGGAGAGGCCACAACAGTGAGAGGCCCGCATACCGCAAAAAAAATAATAAATAAAAAAATAAACATAAAAATAAATGTGTTTACTCTGTCCATAACATTAACTTTTGCTATAATAATCTAACTGTAAAAATCTTCCCACCATTGCCTTAGAAAAGCAAGTCAGAATAAATAACTGGTGTTATAAATTTGCAAAAGTAATGATGATTTATCTAATTTTATCATTATTTAAAGTAAGTTTTAATCTCATAATATGTATGGGTTTTACAGTTACAATCTTTATTGCTTTTTAATTTAACTGGATGGTGTTATGGACCACATTGTGTGCCCTCAAGGCACATATTTTGAAGGTGTAACCCCTAGTGTAACTGTATTTGGAGATAGGACCTATAAAGTAATAAAGGTTAAATAAGCTTCTAAATGTAGAACCTTAAACTGATAGGACTGGTGTCCGTATGGGAAAATAAAAAGATACAAGAAAGCTTTCTCTCTGTGCATATACATAGAAGAGACCACAGTGAGAAGGGGGCTGTCTGCAAGCTGAGAGGTGAGCTCTTACCAGAAATAGAATCTGCTGACACTTTGACCTGGGACTTCCAGCCTTCAGAACTGTGGGAAAATGAATTTCTGCTGTTTAAGTTAGCCAGTGCTTGGCATTTTGTTATGGCAGCCTTAACAGACTAATACAGATGGGATCATAGAATATTGTCTCTGTGATAATGACTCTGAAATGGTGTAAGTGCTGAATGAGTTGATAAGTAGACAATTTTGAAAAGGTTTTATTTCTATTTCCCAAGTAATGTATACTTGAAAGGATTCTGGGAATATGAAATAGGTTGTGAACAACTTGCAAGAGCTAGGATGGGCAGAAAGGACCCTGTTCTCCAAATACTGGGGAATCTGTGCTCTGATCACTGATTGCTGATTCTTATCACAGAAATGCAGACAAAGAGGGAGTGGCCATCGTTGTAGCAACTTCTTCCAATGTTACAAGCCCCTATCCCTCTGGGTAAAATAAATCCAACAGATTTCAAAGAGTGGTCTTTTTTTCCCCCCTTTTCACTTTCTTTTTTTCCCCTTTTGGGAGCCAGATACTGAAGACTAAGACATTCAAAATAAACTGGATATATGATGGAAATTAGAAAGTCACCATACATGCCCAGGAAAAGGTGCAGATTCAGAAAAGATTGAGAAGTCCTTAAGTTTACACATCAGGCTAACCCTTATAATAGAGACAACATACAGCCATTTAAAAAAATGATCAAAAACCAAAACCAGAAAACCCTGGGGAAGGGGGACAATCTGATTGCCAGAGTTGCCACCATATTGTATTCAAATATCCAGTTTTCACCAAAAAATCACAAGGCATACAAAGAAACAGGAAACTGAGACCTAGTCAAAAGAAAAACCATAACAAGAGAAACTATCCATAAAAAAAGACTAGATACATTAGACAAATACTTTAAAATGACTAATTTAGTTGCTCAAAAAACTAAGAAAGACTTGGAGAACATCAGGAAAATGATGTGTAAAAATGTAGATGTATCAGCTAAAAGATAGAGAACCTAAAAAGAAAAAACAAAAATAAATTCTGGAGCTGAAAACTAAAATAATTTAAATGAAAAATTCACTTGAGAAACAAACGTAGATTTGAGCAGACAGAAGAAAGAAATCATAAAACATGAAATTGACCAATAGAAATTATAAGTCTGATGAACAAAAAGAACACAGATTGAAGAAAAGTGAGCAGATCCTAAGGGATATGTGGGACACCATCAAATGGACCAACACATGCATTGTTGGAGTCCCAGAGAAAGAAGAGAGACAGAAATGGGTAGAGAAAAATTTTGAATAAATAATGGAAGGAAACTCCAAATTTCATGAGAATCATAAATAGATAACCAACACCAAGATACATTGAAAGTAAACTATCAAAGGCCAAAGAATGAATATTGAAAGCAGCATGAGAGAAAGAACTCTTCACATGTAAGTTATCCTCAAAAGACTATAAGCAGATTATTTTATCAAAAAATTCAAAAGCCATAAGGCAGTGAGCTGACATATTCAGAGTGCTAAAAGAAAAAAAAAACAAAATTCTATATCAAACAAAACTATCCTTCAAAAGTGAAACAGAAATTAAAACATTCCCAAATAAATAAAACTCAAGGGATTTTGTTAAACTTGACCTGCCCTGCAAGAAATCCTAAAGGGAGATCTGCAGGTTGAAATAAAGGTATACTAGACAGAGACTTGAAGCCTTATGAAGACATAAAGTTCTTAAAAAAGTAGATATATGGAAAATTATAAATACTAGTATTATTGTAACAATGATATGTAATTCCACTTTCTGTTACCTACATGTATTGAGAGACACATACTTTTTTTGAAAACAGTTATTAGTCTAAAAACTATTATTGTTATAACTTTGGCTTGTAACTCCACATTTTGCTTTCTACATAATTTGAGACTAATGCATCAAAAATTATTTATTTATGTTGTTGGACACATGATGAATACATATGTAATTTTATGACATCAACAACTGAAAATAGTGAGGACAGCCTGTTAAATGAGCAGAGTTTTGTATATCAATAAAGTTAAGCTGACATAAAACAAAATGAGAGTGGTATAATTTCAGGATGTCAAATATAATCCCTGTGGTAACCACAAAGAAAATTGCTTATATATATATAATCATATATATATATATATATATATATATATATATATATATATATATATATATATATATATATATATATATATATATATAAGATTAGAAGGTAATTTAAATGTTTCACTACAGAAAAACAACAAAATGCAGAAAGAGACAGTAATGAAGGAATTGAAGGGCAAAAATTAAAATATAAGGGTATAGAAAATAAATAGAAAAATAGCAGAAGTAAGCCCCTTATATCAGTAACTACTTTAGTTACTCCAGTAACTACTTTAAATGTAAATTGATTAAACTTTCTAATCAGAAGACAAAGATTTAAAGAATGAATTAAAAAAAAAAAACATGGTCCAGTTTTATGACATCTAAAAGAGACTTAGGTTGTGTCCAAATACAAAATAAGTTGAAAGTGAAGTGATGTAAAAAGATATTCCATGAAAGTAGCACCCAAAAGAGAACAGTGGTGACTATACCAATATCAGACAAAATATAATTTATATCAAAGAAGTTTGCAAAAGTTAAAAAGACATTATATATTAATGAAAGATTCAATTCAGCAAAAAGACATAAAAATATAAACATTTACACACTAAAATGAGACTAATAAAATATATGAAGCAAAAATTGACAGAATTGAAGGGAATAATAGACAACTCTAAAATAATACTTAGAGGCATCAATACCCCATTCTCAATAATGGATAGAACAACCAGAAATAAGTAAAGAAATAGAGTAATTGAACAATACAATAAACAAACTGGATCTAACAGACATATACAGAAAATTCATCACATAAACAACAGAATATACATTCTTCTCAAGTGCACTTGGGACATTTTTCAGGATAGATCATAGGTTAAGCCACAAATTAAGTCTCAATAGATTAAAAAGAATATATATCATACCAAAATATCTTCTCTAACAACAATGTATGAAATTAGAAGTCAATAACGGAAGGCAAAACTGGAAAATTCATATTGTGGAATTAAACAACAGAGTCTTAAACAACCAGTTGATTAAATAAGAAATAATAAGAAAACACTACAGACAAATACAAATAAAAACACAAGTACAAAAAATTACGGGACACAGCAAAATCAGTGGTAAGGGTAAAATTTATAGCTACAAACAGATTAAAAAATATAAGAAAGATTTCAAATCAACAACTTAACTTCACAATTAAGAAACATGAAAAAGAAGAACAAACTAAACCCAAAGTTAGTAGGAGGAAGGAAATAATAAAGCTTGGATCAGAGATAAATGAAATAGAGAACAGAAAAATAGTAGAGAAAAATCAATGAAACCAAAATTTGATTCTCCATAAATATCAATAAAGTTGACAAACCTTTAAGTAGATGGACCATGAAAAAAGGAGAAAAGGCTCAAATTACTAAAATCAGAAAAGAAAGTGCAGACATTAATATATATTCTATGGAAATATTAAGGATTATAAGTGAGCATTGTGGACAATGGAATGCCAAAACATTGTATAACCTAGATAAAATGCACAGATTTCTAGATATACAAATCCTACCAAGATAAAATGATGAAGAGATAGAAAATCTGAATAAACCTATAACTAATAAGGAGATTCAATCAGTAATCCAAAATCTCCAATGAAGAAAACTCCTGAACCAGATAGATTTACTGAAGAATTCTACCAAATATTTCAAGAACTAGCACCAACTCTTATCAAATTTAACAAAAATCTGAAGAAGAAGGAAGATGCCCTAACTTATTTCTATGAGTCCAGTATTAATTACTCTGATACTGAAGTCAGACAAAGGCACTGAAAGAAAACTATAGACCAATATCCTTTATAAACATTGATGTAAAAATCCTCAACAAAATACAAGCAAACTGAATTCAGAAGCATATTAAAAGGATTATACAGGATGAAAATTAATACAGGAAGCAAGGATGGATCAACATATGAAAACTGATCAACATAATACACAAGATTAACAGAATAAAGGAATAAAAGACACAATCATTTGAATTGATGCAGAAAAAATGTGACAAAATTCAACATCTTTCATAATGAGAGCACTCAAAAAAACTAGGAATAGAAGGACACCAACTCAATATAATAAAAGTATATATGAAAAGCACATAATGAACATCATACTCAGTGGTGAAAGACTGAAAGTGTTTCCTCTAAGATCAGGAGCAAGGTAAGGATGTCCACTTTCGCCACTTCCTTCCAACACAGTACTCGAAGTCTTAGTTAGAGCAATTAGGTAAGAAAAAGAAAACACATTCAAATTGAAAAGGAAGAACTAAAATTATTTCTCTTTACAGATGAGATAATCTTACACGTGTTGAATTCTAAAGAACCCACAAAAAATCTATTAGAACTAATAAACAAATTTAGCAAAGTAGCACACACAAAAAGTCAACACACATTTCTTTACATTAAAAATAAATAATCTGGAAAGGAAATTTAAAAATAAATTCCATTTATGATATCAAAAAGAATAAAGTACTTAGGAATTGACTTAACAAAGGAGGTAAAAGAATTTAACTATAAAGACTACAAAATATTGGAAAGGAATTTGAAAAGAAATAAATACATGGAAAGACTTCCCATGTTCATGGATTGGAAGACAATATTATTAAGATAATATACTATCCAAAGTGATCTACAGATTTATTGTAATTTCTATCAAAAGGCTAATGACTATTTTTTGTAAGTAGAAAAATTTATCTTAAATTTCATATGGAATCTCAAGTGTTCCCAAAGAGGCAAAATAATTTTGAAAAAGAACAAAGCTGATGACTCACATTTCCTGATTTCAAAACTTACTACAAAGCTCCAGTAAACCAACAGTGTGGTAATGGGATAAAGGCAACAGTCCATAAAATAAACCAAAGAGTTTAGAAAAAAACCCTTGAATATATGATTTAATGATTTTCAATAAGACTGACAAAATCATTCAATGGAGAAAAGATAGGCTACTCAACAAATGGTGCTAGGAAAACTGGATATCCAGGTGCAAAAGTATGAAGCTGGATCCTTACTTAAAATCATACGTAAAAATTAACTCAGTTTAAATATATTACCTAAATGTAAGACCTAAATTTGTAAAATTCTTGGACAAAAACCACATGGCATTGGATTTGACAATGATTTCTTAGATATGACATCAAAGGCACAGATAACAAATTTAATTTCATGAAAAAAAAAGATCATAAAACGACACCACCAACACAGTAAAAAGCAAACCACAGAATAGGAGAAAATATTTGCAAATTGTATACCTTAATTAATTAATATTCAAAATATTCATTAATACTCAAAACACATATATACTCCAAAAATTCAACAACAGTTTAACCAGATTCAAAAATGGGCAAAGGACTTGAATAGACATTTCTCCAAAGAAGGCACATAAGCAGCCAATAGGCATATGAAAAATGTTCAACTAATTATTAGGAAAATGCAAATCAGAACTATAGTGAGATACCACCCCATACCGACTGGGATGGCCACTACCAAAAACAAACAAACAAACAAACAAACAGAAAATAACAAGTGTTGACAAGGATTTGAAGAAATTGGATCCCTTTTGCACTATTAGTGGAAATATAACCTGGTACAATCACTGTGGAAAATGGTATAGCATTTCCTCAAAATATTAAAGGTAGTATTAACATATGATCCAGCAATTCCACCTCTAGGTACATACTCTAAATAATTGAAAGCAGTGACTTCAGATATTTGTACACCCATGTTCATAGCAGCATTGTTCACAATAGCTAAAATGTGGGAGCAACCCAACTGTCCAATGATGGATGAATGGGTAAGCAAAATGTGTTATAAACACACAATAGAATATTATTCATCCTTAAAAAGGAAGGAAATTATAACATATCCTACAACATGGGTGAATTTTGAGGACATTATACTAAGTTAATCATGTAATTATGTCGGTCATAAAAATATTGTATGACTCTACTTATATGAGGTACTTAGTCAAAATCACAGACATAAAGTAGCATGACGGTTGCCAGGAACTAAGGAAATGGAGAGTTATTATCTAACAGGTATAGAGTTTCAGTTTTGCAAGACAAAAAAGTTCTGGAGTTGGATGGTAGTGATGGGTGCACAACAATATGAATGTACTTCACAGTACTGCACTATAGACTTTACTTTTAAGATAGTAAAGTTTACACTCTTTGTATTTTACCACAATAAAAAAAATTAGAAAAAAGTAATATATGCTTACTGCTAAGTGTTGGGTAGTTCTTATTTTTCCTTTTATATTTTTCATCTTTATTATTCTATACCGTATTCCAGATAATCTTTTCAAGTGCAAAACCTAGTTCACTTGTCCTCTTGATCTCTTTCTAATAAACTCTCCACTGACTTATTAATTCATTTATCATGTCATTTTCTGGTTGATTCTATTTAAAGTTCTACTGGCAATGTTTGAATTATGGAGACTAAATTTACCTTCCCTCTTTCCACAATCAGAAACACAGAACAAATACATAAAACAATGTTTTACGGGCTTCCCTGGTGGTGCAGTGGTTGAGAGTCCACCTGCTGATGCAGGGGACATAGGTTCATGCCCTGGTCCAGGAAGATCCCACATGCTGCAGAGGGGCTAGGCCTGTGAGCCATGGCCACTGGGCCTGCACGTCTGGAGCCTGTGCTCTGCAATGGGAGAGGCCACAACAGTGAGAGGCCCACGTACCACCAAAACAAACAGACAAACAAACAAACAAAAACATTGTTTTTCATACATTAGTCAAGAGTCAGTGAAGAACAGTGAGAGGAAGGGAACAAATGAGTTGTGCATAGTGAGAGTCTTATCTCACTGACTGGAGAGAGGTTCCAGGCCACAGAACAGGACGCTGCAGCTGTAGTCAAACTTTGCAGTTTTGCTAATTTGAGGAGAGAGTTCGGAGTATTAGGAAGACTAAGTTGTTAGAATTTCTGGAGCAGAAAACCAAAGAGGAGAGAATTGCAGAGAAATTTATCAAATAAATCTTGATATTGGTCTTTTATTATCTTTTGCTGAGTACTTCTGTGTCTACATATGAGGAAATTATTAAGGGTTGGGGAGGGGGTGACACCAGAAAGATAAAAGCAGAACAATCTCTGAAACTCATAGAGGATTGGGAATCATCTGTGTTTTCAGCAGAGTGGAAAATACACTTAATACATAGGACATAAAACAGAGTCATCTGAAGGACATTGTTTCAAGTGGGATTACATTAGCCCTACATTGAAAGCTCATTTTAGTCTGCTTACAAAAAGAAAAAAAAAATTACTAGGGATGCCACGACCCAAAAATGTATGGCCCATATACTGAAGAAAAATCAATCAATAGAAACATACCCAGATAAGAGATGAAAGAATTAGCTGACAAGAACATAAAAAAAATTTTTTAAAAATGTTACAACTACACCCTGAATATATAAGAAAGTACAAGAAAGAATGAGCATGTCAAGGAGAAGCATGGAAAATATAAAGAAAGATTTATATAAAACTTACATATATTGAAAATACATCATCTGAAAAGAAAAGTAAACAGGATGTATTTAACTGCATAAGAGTAACTGTGGAAATAAAGATTAGTGAAAGTAAAGCAGCAGTAGAAAAGATCCAAGATGAAGAAAAGGTAGAAATATAGACAACACCATGCGCTTAAAATCTTTGAAACTGCTGAAAGAAAAAAAATCAAACTAGTATTCTATATCTAGTAAAAAGTTATTTCAAAAATAAAGGCAAAAAGACCTTTTTAGACATAAAACCTAAGATTATTGCTAGCAAAACAGCATTAAGAGACCTGACACAAAGGACATTTTTCAGGGTGAAGGAAAATGATACTAGATGAAAATTTGGATCTAGAATAAAGAATAATATGGCATGGAAATGGTAAATATGCAGACAAATATAAAGATTGCTTCTTATTTTTTAAGTCTCTCTAAAAGATAACTGACAATGTATTGTAACATATGTAGAAGTAAACTATATGACAACAATACCACTAAGGCTGGATGGGAGAAAATGGAAGTAACTGTTATCAAGATACATCTTTCTGAAGTGATAAATGTTATTTGAAGGCATATAACACACATAAAAGATGCCAACTATAAACCATTAAAAAAGCAAAAGAAAGATGTATAGCTATTAAATCAAGTAAGAAAATTAAGTATAAATATTTATATATATATGAAAGAAGGCAAGAGGGAAAAGGAAACAAAGAATTGACTGGATCATTAGTAAACAAGTAGCAAGATGGCAGATGCAAACACAAACAGCTTCATAACTGCATTAAATTCAAATTAAATTAAAAGTAAGAGCTTGTCAAATTGGATAAAAAGGTAAGAGTTAACTATATATCATTCATAAGTAATCAACTTTTAATATAAGTATAAAAAGATACATTACCCTAACACAAATCAATAGAGCTTTGGAATAGCCATAAAATATAAAGTAATTTCAAGTCCATCACCTTAACCACTCGGTCACAACAAAATAAATTTCAAAGCAAGGAATAAATGACATAAATAAGGCATTCCATAAGTCTAAATGGATTGATTTTTCAATGGAAACTAATGATCCAAAACATTATATATCTAATTAATATAGTTTCAAAATGCATAACAAAATCTGAAAGAAATACAAGGAGAAATAAATTCAAAATTATAATTGGATATTTTAGTAATTAAAATAATGAAATCATTAAGATTATAGAAATCTTGAATGACATCAATCTGCTCAACCTAACAAACATTTATAGAACAGTCTACCCAACAATAGGAGGATATATAAGCATCTAAAGGAAACACGGAACATTTACCAAAATTGATCATATCCTGGGCTCAGGAATGGGATAAATCAAAATGGAATTAAAATGATATCAATTTTTATAACGGTATCAATATATTGAAATTAACCAAAACACTTCCTATGAACCTACACAAAGAAATGTGAGAGAAATGTAAATTAAAAGAATCAATGAAAATTAAAACAAAATATATCAAGATTGCTGGGATGCAACTTAAAAGTTGTTAGTAGGAAATTTATAGCATTAAATCCTAGGAAAGTTTAATGATTAAACCAATGACAATGCTTCCACCTTATGAAATTAGAAAAAGGAAAAACAAATATAGCCCAAAGCAAAGAAAAAAGTACTACAGAGCAGAAATAAATGAAATTGAAGAATAAAACATTATAAAAAATCAATGAAACAAAGCTGGTTTTTTATATGATCAATAAAACTGGTAAAACTTTACCCAGACCAATCAGGAAATAAGGATAAGAAACATAAATCCCCAATATCATGATGAGAGAAGTCATTACTTTAGAAATTCTAGACATTTAATAGATAATAGGGAATATTTTGGACAATTATTTATCAAAACTTCTGCAACTTAGATGCAAATAACAAATTCTCGCACAAATTACCAAATATTTTTTAAAAGATAATATTAATAGCTCTAATTTCAGCTGTGTAGTCTTCAACAATTTATCCAAACTCTCTGTACCTTGCTTCAGCATTTATAAAATAGAGATACTAATAGTGCATAAATTAGAGGATTGTACAAAGGTTGAAAGAATTAATGGGAGGGAGACGCAAGAGGGAGCAGGTATGGGGATATATGTTTATGTATACCTGATTCACTATGGTATATAGCAGAAACTAACACACCATTGTAAAGCAATTATAGTACAATAAAGATGTTAAATAAATAAATAAATCTACTATAAAAAAAGAGATATCATAAAATAAAATTATAGAACTCAAAAATATATGAACAATTTAAATGTATAGAAATATACATGTTCATATATGTTATAGAAATATAGGAAGTTTTTTTATAATAGAACAAAAGGTAACACTCTGAAATCCCTTTTTTTCTCCTGGACCAGTGATTTAATTTGGTTGGGAACTATAAAGCAACAAATGTCAGTAGTTTCATCTAACCATCTCATTTGGTAAAACAACAATTTAATAAATGCCATAATATGGTAATCTTTTAAAAATTTCTGAAGTTATTAACACATAATCTGAAACAAGGAAAATTTCTGGTTAAAAAATCTGGGCTATACCTAATAAAATGTTTTGAGTTAAGAGAGGGAAAAAAAGTATATGTGTGAGTGTGTATATGTTTGTGTATGCAGACACATGTATACATACATATATACATGCATATGTTTGGAGTAGTTAAAATAGTATAGGAATGCTCTATTTTGAAAGCTTGGAAGACAAAATAATAAATTCTCATGGACACAATGCCTTTTGGAGAATTTTAACATTATATTTTAATTTCCTCTAGCTTATTAGTTTTTACAGGTTTTCTAATTCTCTACTAGACACTGTTGATTATAGTTTTTTAGAAAATTATCTATTTCAAAGGTTTAATATTATTGAGTATGAAAATTAGTCATATTTTATTTTGTGATTTCAATCATATCTATAGTATGAATCATATCACTTTACCAGTATCACCAGTTGGTTTTTGCTTCATTTTATTGTTTACAAATATCTTTTCTTGGGTAGGATCTGAGTTTCTAACCTTTATCATTTTCCTTCTCTATGAAGAATTTATTTTATTTTTTCTTGAAGGGCATGTCCGTGAGTTATAATTTTCTTAACATTTTGTTTATCTGATAAAGTCTTTATATCCCCTTAATTTTTAAATGATAAATTTTTTGGATATAGAATTCTAGGTGCTTTTTTGTTTCTTAATTTTTTAACACTTTAAATATTTTGCTTAACTTTCTTCTTGCTTGCTTGGTTTCTAATAAATTCACTCTAATTCATATCCATGTCCTTCTATTTTTAAAGTTTATTTTTAATCTTGCTTCTTTCAAGATTTTTTCTTTGTCTTTGCTTGTCTTCTTGAATAAGATATACTCATATGTAGACATTTGGGTATTAATTTTGCATTGTGTTCCCTGGATCTGTAGCTCTCTCTCCCCCTCTCTATGTAGTCTTCATACCATTAGCTATTTCCTGAATCTGTCACAAAATGGGCACCACTAGAAAATGGGATTCAAGCTATTTTTATTATCATAGATTCATACAACATTTCCAAGCAAACATCTTTGTTTCTATTATTCATGTCTCAGTAACTGTATATATCTTTTTAGTAACAGTAAACCTAATAATGGGACTTTTTCTCAGATTTCTATTCACTTTAGTTGACAGTCTGACAAAATATTATAACAAGTTGCTACGTGTGACTCAAAATATGAGTTAAACAGTATCTTCACCCATCTACACCCTGTTGTAGAGACAGTTCGACTGATCATGCACTTGGATGTCATGACAACGGTAAATAACTATAACGGGTTTAAATTCTTATTCTTAATCACTGTACATAACTTATAAGTACATTTTCAGTAACAGCATTTTGCTGCCTGTACCTGGTCCCTTGTTTACACTTAGCAAAGCACTGCTCTAGAGGAATGAAAATTTAACACATTTAAATGTGTGTAACTTCTTTTAGGGAACAGATTATTCACTGCCTCACTGAGTATCGACAACATTTCAGATATGTAATAAATCAAACATTGACAGGGTTCCTGCTCAATAGTTCCATAATAAAACAGAGAGATAAGCAGGAGAAAGGATATAATTATATACATTCAACAGTGAGGAAAGTCCAAAAAAGAGAAAGATGTTCAAGTAAGGAGGTACCCTTCATTATTCATTTTTATACCCCTCATAGTAATGACTTTCAGCTAAAACTTATTTACATATGAAATGTAAACATATAAACTACCAGGAATTTTACACACAAATAATACATTGAGCATATGGTTCTGAATAGTTTTCTGTTATTCCTGATAAGAGAAAATCTATCCTGCCAACATCCAAAGGGATTTGTAGACATTTGAGTATTTTATAACCCTTTATTTTTTAATTGAAACCAATATTATAGAAAATACTTAGAATACATAGAAAATACTTAGAAAATTAGCACTGTGCTATAATGATAATGTTTTATCACACAATATAATGATTAGAAGAAGCCCTTTTATTTTTGTGGTTCTATTCTTTTGGTATGTAATTTGTCAAATTTTGCAGCATTAAAATATTTTAATGCTATCATAATATACAATTTTCTCATAAAAACAATACATTAATTTAATTTAAATATTAAAAATGCTATGTTCAACTAAGTTAATGTTATAATCTGTAAACTGTTATTCAATAATTTCAAGTTTTGTGGGTTTTTATAATTTTAATGATGTAAGTCATTTCCATTCATTAATGAATTTTCCTCTATGGGTAAACTTTGTCCTTTGATAATGGATTGTTTTATTCAATAAATACAATGCATAAATTACTTACAGAAATTTATTTATTATTGGTATTCATCACACTTATAGTGACATTCATTCCCCTCACTTGGTCATACTGTGGTATCATGTTTCTATGAAAAAATATCAATGAGTATGTAAGATCAATGAAGACAGGGACTCAGAAAATAGGATAATACTTGCCATATAATATTCATTCAATGAATATTTGTTGACTGATTGATTGAATGAAACTATGGCTTTGAATACTGGCTATATTGCTAACTAGGGATAATAATATCCATCTTGTCAGAATGGTTTAAGAAGGTCTTGATTATGTAACCCAATCTATCATTCTCCTTTGAGTCTTCTCAGTGGTTATTCCTATGAGTTGCATGTTTCTGCTGATGATTCTCTGTCCTGCCATTGTCCCATTTCTTTGTTATATGTCATCTCAAGATTGATACTACAAGTCCCTTCAAAGAGGTCTCTTTGTGTTCAATGTTTAGTTAATGCAAGGCAGGTTCCATACATTTTAAGATCCCACATCTTACCTTCATATATACAAAAACTTTACTTATTGAGGAAAAATAAAGATTAAAGAAAACAAGGGATAGACTTAAACTCCACCCTAACCATTAATTTTGCTGTAGTTAAAACTCCCATGCAGTTATGCATCTCATGATCACAATGAGTCAAGAAGACTCAAGATTTTGCCCTGAGCAATAGGAAAATGAAATTGCTATTTATAGAGATCAGGAAGATAGGTTTAGAAGAGAAAGACACAAGTTTGGTTTTAGATGTGTTATTTTTGAGACACTCTCTAGATACTCAGACTGAGAAAGTAGGCAAATGTACATATTAACTGTACTTAGAGAGTGCTGTTTTAGAACTATAAATTGTGTAAACATTGGGTTATACATATATTTAAATTTACAGGATTGTATGAAATCACAGAGGAGTTGTTTGTAGAAAGAGAAAGTGTTAATAAGGAGAAATAACAGAACTAAGAAAGTACTTGAGGAAGTAGAAGGTGGACCAAAAGAAATGACATCTAAGAGCATGTGAAGAGATTGCCATAGGAAGGAGTGGTCTTCTATTCTCTCATTTAAGAAAGGAAAAATAAATCAAAAATAAGAATATTTAAAGAAAATGTCTAAGTTTATAGTTTATAGTAGATTTGAAATTTGAACACAATATTGCTGAAATTTGAGCAATATCACTGATAAGTACTGAAAATTTATAATTAGTTTTATCAACCTGGATATTATTGCTGACCTTGACAAGTGAAGTTTTGACAGGATGGTGGAGATGATTAAAAGGAGCTTGAGAAATAATGAAAGAAAATAGAGACACTGAAATTAGAGTATAGACAACTCCTTGAAGACCTTTTGTTTTATAGAATAGAGCACTGGGACAGAAGCTGGAGGGACGTGGGGTCACTATATGGGAAATATCGTGGAATTGTCCCATGATTATAGTAAAGATTCATTTGAGATGGAAAAGATGTTAGTCTAGAAAATATAGTAAATAACTGCAGAATGATATTTTTGATATAACATTTTATTAATAGAAATTATTTTACAATCCTGTTTTAAAATATGATCAATAATTAAAGACAAAATCAAGCATAGTAGTCTCTGTTATCTTCTTGTTTTGAATAAAAATAAAGGGATGGGGAGAAATATCTGAGGAATAAAATGTTGTTCCTGAAACATAAATGTACTGCTGTGGTTAACGATTAACAATAAATCTTCTCTGCTGCTGGAGAGAAGGTGCAAATGTGAACATAAAAAAATGTTACCATAACTGTCTCTTTCTAGAAATCTTATAATCGTACTACTATGCCATAGGTCATTTAATCTCTGCAGTCTCAAATTCTAAGTATTTGCAAACAAGAATAGTTTAAATGCATCTCATACTGTAACTTTTGAAGAAATACACCCAATATGTGGAGTAAATAGTAAAGATTTATGTTACCCAGGGTCATAACATGAGCCAAATTGACTTTTTCATCAATTAAAGGTTTTACAACTATGCAGTTATCTGTTTTTAATGAACTTTGTGTCTGAGACACATATAATTCACACTTACTAGAAGTACCTGTTGGAGGAGAAATGATGGCATTAGGTCCATCATGATTTCCTATTGCAAAGTTTCTTTTAATTTCACTAATTTTATCTTGATGTGTAGAAACTAATACTGAGCTCTCATAATATGCCCAGGCTCTATGCTCAGGGCTTTGAATGGATCCCCTCATTAGATCTTATTCAAGGAAGGGAAAAAAAAAATTGAAGATAAGACTATTTAAAGAAACAGCCTAGGCTTATATTTCTAGTTTATAGTAGATTTGTAATTTGAACCCAAGAATCGCTCTTTCCCTAAAATCTGAATATTCAATCTGTTTCTCATGAAGTAAATGATGGAAGGGAATAACTGAGGAAATTTTAAATTATGCTTAAGAGAGAAAACAAGAAGTTGTCCCTTTAAGAGTAATTCCAATTATGTACTGCAAAGAAACACGCAGGTAGGCAGGATTATTTGATCACCTTAGACATCATTTTACTACTCAGAGTAGAAGGCATTCTTTGCATAAGAGGGAGTGGAAAAGTGCAATAGGAGATAGTGGGAGGAAAATGTTTGGTTGAACCACCAGGAAAGCAAATATTGATGAACTAACTCTGTGAACCTGACTGGAGGCTGTACTGAGGGCAAGATTTTACACAGACTCGATCTGCCCATATCACTAGTAACCACCTCACTTTTCATTTTTTCCCCTAGCCCATCTGTCCACTTTTCAGTGCTATGTCCAAATGTTTTATTTGAATAAATGTTTATTAAGAACCTATTATATGCTGGGCACTCTGCTAGACATTGGATATATAAATATGATTATGACATATATTCTACTGAAGAAAACATAACACCAATGACAAAAAGAACATTAACAAAACATAGGATTCAAGTGCAATGATAAAGATATTAATTCAAGTGCAATAATTACAATGTTTGGATGAGTGCAAATGCAATGGACCTCAGCATAAGGAAGTTCTTCTTAAACAAAATGAGAAAAATACAAGGTATCAGATAAATAAAAAATGTTTTGATAACACGGATATTAAAAATTTCTGCTCAGAGAAGAACATCTTGGGCAAAGGTATACATAGAGTAGAATATAATAGGAGCACATAAGCCAACAACTACAACAAAAAAGAACCAAAACCAGATAGCCCAATAGAAAATTGGCTGAAGGATGTAATGAGGCAGTATCCAGGGAGTAACTCAAATTCTAGTGAAACTATAAAGTGACTTTTAGCTTCATCTTTATCAGAGTAATTAAAAGATGAGACAATAATAAGTATCACTTTGGAACAATCAGAAAGACAAAATTAAGATGCTGTATAATGCAAATATTTACCTAGGATATACATGTAGAGGAACCCTTACACACTGCTCTTGTGAGAATGTAAGGTGCAACCATTCTGGATAGGAGTCAGTCACTGTGAATAATCAGCCAAATTAGGTACCAAAAAAAAGATATGATCTGGCAATTGTGTTCCTGGATGTTTATCTCAAAGAACTCTTAATCATGTGGGGGCCAGTGGGGATGTTCATTTCAATACTATTTCTGGTAATAAGAATTTGTCCAGTAATTTGGTATCTATTGCTTAAAGAGTGAATAGGTAATATATATTAGATAAACACCCTCAAGTACCATGAACAATTAGAAACAACATAGCAAATGTACACATATAAAAGAAGATACAACTTAAAAATGTACTATCAATTGAAAAAAGAACAGAAGGATATATGTAACCAAAACATTTACATAAGTTAAAGGTAACATTAAACATATTATGGATAGAATCATTGTCTGTGGTGGAGGGGAATCAAAGTGAGAAATTGGGATAAAGGAGAGTAAATGAGTAAATCAGAATGATGTTTATGTTCCCTGACGTGGGGAAATATTATCAAAACCCACTGTTTTTGACGTCCTTATAAATAAAGAGAAAATAAATTGAATGGGGTGATGTGATTTGGCAGGCATGGTTTCGCTTCTTTGTAAAATGCATTGTGTGATACTACATAATGTATCTAGGGCCTCAAAAATTTAAAACTATACACATATATTAAGACATTATCAAAGAGAGAGAAAATCTAGTCAGTTTTCAGGGTCATACATAATCACAAGGAAAATGAATCAGCTTCAGAACACAGTCATTCCTAGACCCTCAAATATTGACCAATGTCTGCCACAATTATCTCAAATGCCCACAATTACTAATTTCCTTACAGTGATCTTTTTTCTTTAGATCTCATTTTCCTGGATTTTGTATTATATGAAAAATGTGGACAGGCATGTACTCTTTTTTTACAATACATGTCAGTATTCAAGGGGACAAAATACTGCACCAAAAGTTGAGATAGAACCAGCTCAAAAAAGTGGAAATTAATTCAAGATTTCTGCTTGTAATCGGTTAAACATTTAGGAAAACTACTTTCAAATAGTAAAAATTATAAGTTCTACCATGAATCAAAGCCCATTGTGGCTGAATTGTAAGGTCATGGGTGATCCTGACCTGAGATCTCCAGGCATACCAATTGCACATTAATTCAATGTTTTCTAATATTATAGTTATAGCAGAAATGAAAGCACATAGCTAGAATACTCCCAAGGCTTATATATTATGCAGGCAGCACAGAACAATGAATATAAATCTCCTCCCAGATATAGCAAAAACCGACCTTACAAATCTGCCTTCACTTTAGGTAGGAGAGGGGTTAAGGATATAAGAAATTTTCCTAGATAACTTCCCAATGTCTTGATAAATGATGTCATCCATCATTACTAATGTGGACTAAGGAATGGAATTAATTATTTTGCAATCATGATCTGGTACAGAGATCAAGGTCATGTTATTACATCAGCAGAACATTGACCAGTTGTGAATTATTCTTGATGAAACATCCAATTCTTAAATCTTGAGCTGGTAGTCACTGGAGGTCTATTAGCAGTTATAGATTATAAGGCATTTTATACAATACCATTATTCACAGCTCCTACATACTACCTCTGTGAATTATCATAATGTACATGGCTTAGGAAACTAACCTCTAAAGAATATTAAGCATTTGGGTGGAAGATTTAAGGAAACTATCTGTGTGCTTATTTAGATATACTTGAGTATTTAGTATTTACAATCTTTATGATAATGCTTCTCTATATCTTGAAATACAACAGCATAGTCAGTCTATTCTCACCACTTTGTTTTTAAGTACAAACAAACTTCAAATGATGTCAGATAAAATAGTTAACATTTTATCAAATGTCAAACATTAGATAAAATTAAATTTCTTATTAATTTCCAATTTATAAATACAAAGTCACCTGGAGATGTCATTTTCTTTCATATGATCCAGTTATAAGACTTTGAGAACCTGAGCATTAAAAAAAAGGAGGCAAGACATTGGAATAAAATCTCCAAGGTGAATCGGGATTTCATGAAGTCAACCTAATATGACCTGACAATTCTAAAAGTTTTCTTTTTTCTAACTCAAAAAAAAAACCCGATACCAATAAATATCCAATTATATCAATAAACTAGCAAAATATTGGTACTGTGAATTTAGTACCTAAACTGCATTTTTCTTAAAGACAAGGTTTATGTCTCTTTTCTTAGACAAGAAATTACTAGCACATATAATTGTGTCTCATGTGTAGTAGCTCTTCAGTACTTGCTTAGCAAATAGATGTTTAAATTAGAATAACTGGTTTTCAGTATCTCTTATATTTTATATTGAGTATGGGATCTTTCCAAGTTTTATTAGAGCAATATTCTTTCTTTATTATTTCAAATATATTACACCACAGAGCTCAGGACTGCAAAGAAATTATAAAATCTTTTGGAAAATAATTATCATTTACATAAGTTGAAAATCATAAATTTTGTTTGTGCTACATAAGATATTAATACATATTTCAAGTAAATTGAGCAATCCTCCATGTATGATTTATAATGTATGCTCATAAGTATTTATGCCTATATTGTTAAGAACACTCTAAATGTCTATTTTTAAGGGTCAGTATAAAATCAAGGAACATCATCATATATATATATATATATATATATATATATATATATATATATATATATGTATACACACATGTGCAAAAATATGTATATTATAGGGAGACACGGACACAGAGAGAGAGAGAGAGAAAGAGAGAAAATGTAGTTTAATAATGCATGTTCTGAGGAGAGAGCTGAATTATCAGGAACTACATTACCAGTGTAATGAAATTAAAAAGTTAAACAAAATATCCTTTAAATCATTAAATGTATAAAAAAATTAAAATATTGTGATGAATTAGTAGGTTAAAGTTTAAACAACAACAATAAACCATTATGTGACAATCTAGGAAAACGTGTCATTCATTTTTGGGGAAACAATAGAGAAAAATGATTTTGACTTATGTGTGATTGTACTCCAACAAGAAGAGGGGGGAAAAGTACTGGTATAAGTCAGATGTGATATTTGAAAACAAATACTGGCTGTAACATTTTTGATAAAAAATATCACATTGAGCCACCAACTCAAGAACTCTATGATACCCAAAGAGTGTAAATGCAAATAAAACCACAAATAGATAAATAATACACAGGCACTTGAAAATTAAAAAGAAAAGGAAACAAAAATCTTCACATAGCAGAAAAAAAAATATTATCTATGTTATTCTTTGTATATGGGAGTCTTGTCCACATTGGATGTAATTTGACTCCTGACTAAATAAATATCTCAGCATAACTCATACATATATGCACTATGATACATGTTTAAAAATGGCCATAGAAGATTGTTACCATCAAACGGGAATTAACTTATTGTCCTTTGACAGTGAGTTGATAAATTATCAAATTATGTTAAACTAGGATACAATACATAATAAAAATGCACAGAATAAAAATATATTTAAAACTATATTGAGTGAAATGAGTCAAGACAGAGAAAAAAGTTGCAAAGTGAGTAACTCTATTTATATAAAATTTATGTTTTGTGTATATGTGTGTGTTTGTGGGTGTATTGCATTTTGAAATAAAAGTTTTAAAACCTATCAACTCCCATATTAATTCTACATTGCTGCCACAAACTTATTGACTTAAAACAACAGAAAAATATAATCTTACAGTTCTGTAGGTTCAAAATTTCACACAGGTCTTGCTGGGCTAAAATCCAGGTGTTAGCAGAGTTGTGTTTCATTCTGGAGGTTCTCAGAAAAAGTTCATTTTCTTGCCTTTTCTATCTTCTAGGGGCCTCCCACATTCGTTGGTTTGTGGCCCCCTTTCCTCCATCTTTAATGTTGTCAATGTTGTTTCTTTCTGACCATTCTTCTTTAATCACATCTTCCTTTGATTGTTCTCTGCCTCCCGTTTCTACTTTTAAGGATCCTTGTAGTTACATTAGTCTCACCTGGATAATGCAGGTTAACCTCCTTATGTTAAAATCTACTGATTAGCAAACTTAATTCCATCTGCAACCTAAATTCCTTCTTGCCACAAAAACTAACATATTCACAGATTCTGGGGATGAGAATATGAACATCTTTGGGGAGCTGTTATTCTATCTACAACAACTCTAAACAACTTCCCACAATATTTAAAGAGACAATGTTATTTCTGATATATAATGATGTTGTCCAGATTCATGGTCAATAAGGAAGCCTTTTGGTTTTTTCCCCAAGTCTCAAGAAGTATTTGTTACTAATGAAATGATGTGTCATAGTAGAATGAAGTTAATTTCCCCCACTTTTTTCTTGACTCTTCTTAACTCTATGAAAACTAACAAAAATTTTACAAATTTTAATGTTTTTGAAAAATAAATTTTAAAACTATTTCTCACAAGATGATAGTGTTTAACCCACATATCTTCACAACTTTTTCCAAGATATGACAACTTCCTATTTGCTTGTATTCTTTTAGTGTATTCAATTAAAAGTTTTCATGCAATATATTTTTATAAATGTTTTTACAATACACAATACTCTTCTTTGGGCATCTAATAAGTCAAAAATTTTAGTAAATTGATCCTGACTTGAGGTTTGTACAGAATAATTTTAATTTACTTGGAAGAACAATATTTTATAAAGTTTTTGGTATATTAATTGTTTATATTTCAATTATCTTGCTAATTACAAGTAGGTATCAGAAAATTATTAAAGCAGTTTTCAGGGTTCTACCTAGAAATTCATGTTGCCTATCAGATATTTCACATATTTGAAATTTATAAAATATTTACAAATCATTCTATAGTTCATAATCATTACTAACTTATATAGAATTGCTCCTGAATTAATTTAAATTTGATATATTATGTTTTAGTTTTCTATTGCCAGATATATTTATCTCTCAGAATATACTTCTCTGCAATTATTCCTTTTTCTCTTAAGCCTCTTAATTTTTATTTCCACCTCCCATCCTATGTGTCATAATCCCTCTATTTTTCTTTAATTATTATATGTATACGGAGTTTTCTGCTTTTGGTCCACCCTTCTTTATTCTTTTATAATCAATATAATACTACAGCTCATGGCTAGAGCCCCCTGATGCTCATCACAGTAAAATTGTACAAATGACCTCAAACAGCTCATTTCACATGAGTATCCCAAATTTCTGATGTTTATGCAAATTTTAGCCTAATTATCTGAAAGTTTTTAGAACAGTGACCCAAGGCGTATGACCCTTCTCCATAAGCATCTTCCTGTACTAATAGGCTCTGTAAGCCCTCTTTCTTCTGTCCTCCCATTTAAATGGAAATTGCTGAACTTATATGCACTTTAATGTTATTAAAAACCAAAAGCAGTGGGGAGTCTTAGCAGAGACTGATGAAATATTTCCAAACTGTTGAATAAGGGAGAATGTCTAGGACATCATCACCTCCATGTAGCATTTAGTAGAGAATTTACCTGAGGAGAAATCACCCATTGGCTTCAAGAGGTAGTATGTGTCCTTTATCTGACCCTTAAGAGATTCATAGAATAAGAGTCAGTTCTTAACATCATTTCAGGGAAGTTGATTATCTGGAATTTGCCTCTGTATTTCAAGAAAACTGTTATTAATAGAATTTTTTATAAATAAATATGAACCTAACTAGAATATACATGTCTATAGCTTCAAAAAACAAATTTAATTTGGGAGGTTCTGTGCTTCTCAATTTAAAATATATATATATTTTACTATGTTATTGAATAGTCCAAAATTATTTATGCTAAAGTATACTTGTGATGTATGCATCCTTTTGTGAAGTGGAATATTTGAAAAAGCAATATCACTAAAGCCTCACAATTGTAAATAACAATGCAATTTCCCTAAAGGATTCTAAATTTTATTATTAATGTAGTCCGGCATATCTTTTATCATGTTGCAAATAAAATTTTATATATTTATTATTTTTTTATCTCAGCCCTAGGCAAATTCAGTTAGAAATATAGACATGAGTTTTAAAATTTACTTAGGATTTTATTAAAGTAAAACCAAAGGCTGAAATTATTGGCTATAGTGGATATACTTTACTGGTTTACTGTTGTATTGGAATAAAGATAGAAAACAAAATAAAAACAAATGAAGTTTGACTTTGAATACCACCCATTAAAATTAGTTAAGTTTATCAAACCTTCGAGTTGGGTGATGCACCAATAACATACTAAATGATCACTACCAAAACCAAGTCTCCTGTTCACTGATTTTGAGAAGCATATAAATATGAAATAAATGTGAAGAAAGGTCCACCTTTACTGTCAGTTAGATTATTCATTGCCGTGTCAAAATATAACGACCAATCATCTTGATTCAATCTTCATTGAATCCAAACTTTATGATTTAGCATAAAACATTGCAGTTTTCATAGAGTTGTTCCTCTAACAGTAGATATTTAAAAACCCTCTGTGGAAGTGTAAGTTGGAAACTGCCTGTTCAAAGAAATCTATGATTTTATTATAGCTGCCTATTGACTATTCCTCTAGTAACCTGCAGGCAGAAAGTAACAGTTTATTTATTCAAACTGCAAATGAAATTGGGCAAGAAAAGCAATTAGCAAGAAACAAAAAAATAATGGAAAAGCATCATAAAAGCAGTTCAGAATTTATGTGGGTTGTCAGATTGTTAGAAAAATAATACTTTAATTTTAAAAAGGTAGAAAACTATATACTTTTTTTTTCTTAAACAAACTGCCTAAACATAGATATAAATTTTTCAAACAAAGGCAATACTGAGAAACACCGGTATCATTTCCTAGCTTTTCAAATAATTTAAAATTCTTCTAAATATAATTTTAAGTATTCTGTTTAAAATAGAAACTTTATAGTAAATGATATGGTTATTTCTTTAATTAGAGACACAAGGAATGTTTGACTATTCTGCTTTTTGTAACGTCAGTGATGGAATTTTTGCAACTGACAGATCTCACTAACATTTCACAAACCACCAAGATAATACATATATTTAGACAAAAAACTACAAAAATTACATCTATATTAATGGCCAGTTACAAGTTAATAGTGGTGCTATTTTCTGGGTTGCACTTATTTTGTGACATGAAAACCTTTCTGAATCTGCCATAAAACAAGTCATATATTATTGAACAGTTAATTCTTCTTAAAGTAATATTAGTCACTGAACTATCAACACAAAACAGTTAGTTGAAAAAATACAAATAGTTTGCTTAAAGCTTAATGCTGAGTATATTATTTACTGGATGCATACATTTACAACGAAGAAAACTTAAAGATTCTCTTAAAGACTTCCCAGATTACAGGCAAGACCAATTTACAACACAGTTAGATCAGTTTATTAAAGGCTATTTTATCTTATTTCTGTTTTCCTCAAAAATTTTAATGACATTAGAAATTCCGAAGAAAGTCTTCAGGAAAATGTCAAAATGTCTTGGCCTGGGAGTCAGGTAACTTGACAATCTCCTAGTCTCAGTTTTTTCCAAAACATACTGTGTGTTACAGCCCTATTGGAAACTCAAATTTTGCTCAGATCTGTGTGAATTCTTTTTAAGATTTACCATATGCCTCACACTTAGGCATTTTTGTTCTTGGTATTTTCTTTCCTTGGAAGTTCTATGTTTTGATTACCTTCTATCCGAACATCATATAAGAATTGGCCTAGATCCCAAACTTCTGTGAAATCTCTTAGCTACTCTAGGACTCACAAATAGCTTCTCCACTTATTTAATGAGCATATTGGTTACATATGTCTTCTTACATCATTGAAATAAAATAAATAAAATGAGATCTCTACCTGTACATGAGCACAGGCTCGTAGAAGTTGGTGGGAGAGGAGAGTCAGATAAAAAGTGTAAAGCATAATTAAAATGTCTTAATACAGGTAATGTAATAGAAGTGTGAGCAAAATACTTTAGGATCACTTAAGAGAGAATATCTAATAGCATATGGGTGAATATGGGGACATTTGAAAATGGTTCAATGCCTGCTCATTTACCAGAAAACTTTCAAATTATCTACTCCTCAACAGACTCTCCAGCTGAAATCATTTCTTCCTCTGTGTATTCACAGGGCATAAAACATGTTTGTTGAATGAATCACAACACGTATCAGTTTACAAATTACAACACAATTTCTATACTTCTATCACCAGAAATGTGAAACTGTCCATACATTTATGCATTTGTGAGGTCTTTCATGCTCATTATTTGCTTCTGTCCCATGCTCTTTAGAAATCAGAACAAGCTTTAAAGGAAAAAAGAGTAGAATGTGGTACTAAGTTCATTGTCCCTTTGCACTGCAACTCTAGTTTAACTATCTTTTATGGATTCTTGCTATGGGTAATGGATCTGAAAATGGCCTGAAGGAAAAAGTAACTGCAGGATTTTGGTTCATTTGTTTGAGTGCTTTCCCAACCCTTTCTCCAAGATGTTATCCCCTCAAGTCATCTTTCTCATCAATTCTCCAGTGTCATGTTGTTGTTTCTTCTTTTTTCTTCATCTCTTCTTTTTTTTAAATTGAAGTATAGTTGACTTGCAATATTATATTAGTTTCAGCTGTACAACCTAGTGATCCTATATTTTTATAGTTTATATTCCATATAAAAGTATTATAAAGTACCAGCTACAGTCCCTGTGCTGTACATTACATCCTTGTAACATTTATTTAATACCTAGCAGTTTGTACCTCTTAATCCTCCTCCCCTATCTTGCCCCTCTTCCCACACCTCTCCCCTCTGGTAACCATTAGTTTGTTCTCTGTATCTGTGAGTCTGTTTCTGTTTTGTTATATTCCTTCATTTGTCTTATTTTTTAGCTTCCACGTATAAGTGAAAGCATACAGTATTTGTCTTCCTCTGCCTGACTTATTTCACTAAGTATAATACCTTCCAGGTCCATCCATGTTTTCACAAATGGCAAAATTTCATTCTTTGTATAGCTAGTATTCATATATATATATATATATATATATATATATATATATATATATATATATATATATATATATATCTCATATCCTCTTTATTCGTTCATCTGTTGATGGACACTGAGGTTGCTTCCCTATCTTGGCTATTATAAAAAGTGCTGCAATGAACATTGGGATACATATAGCTTTTCAAATTAGTGTCTTAATTTTGTTCAGATCTATACCCAGAAGTGGAATTTTGGGACCATATGTTAGTTCTATTACTAATATTTTGAGGAACTTCCAAACTGTTTTCCTATTTCTTATTTTAAATTTTTATTATTTTTATTTCTTAGTAGTAATGCATTGGTTTGATTTTAACTACTCTATCAGAAAGGGAATAGGAAGTCCAAAAGAGCTTTGACTTTGGAGTCAGACAGATAAGGAATCATGTTCTATTATACTCCTTACTGGGAAAGTAACTTTATCTTTTTACAGATTAATATCCTTCATCTGTAATATGCCAAATGTAATATAAAATTAAACATGTGGCTCAGTAAAAAAAAAATTCCAAATAAATATCAAATTTCCTTCAGAATAAAATATTGAACAAAATGCATAAAATACCATCAAATAATAGTTTAAAATTTTGCATTTAAATAGGAGACAACTTTCAGGTAAGGAAATTGGATAAAACAATCCATTCTATGCACAAGGCAACAAAATGGACAAGTAATTTCTTAAAAAATACAACTTTTATAAATGCAAGTAGCTCCAAGTATCAAATGTTTGGACTAAAGGAGTGATGTAGAATTTTTTTTTTCCTAGTACCATGCTGCTATTTTCCAAATGGCAGATGAAGTACTACTATTAATAAGAATAATTCAGGGAAAAGACATGAATTAAGTATAGCAGTCAAATTCCATTACTCTTCAACTTCTCTGAAAATGATCTGTATTCTTATCGGTATTACTATCCTATTGAAACACCATTCACTTTTCACTGAAAATATAACCATGCTTGACTTTCATATTATTTTGATGAGAAATGAATATGAACAATATTACCATATGCCATGAAAAATCTCTTAACACATGTATGTGCATGGATCTGCTTTCTACTTTAACTAAAATGAATTTGACAAAAGCACTGTTGGATAAGACATGATTTGATCTATTTCTATTTATATAATAATGTCACCACTCACATGACACATGCAAACACTGATATATAGCTATAAAAAGACTAATAAAAGAGACATTTGTTTTCTTTAAATTTGGGATAGAAACATAATATATTCTGAATCATTTCTATTTTGAATAAACATTATATAAGTTTGGCATTCTTTCATGGTGCTGACAAAGGAAATATAATTATTTAAATAATTGTATAATAAATAAGTAAATTAGAGAAAGAATTTAATTCATTGAAAGCTCTTGATTTTATTGAGTACTTATGAGTATTAAGTCTAAAATTTAATTTAATGTTCTTTTTCACAGTAATAGAACTAATAACAGAAGATTTTATACCATCAATAAAAATCAGTTTTATTAAGTGGAAATAAAGATACTTTACACTATAATATTGATGAGGCAATTCTGAAAATGTCTTGTTTTTAATTTTTTTTCTTTATGTATAAAAAAACATCAGAGCATGGGATTTATGACATTAAGGCACTTTCAATTAATTCATTTGAATAGTCAAATGATCATTCTTTTCATCTATATTTGTATCTATGTACCACTACAACCTCTTATAACTGTTTTAAATTGCATCATTTTAAATATGACTGCCCTTCATATAGTTCATAAATTCATCTATAATTGCCACATTCAAAAGTGAAGGGAGGCCACTCTATGCCATCTCATTTTCTCTGACTTCAGATTTGAACCTTTTCCATTTTTGTGTGTGATTTCCCAGAGCCATCTCCAAGTACCATTATTAAGCTGTTTTTCTAGTTAGTTTACTTACTTGTTTGTTTATTTATAGGTAAAGGAGTTACACCTCAAATGGATACAATTCTGAGAACATGAACTTGAACTCAAGAGTGCCATCATCACTGATCACCTGACATGTTGCTTAGCATATTCTGAGTTTTTCTTCACTTTCATGGAGGGATTACTTGTGGGAATTTTTTGTCTTTATATGACATAAATTATGAAATAATTAGCTCTTTTTATGAGAAATTGTGGTCCTTTCTCAGCTATGTCACTAGTGAGGAAAAACTAAAGAATGAGTATGACATAATCCTTTATGAAATTTTCTTCTTTTATATTCATAATTCCTCAACTTCTAATTGTCCTCTAAATTCAGGCCAATCTATAGCACAGGCTGATTCGTGCATTTCTCCTCAGTTTGAGGAGAGCTACTATTCTAATGTCATAGAATTTCTTGTATCTGAAATGTCTCTCAAGTTTACATTTTAACTGCAAATTTAATCAATAGTCATTTTATAGTTCTAGTTGTTCATGATCCCAAATATAACAAACATTGCATGTGTACAGTAATCCTTTCTGCAAGAGATTCTTGTCAGTACAATTAGTATTATTCCTGTCCTACTGTAGTTTTGGTGAGGGTTCATTAGACTTACTGTTTTGATGAGAAAAGAAAACCCTTCAGAGTACGTAGTACCTAAGATGTTCTTTCTGCCACTCCTTCTGGCATTTACTTACCTGCACCAGGGTTCTATTTAAATCAACTTATATGTGCTAATATAAGCTCTACAGCAGCAAGACATTCATACTGCTCAGAGCCAGATCTCCAGGACCTAGAAGAGTGCCTATTTATAGCAGAAACTTAAGGAGTTGTTGCTGATGAATAATTGTAGCACTTGTGAATTGATAATTGATTCTTTATGACAAATCTTCCATTGATATTTAAGAGAAGATATTTTGTCTAGCACTTCAAATAACATGAAATGATTATTCACCTTCCTTACAGCTGGAATACCAAGTAACAAGGAAGAAATTAGTCACCAAAAGTCAACTTTAGTGCATGAAATACTTGGCTTGTGTGTATTTAGTTTTAGAGAACCAGTGGTGTACATTTGGGTTTTCTGTTATCAAACTATATTAATTCCAAACATTGTAATGGTTCATTTAGTTTATTTCATTACACAAAAAAATTGAGCCTGTGGAGTTTTCAATTAGCTCAAGTCTCTTTCTGCAATGTGTTGGTTTGAAAACATATCAAGCAACATCTGATGGAAAGTTTTCTCCAAACCATTTTAGACTTTTTAGAATTCCAAGGTCACTTTTTTTAACAATACTAAGAAAGCAAGTTGGATAACATAAAGGAAAGAGATTTCAGTGTTTCCTTTGATTTTTGTGATTTTGAGAAAGAAAAAGGGAATGGGTCAAAGGAAAGAAGAAATGTCATCTTGAGGTGACTCTGGTTTTTAAAATGAGATAAAACTAGCCATCTCCCAAGTGGCATGGTCTCTTTATACTAAAATATGATCCAAGCAGCTGAGGTCAGAGAAGAGCTTAAGAAGGCAACAGACATGAGTTTTTTCTGGTGTTGCAGGTGCTATCCGACTAGGTAAGGAAACAGCAGCTGAGCTTTCAGTAGTAATTTAGACTAAAATTTAAAAAAAATTAAGAGATCATGTGGATGTGTGTGCGTTTAATATCTCTTGCACAATATTCCAGTCTGTTGCAATGTCACAGAAGTATGTCCCTGCTTCTAAGAGGGTTAACCCTATTATTCATACTGATATATTCTCTAAACCACATAAAAAGAACCATTGCTCCTTGAGGTAGAAAAAAAAAATTGCTCACTAAACTAACTTTGTCACCGTACTTCTTATTACTTCCTTGCTTTCTTTTGTATTCACCTAGCCTATATTAGGTTTTATTTCATTCCTTTTCTTCTCTTAGGTTTCACAAATTTTTCTACTCTTATTCATGCCTTCATCATATTATTTTCTTTTCCCTTTCTTCCTTTTTTCCTGTCAATTTTATTTTCCCCTCTTTTCAACTTTTTTTCCATTTTTCCAATTTTTCCCAGATTTTATCATATTCATTTTCAAAAATTTCCACTTTGTTATTTTTTATCTCTTGCCCTTCTAAGACACTCAGGAGTACCAGTTAAATAGAATCAGAACATATTATATACATTCTCTAGAGGAGAAGCAAACTGTTGAATAAGGAAGTGGTTGAATTTAGCAGTGAAATTAACGAGGGATGCAAAAATAATGAGGTAGGCAAACAATGCATCTTCTCCTTTACCAAGCATCTTTACATCCCTGCCTTTCAAGCCCAGCATAATCTTGCATTCTTTTAACTTGCCAAATGTTATTTGGCAATTGATTACCAATCTGAGGCCATATGTGTATATATATATATATAGATATAGATATAGATATAGATATAGATATATATACATACATACATACATATATATAAAATCTTTCATCCTAAGAATCTGGTAAACTGTATATTAATGAAGGAGTATTTATTGCCTTTGTTTTTTGTACAGACAAGTTTTGTTCTTCAAATTACCAAAATAGAACTTGAACTGGATGGACACTTACTACTTTAGAGTATAGTTTCACTTTTTCAAATGACCTTTGCAAAACAACTCTTCAAGACTACTGCTTATCCTTTGACCTCTACCCTTTGTAATCACTAACTTTCTTCATGCATCAATTATAATTATTCCTTTGTAAACACTTTTGTATACCTCTTTTTTCTTCCAGTTTTATTAAGATATAATTGACATCGAGCACTTTATACGTTTAAGGTGTACAGCATAATGATTCTTGAATGGTCTTTCTTTTTGCTTTCTCCTTTACATTCACCTAAAGAAGAAACAACAACAACAGCTGTGGTTAGAGCCAATTATCCACTTACTCTATATACCTGCATCCATGGGGCTGAATTCATTTGGAAAAAACTTGTAGCTTTGATGATTGGATACACTTTAATGTTCTGAGCACAACTTCCAAAATAAACATAAAATTGACTTGAAATTCTATCACATTTTCTGAGTTTGGTGGCTCTCCCACTCACCAAAAGTATGTTCTTCTCTCCTCAAATATCCATTAACTCTCTATATTCTCCTGCTCCTCAACAAAAATGTCACCTCTCCTTAGACCCCTTCTTCCTCCATCAATTAAAGTAGGTTCTTCACCACCTGCTGCCGAGTCATAGTAAATTTACATTTTAGACCAGAAATGAAGAGTCTGATATTATCTCACTCATCTATTTGCTTAATTGTAATTGCCTGTCTTCTTCTCAGGTCTTTGACATGCTGTGTGTGTAATCTCTTTCAAGCCTCAGAATAACCATATGATCTTGAATTTATTATCCCTATTTTCCAGGTGAAGAAAAGGAACTATAAGATCAGAGATAGAATTTAAACCTAGCACTGATTTTATAACATTTTAGTGTACTGTAATATTTCTTCCCAGATAACCCACTAATGAATTGCAGTGTCTTAAAGTTTCTACATTGAGTAATACTAAAATATACAGCTTATACTATTAGGTAATTTTATCATCAAGTGAAATTATTAAAAGCAGTTGGTACATTACAGAGACATTATTTCTCTTTAAGGTATAAAAAATAAGCTAAACACAAAATGTCCTTGAAAAGTTCTCACAGTCTCACAAAGCTAATTCAAAATATAATAGCCCCTCTGCAGAATGTTATCAAAAAAATATTGAGAAAAAAATTATATGTGGATACTTAAGGAGAGAGAACAGACTAAAAAGAAAGGGCCTAAATCTTAACTTTGAGTAGCTTCAACATTTAGTAAGACAGTAGATGAATGAATTATGAAACAATCATCAGTACATGATAGGTATTCTTATTTTTATGTTCTGTAGAGAATTCAAGTACAAAATCAATAGGATCTTTAAACTGTAGTTACATACCTGATCAATTTTAGTAATTTTTCCAAAGATATTTTTCTGTTAGCAAGTTCACTAAAATTAAAAAGTCATTCTATAATGTATTGCCTAAACATATGCTATCAAAATATAGTTACAAGGCTGAGGGAAGTGTTTCAGTATTATTTAAGAATGGTTCACCATCTATGTTAAAAAAGACCTTTATTCTAATACATTAAAATAGAGAAATATCTTGTATGTATGTACAACTCAGGAATTCAGTAATTCTTACATTCAAAAAGCAGTGGCATTAAATTTCTTTTTGATTAGAAATGAAAAAGGAGAATTTACAACTGACACCACAGATATACAAAGGATCATAAAAGACTACTACAAACCACTATATGCCAATAAAATGGATAACACCAAAGAAATGGACAGATTCTTAGAAAGGTATAACCTTCTAAGACTGAACCAGGAAGAAATAGAAAATATGAACAGACCATTCATTAGTACTGAAATTGAAACAGTGATTTAAAAACTTCCAACAAACAAAAGTCCAGCACCAGATGGCTTCACAGGCAAATTCTGTGAAGAGAAGAGTTAAAACTTATCCTTCTGAAACTCTTCCAAAAAACTGCAGAGGAAAGAACACCCCCAAGCTCATTCTATGAGGCCACCATCACCCTGATACCAAAACCAGACAAAGACAGCACAAAAAAAGAAAATTACCAGTATCAGTATCAGGCCAGTATCACTGATGAACATAGATGCAAAAAATACTCAGCAAAATATTAGCAAACTGAATCCAACAATACATTAAAAAGATCATCCACCATAATCAAGTGGAATTTATCCCAAGGATACAAGGACTCTTCACTATCTGCAAATCAATCAGTGTGATACAACACATTAACAAACTGAAGAATTAAAACCATATGATCATCTCAATTGATGCAGAAAAAGCTTTTGACAAAATTATGATGAGCTCTCTGGAAAGTGGGAAAAGAGGAAACTTACCACAATGTAATAAAGTCCATATAGGATAAACCCACAGCTAACATCATTCTCAACAGTGAAAAGTTAAAAGCATTCCCTCTAAGATCAGGAACAAGGCAAGGATGTCCACTATCACTTTTATTTAACATTATTTTGGAAGGTCTAGCTATGGCAATCACAGAAGAAAAAGAAATAAAAGTAATCCAAACTGGAAAAGAAGAAGTAAAACTGTCTCTGTTTGCAGATGACATGATACTATACATAGAATATCCTAAAGAGGTTACCAGAAAACTATTATACTAGAGCTCATCAATGAATTTGGTAAAGTTGTAGGATACAACATGAATACACAGAAATCTCTTGCATTCCTACACACTAACAACAAAAGATTAGAAAGAGAAATCAAGGAAAAATTCCCATTTACCACTGCATTGAAGAGAATAAAATACCTAGGAATAAACCTACCTAAGGAGACAAAAGACCTCTACTCTGATAACAATAAGATGCTGATGAAAGAAGTCGGAGAGGACAAAAACAGATGGACGGATATACTATGTTCTTGGACTGGAAGAATCAATATTGTGGAAATGAAAATACTACCCCAGGCAATCTACAGAGTCAATGCAATCCCTATCAAACTACCAATGGCATTTTCACAGAACTAGAACAAAAAATTCTGAAATTTATATGGAAACACAAAAGACCTTGAATAGACAAAGTAATCCTGAGAAAGAAAAATGGAGCTGGAGGAATCATGTTCCCTGACTTCACACTATCCTACAAAGCTACAGTAATCAAAACTGTATTGTACTGGCACTAAAACAGAAATATAGATCCATGGAACAGGATAGGTAGTTCAGAAATAAACTCATGTACCTATGGTCAACTAATCTATGACAAAGGAGGTAAGAATACACAATGGAGAGAAGACAGTCTCTTCAATAGTTGTGTTGGGAAAACTGGAGAGCTACATGTAAAAAAATGAAATTACAACACTCCTTAACACCATGCACAAAAGTAAACTCAAAATGCATCAAAGACCTAAATGTAAAGCCAGACAGTATAAAACTCGGAGAGGAAAACATAGGCAGAACACTCTTTGACATAAATTGCAGAAATATCTTTTTTAAGCTACCTCATAGACTAATGAAAATAAAAACAAAAATAAACAAATGGGACCTAATTAAACTTAAAAGCTTCTGCACAGCAAAGGAAACCATAAACAAATGGAGAAAATATTTACAAATGAAGCGACTGACAAAGGATTAATTTCTAAAATATACAAACAGCACATGCAGCTCTATGTCAAAAAAAACAAACAACCCAATCAAAAAATGGGCAGAAGATCTAAATAGACATTTCTCCAAAGAAGACATACAGATGGCCAAAAGCACATAAAAAGATGCTCAACATCACTAATTATCAGTGAATTGCAAATCAAAACTACAACGAAGTATCACCTCACACTGGTCAGAACGACCATTACCAAAATGTCTACAAACAGGAATTCCAGACTTGGGTATCTTCCCTCCTCTGTCACTAAGCTGCCCCAGAGCCCAATGGGAGGGTGACCTCACTGAGGCTGGTGGCTCTGGAGGGACCCCACCGGCTGAAGCTGCAATCGTCCTTGGGACCACAGGCCAGTTGTTTCAGTAAGTAACTTAAAGATAAAATGGAAAAACAAGGAGGTTTGTGCCTGAGATCATGTTGATGCGAAACCAGGGATGGTCACCATGGGCCACTTCCTTGAAACCTGGATCTTAAAGGCCACATTTACTCATAAAAAGAAAGGATTTTTCCATTTGGAGGTCAACATGTCAGAGTACATTTCCTGAAATTGGAGCCGGTTCCAGGGAAGTTGTATATCTCTCGAAGTACAGCTGTAAAGCATCTCTGTCAAACACCAGTCTATAGATGAGGAATTAGACATAGAGGCACAGAGAGGTTAAGTTGTTTGCTCAAAGTCACATAGACACCATGTGGCTGACAGGGTTTTGGTGCTCTGGCTGGCTGTCAGGCCTGAGTCTCTGAGGTGGGAGAGCCAACTTAAGGACATTGGACCACCAGAGATCTCCAGACCCCAAGTAATATCGATCAGCAAAAGCTCACCCAGAGATCTCCATCTCAAAGCTAAGACCCAACTCCACTCAACGACCAGCAAGCTACAGCGCTGGACACCCCATGCCAAACAACTAGCAAGACAGGAACACAACCCCACTCATTAACAGAGAGGCTGCCTAAAATCATAAGAAGTTCACAGACAACTGAAAACATATCACTGGACGCAGTCCTTCCCACCAGAAAGACATGATCCATCCTCATCCACCAGAACACAGGCACCAGTCCCCTCCACCAGGAAGCCTAAACAACTTAGTGAAAAAACCTAAGTCACTGGGGACAGACACTAAAAACAATGGGAACTACAAACCTGCAGCCTGTGAGAAGGAGACCCCACACAGTCAGTTAAGCAAAATGAGAAGACAGAGAAATACACAGCAGATGAAGGAGCAAAGTAAAAACTCACCAGACCAAACAAATGCAGAGGAAAAAGACAGTCTACCTGAAAAAAGAATTCAGAGTAATGATAGCAAACATGTTACAAAATTTTGGAAATAGAATGAAGGAAATAAAAGCAATGTTTAACAAGGACCTAGAAGAACTAAAGAACAAACAAACAATGATGAACAACACAATAAATGAAATTAAAAATTCTCTAGAAGGAATCAATTGCAGAATAACTGAGGCAGAAGAACGGATAAGTGACCTGGAAGAAAAAATAGTGGAAATAACTACCACAGAGCAGAATAAAGAAAAAAGAATAAGAAGAATTGAGGACAGTCTCAGAGACCTCTGGGACAACATTAAACACACCAACATTTGAATTACAGGGGTCCCACAAGAAGAGAAAAAGAAAAGAACTGAGAAAATATTTGAAGAGATTATAATTGAAAACTTCCCTGATATAGGAAAGGAAATAGTCAATCAAGTCCAGGAAGTACAGAGAGTCCCATACAGGATAAATCCAAGGAGAAACACAACAAGAGACATATTAATCAAACTATCAAAAACTAAATTCAAAGAAAAAATATTAAAAGCACCAAAGGAAAAGCAACAAATAACATGCAAGGGAATCCTCATAAGGTTACCAGCTGATCTTTCAGCAGAAACTCTGCAAGCCAGAAGGCAGTGGCAGGACATATTTAAAGTGATTAAAGGGAGAAACCTACAACCAAGATTACTCTAACAAACAAGGACCTCATTCACATTTGATGGAGAAATTAAAACCTTTACAGACAAGCAAAAGCTAAGAGAATTCAGCACCACTAAACCAGCTTTACAACAAATGCTAAAGGAACTTCTCCAGGCAGGAAACAAAAGTGAAGGAAAAGACCTACAATAACAAACCCGGAACAACTAAGAAAATGATAATAGGAACATACATATTGATAATTACCTTAAATGTAAATGTCTTAAATGGTCCAACCAAAAGACACAGACTGGCTGAATGCATACAAAAACAGGACTGAATATATGCTATCTACAAGAGACCCCCTTCACACCTAGGGACACATACAGACTGAAAGTGAGGGGATGGAAAAAGATATTCCATGCAAATGGAAATCAAAAGAAAGCTGGAGTAGCAATTCTCATATCAGACAAAATAGACTTGAAAATAAAGACTACTACAATAGACAGAGAAGGACACTACATAATGATCAAGGGATCAATCCAAGAAGAAGATATAACAATTGTAAAATTTATGCACCTTACATAGGAGCATCTTAATACATACAGCAAATGTTAACAGCCATAAAATGGGAAATCGACAATAACACAACAATAGTAGGGGACTTCAATATCCCACTTTCATGAATGCACAGATCAACCAAAATGAAGATTAAGTAAACACAAATGTTAAGTGACACATTAAACAAGATGGACTTAATTGGTATTTATAGGACATTCCATCCAACAACACCAGAATATCCTTTCTTTTCAAGCGCTCATGGAACATTCCCTAGGATAGATTATATCTTTGATCACATATAAAGCCTAAATTTAAGAATATTGAAATAGTATCAAGTATTTTTTCTGACCACAATGCTATGACACTAGATATCAGTTACAGGAAAAACACTGTAAAAAATGCAAACACATGAAGGCTAAACAATACACTAGTAAATAACCAAGAGATCACTGAAGAAATCAAAGAGGAAATCAAAAAATACCTAGAAACAAGTGACAATGAAACATGACAACCCAAAATGTATGGGATGCAGCAAAAGCAGTTTCAACAGGGAAGTTTATAGCAATACAATCCAAACTCAAGAAACAAGAAAAATCTCAAATAAACAACCTAACCTTACACCTAAAGCAATTAGAGAAAGAAGAACAAAAAACCCCAAAGTTAGCAGAAGGAAAAAATTCATAAAGATCAGATCAGAAATAAATGAAAAATAAATGAAGGAAATGATAGCAAAGATCAAGAAAACTAAAAGATTGTTTTTTGAGAAGAAATACAAAATTGATAAACCATTAGCCAGATTCATCAATAAAAAAAGGGAAAAGACTCAAATCAACAGAACAAGAAATGAAAAAGGAGAAGTAACAACTAACACTGCAGAAATACAAAGGATCATGAGAGATTACTACAAGCAACTCTATGCCAATAAAATGGACAACCTGGAAGAAATGGACAAATTCTTAGAAAAACACAACCTTCTGACATTGAACCAGGAAAAAAATAGAAAAATATGAACAGACCAATCACAAGTAATGAAATTGAAACTGTGATTAAAAATCTTCCATCAAACAAAAGCCCAAGGCCAGATGGCTTCATAGGTGAATTCTATCAAACATTTAGAGAAGAGCTAACACCTATCCTTCTCAAACTCTTCCAAATATAGCAGAGGGAGAAACACTCCCAAAATCATTCTACGAAGCCACCTTCACACTGATACCAAAACCAGACAAAGATGTCACAAATAAAAAAAACTATAGGCCAATGTCACTAATGAACATAGAGGCAAAAATCCTCAACAAAATACTAGCAAACAGAATCCAACAGCATGTTAAAAGGATCATACTCTATGATCAACTGGGGTTTATCCCAGGAATGCAAGGATTCTTTACCATATTCAAATCAATCAATGTGATGCACAATATTAAAAAACTGAAGGATAAAAACCATATGATCATCTCAACAGACACAGAAAAAGCTTTTGACAAAATTCAACACCCATTTATGATAAAAAAAAAACCCTCCAGAAAGTAGGCATAGAAGGAACATACCTCAACATAATAAAGGCCAAATATGACAAACCCACAGTCAACATCCTTCTCAATGGTGAAAAACTGAAATCATTTCCACTAAGATCAGGTGCAAGACAAGGTTGCTCACTCTCACCACTGTTATTCAACATAGTTTTGGAAGTTTTAGCCACAACAATCAGAGACAAAAAAGAAATAAATGGAATCCAAATTTGAAAAGAAGATAATCTGTCACTGTTTTCAGATGACATGATACTATACATAGAGAATCCTAAAGATGCTACCAGAAAACTACAGAATTAATCAATGAATGTGGTAAAGTAGCAGGGTACAAAATTAATGCACAGAAATCTCTTGCATTCCTATGTACTAATGATGAGAAATCTGAAAGATAAATTAAGGACACATTGCCATTTACCATTGCAACAAAAAGATTAAAATACCTAGGAATATACCTATCTAAGGAGCCAAAGTTCTGTATGTAGAAAACTATAAGACACTTATGAAAGAAATTAAAGATGATACAAACAGATGGAGGGATATACCATGTTCTTGGGTTGGAAAAATCAACATTGTGAAAATGACTATACTACCCAAAACAATCTACAGATTCAGCGCAATCTGTATCAAGCTACCAATGGAAATTTTCACAGAACTAGAACAAAAATTTCACAATTTGTATGGAAACACAAAAGACCCCAAATAGCCAAAGCATTCTTGAGAAAGAAAAATGGAGCTGGAAGAATCAGGCCCCCTGACTTCAGACGATAGTACAAAGTTATAATAATCAAGACATTATGGTACTGGCACAAAAATAGAAATATATATCAGTGGAACAGAATAGAAAGCCCAGAGATAAACCCATGCACAAATGATCACCTTATCTTTGATATGGGAGGCAAAAATATACAATGGAGGTTTTCCCGGTGGCTCAGTGGTTGTGAGTCCGCCTGCCAGTGCAGGGTATACGGGTTCGTGCCCCGGTCTGGGAGGATCCCGCGTGCCGCGGAGCAGCTGGGCCCGTGAGCCATGGCCGCTGGGCCTGTGCGTCCGGAGCCTGTGCTCCGCAATGGGAGAGGCCACAGCAGTGAGAGGCCTGCATACCCCCCCCTAAAATATATATATATATATATATACAATGGAGAAAAGACAACCTCTTCAATAAATGGTGCTGGGAAAACTGGACAGCTACATGTGAAAGAATGAAATTAGAACACTCCCTAACACCATACACAAAAATAAACTCAAAATGGATTAAAGACCTAAATATAAGGTCAGACACTATAAAACGCTTAGAGGAAAACATAGGAAGAACACTGTATGACATAAATCACAGCAAGATCCTTTTTGACCCACCTCCTAGAGAAATGGAAGTAAAAACAAAAATAAACAAATGGGATCTAATGAAACTTAAAAGCTTTTGTGGAACAAAGGAAACCATAAGTAAGATGAAAAAACAACCCTCAGAATGGGAGAGAATATTTGCAAACAAAGCAACTGACAAAGGATTAATCTCCAAAATATACAAGGAGCTCATGCAGCTCAATATCAAAAAAACAAACAACCCAATCCAAAAATGGGCAGAAGACCTAAATAGACATTTCTCCAAAGAAGATATACAGATTGGCAACAAAAATAGAATCACAGATGTAGAAAACAATCATGTTTATCAGGGGGGAAAGCGGGGGGGAGGGATAAATTGGGAGATTGGGATTGACATACTGCTATATATAAAATATCAGTAGATAACTAATAAGGACGTACTATATAGCACTGGGAACTCTACTCAATACTCTGTAATGACAATATGGGAAAGAATCTAAAAAACAGTAGATGTATGTATATATATATAACTGATACACTTTGCTGTACAGCAGAAACTAAATACAACATTGTAGGTCAACTATATTCCAATAAAATTTTTTTAAATAGCAAAAAAAAATAAAGTTCCTTTTGAGGAAATCAATGTTTTAACATATAATATTCTCATATATAATAATCTCTTGTGAACCTAATAGTTGTAGATTCATCTAAATTTATTTAAAAATTACATACTAAAACACTTGGTTTAATTTCAGATGACAAGATTTTTGATCTGGACACAGTGACTAAATATATAAGTATAAATTGGTTACTTAGTCTTTCTGGGCTTCAATTTCTTCATTGGTAATATCAAGTTAATAATACCTACTTTATAGAATTGGGAAAATTGGATGAGATAGTACTTGTGAGAACAACCAGCACAGAGTCAGACTCATATACAAAGACTAATATTCAGTTTGAAAGCTCTCCCTGATTAATTTCTGTCAGCTCTATATATTGTTGAAATGCATCAACATTTTTGAAATAGTTTTCTTTCCATCTGTTGATTTCTCCTGGGAAGATATGAAACATATTACTGATCATTTTACAGAATTTGCAGAACGTATTACATTTGTAATTATCTTAATAAAGCTTCCTACTTCACAAACAAATACTGCAATGGCTGGCTTCTACCCAGACTAAATGTTGTGGCTAAACAAACTAAAAACAGTGAGTAAGTTCAATATCGAAGGAAGGAAAATCAAGCCCATAGGTAGGGTATTGTGTAAATACTAAACAAATATAGAAGACAGCTGGATTTAATTAAATCTGAGAGTCACACTTTGATCTAAAATGCTCCATACAGACTGAGCAGGCTGATTGGATCAATCATGGCTCTTACTTTTGATTAAATTTAACTTCTCTACATAGATACAATTGAAAACAATCAATACAGGTAAAATAGGGACAATTAACACATAGGTGACCAAAGTTTCATGCTTATACATATAGATACAATATTATTCACCCTGACAATAAGCTTAAGCTTACAACTTTAATTTATAGCTTGCATATTTTATATAGCAATAAAAGGAACATTCACGGCAGACATAAATTTTATCAATAGTAGCAGCAAATCATCTGAGAAACAAACGTGAGGTCCCAAACTCCACTATGATGGACACAAAAGGATTAGCTGTCCATCACCTATTTTTAACGTCTTCTTTTCCTCTTATCTATACATTTCCCATGGATGCTCTTTGTAAGTAAAAGTTGATCTGCTACTCTCTTCCAGGGAGTGGGGAGTGGGGTGTGCATATTCTGACTTAAACCAAGCCACTTGGTGTATATTTCCTTGAATTTTTCACTGAGAAGCAGAGAAAGTCTGGTCATTCTCTCTATGTTGGCTGAGCATGGGTTTGATGGATTAGTCAGATGCCTGGTAATAAAAAATTTCCAAATCTTATTTAACAAATTAAAGATATATGTTCACTCACATCAAAGTCATTGTTTTTAAGTTGTTGTGGCTCAGGGAGCAGGCAAGTTTCCTATTTTCACATGTAGTATATATTCCTAGAATCTTTCTTCCTTCCCAGGATCTTTCATATGTATGTTTAAGACTGCCTTGGTGGCATCTTGCTGATAGCTGGAAGTAAAGTCAGAAAGACTTTAAGTAGATACTCCCATCATTACCTGTCTAAGCCTTTATGTTATATCTGACTTGTGTTCATAGCCCAGTGGTGAGAATTAGCCACATGATCTTACCAAGATATAAGGGAGACTGGACAATGTTTAACAGTGAGGCAGAGAGAAGAAAAGTGTTTGCTGAATATCTAACCCATTTCTACTACAGAACATACAACTTGAATATTCTTGGTGGATATGTTTCCCACAAGGTGTTAAATAAATAAAACTGACACACTGCAAAATCAGGGAACAGTCCAAAAAGACTGCTCTCACTTGTGATAACAATTGCAAGTTCAGGGGTACTCCAAACTATTCTTTTCTTTTCTTTTTTTTTTTTTTTTTTTTTCAGTATGCGGGCCTCTCACTGTTATGGCCTCTCCCTTTGCGGACGTGCAGGCTCAGTGGCCACAGCTCATGGGCCTAGCCGCTCCACGGCATGTGGGATCTTCCTGGACCGGAGCACGAACCCGTGTCCCCTGCATTGGCAGGCGGACTCTCAACCACTGCGCCACCAGGGAAGCCCCCCAAACTATTCTTATGTTTAATAATTTTCTAGAAAAACTTGCAGTGATCACTGAAAGCTGTTATAATCATAGTTAAGGTTTCTTATAGCTAAAAGATAAATGTTTCAGTCAGCCAAAGGAAGAGGCAGATAGGGCAATGTCCAGAAAAGTTCCAAATGTAGATCTTCTATGTTTGGAGTCAGGGACAGTTATAGGTCCCTGATATTAATGTATGATAATATGGACAGAATATTGCCAACTAGAGAAGCTTACCTGAAATTTGAGTCTAGAGTCTTTATTGGGACTCAATCACATAAGCAAGGTAGACTTTTCAAGTGAGTAATCTCAGCCTCCAGTCCTTCAGGAGGTCAAGCTCATACCATGTGAACCAAAGCCTTCACCTTAAACCATATCATTAGATCATTGCCAGTATCATTCTAAATTACCTTGTTAAAATGACGAAGTGACCCAAGCCCACAGGCAAATAAAATTACTCTAACAAGCACTTTCCAAAGGCTAGAGATCACCTCCCAGAACCCAAGGGCAAAGGCCAAACCACTCTTTGGGGCAAGTTAAATTCTTTACTATACACATATAAACACAGCTTTAATATTAAAAAGAGAGAGATTAGTGACAGTATGTAAGCTCCTATTTCCAAACTTTCCTAAAATCCAAACTTCTTTCCACTGTTTATTTCAACCATTCTTTTAAATTGGTAATGCCATACATTCCTTCATTTAGTCATGTTTGCACATCTCAAGCTAGGTATTGCATGTGTCTTATCTAAGCTCTTATGTTTACCAATACACTTTTGTTTCATGGTCATAAAAATAAGTGGTTTCTGTAACACCAGCTCTACCAATTCAAATAATTGGCATGACAACCACAATGATAAGAGAGAAAAAGTAATTTCCAAGGCATGGGATGTACTGAAGGAAGCAAAAACCTGATTATGAGAAAACCTTAATACTTCAGGTAAGGAGGGCTGGAGAAAGGTTAGTAACATTTTATAAAGTACTTTCTCTATGGTAGTGATTTTATATAAAATTATTTTATTTAAAATTCACAACAGCCACTGACTTCTAATACCTTTATTTAACAGAGAGAACATTGATATTACACAAGACCTTGGAAATCTGCATAGGCCATTGAATTAATTTGCAAGCAATGGCAAAATATTTCAACAGTGTTCTTTTTGGCTAACAAATCCTGCTATATTGCTATGTAATGTTGCTTTTAAAGAAACATTTACTATCCAGCCTATAACTTTGGAATTATTTTTTCAAAATCATGAAAATAGAAAATATAGAAAAATCATTTTTAATTCCAGGTACAATTAGTAGAACACTTAAATTTGAACAAAATCAACTAAATATATTGAAAATTTGATAGTGTTTCTCTTTTTTAACAAGGGTAGCATTTATCTATTAGGATCAACACCAATTTTTTATAATAGATTTGTTTCTCATTTTAATACTATATAAGTATGAAGTTAATTCTCTTCCTCAGTTTTCACATTTGCATAATGGGAATGGTAACAGTGTTTGGAAGATTAAATGAATTGAAATATGTAAAGCTCTTATAAGCGTTACCAGCATATAGTGAGCCTTATATTGTGCTTAATCATTATTATAACTATGATTATATTACTTTTTTCTATTTTGTATAAATATATCAATAAAATTTCAGAGTCTCTAAAGTTTCCTCTATTTTTTCATGGACATCTTGTCATTTACATTCTAAATTTGCAACTTAAGAGTATTTTCTGACAGCAATTGCTCACAAAGTGTGCAAATTCACAAAGACTATTTTGACAAAGAACTGGTGTCATATCGTAAAATCAGCAACAATAATGTTTTAAGTAATGATTTAAATTCTCTATGATCAGTTTGACTTTACATGAAGACACAAACATAAAACTAGGGGAAATTTTTTTGAAATATAATAAAATATGAAGCTAATAACATGAAAGAAATGCCTGAAATAAATAGAACAATTAAACTGTGTAGGAAAGTCAGTAATGTTTGTTTATGTTAAGCTAAATCTTTTTTAATAGCATATAATGGAACGTTAAGAAATAAGACAAAGTTAGTTTAATAAATTTGCAAACATAAAAATAAAAGTCATTAAGATAAAGTTCAAATTGTATGACAGGAATAGACTGAATAAAATACACTTAATCATATGGTCGATTGATATATCAGTGGAGGTTGATAGTAAGGGGCAATATAATTTGAAAGTAAATTGTTTATAATAAGAAAGTGTTAACTTTTTTTTTTTTGGTTGCGTTGGGTCTTCATTGCTGCGTGCAGACTTTCTCTCTAGTTGAGGTGATTGGGGGCTACTCTGTTTTGGTGTGCGGGCTTCTCATTGTGGTGTCTTCTCTTGTTGAGGCACTTGGGCTCTAGGGCACACGGGTTTCAGTAGTTGTGGCTTGCGGGCTTTAGAGCACAAGCTCAGTAGTTGTGGCGCACGGGCTTAGTTGCCCTGCAGCATGTGGGCTTTTCCCAGACCAGGGATCGAATGGTGTCCCCTGCATTGGGAGGCAGATTCTTAACCTCTGTACCACTAGGGAAGTCCCCAAGAAAGTGTTAATTTTTAATGAGCTGATCTCTTTGAAGGGACTAAAAATTAAGACAGATTTGCAGAGTTTTTATCTATGTTTTTCTTTATGCTTCGACGGTATGACTGATATTTAAAATTTTTTTATTATGTAATATATTTTTTGTCTAAATAACTCAGAATACTTTAGTATATTTACATTAACCACACATTAGTTCTAAAGGGAAGTAAACAACTGACATAATTATTTAGAATATATTAATGCAAATTGCTTTATTTGCATACTTAGTTTTCAAAGAATCACATATACTTAATAGAAACTTTATATACCAAATCTGTTACTGCATTTTAACTAAGCTAACAAATAGCTTTTGAGCTCAACTCACCAGGGTATACTGGGGTAGGCCCACTGCTCAACAAAGAGCCCAGTTTGAGTCTTAGTATAGCTAATCAGGATGAAAATCATATTTCAGGGAGTACTGATTTCCTAGGGATTACAGGGCCTGTTCTTAAGAAAACAGTGACTCCAGGGAAACACTGAGAAATATAGAAAATGAGAGTTAAAAGAAATGGATTAGGAAAACTATAAACAAAGTGTCAGAAAGAACAGTCAGCTTCAAAATTGTCTGAAAAAAGGGCAATTAAGCACAGTAAGATTATTTTGAACATAGAATTAATAGGGAGTAATTTTTTTAAAAAAATCACTTAGTACAGTATTGAAGAGTAGAAAAGAAAGTGTTATATATAACATACATATTCCTTTCACGACTTTAGAAATAGAAGTAATTATTGAGAATTTATTCAATATTACTCTTACTTCCATTACCTTAGGAAAGAATGTTTACCAAGAAGAGCCTTTGTCAACTGTGCTAGAACTTGGAAGATCAAAAGGAGAATTCCAAAGACCCACCTCTGATTTCCAGCAGAATTATTTGGAATAACTGAACAAATCATCTTTTAGCAAGATAGTGACTTTTAAAAGACATATATATCAAATTTAAATAAGAAGAGAGGCAAGACCTCCAGGAGGAAGGAGAATATAAACAAAGAAAAGAAAAGAAGTCCCTTATGTATTTTATTTTAAGAAGTCAGAGTCTATCATTTATAATATTGTTAAGATTTGTCAAAGAAAATTTGCAGCAGACAAGTTAAACAGTCAAGGAAAACATTCAAGACTATTGCAATAGGGTCAAGACTATTGCAAGAGGAGAGAGGGACTGAATCAACCTCACTAAAACAAACACTGGGAGAGTTTTTCAGCACTAGGGTGAACTAGTGGAAAGTACTGGAGTACAGTAGGGGAGAGTTTGGTCAATGTGATTAGGTAATCTGTGTTTGCTAATTGACACTTCCTAGAAGTTAGGTTCCTACCTGTCCGGGGACTGGGAGACAGAGGCATTAACTTTCTTGATGATTACATTACAAAGGTGTGGCTTTCAGATCTTCCAGAAAGACAAGTTCTAAAGTAGAACTGGCAAGAGGCTGGGAGAAGATTTACCTCTTAAAGGAACAGGAGAAATAATTTATAATTACAAGTTTAAATGCTCTAAGAAGAGGGAGGTCAGGGGTCTGTAGTCTGGAAAAAACCTATCTAAAGCTTAGTCAAGCTGAGGGCAATGGCAAGGCTCTCTTAGTGAGAGTTATAGGTTCTTACCTCTGTCAATATATCTCATTAAATGATCCCACTCCTTTTGTATTACTCTTTTTTCTCTTTGTCATTTGGTTTTCTCTTGCCTTTGAGATATTGTAAGTGTTCTTTGTTTTCTCTTCTCAGTTCTTTCTTTTCTACTGGTGTTCAATCTTAGTGACTCCCCAAAGCCAGTCTATTTATCTAGTCACTGGTAGCTCTTACTCTTGATATTAAACATTAATTGCTTCACTAAGAATGTGTCTAGTATTCAAGCTTTTATTCAGACAAACATAAGACAATCAAAGACATTGAAACAACATTAGAAGAAAATTAAAGACATGAAAAACAATGGCAATAAAAACAACTGATCCCAGAACACAAAATCTTTAATGAATATCATCTCCTCTTTGACTGACATTAGATATTTCATATTCTACAGTATAGTTTTAATTATATGGGCTGCAGTACATAAAACTTTTCATAAGGATCCCACACAAATATATTGTAAACATTAAAGTACTTTTAAAATATATTGCCTTTTAGGTAAAGTTTTATTTTAAGTACTTTATGAAATAGTAAATATAAGTGTTTTATGTACCTACATTCAATCATTCAAGCACTGAAAACATAAACTTAGCATGTATATTTTAATACATATCATTAACGGGTAAGTGATAGATTTGTATTTTTAAAGTGCATTAGCAGTTTGATGACAGATTTATTTAAGGTTGGATGAAAACATTACATTTCCATGGCAACTCTAATCTTAAAATCTAGATAATCTCACATAGATTATAATGTTTGAAGATCTGTTTTAAGTATTCAACACATGTTAGTTTATAAACAGTAAGTAGAGATGTTGTAATAGAATATAAAACAATCAATCTGTGAAAAGAGAAAAATGATATAAAGAAAATTTAAATTTCCCAAATCAATGTCTGATATATTTTTATAAAAATTGATGAAAGAAGTGTTGTATTAATGGTTGGGAATATCAAAACTCAACAGATAATTTTTAAATAATTTCCTCCATACCATCCTATGCAAAAATATAAGTTAAATAATGTCACATTTATTTACACCTATTCATAGCATATGAGTAAGTTGATAGATATTATATGCACTATATTTTACATGTATAATTATAAACACTCCATTATTAAGGCAGGCAATCTTTATACAAATAATTCCTTTGTTCCAGAAATTGTATTTATACATTGGATACACTCTGAAATAGTTGAAAACTATTTTATATCAATAATAGAAATGGTAAAATTTCTAAAGACTGCATTTTTACTTATTGAGCAATAAAGAAGGGGGACATCTTATAAGGTCATGTCTTGTGAGGCATCTCACAAAGGTTACAGTCTATTTCTGTTATTGAAGTTTTGTGGAGATAAATACTTGTGCTCCTTTCAAAGTCCTAGATAGATAAGTATGTCTGTCAAGTTCTAGTCAGAATCTGAAAGAATAAAGCATGACACATTCTTTCAATGTATGCCCTCTATTTTCTTTTCTTTAAGTATTCTTTATGTGAAGCCTGGATGTAAACTGCATAGACATTCTCAACAGCTGACTATAGTCAGATTGCCAGTAACAGAACAATGCAACTATTTCTCCCTTTAACATTTGCACACATTTAGTAAAGCAAGCTCTACTTTCATAACTGTCTGATTCTAGAAAAATGGTTCTCAAAATATTGTTTATGACTAGTTATATAATAAGCAACTAAGATTAATATTAAAAATGTGGATTCTAGGCCCCCACTGGAGTCTTACTGAATCTTGAGGATAGGGCAAAGGAATTAGAATTTCTTTGTTAAGAAAAAATTGCAGAGTGTTGCTGTTGTTGTTATTCTATTTATTTATTTATTTATTTAATTTTTTAAGTTAAATTTTGATGGCACACAAATTTACACACGTTTCTTAAAAATGATTTCTCCAAATCATTTATTACATTTTAACCCCTTCCTATGGCAACTTATCATAGATGCATTATGCACAATGAGTAAAATACTGATTGATACTATTTGTTTCTCCTAGCTAAATGGACACTGGTTTAAAGACTTATTTTATTAATTGCTCCAGTTGAAAGAGCTCAGATTTTGAAACCCAGAAAAAAATAAAATAAAATCTCAGTTCTTCCCATATCAATTTTGATTTGGTAAATTAACTGAATCTCTTTAAACTTTAATATTCTTATTTTTGAAGTGGAAATTATATACCATAAATTGGACTTGTAATAGCATACTAAATAAATAGCAGAGAGTGTCATATATAATAGATACATATTAATAACTCACTATTTTTATTCACTGAGGAGTGAAAATTTTCCTTGTTCTCCTAGATTTCATGATTAATGGTAGAGTTTAGGGAAGGACACAGAGAGTTACACACCAAGCTATACTACATTAAAAGAAGCTGTTCAGTTGTTGCTATAAAATTCCATGGGCTCATAGAATGGAAGTGGAGTGATAACAATATATTTTATGTAAGTCACATATGATGTAACAATTAAATTTGATATTTGAGCCAGGCATCAGAGCCTTGATAGATGTGAACAATGGAGAAGGATGAAGGTGCTAAAGAACAGCATAAACTAAGCAAGAAGAGGTGAACAAATACATTATGCTTAAGAAGAAAGCTAAGTAGTTCAGTGTAACTGGAAGAAAAAGACATGTTAGGGAGTGGTAGACAACATTAAAAAGAATATAACATCCTAGGGATTCTTAGCTTTAAAATAGTGTAGGATTTTTTTAAATGATTTTATGCATGGAAGCTTCCAAATCTTAGCAGTATTTGAGAACTACAACTCTGGTGGCAGTGGGAAAGATGATATACAGTAGGAAAGACCTAAGGCAAATATGTAGCCTGAAACAGAATTCTGGATACCTCCCTTACTTTTAGCCCCACACCTATATTTCAGCTGATTTTAACATTTAAATAAATCCAGCATCTTTGTAATCTATTCTTCTTCACCAGTCCTACCAAGTGAATCTAAGTCAACATAAGTCATTTGAATGTAAACCAACTGGATATAGGCCTATTAAAATTAGACTTAGAATCAAGATTAAATTTAGCCTAATTTTAACACATTAGCCTTCTAATGGATACATCTGCATCTACTCTTCCTGTCTCTAATCATTCTTGCACTGCATCTGGTTGACTATTTGTAATATAAAATAATCATATCTCACACTCATACTCACCTACACACCAACAGCCACACATCCACAATAAACATCTATTTTAATATCACTCAGGGGTTCCCACTGCTCTTTAAATTGGTCTAAAGAAGTTTAAGTGAATTGACCCCTATGTAACTTTTCAGCCCTATCTTCTTGTCTTCAATGATCTGAAGGATTTTTCCTTCATTTCTCTCTTCTGCTTTCTCTTGAGTTATACTATCCTCTTCTCCATGCTCTAGCTTCTCCAACTTTTTCATTTCCTGAGTACCATCCATCTTTCTACAATACAGTATTTATAGCTATAATATTCTTTTTGCCAGGGACTGTTTTTCATCTCCTAACCTAATTGACTTCACTTTTATCACTCATATGTAAGCTAAACTTTCACTTTGTCAGAGAAGGCCTTGTTGCCCTAATTATGTCAAATGCTTCATTATAAAATTTAATATCAACATATATCCCTTCTTTGTAGTACTTTGTTTATTGTGATTTCCCATTTGTGTATGTAATCCATCACCTATACTAAACTATAAACTGTATGAGAGTTATTTTTAATTACCTCTATATAACAGGGCTAGCATGGTGCCTGACTCACAGTAGATATTAATAAATAATCATTGAATTAAAGTTTGAATAGTTGATAGAAAGTAGGAAGTAAATTAGGAAATCATTTTGTGTTCTAGGACAGAAAAACATTATGATCTAAACAAGAGTTTTTCAATGTAAGTAAGTGGAAAATATGGATAAATAAAATAAAATCCATAGGTCTTAGTAGTTGATCAGATATCAAGTGTGGGCAAATTATTGTTGCCATTTCTTTTGTTTTTTTTTTTTTTCCTCATTTTTTTTCTTTGATTCCTACAAATTCCTAAAGTTACTGGAGGCACATATAATGTGAATCTGGCCACTGTAAGTTCTTAATGTCAAATCACATTTAAGCTTCAGTGATGACCAACAGTGCCTCCATATAGTCCTAGTTCTATTTAACTCAGTAGATTTTCCAAACGTTTTCCTTTTTCCTCTAACTCTCTCAATACCATCTCCTTCCACTTCATGGAAACAAACGACATCAACCTTTCCATCTACCATTTTCAATAATTTTAAGTACCATCTAAACTTTATCCTACCTTTTCTTAGGGAAAAGACTATTCTCCATCCTCTAAGAGGGGAGTTGTAGTGCTTAGAGGTAAAATATGGAAGAACAATGGCTGAGAACACAGTTCTGAGGAGACAGTATGATAACTGTAGTATAGCTGCAAGGTCAAGATATAAGGCAGAAGGAACAGGTGGGTGGTTATTGTACTCTTTCTGGAGTAAAGGAGGCCTGAACCAATCAAGTGCCTGAGGTAATAAAGAGAAGGAGAAGATATTAAATCCACTGAAAGAGAGAATTTATAAGACCTGATCACAAGATCAGGTCCAAGGTATAAATATGGAAGTTAAGAATGACTTTGAATATGAGTTATTTTCTTTGTAAGGAGAAAATTCTGCTGCCTAATAGCCTTACCAATGGACCTTTCATAATGCTGCCCATCCCTAGTTCTATTATCTCCCCTACCAAATATGGCCCACATATAATCTTTACTCCAAACAGAATGAAGTATGCCATACCCTTCTGTGTGTTCAAAAATGTTATTACTTCTGCTTGTAAAACCTCCTTATTTTTCCTTACCCCCATCTCTTCCATAAAATTAATATATTACTTTATTGGGAAGATTTACCTGAATCAATTTTGATATAAATGTTATTACTCTACTTTTTAAAAAATTAATCAGTTTATTTATTTTTGGCTGCATTGGGTCTTCGTTGTTGCACACGGGTTCTCTCTAGTTGTGGTGAGTGGGGCCACTCCTCACTGCAGTGCACGGGTTTCTCATTGTGGTGCCTTCTCTTTGTTGCAGAGCATGGGCTCTAGGCACAGGGGCTTCAGTAGTTCTGGCACGTGGGCTCAGTAGTTGTGGCTCGCATGCTCTAGAGCGCAGGCTCAGTAGTTGTGGCACACAGGCTTATTTGCTCTGCAGCATGTGGGATTTTCCCGGACCAGGGATTGAACTCATGTCCCCTGCATTGGCAGGTAGATTCTTAACCACTGTGCCACCAGGGAAGTCCCTATTACTCTATTTTTATAATGTCTGGTAACCACCACTACAGTAGTCCTTATCACATTAAAATCTAATCACTGACAGCATTTCTCTGCTGCCATTGTAAAAGCTACTTTCTTTAAACTTCATTTTGTCAATGTATGTCACACTGTAGGCACAAAAAAATGACTGTGAAATGGTTGAATAATCTGGAAACACTGCAATGAATATGTTTAAGAATGACTATATAAGACACAATGTATTTTTAAACACAAAGGGTTAGAAATAAAGTGTTGTTAAGCAATCAGTATTTGGAGTTAAAATACATTTATGAATGAGCCAATGGAAGCAGGTGTTGAATGTTATGATAGCATGTGGAATATGAGTGTTCCTTTAAAAAAAACAGGCAAAAAATTTTAAATGGCCCATACCTATTCTTTATGGACTATTACACAGAAACAAGTAAAGTTAACGTTTATGTTGGAAGGTGAGTCTGATCTTTGAGAATGGAGAGTTTTCATATTAGATATAAAGTTGGATTCTTCATTTATTAATATGTCCATTCAATAGGTACTTGTCACATGACTGATTCTGTGCTAGGTAATGGAAAACATAAAGATAAACAGAACTAGATCCAGTCCTTTTTCTTCAAGCTGCTTTCAGCATAGTGAAGAGTAAGACAGAAATCTAATAGCCACAAAAATAAATAGAAATACAGAATATGATACATGTGTGGAGTTAGAGGTATTATGCTAAGTGAAATAAGTCAGACATAAAAAGACAAATAATACATGATTTCACTTATATGTGGAATCTAAAAAACAAAACAAATGAACAAACAAAACAAAACAAAAACATTCATAGATACAGAGCACAACATAGTATTTGCCAGAGTGGAGGAGGACTGGGAGTAGGGGTGGGGAAATAGGTGAAGGGGATTAAAAGGAACAAACTTCTAGTCACATAATTAATAAGTCAAAGAAATGTAATATATAGAATAGGGGATATAGTCAATAATATTGTAACTACTTTGTATGGTGATAGATGGTTAGTAGACTTACCATGATGATCAATTCATAATGTACATAAATGTCAAATCACTATATTGTACACCTGAAATTAATATAATATTGAAAGTCAACTATACTTCAATAAAAAATTAAAGGAAAAATTAATAAATGACATACTTAAAAGGAAAAAACAGATAGATAAGCATTATAAATAAAGTGCATAGTGATATAAGACTATGGAAAAAGATAACACAAGGATAGGGGAGTTTTAACAGACAGTGACATAGGGTTGAGATATTTAAATAAATTATAAAAATCATTCTTATAAAAACAACAGATAGGACTATAGAGATGTGAGATGATGTCAAAAAAGATAGCTTACCTTGTTTACAAATTTCCAAATTAGACCATGGCAGCTTGTTATATAATAATATTATAGTAAAAGAGATTTATGTTCCTTGATTTTTATCTTTTTTAAAGTTGCTTAAAAATAATTTATAGCATCTTTGATCAAAAGATCATAACACTCTAAAATCAACTCCAGAGCCAACTGTCAGATAATGATTCAAAGCTTAAATATAGGCTTTGCTCAAAACATCATGTGATATTCTTTCTATACAATTTCTTATAATGCTACTTCTTATAAGAAAGTTATAGATTTACTTTCTGTATATGGCTTTATAATAAAGGTAAAAAATTCTCTTGAACTTCTCAAAAACATATCAAATAATGGAATTAATTTGTATCAGTGACTTTTAAATTCAGACTCAGTACTTTGCTATGTGGCATTCATAGGTCTCAAAAATAATACCAAATGCTGGGTTTGACTTTTTACAAGCAACCACAAAACTAGGAAAAACTCAATAATAAATTGTAGGTAAGAGAAAAGGGAAGGACACAATAAAATACTCCTTTTTTGGTTTACTGTCAAAAAAGCAATTTTCAAATTTTATTTATAAAATATCACAGTCGTCCAATGAGGCACCTTTTCACTGTGTATTGGATTTGATGGCGTCATGCTTCTGAAAAGAAGAAAAAGGGCAATTCTTGCACCTGAAGGTGACCTTTATTACATCTTTTTCTAAGTGACTTCTCCCAAGATTGTCAGTCCAAAAAGAAAAAATTTAGGAGGCAATACCTGGCAGAGTTGTGCTCTTTTTCTTTGTTTTCCTACACTAAATAATATTGATCTCTAACATTCATCTAATTGATTTTTTTAAATGATATGCAAAGAAAAGTAATTCTCAAGTGTTCATTCTATCATGGTGACTAATGAGTTTTTCTGTGTCCTGTATTTTACAGCTTGGAGAAATACTGTGTCAGTGATAATTTTCATTAGCATGTTCAGCACATGTCAAATATTCCACATTAATGGCCAGATAACCCTTATAAATGAGAAGAGTTCCACTGAGTAACTTAATAAGAAACAATAATCAATGAGAAAAACAGTATATAAGTATATGTTTACTTTGTAAAATGAGTTTCTCCTGAATAGAAAATGCAAGTGTAAATTTTTCTGATAAGAGGAACTTACCCAGGAAATACTTAATTTTGATCCTTTGTATTTATTTATATTAGTCACTTTATGTATTTTAAAATTTAACTATAAAATCTCAGGTTGTGAAGTAACTATAACGCTTTCACTGGTTAAGAGTAATAGAGGCTTTTGTATAATGTAGATGTAATTGGAGAAGGGGCAGTCTGAGAGTCATGCTAAAAATATTCAGTCAGTTTTAGATGCATGATGAGTCTTTACAAAGATCATTACTTATTTTCAAATAAAATGTTTTAGGAGGATAGGTGGGGCATTGGAAATTAAGTGCAGTACTCCAAGTGTGATAAATCATTTTAGCAAAAAATTCTTGAGAATTCTATCGATTGTAATTTGGTTATTTTAAATCCCAATGTTCACAAATGAACAAGAATGTGTAGGAAAAGTAAAATTGGAAAAATGACAAATGAAAATATTTTACATATTAAATGATATAAACTCAGTGTCACTAAAAATCCTCACTATACTTGTTTTAGTTATAAAGATTTGTTTTCTGATTTATGGACCTGACTGACATCCACACACCTAAGAGTGCTCTTCACTAGTGAAATGCGTGATGGACCATGAACCTCAGTCAAGACAGTTGTGTCAGTTCATTTTTTGCTATACCCAGTTCTCCAAACACAGATCAATAATTAATAAAATGTGAAGAAAGACATATTTACTTACACCAAGAAAAATGGCCTAAATGGACCAGAAGCATAAAAACAATGCAAACTAAAATCATAGATCTTTATGGATTCAAGTCCTGAATGAGGTTAATTCTTCAGATAAAGGGAATTAAAATTTCCCCACCTAAGACAGTGGAATCAACAGGTCTTCTTCATAATCCCAGTAATGAAAAGAACTTGAAAAGAAGCCTAGCTGCTGAATTTTAGCTAGGTTAATTCTTCCAAACTTGGAAAATTATGCAGACACTATTTGAGGAAACACAATTTGAAATTAAAAACATTTGTGTGCATGTTTTGTGATATCAAACAGAACATATCACAGTAGTTTGAAACACATTTTATACATCATAGTTCTGTGTTGGGGATCTAGAAGCCTAGTGGAAGTAATTGTGTAAATGTTAGAATGATTTTTCAGAATAGTGAGAAGACAAAGAAACAGAGAAGATGGAAAAGTTGGATTAAAATATATAAACAATGAAGAAAACCTCTAGCAAGAAGTAACATAGTTATGGAAATATAAATTAAAGTTCAAAAGGCAACATGATAGTTTTTGCAGATTATAAGGCTTGTGTTTCAAAGCCAAGATCATATACAGTCCATTATTTAAAGTCATTGATAAAAATCACAAAGTTCGTGAATAATATAAATTTTTAAATGGCAATTTTAGTACTAATCACAACTACTTAGAATATGGGATAGAAAGTGTGAGTATGTATATATATATATATATATATATATTACTTTAAGCAAAAAATAGTCTTAAAATTAACTCAATAATAAATTTTCAGATGCATGTAAAATCTATATGGAGGAAATTTTAAAATAAATTTAAAATATAATAAAGTATTTAAAATGGAGATAGAAGTCATGTATATAACTTGGGCTAGGATGGAGTAACAGGAATAACATTTTCCCTGTCACATAAAACAAGAGAAAAACTAGATAAAATATATTAAGTGATAATTTTCAAGGCATTGGGTTTTAGGCATTTTAGAACAATAATACTGAAAATGACAAACAAGCTGGATGAGCCCAAGACTGCTCCAGCTTACTGCCTGGTGAAATTCCAGGTAATAGTACAGAGAAGAAAGTACCCAGATAGAGCTCAGTGGACTACCTTGGTTGAGGAGATAGACCTGGGACACAAGGTAGACTAAGGCAGATACACTTCACAGGGCAGATGATGAAAGAGAAATAAGCCATAAAGAGATAGATTTCAATAGATCTGCAGAAGATATCCTTGAGTTTTGTGCTAAGTAGTGATCAGTGCATGTTTGTGAGGTTGCGGAAAGAACCCCTCAAAATGATTAGATGTTACATTTCTCAGGATTAGCATAGGACCAGGAAAAGTTCCTGTTCCCAACAGCAGAGAGAGGGGGTGAGAGAAGGACACAGAGAGAGAGAGACAAAGACAGAGAGAGAGAGAGAGAGAGAGAGAGAGAGACCTTGTTAACAGGACATCAAGAAGATTACTCAGAATGGTTTGGTCTCAGTGGTGGGTAAAAATTAGTCTTAAACAAAATGTTTCTCTGGTCCTGCCTATCAAAGCTTAAATAAATAAAATAAATGAGAATGCAAAAAATATTCAGAAGTCAACATGGTTGCCAAAAAATTCATGAAGTTTGACATTTAATCAAAAATTTCCAGGAATGCAAAAAGTAGAAAAATATATACAGAGGAGAAAAGTAAATAATTACTTATCAATAATGACACAGTTGATAGACTTATTAAATAAGGTCATTTTAAAAGTTATTATAACTGTATTTCATATAGTCAAGAAGATAGATGATAGATTGAGCATGAAAAATTAGAGACACTGAAGATATAAAACTACCCAAAACAAACATCTAGAGATAAAATCTATAATGTCTGCAGAAGGAAAACTTGTGGAATGAAATTAATAGCAGAAGAGACATTGCAAAAGGAAAAATTAATGAACTTCAAGACATGTCAGTAAATGCTATGCAAAGTTAAATATGTAGGGAATGTCTGAAAAGAAAATGAGTAAAGCATGAGTGAGATTTGGGACAACTTCTAACAGCCTAACATAAAAGTAATGAGAGTCTCTGAGAGAGAAATGGGGTGTGGGGAAGAAAAATATACAAATAAATAATGGTTAGTATTAACCAGTTTGATAAAAACTCTGAACCTACATCAATACCAAAAACTAGAAATGTCAGAAAAACTATACCTATACATACTATAAATAAGTGGCTTAAAATTAGTAATAAAGAGAAATTCTTAAAAAGAGGACAATAAAAAAAATACATTAGGGCTTCCCTGGTGGCGCAGTGGTTGAGAGTCCGCCTGCCGATGCAGGGGACACGGGTTTGTGCCCCGGTCTGGGAAGATCCCACATGCCGCAGAGCGGCTAGGCCCGTGAGCCATGGCTGCTGAGCCTGCGCATCCGGAGCCTGTGCTCTGCAAGGGGAGAGGCCACAACAGTGAGAGGCCCGCCTACCGCAAAAAAAAAAAAAAAAAAAAAAAAAAAAAATACATTAGACACAGAAGAACAAAGATAAATATGACAGCGTATTTCTCATTGGCAACAATACAAGTCAGAGAACAATGATGCAATTATCTTTAAAATAATAATGAAGAAAAAAATCTGTCAATCTAGAATCTGCACCAACAAAAATATCATTCAAAAATAAAGTATTTTGGGGCTTCCCTGGTGGTGCAGTGGTTGAGAGTCCGCCTGCCAATACAGGGGACACGGGTTCATGCCCCGGTCCAAGAAGATCCCACATGCCGTGGAGTAGCTGGGCCCATGAGCCATTGCCACTGAGGCTGCATGTCTGGAGCCTATGCTCTGCAACGGGATAGGCCACAACAGTGAGAGGCCCATGTACCACCAAAAAATAAATAAATAAACTATTTTTTATACAGACAATACCTGAAAAAATTCATAAGTGGGAGACATGCACTATGAGAGTTGTTAAAGGCAGTTCTTCAGCTGGAAGAAAAATAATACCCAAATGGAAATATGGACTTATTCAAAGGGATAAAGGAAATAAAAGCACTGGAAATGTAAATACATGAAAAAATTAAATTTTCTTATTATATAAAAGATAATGGACTATTTAGATTAAAAACAGTTACAATGAATTGCAGGGATTATAAAATATATAGACAAATTACATGAACAGAGAAGGAACCAATATTTGTCTTACAAGGATCATCCTTGTAAGGATAATTTAAATACTAACAGGTCATTGAATATTTGTTGAATGAGTTGGCATTATCGTCTAAGTATATCCCCTTATAGTTTCTAAATTTCCTAAAGCTAATTAATAATCCTATAAATTATTTATTTCAATAATCTCTTACCTGCATTGTTGTTCTATTTCCTTTTACCACATTGTAGTCTTGGCTCTGGATAACTTTACACACTCTCCACTAGTCTACTGTAAATTTGCTATAACAAACCCCTTATATTGTGGTATGCTAGTACATGCTTAGCAACCAGCTTCCTGAAAAGAAAATTGCTCAAATTTAAGCCTCTGTCAATATCTGTTGGGTAAATAATCCTACTATAGCCCATTTCAAGCTACCTGTGTAAAATCACTAAATGACTTCAGAAAAGATACTAGAAAATGTCTCTTGACAGCTCCAAAACACCACTAATTTATCCATCTTGTATAATATTGCTAGACAAATTCCATCATCTCTTTCACTTGGATATATACTCTTTCTTATAACAGCATGTGGGTCTCTTAGTAACTTGCCTGAATAATTGCTGGTCTATAGGACAAATAGGAAACCTTGCAAGTGAAAATATTATATTCTTCCAACAAGATGGGTCTATTTCTGAGATGTGGCAAATAGCAGACTCATCTGTAACATGCAAGACAGTGTTATGAAGCAGAATGAGCCCAGATTCTGGAGACAGGGTTAGATTTAAATTTGAATTCTCCCTCTTCTTTGAATTTGTTTCTTCATCTGGAAAATAACAACAATAATAATTCCTAACTTATAATTTTACCATGAAAACTAGTTGTTGAAGATAAATTTGATTCTATCTTGTATTATAAAGAGCACATGCTGAAATGATACCCATACCAGCAGATAGAACTCTGTCTTGAGATACATCTGACAGTGCTAGGGACTAGTCATAATGGTCCAATCTAATTGAAAATAGAGGAGTGTGAGGGAGTTATATATTCTTTTTTTGTGGGGGGGAGTTATATATTTTGATAGGCAGGCAGGTTATATATTGTGATATATATTGTGACAGGATCACAAGGTGATTAGAAAAATAAAATAAACAACTCAGAAATATTTTCTTTCTGCAACCCAGCATTTGAGAGTGCTGTTAGGAGATAGGCGTACATATTTGCCGAGCTAGATTTCTAGAGAAGAGCTCCAGACAGAAATATACATGGACAAAAATAAGACCAGTAGAATATCTGCAGAGTATGAATTATTAGATAATTTACTAAGACAAAAACTAATTTATATATACAAAACAACAAATTCATTATCAAAACTAAAGATAGGGCCTCCCTGGTGGCGCAGTGGTTGAGAGTCCGCCTGCCGATGCAGGGGATACGGGTTCGTGCCCCGGTCTGGGAGGATCCCATATGCCGCGGAGCGGCTGGGCCCGTGAGCCATGGCCGCTGGGCCTGCGCGTCCGGAGCCTGTGCTCCGCAGCGGGAGAGGCCACAACAGTGAGAGGCCCGCATACCGCAAAAAGAAAAAAAAAAAAAAAAAAAAAAAAAACTAAAGATAACATGGGGAAGCCCAAATATTAGAAAAATAACAAAGACTTGGTGTAATAGGGAAGAACAAATCTGACTCCATATTAGATCTCTTTATTTTACTTTAGCCTTTGCTTTCTGCTGCATTTGTTACAAGTTAATCACTAAAGGAATGTTGCCTATAGCGACATAATGTTGCCTATATGCATATATAATGTTGCCTACATGCATACATAATGGCCCATTTCAGGGAACCCTGCCCCCTCTGCCTGAACTTTAAGCTAAAATACCTTTGTACAGTTCACAGGGAAACATCCTGACCCTGTCCACCTGTGAATGGCTGCAGGAAAGAAAACTTAACACATCCTTCTCCGAGTGTGGCAAAACCAGGAAATAGTTGCAAAACTTAATAGCCTTTTTTACTTTACCTCCTCACCTACCCCTCTCTCTGTTCTATAAAAGAAACTAGGATCCAGACCCTGGTAAGATGGTTCTCTAAGACTCTAGTCCACCATTTTCTCAGACCCGGCTTTCCAAATAAAGTTGTTATTCCTTGCGCCAATACCTCATCTCCTAATTTATTGGTCTGTTGTGCGGTGAGCAGAAAGAACTTGGACTCGATAACACTGGGACACTTATTGTAAATTTGTCTGTCAGCTAAGTTAGAAATTGTAGGCCCAGAGTCCCTGCATGTCCTTCTGTCCTTCTGCCTATCTTACAATGTAGACTCAGGCAAGACTGAGCCTGAAACCATTCAATCAAGTGGTTGTAGATTTAAGAAAAATAAGAAGAGGTGATCATAAACTTCAGTCTGTGACTTTCTAGAATTGGATTATCTGTTCCAACTATATCTATCTATTTCTAGTTCCCTGTATAAATCCAGAGATAGGATTTTCCCCTCTCCTTCATCTATTCATTTCTTACTCCCAAGTCAAAGCCCAACTTAAGTATCACCTTGTCCATGAAACCTGATATGTCACTGCACATTGATTTCTCCCTTCCCAAGATTTATTTTGTGATATCTCATAGTATTGACATGATATATTATATTTTTTCATATGTGTTGATATTCTTCCAATCTATCTTATAAGTTCATTCACTGTAATGTACATGTACATTATATTAGTTTAAGCAACTACAGAGGATGGAAAAATGATAAATAAGTGAGTAGATATTTTTTAACATCTTTCTTGGAATATAATTGTTTTACAATGGTGTTTTAGTTTCTGCTTTATAACAAAGTGAATCAGCTATACATATACATATATCCCCATATCTCCTCCCTCTTGCATCTCCCTCCCACACTCTCTATCCCACTCCTCTAGGTGGTCACAAAGCACCAAGCTGATCTCCCTATGCTATGCGGCTGCTTCCCACTAACTATTTTACATTTGGTAGTGTATATATGTCCATGTCACTCTCTCACTTTGTCACACCTTACCCTTACCCTCCCCGTATCCTCAAGTCCATTCTCTACATCTGCATCTTTATTCCTGTCCTGACCCGATGTTCTTCAGAACCCTTTTTTTTTTTTTTTAGATTCCATATATATGTGTTAGCATACAGTATTTGTTTTTCTCTTTCTGACTTACTTCACTCTATAGGACAGACTCTAGGTCCATCCACCTCACTATAGATAACTCATTTTCATTTCTTTTTATGGCTGAGTAATATTCCATTGTATATATGTGCCACATCTTCTTTATCCATTCATCTGTGGATGGACACTTATGTTGCTTCCATGTCCTGGCTATTGTAAATACAGTTGCAATGAACATTGTGGTACATGACTCTTTTTGAATTATGGTTTTCTGAGTATATGCCAAGTAGTGGGATTGCTGGGTATGGCAGTTTTATTTTTAGTTTTTAAGGAACCTCCACACTGTTCTCCATAGTGGCTGTATCAATTTATATTCCCACCAATAGTGCAAGAGGGTTCCCTTTTCTCCACACTCTCTCCAGCATTTATTTTTTGTAGATTTTTTGATGATGGCCCATTCTGACTGGTGTGAGGTGATACCTCCTTGTAGTTTTGATTTGCATTTCTCTAATTATTAGTGATGTTGAGCATCCTTTTATGTGTTTGTTGGCAATCTGTATATCTTCTTTGGAGAAATGTCTATTTAGGTCTTCTGTTCATTTTTGGATTGTGTTGTTTGTTTTTTTGATATTAAGCTCCATGAGCTGCTTGTAAATTTTGGAGAATATCCTTTGTCAATTGCTTCATTTGCAAATATTTTCTCCCATTCTGAGTAAATAAGTGAGTTTTAATTTAAGCCCTTCTCTCTTATCCTACTTATTCTATGAGGGCTTATGATTATAATCATCTTTGTCTAGAAGATGTTTCTGGAAATATGCTATAAGAAATTAACAAGTAATATAATATATATTCATCTGTCTTTTAAAATTTGAAATATCTATCTTTCTCTCTATCTGTCTATCTACTATGTGGGAGGGGAACCATATGGTGTGGTAAAAATAGAAGGTATGAGCTTTAGAATTAAATTAGACTGTAGGTCCAAATCACTTACTACAATGTGTGCTAATAGTTGTGTGATACAGATATAATTCCTTACCTATAAATTAGGATTAATTATTTTATATAAAAATTAAATTCAATGTCATAAGTAAGCTATCTAACATTATTAGAAATAATTAGTGCTCACAAATACTAATTGCATAACGTCAACTCTCTCCCTTTCTCTGACTTGCTTCTCCCTTGTAATCTTTCCACAAACCATATAACAAACATAGATTTCATCATTGATATAGTTGGAAAATCAAGTGGTATGAACCAAGTAGTTCCATTAAACAAATATAGATTGTTTTTGATCTAATCTGCTTCAGCAGATACTGCTGTGTCTATAATGTCTTTAATGGTCAATTATTTCCAGAAGAGCATGAAAACTTTTCTTTGGCCAGAATTTGAAAAATATAGTCATTTACTTTATAACTAAAAAAGAGAATATGCCCTACACATAGTGTTGTTGACAAATAGTTAGCCTTTTGAATATTCAATTTCATGTATTATTCGTGTCATTTTATTGATCTTAACTGTTTCATTTAACAAAATGCTTTCTTCAGGTCCATTAATATTTATGATCAGACAACATAGAAGAACTGTTTCATTAAATTTAAATTAAATGCTTGGTTATGTGTGTTTAGAGCAGTGTTATTTTTAATTGTTTATGCAGACTCCATGTCATTATATCTAGTGCTGGCTCTGGACTGTCTGCCATGCTGAAAAATGCAGCTGGACTGGGTGTTTTCTTTTGGAAGATATAAAAGGAATGGTGATTCAAAATGCTAAAGATACAGAATAAGTTCTGGCTTAGTAGAGGCATTCTCTCATAATGAAGATTTTGATGAACTGTGTTACCAAGTAACTAAATATTCCCAACTATCTATTAGGCCCTATATTTCTTGATACAAAACAAAATACTATTTTTATCTATTCCCATTCAATCTCCTTTTTTTTACCTGTTTCAGTAGTTGACATGGCATTCAGGGTGATAGTGCAAAATATTTATCATTCCCTTTCTTAAAACTGTTCACTAGCTTCCTGGTACTTCAAGGATATCCAGTGTCTGCATCTACTGCATTCAAACTCTTTCACATGATATTCTCTCTATTTCACCCCCTATTTTATCTAGCTCCCTAACTTTAGTTCTTGTTTTAAGATAATTTATTCTAAAATGTCTTGACTTATCCCAATTGAATATATTAGGTTTTCATGCTATGAACTTTGACAATAGTTTATAATGTCTTTATCACGGAATGTATCACAGATTATTGTAATCAATTATTAGTTGTATTTTTTTTCTACTAAATTATAAATGCCATGAATTCTTGGAAAAGGGAAAGAAAAAATGTTTGCTATAAAGTGTAGGTTCAAAATAAATAATAGAGACTTCTGATCCAGACAAAATGCCATGGACTTATCTCTCCCTGTTTCTCTTTGCTAAGTGTACCTATAAACCCTGGGCAATAGACAACCAAAGACAAATTTTGACAGGTGAAAGAAGGAAGGCATATAGGTTAGGAATCCCAGCACTGGAAAAAAAAAAAACAAAAACATAGCACACGGTTTCTTACAATTCCCCACTCAATAAAAAAAAAAAAAAAAAAAAAAACCTTACTGACTTTGGCATTTCCTGACTCCCAAACTAACAACAGAAGGCAGCCCAAGTAGATTCACCTCCCACCTCCCACCAAGATCAAACAGGAACCCAACTGACAACATCAGGCAAGTCAGGAAGAACTGGCAAGTAGGATCAACAGGAGTGCACTAATAATATGCCACTAGAAGAAATGTTCTTCTTTTGCCATTGGACCTGATACTTCCCTCACTCACAGAGACCCTGCATGGTTCAAGAGTACCCGTGAGGGGGATTTTGCTACAACAATGCCCTGACAAGAAGTGCTCTTCTTTCCATGGGCTGGAGATGCCTTTCCCTCAGGTAGGAGCACCAGATAGCCCAGCTAGTGAAGGATATTCCATCCCCTCAGGCAGTACCATCAGGAAACTGTGTGTGAGATAAACCAAACCACTAGTGTGAGATAAACCAAACAGACCAAATAGTATCTCAAAGACAGAAACTTAAATCATCATTGAAACAACAGTCCACAAAATTGGCCAGGACCTACATGGAAAACTTAAACAATGTGACTTCCTGCTGAAAACAACTTTAAATAGGACCAAGAGTCTCATACCATAATGGCCAAAAACTAGAACACAACAACAATAAAAAATCACCCATCTTAATAAGAACCAGGAAAATAAAAACAAGTGAGAAAAAGAAATTAACTCATACCATCACCAAGATGTTGGAATTATCTAATAAGGATTTTGAAGCAGCCATCATAAACATTCAATAGGCAATTACAAATTCTCTTAAAATAAATAAAAAGTAGAAAACTTAAGCAAAGAAACAGAGATTATAAAAGTGAAATATAACAGAAAACTAAAATAACAAAAAGTAAAACTTTGATGGATGAGCTCAAGAGTAGAGTGAAGAAAACTTATGGAAAAAAAATCAAGAGAATTTACCCAATCTCAATAACAGAGAGAAGAAAGAAAGAAAGAGAGAGAGAGAAAGGGAGGGAAGGAGGGAGGAAAGAAGAAGAGAGTGAGGGGGAGAGGGAGGAGGAGGAGGGAGGAAGGGAAGATAAATCCTACCTCAGGGACCTGCAGGTCAATAATAAAAGATCAATTTGAATCATCAGAGTCCAAAAAGTGCAAGGAGAAAGGCAGTGGAGCTGAAAGAATATTCAAAGAACTGATAGCTTAAAACTTCTGAAAGTTGGCAAAAATTATGAACCCACAAATTAAAGAAACTGGGTTAACACCTGGTAGGGTAAACCCAAAGAAATCTATGCTAAGCTATATCATAATTTAACTTATGAATACTAATGTTCAAGAAAACAACCAAAGAGAAATGAAACATTACCTCTAGGGAAACACTGATTTAAATGAAGATTGAATTTCTCATCTGAAATCATGGATGGAATAGGAAGTGGCACATTTTTCAGCTGTTGAAAGAAAAAAACTATCCACCTTAAGTTTTATATCCAGAGAACTATTTTTCAGAAAAGATGAAGAAATAGACATTATTACCTACTGGAAAATTAACAGAACTTGTCACTACACTTAAGGAATGACTGAAAGGCATTTTTTTTTAAAAAAGGGAAATGATAAAGAAACAATCAGAGTATTAAGAAAGAAAGAAAATGGAAAGAATGCAAATATGATTAAATGAAATAGATTACCCTTCTCATGTGTTTTATAAATATATGTAATAATTAAAGTAGAAATTATAACACAGACTAATACTCTTGACAATAATATTTAAAAGTAAGGAGGATAAAGGAAGCTAAATAGAAATAAGCCTTCCTCACTTGAAGTGGTGAAATGTTTATTCCAGTAGACTGACAGTCATATGTGTATTGAAATATTTAGAGCTACTCATAGTAAAGCTATGGAAAATGATATACTCAAACACACTTTAAATAAATCAATATGAAATAAATTTTAAAAAAAATAAAAGATAATGCACATGAAGGCAAGGAAAGAGAAACAGAAAAATAAATATAAAAGAAATAATACAATATAGTAGTAAGCCCTAATATAGGAATACTTTTAATGTAAATGATTTTAAAATATAAGTTATGAAACAGAGATTGAGAGTGGATAAATAATAGGTCCCAACTGTATGCCATTTTTAAGAAGTACCCTTGAAATCCAATGTCACACATAGGTGGAAAGTAGAAAGATAGAAAAGGGTATACCAAGCAAGGAGATACTTTTAAAAAAAGGAGTGGTTATATTTACAGCAGATAAAACAGCTTCAGAACAAAGAAATTTACTGGAGACAAAGATGAACATTATATAGCAATAAATAAACAACAAAACAGGAACATATAACATTATTAAATGTGTAAACATCAAGCAACAGAGCCTCAAGTTACATGAGACAAACATTGATAGAGCTGAAAGGATAAATAAATTAACATTTATAGTTGGGGCTGTTACTAGAACTCATAGAGCTAATAGAAAGAAAATGAGGAAGGATATAGATTGAAACAAAACAGTAAACCAAAGGATCTATTTAACATATTTAGATCATCTTACTCAATGATAGCAGAATAAACATCTCTTTCAAGCACTCATTGAACATTCACCATGATAGAAAATCTTCTAGGTTATAAAACAAACCTTAACAAATTTAAAAGAGTAAAATTATACAAAGTAGCTTCTCTGACACTAATGAAATCAATTATAGAAAAAACAGGCAATTGTCAAATCACTTGGTAATTAAATAGCACATTGCTAAATAATCGATTAGTCCAAGAGGAAAACTCTAAATGGAAACAAAAGTAGATCAGAATTATAATGAAAAAACTACGTAACAAAATATTTCAGATGCAGCTAAAGCAGTGCTGAGAGGAAAATTAGTAGCACTAAGTGCTTAAATTAAGAAAGAGGAAAGTTGTCAAATCAATATCTAACTTTCAACCTTCAAAAACTGAAAAAGAAGAGCAAAATAAATTCAAAGCATGCAGAAGGAAAGAAATAATCATGATAAGAGTAGAAATAAATAAAATTGAAGAAAAAATAGAGATAATCAATGAATTGTGAAGCTGGTTCTTTAAAACAATCAATAAAATTGATAAACCTTAATAAGATTGAAAAATATAAAAAGAGAGAAGACACATCTCCAATATGAGGAATAAAACAGGAGATCTCATAGTCATTACAAAAGTAAAAAGGAATTCTGTGAGCAACTATCCATTGAAATTCAAAAGAAATAGGCCAATTTCTCAAAAAAAACACAGACTACCAAAACTCCACCAAAATGAGGATCTGGATAATACTATAACCATTAATGACATTTAATTTATAATTTGAAATTTCCCCAGAAGAAATCTCAAAATTCAGATGATTCTACTGAAGATTTTCTGGCAAATATTTAAACAAGAATTAATATCTTTTCTACACAACCTGTTCCAGAAAATGGAAAGAGGCAGGAACACTCCAAAACAAACTATCCAACTAAAATTCTATACTCAGAAATAATATCATACAAAAATGAGAACAAAATAAAGAAGTTTTCTGCCAAATAAAAGCTGACAGGCATCACTTCTAGCTCATCTATGATATAAGAACAGCAAACAATTCTTGGAAGGAAGAGAAATATTACAGATCAAAGCAGGATCTGAAGAAGAACAGAAGAGCATGAAAAAAAACCCCACAAGTATATGAGTAAATATTAAAAAAGGCATTTAAAAATCTTCATTATATAAATGTCTGTATATACATAAAACAAAAGATTGCTCAAAGCAAAAATAAAAATAATGTACATTTGGGTTCAGAACATGTGTAAAAGTTTTTAAAAACTAAGAATGCAAACTGTGGTAAGAATAAATAGAATTGTACTCTTGTAATGTTTTTACATTATTTGTGGAGGAGACTATAATTCAAGATATACTGTGACAACTTAACCATGCATGTTGTAATTTCTCATGCAATTAGTAAAAGGATGTAGAGTAAAGCAGTTAAATAGAGAAGATAAAACAGACTACAAAAACTAAAAGTAACTCACTTCAGCCAACGCAAGACAGGAAATAAGCAAGAGAGGAAAAGACAACAAATGAAGCATATAGGGAACAAATGGCAAGATGATATATGTAAAAATGGTCATATCAATGCTTACTATTAAATGTAAATGGACTAAACACTCCATGTAAAAGGGAGAGGTTGTCAGACAGAAAAAACTAAACAAGACAACAGTTTATGCCAAAAACACTTAAATATGAAGGCAAAGAGAGGTTGAAAGTAAAAGCATGGGGAAAATAGCATATAATCACTAAGCATAAGAAAGAGAATTAAGGGTTAAATATGGGATTATGGGAAAGTAAATATTTAAAGATGAAATTACTGGATTTATGTACTGTGATGACATAAGAAGAATGTTTATAAGGGAAGAAAGCTTAAGAAATAAAGTGTTGCAAAATGACATGTAAAGCAAGACAAGCAAGAAAAATAAGTGAAGTTCTTAAATTTGCATTATACAATAACATAATAAATATATAATATTTTATTCTATGTGTTTTTAATTGTAAAATAAGGGTCAAAATACGTATTATTTTACATATACTTACAAAATATTTTTCCACAGATATTATTGTTTTTATTCTTTGACTGACTGTGATTCATAAAAAAAGATCTCGTATTTCTGCCCAAGACAGTGCTGGCTCACAGAAGTTACTCTTTCTATATATCTGAGATTTTTTTATGGCAATTAAAAACTTAGGAATTTATGTCATTTGAATTATCTTTCTCATGAATCTTTTTATGATCTGATTTAATAACTCCTTGACACTAAGATCACTCATTAAAAAAGCTATATTTCAGATTTCTCTAGTTTATAATATAAATTCAACTAAAACATCATTAAAACAAACAGAAGCCATGACTTGGTGGCTCTGAAAGTAATTCTGAAGCTGAAGTTAATAAATGCCAAACATAATCTTTTCCCTGTTAAAAATAACACTAGAGACAGTGCAAAGTATATTATAGGATGATGGTTGAATAATTTTTAAGCTTTTTAAAAGAGTCTCCGCGATGCAATTTTAGTTATATTGGAAAGTATTTTTATTCTTTATATGCCAGCTATTATTCCTCATGTCTAAATTGCTGGTTGAAAGAAGGAAACATTTATACATGTCTCCAAACTGGGTCATTTCTATATTTTGCAATTCTCTGTTTTAAAAACTTGCAATTAAAAGGGAAAGTCAGAAATATAACCTGAACAGCAGGAAAGAGGAAATGTTGAATGCTGTTCCCTAGAATTTGTCTCTCTGCATTGCCCTTCAAGTTCATAATTTTTACATAAGATTTTGAATGTTCATGTTTATTATTAAGCATGATTTCTGGGGAAAATAATTTAATTAACATCATCAATACTATTTTTTATTTTAGAATATTTTGCAAAGCATTGTTTAAAACAGTGCATTCCAACTAAGTTTCCCACTTCCTTAGCAACTAGATACTCTCAAAATTACTTCCAAAAACCAAAATCTGCCAGTAGATATTTGTTAAAAATTAATGTTTCTCACTGAGGCTGAGACATACACAGTTATAAAATAAATAATGTATTACAATTGAGACAGATATTTCAACAATGTTTATTAGTTATAAGTATATAATATGAATATAGCACTCTTTTAACTGGAATAAAATCAGGCTATCCTGTTATATCAGTGTTATATTCTGTAGAAATAAAATATAAAACAGCTGTAATTGAAAATGAAAAAGCAGGATCAAGAATCATGGAAGACATGAGATCAACTGATTCCTTCCCATTTATATTAAGTTCCCACAGAGGTCCTTTCTCTCAAGATCAACAACCATATACAATGATCTCACTGTATTTTTCATGCTTTTACAATACTAATTATTAAATATAACTGATTATGATCTAGAAGAGCATAAAGGTCCATCTAAGACTGAAATGTTACCTTTATTCATTTTATTATGATGCTGATGAATAGAGAGAATTTTGGCAGAGAATTTTGTTTGTATACTTTGGGCCACTAAAGAAAACAAATGCATTTTAGAGAAATGTTTTTTGAGCTGTTATAATTTCATTCCCCAGTGCCGTCTTCATATGCAAACATAAGTAGTGATTGTTTCTGGCCTTTGGAGGTGAGTAAGTGACATTTAAACCAGATTGCATACAGTATAATAAAGAACTAGAAGCAGTAACTCACAATGTCAACCTTCATAAAATGTTTTAACCAGCTTTTCAGGATTTTTTAACATATTAATTTTGTCTTTCTTTCCATACTGATAGCATTTCCTATTTCCTTATTGTTTCCTATAAATTTTACAAGGTTTTAGAAAGTTTATATATCTAATTTCCATCAATGTTCTCTAGAATACTATAAAACAGGAGTATAAATGTACATTTTAGCTATAATCTAAAACACACACACACACACACACACACACAGGCACTAAAATTTTCATAGAAGAAAACTAATGAGGAAAGTTAAAGAAGTGAATATAAAATCATTGTACCAAAATAACTAATTAATTACAGATAGGAAATTGAGAAGGAGATAGCTGGCATCTAATTTTTAAGGCTTCATTGAGGTGTGAGTTACATACCATAAAATTGACCCATGTTAATCATAAAATTCAATAATTTTTAGTAGAAGTCCAAAGTTGTGCTGCTATCCTCACAATCTGAATTTAGAACATTTCCACACACCCAAAAGAAACATGATGCCCATTGATAGTCACCTTTTATTCCCATCTCAGCCTAGGCCAACATTCGTCTTCTTTCTGTTCTATAGTCTTGTCTTTTCTGGACATTTCATATATAGGGCATGATACAATATGTGATTTTTGTGGCCAACTTCTTTCACTTAGCATAATGTTATTAAAGTCATCCATTTTGACATGTACCAGTAATTTCACCCATTTTAGTGTCAAATATGAATCCACTGCATAAATAGTTCACATGAAATTTACCCATTAACCAGCTGGGGACATTTGGATGCTTTGCACTTTTGACTATTATGATTAGCACTGCTCTGAACATTTGCAAACCAGTCTTTGTGGGACTATGTTTTTACTTCTCTTGGGATGTAAATGCTAAGGTCTTAAGGTAACACTTTATTTAACATATTAAACAATTGCCAAACTTTTCTCCAAAGTGGCTGCACCATTTTACACCCCTACCAACAATGCATGAGGGTTCCAGTTTCTTCTCATTTTCACCAACATTTGTTATTGGCTGCCTTTTTTATTATAGCCATTCTGGTGGATATGTAGTGATTTTGAAAATGTAACCAGTTGAGTCAAGAACCATTGAACTACATAATTTCAAACCATTTTATCTGTCACTAGTTTTACTCAGTAATTGTATTCATCTTTCAGGATGCAAAATAAAGAAAAACAGTTTGTATCCAGTTTACTGCTTCCAGTCTTAACTGATATATCTATTGAGGCAGATATTCAGAGATTAATGTCAGGACTTCCCTGGTGGTGCAGTGGTTAGAATCCGCCTGCCAATGCAGGGGACATGGGTTCGATCCCTGGTCTGGGAAGATCCCACATGCTGCAGAGCAACTAAGCCCATGTGCCACAACTACGGAGTCTATGCTCTAGAGCCTACGAGCCACAACTACTGAGCCCATGTGCCACAACTACTGAAGCTTGCACACTCTAGAGCCTGTGTCCCCCAACTACTGAGCCTGTGTGCTGCAACTACTGAAGTCCATGTGCCTAGGGCCCATGCTCCGCAACAAGAGAAGCCACCGCAATGAGAAGCCTGCACACCACAATGAAGAGTAGCCTCTGCTCACTGCAACTAGAGAAAGCCAGGGCACAGTAACGAAGACCCAATGCAGCCAAAAACTAAACAAAATTAGAAAAAAAAAAAGTAACCTGGGTTCATTATGCCATATTTGTAATAAATTAGCATTGCAGTTTTAAAAAAAAGAGAGAGATTAATGTCAGAGAGTATGTTTTTCTAGCAATACTTTGACTATTTGGCAACTACACATCAAGTCACTAATCTCTCTTATGTTGCTATAAAACCACACAGGCTGTGTTGTAATCAAATGGCAGTACATTAGAGCGAGAAGGACAGCACTCAAGGGGACATATGTTGTTCATAAGGAAATACAGGTAATCGCATTTCTAGTGAAGTATTCTAAACAGCTGGGTTTGAGTCTCTGCTGTTTGTCCAAAGTTGAAGTCCAAAGTTTCACATATCAAAACCTTAACCTTTAAAAGTCTTCTAGTAGCTATATAAAACTTGGCTTTACTAGAGGAACTGAGCAATTTCCATACTCACTAACTGCTGGCAATGACACTTTTTCATAGGTTATGTATGAACCCTGTATGTAAAGTTGGTTATTATTACCACCTAAGCACTTTACAGATAGTTGAGGGCAAATCTGCATTATTTACCTTTTATTTGTCTTTGGATTCTCACACCTTTAAGACCACTGTATGTATCAAAAGAGAGATGGAAACTAGTTTGTTGACATAATTATATTACTCATGCATTATCCATGCTTTCGTTATTTTTTTAAAGGAAGCAAAACAAGTTTGAATTCTTTCTCAATTCTTTTTAATATTCTAGTACTCTAAGAGAGTGTTGCATAGGTAGAACTTCAGAGTAATATTTTATTATAATTCTAGTCTCTCAACTGCTTGAGTACATACTATGTGCCAGATACTATCCTAGATACTTGGACAAAGGTACTTGTCTTCATGTTAAGCATGTTCAGATTATAGATATATTTCATACTGACCAAATGTCCTATAATTACTGAAGTTGACATTTGGGAAAAGATAAGCCAGATGTGTAGAAAGATACACAAACACACACAATAATAATATATATATATGACATATAAAGACAGTTTATATAGAGAGAGACTAAGGAGCAATACTGAGTCCTACCAAGGATGATAAGACTTAAACATTGATAATAAAATCAGTGACAAGTTGGGAAGAGATATGCCTTCCTATAATTGAGATATTTTGAAAAAATTAAAAATTCTGAAAAGTTTCCAGGGGTCAATATATGATGTGTCTGATTTTCAAATCTTGGGTTATATTTGTAAGTCAATAATACCACAATGAAAAATCTGGTCATATGCATGCCTTAGCAATTAATTTATGATATAGTTACTTTAGAACTGTAACATTCTATTTCACTTATGACAATTAGCAAAATAGTCTGCTTTTGTACAATAAATACGTGTCTCACAAAAAGAGAAAAACATTCCTCTTGCAACTACTAAACTGTAAACTCCTTGAAGTTTAGCAGTATACCATATTTGTCTTTTTACCTCCAAATCTAAAATTTCTTGGCATATTTTTAAAAATTGATGAGAATTGATTGATTTATAGAAGTCTGAAGCTTCTATTTCTTTTTAACTATTCATAGTTTCACCAACCTTTTAGCACCTACCAAATACACTATTCTAATATCAAGGAAGAGAGCAAAATGATGCAACATATGAAGCCTATTTATCAACACCGCTTCAATATGTCTCAGGAAGGTATCTATATATTTGTTTTCATTTCCATTGCCATTCTAGGTCAAATAATTTCACTCTGAAAGAAATCCCAAGTATTTCCTCATTCGGCGACCCACCACTTTGTGATTTTCAATAAGTAAAATATTTAAAAAGAAAATATACCCTTGTTGACTGAGATTCATAGACACAAATATGTATCCTAAATTTTAAAGAAAATTGATGAGGATCATACTGTAGTGCACTCTGTTTCTGACAGGAAAAAACACTTAAACATCTCAAAGAAGATGCAGGTGTCAAACATTAACGATAACCAATGTGCATATCGGTGGTCCAGTAGTTGTTGGTATTTAATTTCAACAAAATCATGTTCCTCCTGTAACCTTTCCTGTGTGGCTGTATAAATTTGACAGTAACTTTAAATCTTGTTGACAACTACTTCCCTTACCTTTCAGCAGGCAATCAGTTGCTGTTCAAATGCTATCACACAGAAAGATAATTACCAATTTTGCCCAATTCTCTAAACCCAAATGTAGTCATCTGAGATAAACCTGAAACTGGGTCAGAAATACTAAAACTTCCCAAAAGAATATACAATTATCTAAACAAAATTTCAAACTATATGTATATAAGACTTTGATAGACATATACATTTTGTTGAATCTGTAGAGATGAAATCAGTGGTCAATTTGGTCAGCTGTAAAATTAGACATAGGTTAATATGCTTGTTTAAAAAGAATGGCTTTGAGTCCTGGATCTCCAATTCATGAGATGAACAACCTTAGTTGATTCCCTTAAACATTCTGAACTTGAGATGTCTTGTCTATAAAATAAGAATAGGTATTCTCTACACTCAATTTTGTCAATTACACATAAGGGACACAGTATAGTCCAAACATACAAATCTTATGATACTGCAGTACTAACAGTTACCATTCCAAATATCTATAACTTTGCTCAAGCTGTTTCATCATCTGCATGGTAGATGTTTCCCTCTCAATCTTCAAAAATTTCCTCAAGAAATATTTCATACTGTGGCACTGAAATATCTTCTGGAAAAAAACATCTTCACCTCCTCTACACTTCCATCACTCTCCATGTGAATCTATACTCGATTTACCATTTTATGCTGAAATTATACTGATATTAATGTGTCACACTTCAACTAGATTTGGAGAATCTTAAAATCATATAGCATGTTCCATTCACATTTTTATCTTTAGCCTTCAACACTAAAATCTAGCACACCTTCGGTGCTCAATGCTGAAAGATCTGTATTCTAGGATTAGAAATAGGGCTAGAGTAAAAAGAAATGAGCAATTGTTTAATATCTTTTCTTGGATTTATTTCTTTTTCTTTTTTTCCCTCTGGAACTACATTTTTAAAGAATGAGATTTGGAGAAGCACACTTAAAACTAGATAGGTATTTACTTCATTGCTGAATTTTTAAAGAAGACATAGAAAAGTCCAGAGAGAAAGATTCAAAGAACTAGTTTTAAGAGACATAGGGATTTTGGAGCCTTGAGATCATAATTCTCCTTGCTAGTATTGTTTCATCCAAGCAATAAGTGGAGAGAATTTTAGGACACCATTTTATTAAGGAAAATATATTAAAATTTTTTCTAGATTTTCCTATGTGAAAAAATGGTTTGCACCAACATTTACTTTGGGAATTGTATACATTTTCTTTGTTGCTTGATAGATACTTTTCATTTTTTTCTTTCCCAAAGAATCTTATGAAATAAATATAATTACCCCTGGTTTACAGATGAAGATATTGTTACTTAATTTCACAAAGATGTTAAATGACAGAGCTAGGATGTGAATTTGGTTCCAATATTTATACTGTTTTTCCCACTATAAACTCTCAATGCACTATTTTAACCAAGGAGATGAGTATATATCATGGTGAGTAATCTTGGTACGCCAAATTCAGAAAATTATAAAAAATTACTTCCTTATGTCTCATGTGGCTTTATTCTCTCCTACCATACATTCTTATATTCTAATTATCTTGACTTGGACAAAGTGTAGAATATTTTATTACTGCTAAAGAGTTTTAAATAAATTATGTATTTGAGGTAATAAAATATTAATATAATGCACCCTTGAGTTTATTATTTTATATCCTTCAAAATACACCCCAAAGACAAAAAAAAAAGTTGAATCTACAACATAGATGGTCTAGTTTCCGTTGATATTTCAGACTTGCTGAGTTTCAACATTCAGACCCACTGAATAGGTTTAGGCTCTTCTCTTATAAGCTTCCTTAGAGAGGACACTTTTGTCTAAAAAAATTGTCACATTCCTAATCGAATAGCATGTCCTGGCAAAAGATTCTACTTTATATGAGAAACTTTGTCATTATTCACTGAAATTTCTTAAACTAAGTCAAGAAATCAGCATTGGCAATTAGATTACCTGAATAGTTTGCTTTTTCTAAATATGATGCTGTGTAAACCAGCGGCCATCTAAAACAAACAGATGAAGCAGGTGTGAAACAGACTCAGAGTTGGAAGACTGCCAACTGATCAGCTCCACCAAGGTTTTATTATCTAACCAGAAACATGTTTTGTTGATATTTAGACTTTCTCCCCATAGATTAACTTCTGCCAACTGGATACAGTTCAGTGAACATAATGGCCATAACTATTCCAGACTTAGGTAACTAATTGGCATTATAATCTGTGCTGAACCCAAGGTTTTTCTCTGCTTGCATGCAAAGACACTGATATACCCATGCAACTTCAACCCTTGCTTAGGGTCTTTACACAGACCAATCCAGAGATTTATATGTGTGCTTTCTTTACATTGGAACAGTTTAACAAATAATTAAGATAATAATCAGACAAATAAAATGTAATCAATAATTGCTTCTCCCAAATTAATGAGTCCAAACTGAGGAATTTATAAATTTAAATTCATAAAAAAAGTCATGAATTAAAAAGGAGATGAGAGGCATGGAATGGACAAGAATTGTATCTACACAAGAAGTCATAAAAACTACACTGGCCATGATCCTTTATATCACTGAATTACATGTGATCAAAAATTTTGAGCCTCCTTGGCTCTGTATCTCACTTATATTCAACAGATATATTCAAATATCCATAAACATGCTTCTTTCCAGGTCATAACAACACTTTTGCTATTTCTCATATACAAAGATAACCCAATTTACTCACAATACTAGGACATTTTGCTATGTCTTTGTATCTTCCAAGTAATAGAGATGGTATGGATTTGGTTTTGAATGATGTAGAGAAATATAAACAGTATAGAAGAAAGTAAATTTTGGCCAAGAAATAATAATAAATTTGGAAAAATATTTTTCTCATATATGGCAGATAATGGGTTGACATACCTATGGGCATTTTAAAAAGCAACTGTATTGAGTAAAAATGACATTACATAAAAACCACCTACTAAAGGTAGAAGGTTCTTTGAGTTTTGACAAATGTGTAAAACTTTGTAAACATCATTTAAACAATCTATCCTTCAAAAGTTCTTTCATGTTACTTTGTAAAAAATTTCCCCAAACACCCCTACTCCAGGCAACCACTAACATGATTTCTACTATTATCTTAGACTGTCCATGCTTCTCTAACAAAATATCATAGACTGGGTGGCTTATAAACAACAGAAATATATTTCTCACAGTTCTGGAAACAGGGAAGTTCAAGATCAAATTGCCAGCAGATTTGGTGTCTGGTGAGAGCCCACTTCCTAGTTCATAGACGGCTGCCTTTTTGTTTGTGTTCTCACATGGTAGAAGGGACAAGGCAGCTTTCTAGGTCCTCTTCTATAAGGGCAGGAATCCCATTCATGAGGGGTCTACTCTCATGACCTAATCAAGCCCTAAAGACCCCACCTGCAAATACCATCACATTGGGGATTAGGTTGCAACAGGAGTTTTAAGGGGACATAAATATTCAGTCTATAGCAACCACTGCAGATTAAATTTCACTGTTCTACAAATTTATATATTGGAATCATAGAGAATTCACTGTTTTTTGTCTGTCTTTTTTTCACATATCATGTTTTTGAATCTCATTAATTTTGTTGCATATTATCAATAGGTTTTTCATTTATTTTGCTAACAATTATTAAAATTTGTTTATCCATTGACCTGTTGATATTCTGTTATTCTAATTCTGCTCTAACCTTTCATTTCTCTTTCTTGCCTTGTTGCACTGGCAAGGACCTCCAGCAGAATGTTAACTGGCAGTGGTGAGAGAAAATATCCTTGCTTTATTTCTGATTCAGGGAATAAATCTTTTAGTCATTTATGATTAAGTTATTACATTAGTTTCAGTTTGTTCAGAGATATCTTTTAAGATGGTAGAGGAAGTGTTTTTCTATTTCCACTTTCCTGAGAGTTTTTCCTCAAAAATAAATGTTAAATTTTGTTTAAAACAATTCTTTTTCCTGCATCTATTGAAATAAGCATATACTTTTCATCTTTAGTTTGTTAACAAGGTAAATTATATTTTTTAAATATTAAACCAACTATACAAATAAACCCACACCAATTGCAGTGATATATCACCTTTTCAATATATTGCTGGATTCAATTCGTTAAAATTTGGTTGCGTTTTTCACCTACATTCAAAAACTATATTAGTCTGCAATTTCCTTTTTTTTTGTAACATCTGTATATAGTTTTACTATTGGAGTAATCCTGACTTTTAAAATTAATTGGAAAGTGTATCCTCTTGTTTTCTGAAAGAATTTATATGAAATTGGTGCTATTTCTTTTTTAAATATTTCATACAATTCTCCAGTGAAGCCAAGTGTGCCTAAAGTTTATCTTATGGGAAGATATTTTATACATTATTCAATTAATTAATTATCATATAGTTAATCAGATGTTTTTCATCTCATTTTCAATAACTTGTAAGTTTCATAGAGTCTGTCCACTCCCTCTAATTTTAAATTATATTGGCTTAAAATTTGTTGATGATATTTTGTTGTACTTTTGATATCTTTAGTAAATATGATGAAGTCTCCATTTTTATTCCTAACAATGGTAATTTAGAATTATTCTTTTTCATGATTGGTAAAATTAAACTTTTGTCATTTTTATTGAACTTTCATAAAAAGTCACTTTTTGGTTCCATTGATTTAATTTTATTCCATTTTGTATTCCAGGTAAATATATAATGAGTCTGATTAACACACATTTTCCCTCTCACATGTAAACATAATAAATAATTCTGAAGAATCAAAGGCCTTCCCTGCTTCTAGGGACATAAGTTTTAAGTGTCTTTCAGAATTGCTCAGAAGGTAGAAATTGAATATGCCATCCTAGTTATAACAGTCTACCTAAAATCACTCAAAATACTGCCTGTCAAATTATCACTAGATGGTGCTGGAACAATCCTGTAAGATTACCTCATCATATCTTCTGGAGTAATTTTTTCTGTGGTTTGCTAAAACTCTGTTCTTTAGTGCTCTATCTACCTAATAAACTCCATTGATCAAACACACATAAATTCTTGCTTTTACACTTTCATGGAGGCTGTATTAGTTATGGTTTTTCAGAGAAAGAGAACCAATAAGAGATATTGGTTTTATCTATTTATAATTGGCTCACATAGTTATGGAGGATGTCAAGTACAAAATCTGCAGAGCCAATGTCCCAGTTCAAAGGTCATCAGGCAGGATAATTTCCTCTTAGGAGAGAGTCAGCATTTTGTTCTATTCAGGCCTTCCACTGATTGGATGAGGCCCACCCACATTAAAGAAAGCAATCTGGTTTACTCAGTCTACCAATTTAAATGTTAATCTCATCAAAAAATCCTCATAGAAACACCTAAAATGTAAGTCAAATATCTGGGTATCTTGTGGCCCAGTAAAATTAACACATAAAATTAACTGTCACAGGGGCCAAAAACGGCAAATATAAATAAAACCCCACTCTTAATTAGCTTATGTCTCTAATTCAACAAATAACAGACATTTACTCTATACTCTCCATATTTAATATTCCACCAGTCAAATATATCTGGTGAATGTTTGGTGAATAAGCCACAATAAAATCTGAAGGGGTTGTACCCTGGCAACACAGCAGGGTAGTAAAAACCTGGAATTTAAAGGCAGATCCAACCAGGATTCAATTGTGTCACCAGATATGACCTCTGTGACCCAGTGTACATTATGTAAATTATCTGACTCATCTACAGACTTCTTCAATGATACCTATCTTGCAAGTATGCTGGAAGGGCTTTACAAGTGCTTGATGTAATGCCTCACATACCGTAGGCCACTTGAGGATCACAGGAAGAATTTCTTTACTAGTTTTATGCATTGATCCATGCCTCTCAACAGGACATTTTCCAAAGCATAAATACAGTAATTTTTAGAGACACACATCAGATTACACCACTCTGATTTCATCCAATGACTTCTATTAGAATAAAATCAAACATCTTGGCCAGGGTTGTAAAATCCAGTATTATCTGATCTTGAACTAATTCCTCAGGCTCATACTGCTTTACTCTTGTGCCTACTACATGCTAGCCCTCCTGGTCTTCTTCCTATATCTTGAAAAACCCAAGCTTTTTCTTCTAAAGGTCTTTGAAATGGCTGCAGTCTCTGCTTGGCATATTCTTCACCTATCTGTGTCTGCCTCTTTCTTATCACTCAGATCTCATCTCAAATATCATCTCCTCAAAAAGGGTTTTCTTCATCATGATTCTTAGTAGCACATATCACTACCTGATGTTTTTTTCCTACTTTATCCCTCCAGTTCATGGTTGTGTTTCCCAGCCATTAGAATTGTGCTTGGCACAGAGGAGGCATTCAATAAATATTTTTATGGAAAGGGATGAATTATTCAGATCACTTAAAATACCACCTCACCTTCATGCTTAACTCTTCCCTCTTTATTAATATTCATTGGTGTATGATCATAAAGTTCTATTGATTCAAATTGCTAAATAAGAGTAAGTTTCTTTTCTTAAATTTTAAAATCCCCAGACCTTAAGAATAACTTGTTGGACTTCCCTCGTGATCCAGTGGCAAAGAATCCACCTTCCAATGTAGGGGAGGCAGGCTCAATCCCTGGTCAGGGAACTAAGATCCCACATGCAGCAGGACAACTAAGCCTGGGTACCACAAATACTGATCTGTGCACCTCTCAACTAGAGAGGCTGAGTGCTGCAAACTACAGAACACACATACCCTGGAGCCTGTGCACCACAACTAGAGAAGAGAAAGCCCATACACTGCAATGAAAGATCCTGCATGTCTCAATGAAGATCCCGCAGGCTGCAACTAAGACCCGATGCAGCCAAAAATAAATAAATAAATAAATAAATAAATAAATAAATAAATAAATAAATCTTTAAAGAAAAAAAAGAGAATAACTTATAGAGCTACTGAGGCCCTTTATCTTAAGAAATTGCAACTAAATTTGCCAGTATTGTATTTTCAAATTATTGGTTTAACTACTTATGGCCATTTTGTTGAATTATAATATTTTCTTTTCTATAAATTTTTTTTCTTTGTTCAGATGAATGGCTGAACACATGTGTACCCCTTAATTTAGGAGTCTTAGCTTTGGCCACTGTAATCAATCAACTGCAATGCACAGTTTATTAAGTGTTTCTTTTTCTCGCCTCCATAGGTATTGAAATTTCCTATTAGAAATCACTGAGGTAAAACGCTAGCAAGTATCTTAGCAATTTCAGGACGTTACATGAATAACAATATAATATTTTAAAATGTAGAATAAAGTCAGGATAGTTAACCAAAAAGTTACTTTTTTGGTGCAAGACTTGGAACTTTGAAACTGGAAATGGAGAATAGCTTTTAAGCCAGCATTTCTATTTTTCTTGCTCCCAGGAGAAAAGAGCTCAGTCCTATTTTAAATTAATTCTGTGATACAATTTCTCATGAGAATTGTTTAAGTTTGACTTTTTCTAAAATTTTTCACTCTGGTAGTTATGTTTCCTTAATCATGATGAGAAATAAAAATATATTTCTACCAGGTGCTTTAATCCATTAGCTCAGGTCCTTAACTGAGAGAGCCTTTTTACATGAACCAAAAATACTTTGTGTGGTCACCAAATGATGGTAGAATGGTAACAAAAATTCTTATGATAATTCTTTCTAATCAAATTAATCATAAAGCAACCTATACTGTAGATAAACTAGAAAATGGTGATTATTGGATTAGCATCCTGATTTAAATCCCAGTCATTAACTCATGCCTAAATTAGTACAAGGTAATATCAATGGTCATGTTAGTTTCTTCCTTTGTCCCTCTTTAGTCTTTTTTTTTTTTTTTTGCGGTACCCAGGCCTCTCACTGTTGTGGCCTCTCCTGTTGCTGAGCACAGGCTCTGGATGCACAGGCTCAGTGACCATGGCTCACGGGCCTAGCCGCTCTGCGGCATGTGGGATCTTCCCAGACCAGGGCTCGAACCTGCATCCCCTGCATCCGCAGGCAGGTTGTTAACCACTGCGCCACCAGGGAAGCCCCCGTCTTTTTTTTTTTTTTAATCACACAGTAAATAATGTTTTAAAATGGCAAATAATATCATGGCACTCCTGTACCAAAACCATCAAGTATTTTCGTATTTCACTGAGAATGAAAACTAAAATTCTAAAATGGTCACCCTCTTAATTTGATCTTTACCTTGATCCATTTAATTTAAATAAGACATTTTAAATTAAGTAAGACCTTTTCCTCAAAGCCTGCTTAAATGTCATGACTTACCATTTGGGTTCTAAAACCATTCATTTTTCTCAAACCTTACAAGACTCTAAGTTCTAGATTTCTCTATGGCTTTCCATCTCTGCTTGCAAATCAACCAATTTCTTTTTGGAACTCATCTCTTTCTTCAATATCTTTCCAAATGTAGGCAAAGGTAACCAACACGCAATACAAATCTTTTGTTTTCCAATCTAGGCTTCCAATCTTCATCCTCTAGGCTGAGGAGGCACATTTTGCCACTGTATAACATGGATCTCAGGCTATTCATACAATTATATCTGTATTCTTATCATCCATTACCCAATCACTAATCCTTTCTCATTTATTTTGTGGTTTTGTTACAATGTATTAAGTGCTCTATCCATCACTATAGGTTAAACTATGCTGCAGTAACAAATACTGCAACCACGAAGATCAAACTATCAATGATTTAACCAAATTAAAGTAAATTTCTAGCATATCAAAGTCCTACCTATGTCAACTTCTTTTGTTGGCAGCTGTTATCCAAAAGATAACTCAGGGCATTCTTATCTAGAACAGCCTGATATCTCATTCTGTAGCCTGTAGAAAACATATGTCATTCTATTTTGCCGTCCAATATCTGAAGCTGCTACTTGATTGAGATATCCCCTCTTTTTGGGTGTTGGGCAGAGACAGAGTTGTGTTCCACTGCAATTTATGAAAATAGTAAATATTCATTTTTCTAGCATCCCTTAAAACTAATGTATAAGCAATCGACATACAATAATCATCAGATGTACCCACACATGAACATAAAGAATGCAAATAATATCTCTGGGGATGGTGCTAGTTGTAACAAGAAATAGTACAAAGGCAATAATAGCAGGTAGACTAGTTGCAACATTCAGGCTCTCTTACTAACAGAGTTAAGTGGTTCAACAGCAAAAGCTAGACGCTGGGGGAGACCATAACAGCTTACTCTCTGGCCCAGCTCTGAGTGTGAATCTCATAATCTTTCCTTGTCTCTATGCCTGTTCTACAGCCCTTTGTGTGACTCAATAAGCTGTCCAATATCTTTTTAATGATAAAGGATTTTTCTGCTAAATCAGATATTTTTTTGGTTGGTTTTTGTTTTTGTTTTTCGCTTTTAACTAAACTCTGACTGACATATGGGCTTAACAAGAATCTAACCATTTTAAACTGATTCTTACCTTAAATGTGAATAAGTGAGCATCAGAACATAAAACTCTCATGTAAAGCCAGGTGGTTGAATTGTGTTGTGATGAGACTATTGGGTTATTCCAGTGATATTTAATAAGAATTATTCTCTTCTGTTATATTCACTCATTTAAAAAAGTTCCCTGGGGCTTCCCTGGTGGCGCAGTGGTTGAGAGTCCGCCTGCCGATGCAGGGGACACGGGTTCGTGCCCCTATCCCGGAAGATCCCACGTGCCGCGCAGCGGCTGGGCCCGCGAGCCATGGCCGCGGAGCCTGTGTGTCCGGAGCCTGTGCTCCGCAACGGGAGAGGCCACGGCAGTGAGAGGCCCGCGTACAGAAAAAAAAAAAAAAAAAAAGTTCCCTGATTTGTAAGACAAAGCAAGGAGTTGAAGGTTTTGGTAAAAGGAAAGGCTATATCCTATGTCCTCTTTGACCTCTGTTTTGCTGTAAATGGCTTTCTATTTAAGAACATAAATCTCATGAATCTGTAACTTAATGTGTCCCATGTAGGTTAAGAATGAATTATAAACTTTAGCCTGTACTAGTGAATTAGCAAAGCTGGAATACAGATATATTGTTTTGTAAAACAAAAACAAGATGATCCAAAACCTATGAGATGCAGCAAAAGCAGTTCTAAGAGGGAAGTTTATAGTGATACAAGCTTACCTCAGGAAACAAGAAAAGTCTCAAATAAACAACATAACCTTACACCTAAAGCAACTAGAGAAAGAAGGACAAACAAAACCCAAAGCTAGTAGAAGGGAAGAAATCATAAAGATCAGAGCAGAAATAAATGAAATAGAGATTAATATATATATATACATATATATATATATATGTATATATATATATATATATATATATATATATATATATATAGAGAGAGAGAGAGAGAGAGAGAGAGAGAGAGAGAGAGAAAACGTCAATGAAACTAAAAGGTGGTTCTTTGAAAAGATTTTTTAAAAATTGGTAAACCTTTAGCCAGACTCATCAAGAAAAAATGGGAGGGGGTTCAAATCAGTAAAATTAGAAAATGAAATGGAGAAGTTACAACCCACACCACAGAAATACAAAGGACCACAAGAGAGTACTACAAGCAACTCTACACCAATAACATGGACAACCTGGAAGAAATGAACAAATTCCTAGAAAGGTACAATTTTCCAAGACTGAACCAGGAAGAGATAGAAAATATGAACAGACCAATTACAAGTACTGAAATTGAATCTGTGATTTAAAAACTCCCAACAAACAAAAAGTTCAGGACCAGATGGCTTCACAGGCAAATGTTATCAAACATTTAGAGAAGAAGTAACACCTATTCTTCTGAAACTATTCCCAAAAATTGCAGAGGAAGGAACACTCCAGAACTCATTCTATGAGGCCACAATTACCCTGATACCAAAACCAGACAAAGACACCACAAAGAAAGAAAATTACAGCCCAATATTACTGATGAATATAGACACAAAATTCCTCAACAAAATACTAGCAAATCAAACCCAGAAATACATTAAAGGTATCATACACCATGATCAAGTAGGATTTATCCCAGAGATGCAAGGATTTTTCAATACCCATAAATCAATCAGTGTGATACACCACATTAACAAATGGAAGAATAAAAACCATACGATTTGGCTTCCCTGGTGGCACAGTGGTTGAGAGTCCACCTGCCGATGCAGGAGACAGGGGTTCGTGCCCCGGTCCGGGAAGATCCCACATGCCTCAGAGTGGCTGGGCCCGTGAGCCATGGCCACTAAGCCTGTGCGTCTGGAGCCTGTGCTCCACAATGGGAGAGGCCACAACAGTGAGAGGCCCATGTACAGCAAAGAAAACAACAACAACAACAACAACAAAAGAGACCCATATGATTACCTCAATCGATGCAGAAAAATCTTTTGATTAAATTCAATATCCATTTGTGAAAGTAAATATATTATTGACCACATAGCCAATTGTTTAATTAGAACAGTATTGATATCAAAGTTCTTAGGAGTTAGTTTGAGAATGTGAATGACAATTTAAGTGGTAACAGTAGAAAATAGTTACGACTTTAACTCAAGAAAATTTATGTAAAGCAAGACACAATTTGCTGGGTAAATATACACTGTTTCCATCTACCTGAAAGTATATTTAAAGTAGAATACTTTCTATATATTGAACAGAATAAATGTATGTCACTAATAAAATATAATTTAAAAAATCCAGGAACAGAAGGGTAGATTTTAGTAGAAAATCATACAAAAATTTCAAAAATTATGGTTTAAAAATTAGGTCAAAAGAGTGTTTGAAGTGGACTGCACATTTGCTATATGCTTTCCCTTTAAATGGGCTTGCACACGGTATACATGGCCCAGCTAATCATCTGTGGGAGCAGTAAGAAAAAGAATGTTTGTGCCATAACATGTTTTCTCTCTACGCTTTTAAAACACCTGAATAATTTGTGGACAGGGATTGTTGCCTGCCATTAGAGTAAAGAAAGAATGTTGTGGCCATTCCAGTTGTTCAAGGATCAAGCCATCAGCCACTGCATATGTACCCCTTCCCCGCACCGTGGTGCACCCTGAGAGGAATTCAGGATGAAGAAAACCTAGAAAAACTGGAAGCATTCTGTGCTGTGGTCCTAGATAGTTAAGATGCATATCTAAGGAATAATTTCAGTTAACCCAGATTCTAGCATCTTCCTATAAATAGAAAAGCACTAAAATCATTAACTTGAAATGTCTGTTTTTGGTGATTAGTAGTAATCTTTTGATGTTTGACTACATCCTTTTTTTTTTCAGCAAAAAACTCCTATGTATCCTGGTTCCTCCCTTACCTCTTCGGAGCAATTTCTTAGAGTTATATTAGGCTGTCTTCCAGGCTATAGTTCTTCAGTAAGATCCTCAAATAAAACTTAATTTGAAACCTTTAGGTTGTGTGCTTTTTTCAGTGGACAAATTTTGTCTGTGTACACTTTTATATTTTTAAAATCTTTCTATTAATATGTGTTATAAAGGTTAGCATTGATCTATCAAAATATTAGGTTTACTTTATATGAAAATGCATATATTATCCCAGTTACTTTAAACTAGCAGGAAAATAAGTTGCCCATTTTATAATCAGAAAAAATACCATTGTCTCCCACAAAATTTGGCCCAAAGCCAAATTAGGAGAGAAATTTCACAATATATTGTCTCTCTTCCTGGATCAGAGCTAAACAAAAGTTAAGTGATAAGACAACATTGTATGCTTTTTTGTTTTTCCCTCACAGATATAATGCCATAAATTGTGGATAATTTGCTTAAATCATCCCTGGAGATATAACCTGAAGAAACTGATAGACACTTTTACTCCTGTACAAATGCAAAATTAATTTGGACTGTTCTCAAAATATAAGATAGTAAATCCCATTATTAATTGTAGCCTCTTTAGTTATTTGATATTTCTCCACTTAACTACCCAGAGATAAAACAAATTTGACTACAGCTAGCATAGGAAGCCTGGACTATACGGCCATTTTCTACTATATTTGTTTTGATATGAAAATACAAATATGTATTTAACATTTAAATTCAAGCTGAGGTTTATATATAGAAAAATGTTATGCAATTGTTTGGGAGTGTTTTCTCTTTAAAATAGAAACATTTGAAATGATTAGATACCATCTTTTGTGATACTAAAAGTATATTTTACAATGTGGGTTCTTTATAGTCACTTTGTCTTGGGTAGAATACATTTAGTTTATTCAAGAATAAGTTTTAAAAGGTTAATTATATTTTATTATTTATGTATTTCTGAATAGGTAAATTTATATTAAAATATGATTCTTCCTCATGGCTTTCTGGCTTCAGAAACAGAATTACTTGAGTTTGACTCTCAGCTCCATCACTTGGATTTTTAATCTAAGCACGTCATTTAGCCTTCTTTAATTTTTATACCTGTAAAATGAAAATTTACTTACCTCATAATATTATTTTGGAAGATTAACTGAGGAAATGTAGGTGCATATGAAATCCATTAATAATTACTATCTACTCTTAAGGTGCTTAGTAGTTTATGGAACACTTTTCCATCTATACTAAAATTTATTCCTAGATTAACCTTCTGCAGTAGATATTATGAACTTCACAGGTATGAAAATGGAGACTAAAAGAGGTTAAGTGAATCAGATAATTAATAGTGACTTAAGGATACAATACAAATCTTCCACTTCCCTGTTCAGTGATGTCGACTTAAAAAAACCACACAACATGTAAAAGCTGTGAGTTGGATTTATTCTGTGTCTTACTGAGGACTACAGTCTGAGAGACAGCCTTTCAGATAGCTCTGAGAAACTGCCCTGAAAAGGTAAGGGGGAGGTCAGTATACATGTGATTTTGGCAAAGGGAGTATACGCAACCAAGCACATATCTTTGTAGAAGGTTGCTGCTAGTCGCAAGGAACAGATATCTTAGTTAATGGTTTTAGTGCTTTTCTAAGTATGGGAAGATGTAAGAATACAGGTTCATAAAACATTTCTCCTGAAAATATCTATCTGAAGTACTGTTCTGCCAGTTTTCCCAAAGCACAGAGTGCCTCATTCCTGATCTCTGCTCTCAATTCCTTTCAGCGTGTATTAAAGGTCAGTGGCTCCTGTGGCTAACGACTCAATCCTTGTAGAGCCGGATAGCAATCAACCTTTTTTAGTTAGCAATGATGTTTCCAGAATGATATTTAGATGAGTAGAAATAAAGTGGTATATAAGCACAAATTCAAGAAGGGGTTATATGGAAGTTAACGTTTTTTGAGATGCTATGTTTGGTTTTAAAGAAAGAGAGACAAGGATATGATCAAAATATAAATGCCTGGATGCTCTTAGGGTATATGACTTTGTATCTGTTCTGCTTAAAAGACAACTGCATTATTCTATAGAGTATCTTAAGATAAATATTCTGCAAAGAGAATATTAATGTTTATTAATCTGATAGTATCATTTAGGTTAAAAATAAATTATAGACCACTAGGAGACTATCACTGTCATGTAAGTATTCAAAAATCGAATCTATATTTGTTTCTATAATTTTACATAGGAACAAGTTCTGGAATTTTATATACTGAGGTGTAAACAGTGGTCATTTCTTATTTTTAACATAATGAATGTTTGAATTTTTAAAATGTTTATATATTTCTCTTATATAAAATTTTGTATTTAGAAATTTAAAGATTGTTTTGTCAATTAAAAATCTAACTACCTCATAATCATTATAAGTATAAAATGCATGCACACAAATATTCACTTGATCTAAAAGAAAAAATCCTTTCATTATAACTACTAAAAATAAAAGAAATCAATGATAATGATACAAAGTATACAAGGTATTCACAATACATGGCACTATATTTCCAGACTGATTCAGCTGAGAAGAAAATAACCACACGTGCACACACATGTACACACACACACACACCAGGAGAGAGAGAACAGCTAACCAAAATAACAAAGCACAATTTTTCTTTATTGAATCTGATGACTGAAAATATAACACACAACAAACAAACATGAATGATATTTTTACAATCTAATCACTTCATTCAACGTAAAAAATTGTTTTTGAGTGTCCCAATCAACTGCTCAAAATAAAATTTCAGAACATTTTAAACCATAAGGATGCTGTATTCAAACAAAAAAAAAATCTAGCATTTCTGGGGAAGAAAAGTATATAAACAAAAACATTGCAAATAAAATGTCACCACGAAAACCAAAGAAATTTAGAGTCATTTTGTTTAAACTAGAAATTCAAAATAACTGAACAGAACTCTCTTGTGCTAAATATTGTCCTTCATAATTATAAACTCAGCTGATTTGCCATCTGCAGAAATAAAGCTAGGTTACTGCAAAGGATCATAAATATGGAGTAGTTTGAATTACATATGTGGGCCAGCAGATGTCACTCTTGTTAAAAGACCTTCTAATCTTTTTTGAAGGGTAATTGTCGGCTATGGTTGTGGGCAGAATTTCAACTTGGGAGGATTTAGCCCTGACCCTCTTTCCACCTTACCACCTACTTTACTCTAATGACAACAGGATCAGTAAATTAAAAGTGTCAGCTGCCCTGCCATCAGTTTCCAAAGCTGTTTGGTCTAACTAAATTTATGGCCAATGGTTATATAAGCAGCATTGCCAAATCTCTGTAATTATTACAGAGATGTAACAAGGCACAGAGAATAAATGTTGCTGCAAGCTAAACCAATCCCTGACATTACTATAATTAGGCCGATGATTCATACCACTTGTTCCTCTTAGAAGATATCTTTAGTAGCCAGAAAATTAAGCTGCAATTTTTGAAATTAGGGATTTTCTCTTTGTGTGTGTGTTTGGTGTAGTTTTTTGTTTTTCCTTTATAAAACTAGAATTTGGTCATTTAAAAATGGACAAGGTCTGTTAATCCTTCACCCTTAATTACTCAAAGTACTTGTGATATCTTAGAGTGTGACCTTCTGGAAAGGTCACTAGTGTGAGATATTTATGGGGTTAACAAATAATTTTTAAAATAAATTTCCAGAATTAAGGCAGAATATCTGGAATGTACCTTCATTTAATATTTCCAAAAATAAAATTAAAATAATTAGATGTAGTGTGTGTGTGTGTGTGTGTGTGTGTGTGTGTTCATGTGAATGTTAACCTGCTCACGTGTGGTATACTCTGTAAGAAGAAAATATCAGATTTTTGTTATTCCTTTAGATATGGAATGCATGTTAACTGGCATGTTAGCTGGCATAAAATGACTACGTAAGACTCTATCAGAACTTTTCTGGTAAAGTTATTATTGTGATAAATGATTTCTTATATTAACAAGATTGGTCATAGCTTCTTTGGCCAAAATTATGAATAATGTTAAAAAAAAACTTGAGAAATTCTGTATTTAAATACATTTATCTGTATTTTTTTCACCTGAAAATAAGATAATACCAATATCTTAAATCAGTTGCGTGGGTTAAATAAAATAATATAAATAAAACAATCTCTATTGTACTTGGCCCTTTTAGGATCTCAAAGGACATAACAGCTCTCTCGCTAAGTAACTAGAGTTTCCCAGTGAGACTGCTGATATGATCAAAAGTGTCACAGCCTCTTCATTAAATAAACTGTCCAGTTGTAAGGTTAGTTATTCTATTGGCCCAACCTATGTAGCTCTACTTGATAGTTTACTCCCTTTAATATTTTGAGAAAATGGAATTCACACAATACCTAAGCATATCCAACTTACTGCCTCACAAATAGCTTATTACATTTTGACCAGATGTACCTGTATGTAATAAAAATATTAACTTAAAATCTGCTTTCTAATTGCTACTTCAGTCTGGTCTCAAACCTGGACTCAGTAGATATATAAAATAAATTTTCCAGATCAAAACACATTAACGCTTTATGACAGATCATTTTACAGCAATAGAATTCTAGTTCTTTTAATATTTATCTACATTAATATTATGATACATTTATTTTTCTCATTTGCTTTTGGGATTTAATAAAATGTTGCTTGTAAAAAATAATTTGCCCAGTGTCTCATATATAATAAATGTCAGAAATTTATATTATTTTTGCCATATCCATCATTTTATGTGCTAGCTCCTAAGGGCACACCACATTTCATCACTAAGTTTCTTACAATATATTGATGAAACCTGGCTATATTGTCTCAGATGTGGAATTATTATCCCTCATATTCTAATAGTTATTTTAATTGTTATTATTGTTTTAGGGTCATCATAATATTGACTCAAGTTGAGTTGTCCTAAATGAAAATTCTTACATACCTTAGGACTATTTTGTGTTCAAGTAACAGAAAATCCAATGGCTTAAAGTATACCAGTATCATTGATTAATTTAATTAAAATGTAAAGGAATACATCTCAATTATGACTCAGCATGATAGAGGAGCACCAATGATATTACCAAAATAAATGATGTTAACAAGACCTAGTCTCTCTCTCTCTTTCTCTCTCCTGTATTCTGGTTCATCTATATGGTTCAATTATATGAAAGATTTCTCTCATTTCATTTTTTTCTGGTTAATGTCTATTTTATAATAGAACCAAACTGAATAATCAGAATGTGAGAGAGCAACATGGAGACAGACAAAGACCATGACAGAGAGACACAGTGAAAATTATCTACATTATAGTATACCTTAAAATGCGATTGAGATTTCCAAAGCCATTATGATTCTTGATCTGTATATGAACCTAATTTTTTCCACCTTCTGGAACTTATTAATGACTTTTGCATGTTTCCAGTCTTACAAAATTTCATCATAATCCATTGATCTCTCTTCGTAAATTGTCATGTGACTCAGCAGGCTCTTTCAATTTGGAAAGTCATAGCCTTCAGTTGCAAAATAATTTCTTGAATTAATCCTCTGGTGATTGCCTTATTTTGATTTTTCTCTATAATTCAGACGTTAGTTCTTCTGGAGTGGTCCTCTAATTTTCTTATCTTTTTTCTCCTATTTTCCCAACTTTTCTTATTTTATTGTTTGTTCTACTTTCTGGGACAATTCCTCAACTTTATTTTCTAACTCTTCCAGAGACAGGAAACAAATCACTTTAAATGGATTGTTGGGTGTGGCAGTAAGAAGGAGTTGGATAAGCGCACAGTGACTATGGAAGAGGAAACATTTCATAATGATCTCTGGTTCAAGAAATGTACACTATCTAAGGAAAAGCATCCTCATGTCTAAAGGTATTAGTTTCTAGCTGGTAATGTAATTGAGTCTTCAGTAAGCTATTGCACTGATCTACCATAGAGACTAGCTACTGCTTTATGATAAAGTACAATGATTTATACAACAGTAAACCCTAAGCTGCATGTTTTTTCTGTGATTTTAGTTCCTAATCAAAATCAATATACTGTAGGACACCAGGATGGTATCTATATATGATGATGCAGGGCAGTCAAATCTATATCCCTAGGAGGTGGCTATTCCAGTGATAACAAATCATGGACCACTCCATGATGGAAGGGGTCCATTATAATCAACCTATTGTCAGGTGATGTCAATCTTCCTAGTAAATAAAGCCATATTCTGACAAAACACTGGTCTGTGCTATTAATAGGCTGAAAACTCAGGAATAGTAGCAGCCAAGTCATTCTTGGTAAGGTGAATTTCATGCAGTTGAGCTTAGGCCTGGTCTTCATCACTTTATATAGATCACTATTAAATAAACACTATCCCTTCTCTCCTTGCTTTGTGCAACATTTCTAGCAGAGGTTGAGTCTCCTCTGTAGTTCTGTTACCCAGAAGACAATCCACTTCTCTAGAGACTCAGCTCCATCTAGGAAGTACTCACAATTCCAAGTGATTTACACCAAATCCTCGGTTCTGATCACCATATTTTTCTTCATCTTTTTAGACCAAAACATAGTGGGATCTTGCTTTTGTTTCTTATTTTTAAATTGCCATGTCTTCAACCAACCATTTATAATAAGAAATATGCTGTAAGGGAAAATATTCTAATGATTGTAATCAATCAGAAGTGAACTGCAATATGCCCAAATCTACCTCAGGACTATTTCTCTGGTCAAAAGTGACTGACCTCCGAAAACTAAAGATATTACCCTTGTGATATTTATGATATCACATGAGATTTTCAAGCTCTGACAAAATCTGTCCCACAAGCAGGACACAATTCTGCAGGCTGAGTAGCCAAAATACATCATCTTAGTAGCAGTCCAATTATGAACAAGATAGTTAAAGTATCATTTTTTTACATTGAGCACTATTTCAATAGAAGTACATTATCTAAGGAAAAACGTATCCAGAAAAACTGCTTCTTCTGAAAAAATTGATTTAAGGAGAATGTTCTTCAAGAAACATAATTTTATTCCTATTACCTTTGCAGTTTCAACTTAAATAGTTTTATAAGAAGCTATAGATAGTGGAGTTATGTTTCAAATTTCCTGTTCATCTGTAAAACATTATATCATCAATTACCTCTTTTTTCAATTTTTCAAATATATATTTATTCATATATAATATGTAAATGCATAAATGTGTATATATGCTATTTTATATCACCTATTTTATATGACTAACATTACACCTACTACTAAAGACTGCTAAATTTGACTGAATTACATGTGTAGTCTATAGGGAATTGCCTCTATATTCCTAAAGTTAAACAAAAAGTCATTGCATATTATTCTTTAATATATTTGTGAAGTTAATCAATAAAAATAAATCATTTGATTTACAATTATATAAATTATTTTAAATAAGTATATTATTTTAAATTTTTTAACAAGATACTTGTTATTATTTAGAAACCTAACTTTAATAAGAATATTTTATGTTAAACTATTTCATATAGTTATTGTATTTTATTATATATATTATTAATTTAACAGCATCTTAAATGCTAAAACACAGAAATGCAGGAGCAGAAGCAATCATGGTCTTAAATTTAGTTAATTTTAGTGCTTTGGGATTAGTAACCAAACTTGATGAATGAGAAGTATCATGTGATGATTTATTTTTTTTTAATGCAAAGGACAAAAAATAAATAGAAGGCACATGTAGCAACCTACTTATTAACAGCTTCCACTTATTACCACGTCTGTCATAGGACTGATATTCTGTTGTGCATTTTCACTACCTGTTGATTATATACATAATTTTAAATTTATAGAAAGTTTTCAAGGATTATACAATCATACACATTACCCAGATTCACCAACTGTTTACATTTTTGCCTCATTTGCTTTCTCCTGGTTCTGTTCTGTTCTCTCCTCTCTTCTCCTCTCCCTTCATTTATTTTCCTCCTTCCCCCCTTTTATCTCTTCTTGTCCTTTCCTCTCTATATATTATATCCACATCTATCTATATAGTTAGACAAAGATAGAGACAGATATATAAAGTTGAAGACATCATACCTTTTACTCTTTCATACTTATAAACAAGGATATAATCTTACCTGACCACACTCACAATGATCAAAATCAGAAAATTTACTACTGATCCAATACTATAATCCATACTCCATATTTACATTTTACCAATTGCTCAAAAATATCCTTTACCTTTTTTTCCCCCACAGTCCAGGTTCTAATCTAAAATTGCACATTTAAAAGTTGTTATATATCTTTAGTCTTCTCTATTCTGAATTGATTCCTTAGCTTTCATCTTTCTTGATTTTGACCTTTAGAAGAGTACAAATCAGCTATATTGTAGAATATCTTCTCCCCAAACCTAGCTTGAGACAAATCTTGTGGACAAAAGTGAAGAGGCTGTCAAAGAGATTACATTAAATATTTATTTCACTTTTGCATTCTGTTCTATAACAAATGCATATTTGTTTAAGGTAATTTCCCTCTAAAACATCTTTGGGAGGAATTCATATTTATCACATAGTTCTTTGTACAATCTACCATATAATTACCACTTTATCTATTTGAAATTTGGCTTTCCCTAATGTCTGAATCCAATATTCAACTTTATTTTTATTAGAAGATTTTTAAGAATCTTGAAGAGAGTACTATGAAAGGTTTGAACTTTGGTGACAAATCTAAACTCATGCAATTGTTGCTAAATTCATATTGCTTGGAATAATACCTAAAACTCAATGCTACTCCTTTGGTATACTTGGGAGAAAAGAAACAACAACAACAACAAAACAAGACCAGATGAATCACTCTCATTAAAGAACTATTAACAGTTCATCCATCTGAAAGTATGCTTTCCCAATTAAAGGAAAAACTGGTTCATAGAATTCATACCCTGTAGCCAGGCATGGGAGAACATTAGACTCAGTAAGTTGTTGCTATTTACTTTTTTATTCAAATAAATAGGCAACTTTTCCTTTCAAAATATCTATTTGGAATGCTTAATTCAGAAAAACACATGGGAAGGTTATTCTTTCAATGATTCTTTCAGCCAATAGTCACATATATACACAAAGTACTATACCAGAATCTAGATATAAATGGTAAGAAAAAATGGACCTGGTTCCTAGACTTATTGAACCTAAATTCCAGTGAAAAAGACAGGCATCAAAAAATAATCACACAAGTTGTTATATAATTTCCAACTGTAATAATTATATAAATGGATAAGTTTATAAGAAAATGATGTTTATACTGAAATCTGAAAGAAGAAAAGGAGTTTGCCATCTAAAGAGTATGAGAAAAGTAGAATTGCATGAGTATGAGAAGAGGCAGAAGCAGAAGGCTAGTGGGACAGGTATGTAAAAAGTAATGTCCAAAGTGGCATGAGGTGAGGCTTCAAGAGGATATACAAGGAAGGCAGATGCGGGGTCTATTAGTCATGCAATGGAATTTTGTCTTTACTTTTTTTAATAATAAAATATTGAAGGCTTTTGATTAAGAAGGTATAATAATCACATTTATGTTTTTAAATTATTATTTTGGCTTCAGTAATGATAACTGATGGTAAGAATTAAAAAATGTTTGCAAGTAAATGAAATAAAAAGTATTGCAGAAGTCCACTTTGGATAAAGTTGATTTTAGGAAAACCAAAGCACTGAATGAACTTGAGATATATTTATGAGGCAAATAAACTATGTTGTGGTGATAGACTAAACAGGACTCCCTCTATTATTCAACTTTGTCCATAAGCCATTCAGCAACATATTTTTGAATACCTATTATGTGCCAGAACTGAACTGCAGTCCTGAATGAGATGAATTCTTGGTTTTCAAAGACATAACAGTCTAGACAGACAGAAATGGCTAGTATACTTTTAAATGCAGTTTAATCGGCTTTTTTCTTAATAGTTTTAGACTATCCTAAATTAGTAATTAATTCTGTTAACATCTAAAAATGTATATATTTATAAAGACTAATTAAAAACAAATCCATATGTATCAAATTTAATAGCTTAGCTGTTAGGGCACCTTATTTCCAGCAACACTCTTACTCAGGAACATTTGCTAATATTTCTCATTTAGCTAAGGTAATAAAGCATCCTTAAGCCCTGCAGGGCGAAATGTATGTAACTCCCAGAGATTTATCCAATGTTTGTAAAAATATCTTATCACTCTCACTCTGAACTCTTCCCAATAAGCAGATAAATAAGAATTCATCAAGCAATCTAGACCCATTATCTCTTACCCCTTCTGTTTAATCAAACCTGTGTTTTGCTTCTTGGGCACTTAGACAGAAGCTTATAAGATATCGATTACAGATAGTGCCTGGCCTCTTTATGACACTGTAAGTCAGGTCCTTAAAGTGAGAAACATCCTTGTCAGAACATTCAAAGTTGCTGTTGAGGACAAGCAAAGTCTATCACTTTAGGAGTATTGATCGCAAGAAACAGAAAGCAATTCAGACTAACTTAAAAAGAGAATTTATCGGAAGGATTTTGGATCGCACAGTGGCCAGATCTTGTCATAGCAGGAACAAGGTGGGCTCCAGAGGGTCACAGAACAGGAAGAAAGTTACACAGTATTTGCCTATTGAGAAGGAAAGGTTCATGAACATGACATTGTTGGCAATGAGATCAACAGCACAGAAACTATGCCTCCGCTAGATCTGTTCTTCAGGCAGAACTGACTAAAGCTGACAAATGTCTGCTATGCACTGGCTGCTGCTTGACAGGCCAGTTTGGGCAGAGTCCACAGGATGCCAGTATTAAGTACAGTTAGCTGAATTCTAGGGTTTGTTTTTTCACTTTACACAAATTCTAGACCTTCCTGGAAAGATGACTAGGTGCATCAAAATAGCACTCACAAACCAAATTAAGAATGATATGCCTAGGGTTGGGGGGCACTTCCTCAAGATAACATAATAATTAGGAAGTGATGGAGCTGAATTTGAACCTCAGATTGTTTGGTGACTGAGCCAGTGCTACTAGACTCTGACATTTGGCATAGCTTCCAGGGTAACCCCCTGGCACATGAGATAATCTAGTCCTAATTGCTTCCCAAAGGCCCATCTACTAATTCTATCACATGGGAGAACAGGATTTCAACATATGGATTTTGGCAGGACACGAACATTCAGTCTATAACATCTTGAAAGCTCAAATATTATCATTGGTAAAGTCACTGTATGTTTTCCTTGAAGTGGCAAGATTACTTTATTCATTTTCAAGAAAATATGTCACACACTCAAGTCTGAATAATCACCATTTGTCAGTCATTCTTTCAAGTAAAAACAATGTTGTATGGAAAAGCCTCAAATACAGAGTTTAACTCAATTGCACAAGTGGTTTTTTTTTTTTTTTTTTTTTTTTTTTTTTTTTTTTTTTTTTGCGGTACGCGGGCCTCTCACTGTTGTGGCCTCTCCCGTTGCGGAGCACAGGCTCCGGATGCGCAGGCCCAGCGGCCACGGCTCACGGGCCCAGCCGCTCCGCAGCATGTGGGATCCTCCCAGACCGGGGCACGAACCCGCGTCCCCTGCATCGGCAGGCGGACTCTCAACCACTGCGCCACCAGGGAAGCCCAACAAGTGGTTTTTTTATCAAAAAAAATAATTTAAATTACAATGCAGCATAAGTGCTTTATAAATAGTGTCCATTTTGTCATTTTTTTTTAAATGTGCACTTGGAAATTGAGATTGATTAACATTGATAAGTATTACTGCTTTTTCAAGGACATTTTCAAGTGATACTGGAACATTTTTTGTTCAGAGAGCACGGCAGTAAAGAATACCACAGTGTTATAGTGTTGGTGCTAGTACTGATGGAATTTGTTGCCACGGCTTTGATTCATGCTATGCCACTACTAATTTTACACATTGCTTTTGCATGGTCAGTGTAAATGTCAAGACAGTGAAAAAGGGAAATAACATCTCAGTATTATTATGGTAATTGCTTCTAATTTGCAGACTCCCTGAAAGAAAATCAGGGACCGCTGGGAATCCACAGCCTGCATTTTGAGAATTACTGGCCTAATATGAGATTGTTTTCAAATTAAAGTTTTCTAGATTGTCAATAAAAAGGATCGATTAGCTCAACCAAGTATGATACTTAAAGGAATTTGAAATGAAGAAGTAGAATAGGGGAAAACAGAGAGAAGACAATAAACAGAAACTATGAGAAAGTGAAAGCCATAATATTAAGAAGAGACTAGAATGGAGAAAGTTGGCAGAAGTGTGAAAGTTGGTGGAGAGAGAAAGTGGGGAAAGAACTGATTTAATATGATGTCAATTTACTATGGTTGCTGGGGGAACGCTGGTGCTACCTTAGTAATGACGTGGATTTCCATAAACACGAACTATGAAACTACTAAGAAAACATCTTAGTTTCCTAATGGTCTTACAAACTGGTAGTATTTAGTTATGAAGAGTCTTACAGATCTTTATCACCTGAGGTAGCATTTACATGTTTCTATTTCTTGGAACAGAAAAAAAATAATGAAATAGTATAGCTCCCTATATCAAATTGTCATTATTCCTCCGTGTGGTATTTATCAGAAGGTAAATCTACTGTATCTAAGAGGGAATTTCATTAGGTTTCATTGATAGGAACCAAATGGGTTAAGACTATGAATTGAGAAACATATGTACGGGTCAGCCAGGGAGAAAGAACAACACTTAGAGGTTGGTTACAGATAAATAACAGCAGCAGCAGCAGTAATAATAAATAATTCATATGAACAAAATATATTTTCTTTCTTTTTTCTAATTAAAACCAGAATGAGGATAAAATGAGGGCACATTTGGACACCAAAAATATAGACAAAATTTTCAAAAAAGACCAGGAGTCACACATATTTTCTAATTATCTTTACGGTAGGAAAACTTACAATGTATATGAAAAATACAGTACAGAGTAATCATTGGTGAGACCAACTATTTTCTCTTTAAGGAGAAACTGGGAAGAAGTTCAGAAGGGAATTTCAAAGTACATGAAAAAGAAAACTTTGAGAGATTGATTTTGGGTTTTATATAAGATTAATTTTATTAGATTTCCATACCCAGGAACTATTTATGTAACACAAAGCCTCTGGACCTCCCCCTAACATGTTCATACATAACAGTAACTATAAGTCTGAGCATTTCAGTTGCCACTAAGTTTTACTTGTGGCTTTTATTGTGTGAAAGCAATGGTTTAGCTCAGTTTCCCAGAGAAGTAGCTTTGGAAATTGCATTTGAATTGTTCTAACTAGAAGTAATGTAATACCTAGATGACTAAGAAAATTTAAACCCACTCAAACATGTAGGTTAAGGTAGTAGAGTGAGTTAACAATTGCCAAATACTTGTACATCACCACTCATTACTTAAAGACATTATAGTCAATATTGATTATAAAAAAGATGGAGAGTATTTGTTTCTTTATGTTCAATTGAAATTCCAGCATATCATTTTCTTGGAAATAAAAAGGAAGTGATCTAAAGTTCAACTAGAAGAATAATAAGGTGATACAAGCCAAGACAGTTCTGGAAAAGAGTAATGATAGTGGTTTACCTTTCAGATATTAAAAAAAATAATTATAATGTTTTGTGCTGCATATTAATTTTATGACACATTTTTGTCTCTTCTGTAAATATGAACTATTTCATAATTAAAATGAAAAGTAGATGTTACCATTAAAAGCACAAATAAATCAATAGTACCTGGGTCAAATCCAGGTATACCAAAAACTCAGTATTGGATCAAAGTAATAGTATAATGGAAGATAGTATTATTTAATGCTTGTCACTTGCACAATTGTTTCCTTAAGTAAAAACTTAAGGAAAGTACTTTTCTTACTTTTCTTAATGAAAAATAGTTACAGAAGATAGTTAAATCTTTAATATCTGAATACCTCCCACAAATTTATCAGGTAAATGAAATAAAATGGAAAAAAATGCACATAAAATCATAGAGGAATGACAAAGAACTAATAAATGTATTAGTACAGTTAACTCAACTGTGAATCGAAGGAGATAAAGTTATAATATAATATCAAATACAGTTTTTTAATTAAGTTTAAAAATATAATACTTAATATTGGCAATGGTATGTTCCATGGGCACTTTCATATTCCTTTATGAGAATATAAATATTAACAAAAATGTTTGGAAAAATACTACATTTCCCATTCATTTTCATTGAAAAATAAGTTTTGCCCTTCAATCCTTCAATTCCACCTTAAGTGACACAAACTGATGGAATAGTTATAGAATTCAACAACGGTTTATGTACAAGAAGTGGCTAGATCTGAGGATCTGAGCCTGGATTCCCAATAATTGCAGCTGTCTTCTACTTTCTAAGCATGATTTATGAATTTTATTTTTATTATTGAATAATTCTTTTTTTAGGGGTCAACATTTAATATTTCAATACTTAGTTTAAAACAAAAAACTCTGTTCTAGAATAGAGAGTTTCAAAAAAGGGAAAACATCTCTTTTATGCTTAATAATAGAAATGGTTGTGGCTAAATAAGCATCACAGAAATATATGTTAACCAGGAAGATGGGCTTACACAGTTAATGAAAAGGGAAAAAGAAAAATTCTATCATTGAATTTTTAGAAACACTGGAGCTGGTATTAGAATTTGTGAACTTGGGAAGTTGATATATGGTCAAGTTGAACTCGTTTTTAAAACTAACAGCAAAAGCAGGGAAGAGAATGAAAATATTTGGTGAGAAACACAATGGAAGAAGTTAATGTATAGACACTGGAATAGTCATATCTCGGTGTGGTTCGATTTTATTTCTGCTTTGCTATGATTTCTGTTATACCCAAATCATCATAAACTACTTTTAACCTTAATATTTTAACTTATTTATATTTGAGGGATTAAGAAGAGCCTAAGTCCCATATGCAACAAAAGTCTATAGAATTGGGTGACATCAGCCAGGGGTCCAATACAAATATAACATATGAGGGGTTGTTTTTCCAAAGAGCACAGCATTATCTTTTAGAGATGTTTAATATTGAAAAAAGAACTAAATAACAAACAAAGACAAAATAAACATATGAAACCTGTAATCACTTTTAAATGACTAGAAGAAAAACTTAGGGAAAGAATTGATAAAATATAGGCCTTCCTTCCTTAATTAGCATGGAGTCTCTTATTACTGCATTTGGTCTTTAAGGGGAGTGAGTGCCCTTCCTTGGTAAAATAGGGTATGTGATGGCAGTTTTAAATGCCTGTTGCCACAACTAGGGAAAAAACCCAGATTAATTACAAAAATTATATTATGAAAGGCATCAGGGAGCAAGCACTATGTAAACAATGAGGAGCAGATGATCAAAACTTCTGGAGTGGAGAGAATTGTTTTGATGTAAGCTGATAATATCTAGCTATTCAGGGATTTTTCCCCTGGGGGTATATGCCAAGTTTCCCAAAGGACATTTACTAAATTCAGGGAATTTAGTAAATTTAGTAAATTTATTTGGAAGACAGAAAAACTAGGCCAAAATCTTCAGAAAGGCAGAGTAAAATTATTCACAGTCTAGTGATTCTTGGAAACAAAGACCTGGTAAGGTAGGTGTCACCACTAAAACACGACAAGTATCCACCTTAAAAATTGTGAAACTACATGGGACCATTGGCCAAAGGAGCTAAGGTGGAGACATATAAAGGACAGAATCAAATGTCCCCTAATCTTTCAGAGCTGAGGAGGTAACTCCCAGGCTCTGAATCAAAGTTCTCCCAGGGCAAATCCTAGAAACAAGGGTCAGATAAGAAAGACAGAAATTTGATAAAACTGCAACTCAGCCCCCATGCAGCTCAATATCTCTGAGGACCGAGGATCTGCCTCCACACCATCTTTCTGTCAGAGGAAAGGGGGACACTTTCTGATGGAACAGAACATCATCTGGAGCCTCCACACACTATTAACATATGATAAAGCATTCATTTTATGTTTATGTTATCATATATTTTATACGTCTTAGCATACAACTAAAAATTATGCAAAGAGGACAGACTATATGACCAATAATCCAGAAAAAAATATGGACATAAGAAGCAAACCTAAATATTATGTAGATGTTGTCATTAACAGACAAGGGCTTTAAAGTTACTATTCATATGTATGTTCAAGAAGTAGATAAAAGAAAAGCAAAATAGAAGAAAGGATTAGGAAGTTCATCATTGAACTCTAATCTATAAAAACATTGATAGTCATTCTAGAAATTTTAAAAAATTAAAAAATAAACGTATTTGAAACTAAGAAATCAATGAATTTTTAACAGCATATTGACCACAGAAGAAACAAAAGTTAGTGACATGGGGATGGATGAATGAAAAACATCCAAAGCAAACCACATACAAAAAAAAAATATTTTGTTTAAAGATGTATGTGAGAGAAATGTGGGGCACACATGATTTGTGCCCTTTTTGCTATGTATATTTATGTAAAACCATTTTTTAATTAAAAGTATATTTTTCTGGCTAGTTTTACTTCTTTAATATATAATACAAGATATTCTTTGAGGCCATTTTACCAATTTATAAGAAAATCCCACTGACTTTTAACCTAATTGAATTAGGTTTATAAATTATTTTATAGAGGACTGTCATTTTTACAAGTACCATACTGACACTAGCTATATCACACCATTTATTCATTTTTAAAAAAATATTCCTAGTTAGCTTTAATATTTTTACTGTTTTGCTTCTGGAGATTTCCTACTAAGTTTAATTTTGAATATATTTTAATAATTCTTGCGATTATCTTGAATATAATATTATATATTCAGAGGGTTCTCATGATAGTTAAGGAAGCTATTGATCACAATTTATTTATTTTTTCTTATTACTATACCTCAGGTAGAAAAGTCAGGTAATATGCACATCTTAACAATACATAGTCTTAATTTTCATTATTTAAATCTTCAATTTTAAATGTTGTTAAAATCATATTTGATGGAAATTAATAATTATGTTAACCAGCACCATTGCTTTCCTCCTAGTCTATTACTAGGAATATAATCATATTAATGTAGTGATTCTTCCCCAGTGTATTCACAACACATAAGATGGGACTCTACCTGGAATAAACACAACTGGTTCCCAGTGACTAATACATAATAAAAATTCAGTAAATATTTTAAATAGATGAATGGATAGGTAAAATTGTTCCTTCATCTAGAACTTTTTACTTCAACCATTTTAAAGTTTGCTTTTCCTAAGCTTAAATAATTTAATCTTCTTTTTTCTCATATACCATACATATCCTAGATTCTTCATCATATTATATGAATACCACAGAAAAACATATCTTGAACCACAGTACTTCCAAAGACTTTGGAAACATCAAAATTCAAAAGCCAGTATGTGGTTACCTGTTCCTATTAAATTTGATGAATGTGGGGCCATACAGTCAACATAAGTCAATTTGTATTTTGAGACAATGGATCTACATATACAAAGCTTCTGTATTTAACTTTTCTACATTTCAAAGTATTAACAACGATAACAATATTGTGAAAGTAGAAATGTTTCAGTCAGCTATATGTGTATATTTATTGATACAAATGAATTACAATGATAATTCTACCCAAGGATTAATGTATTTTTAATTGGCTCCATTTATGTATAAGTTCCACAAAGAAACATGATTCTGTGTAAAAGGACTCTAAGACAATGATGTTTATATATTACGTTATAATCTGGAATGTGCTGTTAAGCATCCACTTAAAATCCACAAGCATTTTCTTGTTTATTCCTAAGAAACTAATTGGTTCAGCTTTTCTTTTCAAGCCAGACCACATAAAAGGAACCGAAAAATTAACTGCGGTTAGAGGCACTGTGTGGTGAAACAAAACACAACAAAGGATGACTACCTACAGCTGTGCCCGGAAAGATGGGAAACAAAAATAGTATTTATAGTAAACACATATTTCATACATCAAGCTCTCTTTTAAGCATGCATACACTCACACTTACACACACACACACACACACTATAGTATCTATATGTTGGAAATAAGGAAACTGAAGCCCAGAAAAATGATGGTACTTCACCAAGATTCCATAGTATTTTGAATAATGTTGCATAGTAAGATGTAGAGCTATGATTTAAACTATGCAGTGTATTCTCATAATCCATAATCTTAACCAATATTGGTTTTCTATGCTACACTATAAGTAGAAACTGAGAGTGTATAGATATCATGACCTATATCCCTAGTTCAGAATGTTTATAAAACATGTAGCACCATGCCTAACATGAACCCTCAACTAATGCTCCCTTTACATTTACCCTTTTCTACTATATACAAAAACAATATTTGCTTTCTGTTTAGAGAGACTTTAACAGTACTAGGTACTCTAGACTGTCAGGCAAAAATCTTAGCAGACATATTAAACTGAAAAAGTGATTTCTGTTCTTAAGTACAGTGGAGTAACATATAAGAGAATAATCAGCTATTTATTTGCCTGAATGTCCAAGTTTGCAACTGTTAACTTGTTATGATTATTAACAACACCCATTTCTTGTGTCAAAAAGTATTCCAATTTGGAGCATAAATTTTATGGTAATCTTACATATGAACTACATACACAGCACTGTTTACTGAACTGTGTTCCTCCCAAATTCATAAGTTGAAGCCCTAACCCCCAATGTGATCGTATTTGGAGATGGAGTCTTTGGGAGGTAATTAGCTTTAGATGAGGTCATGAGAGTGGGTTTTCATGATGGGATCAATTCCCTTGCAAGAGAGGCACCAGAGAGCTGGCTGTCTTCACCATGGGAGGACACAGCCAGAAAATGTGCAAGCCGGAAAGAGAGCCTTCACCAGAACCTGACCATGCTGGCAGCATGATCTCGGACTTCCAGCCTCCAGAACTCTGAGAAAATTAATCTCTGTTGTTTAAGTACATTGTATGATATTTCGTTATGGCAGCCCATGTTGACTAGTGGAAACGGCACCAAAATACTGTCATATATATTGTATTGAATAGTAATAAATTACATGCTAATTAACTTATATGTATATAACATCTACTTGCTTTTTTGACCAACTAGGAAAAAAACATGTTTGGCTCTAAGTTATCCTTCCTAAACTTTTACTTTAGCTTAACTATAAAGTTAAAATTTCTAAACCTAAGAGAAATGTAAGAAATTTCTATTACAATAATATTTTTAACCTTAATTGTTGCTCTTCCATTATGAGAAAAATTTTTCCTTGATTTTGATTGCCATTAGTATCAGCAATTAAAGTTAATTCCAAAACATTTTTAAGATAATTCCTAAATAACTAATTTGTCAGTTATTATTTAGTGAACAAAGTAAGCAGATTAAATCACAGTTTTGCATAAGATACATTTTATTTTTACCATATATCAACCTCAATTCTTCCAGTCTTTGAAAATGTTTATTTCCACAGTTTAAGGGAAAGAAAGGACCTGTCTAATACAAATTAGAACATTAGTTTTCATCAAAATACCAAGTATACACATTAAACTCTACAGTTAATATTAACCTGCACTTGAAATTCTTTGTCGTTCAGATCGACTAAATGTTTGCTTGTATTTGGGTCTATTGAAAATTTAGGTCCATTGCTATTGCCAAATGTACAAATCTAACTTCAGCTTGTTCAGGTCTCTGTGCCATATCTATTCATATATTCTTGACTTCACTGTTCAGCATCTAACTTATTATACCATAATATATTGAGTAGACAATCATACACACATACATATAGGCTCTTTCTTACACACTATAATGATCAGGAAAAGTGTTTGTATAATTGTGAGAAGAAAACATAAGTTTACAGGCTCTTAAGTTCGGATAAGAATTTTATTTCTTTCAGAAAAAAAGGAGGTTTTATAAATCATATTTTATATTTTTATAGGTGTCCAAATGTGTCTAATTCTATATATTTCAAGTATATCAGTCTTTGGTGTCCTGATAATTCCACAAATAATTGTGAAGTGACCTCATAGTTCAAGAATGTTATTTATGTTTAAAGAACATAAATGATTCTTTTTCTCCTTCTTTTCTCATAAATATGAGAGTGATATTGTCCCATCAACTTCTTAGACAATATAATTAGTGAGAATATCGTTTCACTTTTGTAGTTCTGCCATTTATGCTATAACTTAACTAAGACATTGGAGGGATATATACTCAAATTTATACCAGCTTCATTGATAATCTCAAGAACCAGGTATTGTGTTATCATTAGAATGAACAACATCCAAATTCTTAAAATTCTTTAAAAAATATTTTTATTAATATTTGTACTCCCAGAGCATCAACTTTGTATTACAAAATTTGATTTTTCATTCACTTCATGGCATATATGTGTTTTGTTGGGCTACAAAGAAGCATAAGGGGAAAAATAACAAAATTCAAAACTTAAAAACAGAGTGGCAGTCAGATTTCACATTAAGAATTCTGATGCTAGTATCAAATGACAGACTCCTTGATTAGAAACCAAGTAAAGTCAACAATAACTTTATCATAGAAACATATGGCACTGGACATAATTAATAACATTTATTTCAAAGCTCATTTTTTATAATTTGCATTTTATTGCCATTTTCAAACAAAAGCAATATTTTATTTGGATGTATTCTTCTCTGGGTTAATCTGTTGCTTGTTGCTGTTGTTAAATTCAGGAAGTAGCAGGTAAAGAAAATGAAAATAATTATAGTTAAATTTAATAAGTGATCTCTATGGGCCAGTCACAGTACTAAGTGTTTTACAGAAGGTCTTATGTCTGCAAATGATTATCTTAATATAATTTCATTTTAAAGCACATTTTAAAAATGACACCAAAATTTTAATAATGATATTTTATTATATGAAATAAAAGCCCAAGTAGTTACAAAACCAACTAGTAGTTTATAATTATTAAATTAATATTTCTTCTATGGTCATTTGCATTACCATATGCTGTTTATTATAGTAGATATTAACATAATGGCATTTTAGTGGATTTCATAAAAATAATAATAATTAATATAACCATGTACAACATTTGGAAGACTTTTTTTCACATCTTTATTGGAGTATAAATGATTTACAATGTTGTGATAGTTTCTGCTGTGCAAAAAAGTGAATCAGCTATATGTATACATATATCCCCATATCCCCTCCCTCTTGAGCCTCCCATCCACCCTCCTTATCCTATCTCTCTAGGTCGTCAAAACGCAATGAGCTGATCTACCTGTGCTATGCAGCAGCTTCCCACTAGCCATACATTTTCTATTTGGTAGTGTATAAATGTCAGTGCTACTCTCTCACATCATCCCAGCTTCCCCTTCCCTCCTGTGCCCTCAAGTCTGTTCTTTACGTCTGTATCTTTATTCCTGCCCTGCCACTATGTTCATTAGTATCACTTTTTAAAATTCCATATATATGTGTTAGCATATGGTATTTGTTTTTCTCCTTCTGACTTACTTCACTCTGTATGACAGTCTCTAGGTGCATCCACGTCTCTACAAATGACCCAATTTCATTCCTTTTTATGGCTGAGTAATATCCCATTATATATATGTGCCACATCTTCTATATCCATTCATCTGTCAATGGACACTTAGGTTGCTTCTATGTCCTGGCTATTATAAATAGAGCTGCAAAGAACATTGTGGCACATGACTCTTTTTGAATTATGGTTTTCTCAGGGATATGCCCAGAAGTGGGATTGCTGGGTCATATGGTAGTTTTATTTTTAGTTTTTTAAGGAACCTCCAAACTGTTCTCCATAGTGGCTGTATCCATTTACATTCCCACCAACAGTGCAGGAGGATTCCCGTTTCTCCACACCCTCTCCAGCATTTATCGTTTGTAGATTTTTTGATGCTGACCATTCTGACCGGTGTGAGGTGATACCTCATTTTGGTTTTGGTTTGCGTTTCTCTAATGATTAGTGATGTTGAGCATCTTTTTATGCATTTGTGGTCATCTGTATGTCTTCTTTGGAGAAATGTCTATTTAGGTCTTCCACCCATTTTTGGACTAGGTTGTTTGTTTTTGTGATATTTAGCTGCATGAGCTGCTTGTATATTTTGGAGATTAATCATTTCTCAGTTTCTTCATTTGCAAATATTTTCTCCCATTCTGAGGGTTGTCTTTTCATCTTGTTTATGGTTTCCCCTGTTGTGCAAAAGCTTTTGTTTCATTAGGTCCCATTTGTTTGTTTTTATTTCCATTACTCTAGGATGTGGGTCAAAAAAGATCTGCTGTGGTTTATGTCATAGAGTGTTCTGCCTATGTTTTCCTCTAAGAGTTTTATAGTGTCTGGCCTTATATTTAGGTCTTTAATCCATTTTGAGTTTATTTTTGTCTATGGTGTTAGGGAGTGTTCTAATTTTTTTCTTTTACATGTAGCTTTTACCCAGCACCACTTATTGAAGAGGCTGTCTTTTCTCCATTGTATATTCTTGCCTCCTTTGTCAAAGCTAAGGTGACCATATGTGCATGGGTTTATCTCTGGGCTTTCTATCTTGTTCCATTGATCTATATTTCTGTTTTTGTGCCAGTACCATACTGTTTTGATCACTGTAGCTTTGTAGTATAATCTGAAGTCAGGGAGCCTGATTTCTCCACCTCCATTTTTCTTTCTCAAGATTGCTTTGGCTATTCAGGGCCTTTTGTGTTTCCATACAAATTGTGAGATTTTTTTGTTTTAGTTCTGTGAAAAATGCCCTTGGTAATTTGATAGGGATTGAATTGAACCTGTAGATTTCTTTGGGTAGTATAGTCATTTTCACAATTTTGATTCTTCCAATCCAGAAGCACGGTATATCTCTCCATCTGATTATGTTATCTTTGATTTCTTTCATCAGTGCCTTATAGTTTTCTGCAGAAAGGTCTTTTGCCTCCTTAGGTAGGCTTATTCCTAGGTATTTTATTCTTTTTCTTGTGATGGTAAATGGGATTGTTTCCTTACTTTCTCTTTCTGATCTTCTATTGTTAGTGTATAAGAATGCAAGTGTTTTCTGTGCATTAATTTGGTATCCTGCAACCTTACCAAATTCATTAGTTCTAGTAGTTTTCGGGTGGCATGCTTAGGATTTTCTAGGTATAGTGTCATGTCACCTGATAACAGTGACAGTTTTACTTCTCTTCCAATGTGTATTCCTTTTATTTCTTTTTCCTCTCTGATTGCTATGGCTAGGACTTCCAATACTATGTTGAATAATAGTGGCAAGAGTGGACATCCTTGTCTTGTTCCTGATCTTAGAGGATATGCTTTCAGTTTTTCTCCATTGAGAATGTTGTTTGCTGTGGGTTTGTCATATATGGCCCCTATTATGTTGAGGTAGGTTCCCTCTATGCTCACTTTCTAAAGAGTTTTTATCATAAACTCGTGTTGAATTTTGTCAAAAGCTTTTTCTGCATCTATTGAGATGATCATATGGTTTTTATTTTTTAATCTCTTAATATGGTGTATCACATTGATTGATTTGTGCATATTGAAGAATCTTTGCATCCCTGGAATAAACCCCACTTGATCATGGTGTATGATCCTTTGAATGTGCAGTTGGATTCTGTTTGCTAGTATTTTCTTGAGGACTCCTGCATCTATGTTCATGAGTGATATTGTTCTATGATTTTCTTTTTTTGTGATGTCTTTCTCTGGTTTTGGTATCAAGGTGATGGTGGCCTTGTAGAGCGAGTTTGGGAGTGTTTCTGCCTCCACAATTTTTTGGAAGAGTTTGAGAAGGATAGGTGTTAACTCTTTTCTAAATGTTTGATAGAATTCACCTGTGAAGGCACCTGGTCCTGGAATTTTGTGTGTTGGAAGATTTTTAATTACAGTTTCAATTTCATTATCTGTTATTGGTCTGTTTATAATTTCTAATTTTTCCTGGTTCAGTCTTGGAAGGTGGTACTTTTCCAAGAATTTGTCCATTTCTTCCAGGTTCTCCATTTTATTGGCATAGAGTTGTTTGTAGTAGTCTCTTATGATCTTTTGTATTTCTGTGGTGTCAGTTGTAATCTCTCCTTTTTTATTTCTAATTTTATTGATTTGAGTCCTCTCCCTATTTTTCTTGATGAGTCTGGGTAAAGGTTTATCAATTTTGCTTATCTCAAAGAACCAGCTTTTAGTTTTATTGATCTTTGCTACTGTTTTCTTTGTTTCTATTTCATTTATTTCTGCTCTGATCTTTATGATTTCATTCTTTCTACTACTTTTGGGTTTTCTTGTTCTTCATTTTCTAGTTGCTTTAGGTGTAAGGTTAGATTGTTTATTCGAGATCTTTCCTGTTTCTTGAGGTGAGCTTGAATTGCTATGAGCTTCCCTCTTAGTAATGATTTTGCTGCATCCCATAGGTTTTGGACCATCACGTGTTCCCTGTCATTTTTTTCTAGGTATTTTTTTATTTCCTCTTTGATTTCTTCAGTGATCTCCTGGTTATTTAGCAGTGCACAGTTTAGCCTTCATATACTTCTGTTTTTACTGTTTTTTTTTTCCTGTAATTGATTTCTAATCTCATAGTGTTGTGGTTGGAAAAGATGCTTGATATGATTTCAATTTTCTTAAATTTTCCAATGTTTGTTCTTTGATCCAAAATGTGATCTATTCTGGAGAACGTTCCGTGTACACATGAGAAGAAAGGGTATTCTTCTGCTTTTGGGTGGAATGACCTAAAAATATCAATTAAGTCTATCTGATCTATTGTGTAATTTAAAGCTTGTGTTTATTTATTTTCTGTCTGGAAGATATTTCTATTGGTGTAAGTGGGGTGTTAAATTCCCCCACTATTATTGTGTTACTGTCAATTTCTCCTTTTTGGCTGTTAGCATTTGTCTTATGTATTGAGGTGCTCCTATCTTGGGTGCATAATTATTTATAATTGTTATGTTTTTCTTGAATTGATCCCTTGATCAATATGTGGTGTCCTTCCTTATTTCTTGTAACAGTCTTTATTTTAAAGTTTTTTTTATCTGATATGAGTATTGTTACTCCAGGTTTCTTTTGATTTCCATTTGCATGGAATATCTTTTTCCATCCCCTCACTTTGATTCTGTGTGTGTTCCTAGGTCTGAGGTGGGTTTCTTGTAGACAACATATATAAGGGTCTTGTTTTTGTATCCATTCAGCCAGTCTGTGTCTTTTGGTTGGAGCATTTCAAACATTTACATTCAAGGTTATTATCAATATGTATGTTCCTATTACCATTTTCTTAATTAATCTGGGTTTGGTTTTGTGGGTCTTTTTCTTCTCTTGCATTTCCCACTTAGAGAAGTTCCTTTAGTATTTGTTGTAAAGCTGGTTTGGTGGTGCTGAATTATCATAGATTTTGCTTGTCTGTAAAGCTTTTGATTTCTCCATCGAATCTGAATGAGATCCTTGTTGGGTAATCTTGGTTGTAAGTTTTTCCCTTTCATCACTTTAAATATGTCCTGCAATTCCCTTTTGACTTGCAGTCTCTGCTGAAAGATCAGCTGTTAACCGTATGGAGATTCCCTTGTATGTTATTTATTGCTTTTCCCTTGCTGTTTTAACATTTTTTCTTTGTATTTAATTTTTGATAGTTTGATTAATATGTGTCTCGTCATGTTTCTCTTTGGGTTCATCCTGTATGGGACTTTCTGTGCCTCCTGGACGTGATTGACTTTTTCCTTTGCCATGTTAGGGAAGCTTTTGACTGTAATCTCTGCAAATATTTTCTCAGACCCTTTTTTTTTCTCAACTTCTTCTGGGACACCTATAATTTGAATGTTGGTGCCTTTAATGTTGTCCCAGAGGTCTCTGAGACTGTTCTCAATTTTTTTTATTCTTTTTTCTTTATTCTGCTCCATGGAAGTTATTTCCACCATTTTATCTTCCAGCTCACTTATCCATTCTTCTGCCTCAGTTATTCTGCTATTGATTCCTTCTAGAGTATTTTTAATTTCAGTTATTGTGTTGTTCATCACTCTTTGTTTGCTGTTTAGTTCTTCTAGATCTTCGTTAAATGTTTCCTGTATTTTCTCCATTCTGGTCTGAGATTTTGGATCACTTTACTATCATTACTCTGAATTATTTTTCAAGTAGGTTGCCTATTTCATCTTCACTTATTTGGTCTCGTAGGTTTTTACCTTGCTCCTTCGCCTGTAACATAATTTTTTGTCATTTCTTTTTTTTTTTTTTGATGGGTGGGGCTGTATTCCTGTCTTACTAGTTGCATCCAGCACTGGAGTTTGCAGGTAATTGGATAGAGCTTGGTCTTGGTGCTGAGATGAGGACCCCCAGGAGACCTCACTCTGATTAATATTCCCTGGGGTCTGAGGTTCTCTGTTAGTTCAGCAGTTTGGACTCAAAGCTCCCACCACAGGAGCTCAGGCCCAACCTCCAGCCTGGGAACCAAGATCCCTCAAGCCATTTGTCATGGCAAAAACAAATTAAAAAAAGAAAAGAAAAAAGGAGCAATACAATAACAAAGAATAAAAAACAAAATAAAATTAGAAAGATAAAAAACATATTAGGAAAAATAAAAATATAATTGTAACAACTGCAACAAGGTAAAATAAAGCCACAACAGAAAAAAAAAAAAAAGGCAGGGGGAGGTAACAAGCCAAAAGGAGCAGAACAATAACAAAGTATAAAAAATAAAACAAAATTAGAAAAATAAAATATTTATTAGAAAAAAATAAAATTATAAATGAATCAACAACAAGGTAAAACAGAACCCCAATCTAAAAGAGGAAAAAAAGTTAAAAAAACTTGGCTATGGGGGGTGGAGTTTAGGCGGGGTTTAGGGTGGAGCAGGATCTACATGGGTGTGGGGTGATATTTGAGTGTGGCACGGGGCCTAGGCTCAGGACCCACGCAGCCAAAAAAGGCCTTGTGGGGGCAGGGCCTAGGTGGGTTGACATTCAAGCATGGGGCGGGGCCTCTGCTCAGGACCTGTGCATAAGGGGAGAGGCAGCACGTGGAAAGGAGGGCCTCTGGAGCGTGGAGTTCTTGGAGGTAAGGCCCTGGGTGAGGGTGTGTGGGTGGATTTTAGGCCTGGTTCAACTGGAGGGGGTCTCAGAAGGGTTCTCCGAGTGTGGAGGTAGAGCCCTGGGTGTGGGTGTAGGCATGGAGCTTGGGCTCTGCACAGCAGAAGGGAGGCTCCAAAAGAAGAGGATTAGGTCCGGAAGTCCAACAGACTCCCTGGTGCCTACATTGACAGGGAAAGTGCTGGCCGCTTTCCCTTCTGTTCCTACATTCCCCTCCCCCACCATCTCCCCCCTGGTCTTCCCCATCCCTGCTGGACCCCTAACGTGGGTGGGCCCTGCTGGGTGTAGGAACTCCTCCCCTCCCCCAGCCACACCTCAGGGGTGCCAGCCCCGGAGGTCCAGCCTTTACTTTTGCCTCCCATACCCTCCCTCCCACTCCCTCAGTACCCACAGGGCTGGAGCGGGCCTCGGTGGGCAGAGGATCAGGCCCAGGATCTCAGCAGGCTGTTGGAGGCTGAAGTGGGCAGGGGAAGCCTGGCCATGCTCCCTTTTGATCCCCTGCCCTCCCAGTGGTCTCCCAATTTCCCCCTTCAGGTGTGGGATCACTTACCTTCCCCCCAGCCGCCTATCAAGGACACTGGTCCCATCCCGCCTCCATTTCTCCTCCCCCCTCACTCCCCCCCCACACCCCACATCCTACCCAGTCACTGGGGGTTCCTCCCGTCCCCTTAGGTGTCCATGGTCCCCCACCGGTGCCTGGTAGGTGCTCTAGTTGTGCAAGGATGCAAATTCCACATCCTCCTAGACTGCCATCTTGACTCCACCCCCCAAAATTTGGAAGACTTAATCATCAGAATAATGTTAAATTTCATTTCGTCAATTTATATACCAAGCATCAGTTAAATGTGAAGAATTATTAATGAGTAAATTGACTCAGCCCTGATACTACACCAGAGCACTGTTATTAGTTTTAGAGAATATCGAATTTCATACAGATTTTCAGTGAACTGAAATACACACATCAGTTTTTAATTTATTTCTCCCTGCTTCCCCTCCCTTCTTTGTTAGGGATATGACAGTATGGATAAAATTGGCTAGATTCTAATGATAGACATTTACAAATATTTTAGATATTTCTTCTTCTCTGTTTTTTCCAGGATAGTGTCTTAAAATACCACTGCTTTTTCTCCCTTCCCCATGTCTCTGAAAATAACACAGATTTCTTGATATCTAACATTTATGAAATTTGGAATCATAAAAAGTACATCTTAAATTTTTAATGGGAAATGTCAGCTTTGTATTAGAATTCATGAACTAACTAAAGATAAGACTGAGCGCAGAATGTTATACAATCTTATGATGCCTCTCACTCTGCCTCTTTGTTATGTATAGAGTGACCTGAGAGAGTCCTGGTTATGTCTGCTTTCACAGCATAATGATGCCCCTTTTCATTCTTAAATGTGTCCCAGTTCAGAAGGTAAATTATATGGTCACTCTATGTATATGAAATGTAATAGGGATAGGAATGGAAGCAACTCAGAGGACCCTGGAAAAAGTATTTAATATTAAACCATAGGAACTCTTTCAAAAGTATACCTCTTAGAGTTATGCTTCAACAGGTCGTACTTTGATTTCCCATGCACAGTGAAAGATGTGTAGTCAGTATTAACTACCAGGATGTTATGAGCAAAAAAAAAGACTATAGTTCTTTATTATCTTATGACTCTAGAGAGTCACCCTAGTAACTTGGCTCCTGAAAGAGCTACAGAGGAATTTGATTTTTTTCTTTTGTACAGTCAAGTCACATTTACATTTATATATTTAAATTAAATTGAAGAATGTTGTTAGTCTACAATCACTTTAAGATAACCAATATAGAGCAATATTTCAGTAACTACAAACAGGTAGATTGGCATAGTCACATATATATTAGAATCAGTGGATGAAGATGGATTCTTTCAAAATTGGAGAGAGAACTGAGATTCTGATTTAATAGGTATAGAAGGGAGCTTCAGAATGTGTACTGAACAGATCAAAAAAAATTTTAATTTTCCACAGATAATGGTAAATTTTTATCAGGTTAAGAAACACCACCCTGACTACAATTCACTCTGTACTATTATTTATTTAGAACCTTTTGTACCTGAGATCTTCTGCAGGACCCTATGTAGATTGGTGAACACAAATATTATTGTTATTATTTTGAAGATCCTGGTATAGTGATAAATGAGTAAGCACACTGCTAGTTATATACTGGGAAACTGATAAATGTTATCAAGGAAAAGAGAAGGAAGCTAGCTCTAAAGGATAACAGGAAAATAAGTACTTTTGACTGGTAGTAGATGGCTCAAATCTGACGGGGTCGTCATTATTATAATGCCACCTCACCAGCCACATGCATAGGCCTGTGACTTAGTGTTAGCAATTAGATTTCTATCCTTTAACAACAACAATTTTTTTTTTTTCAAAAATGGGCACATAACCTAAGGAAGAAAAATTACTACTCTGTCTGGGAAAGTTACTACTTATTGGAAGAGAGGTGACTGGCTTTACTTTGGAATCACTAGCTGAAAGGATGTGTAGGTCTAGATCTACCAGTGGGCATATTTTCCATGACATAGGAAAAGTTTTCCCAAGAAAGTTGTCAGCACATACGAGACGGAGAAACAGAGGTCTGATGACACAGTTGTTAGCATGCTTTTTCTCTCTGAATACAGCTGGACTTGAACTCAGCTTCACTCCTTGGATTTCCCAATTATGTTATTCATGAATCCTCATTTGGTTTACTCTAGTTGGACAGCTGAGTTTCTCTCACCTGCAACTGAAGAATACTGATATTTTTGTGAGATATAGCAAAACAGATAACAGATTTGTTCTTAATCTCAGAAAGTAGCCCTACATTTTTTTCATTTTAAATAATTACATGTTTATATTTCCATATTTTTAGGGTTGTGGGGAGAGATGCCTTTTTTTCCATTTGGGGACCACTTCAAAACCTGAATTCCATCTAAGAAAAGCAGCATGAATTGAATTTTTTTTAAAAAAAGCAAAAAACCTGTAGGTTTCTTTGTCTGAGGAACTTGTAATGATCTCTGAAATTGCACCATAGTACCGAGATAAGTACTAAACCAGAAGTGTAAAGGTCTCATAATTCTCAAGGAGTTAGAGTATGTCTTTGTGTGAAGGACACCTAAACTTCTTCCATGTCAACTAAAGGGCACCTATATTAGGGAACGTGGATCCCTAACTTGCCAGATGGTGAGAATAGGTTTAAATTCCAGTAAAGGAAGAGTCATAGAATAGAAAGTTTCCAGAGAGATGAGCAGGAGCCTCTGGAGTAAAAGGTATTACTGACTTAGGTGCTGATCACTTTAAAAGGAGCTCCTTCTCCATAGGTAAATAAGGGAGCTTCAAATAAACAGAACAAAAAAACATCGAGAGGTCAGTGCACACATTATTACTGGGGCTTGGGTGGTGGCATACCAATGGGGAGGTGTGAGAAATGGTCTATGCAGACAGGGAGGAGTATTTCATCACTGACCAATCATGCTGAGCATTGTTGGGCATCATGATAATCAAAGTATGCTTATTTTCAGTATGTTTTATTGCTGTTTTTAAAAATTATCTTTAGACGATGCAGCCCATTTTTGCCTGCACTGGAAACACACTGCTCCAACTGTCCCACACCATTGTACAATATCACCTTTGCTAATGTTGAGAGAACTATGATCATTGATCAGGTGGAAAGAGATTTCCAGTCTTCACTAGTACAGAGAGCCCTAGAAAAATGGTTGCCCTGGATGACAAGGAGAGGAGATAATTACCAACAGAAGATGGCAAAACAGTTGGCCATCAGAGAGAAAGCATAACTACAAAATATCATCATAGACCTGTGTGCAATTCCTCTCTGTTCATTACCAGAACAGTACAGGGGAAGAACAGTCCTTAACACCAAGGAATAGTAATAGACTGAGGAGTGCTTCCTGAGAAACAAAGACTATGGGGGCATTGTGGTACTTTTGCTACTCCAATCTGCATATGTAAATCCCTCAAATCTGCTTTCTTCATCCTGCATTCTTAAATAAGGTGTCTACACATGAGGTGCCAGGTGGAGTCTAGCTGCCTAGCACTAGAGCTTGTCTTTCAATTACAATATTAATTTGATGTTTAAAATCTTATGCTGAAGCTTTTTGCATGATCTCTAATGGAATAGTACATTGGATTCCATAAAGCTCTTTTGCACACTATCTCTGCAAGCTAAAGGTATGACAACAAAACTCTGGAAAGCAATTTTGCAGGTACAAGACTATAGGGCCCAGGTATACAGCTATTTGATCCTTTGACATAATCTAAAGGGAAGAGACAGTAAGTCTCTGGGAGTGGATTATTTATATGTTCTTCAAACAATAGTTCATAATCATTACTTCTCTCACATAGAATGAGTTCAAGAATGCATTTATGTGTCAGCTGTTTATATTTCATCTTAGCGAAATGTTAATTGTGTAACATTTGTTTTCTTTTTAAGTTATACCATTTCTTTCTAATGCCTTTCTGTAATTAATTTAAATATTATGGAAGTTAACCCAGTACAAATTATCTTCAATCTTTTGCCTTTTAAATTTCTTATGATAGCTGAAAATTTTCCATTCAATTGGATCTAGCTACTTTTAAAAATCTTTTTCATCAGGGTCCTAATTAGATAGATGTATATTTTCTTTCAATACTTCTGTATTTTTTGGTTTACATTTAAGTATTTATACACAGCTTGTGAGAATCTAAATTTGTCTGTCTTTTCTATGTTGCCAAAAATCTTTAAGTGAATAATTATTCTTTTCCAATGAGTTAAATTTCTGCTCAGTTTACGGGAAAGATATATCTTTCATTCACTGTTATATTCCCAGCAGTTAGCAGAGTCCCTGACACACAGTAGGAGCTTAACCTATTTTTGCTGATTAGATAAATAAACTCAAGATGCCTGATTCCAGCTTCTTGTCAAATTCTGATAACACTCAGATATTATTTCAAAACATTTTTAAGATAATTCTTATATAACTAATTTGTTATTTTATTTCAAAAATCACATTTTCCCTTCCTAGTCAGAATCACTTTCCACATGTCAGCTTTGTTAGTGAAGAAAGCAGACAGCAAATACTTTTTTTCCACCTCTCACATATCCAGTTTTCTAATTTGGGCCAGCAGTTTGTTGTTGATAATCATTTTTAAAGATTATATGTTTGCATATTTTCAACATGTACATGTGATTTTATAACCACTCATAACTAAGTTTCTTAGATTTAATTTTATATCAAAATGATGTTAATGCTAATTTATAAGATACCTTTCTAAGTATATGCTTTTAATGGCTACTTTTGTTTAATTTTGTTTTTTGTATTTTCATAAACATACTTATACAGAAATTTTCCTTGTTTTCTGTTATATCATTTCAAATTGTTCTCTTCTATGTGTTTTATTTTCTTCTTCAGATATATTAATTATCTGTATAACACCACTGTTGTCTAGACTCAGGAGCTATCATCTCTCTGTCTTTATTTCCAATATTTTTTCAACATCCTATAGGATTTTCTTGAGATTACTCTTTACAACCCTGATCTGATGTTTAACAGAATTAATTCTGGTTTTGGTGAATATAATTTTTATCATATTATTGTTTCCCAACGCTCTTTGAAAAAAATTATTTTTCATCTAATTTTATATTGGTCTATGCAAGAAATTGCTCAATCTTTTCATTTTCCACTCTCTTCCCCATATCTCAGGTAACTCACTTAACATTTCCCAAAATAAACATGTAACAGTGCCTTTCACTTTCCTAAAGAATTTTTTTTTTACCAATTACTTAAAAGCTATGGCCTTCTCAGATTATCTTTTGTTTTCCAAGCCTTAGTAGAGACATGAGTATAGCCTCTTTTATAAGACATACCTCAGTGAAAGAGCTGTCATAAATGACCAGTGATAGTCACTCTTAGCATAAGAAGGCAATAAGTATGTAAATCAGAAAATTAATATTTAGTAAAAAGGACTCAAGCCTGATCTTACTTCTCAAGAGAAGAACTAAATTTACATGTGTATGTTAATTTCATAATTATTTAGCATTTGTTCGATTTCTTTAGTAAAAAATCACAGCTTAACATTTGTCCATTGTGCCATAAATTTGTGAGCTTTCCATTAAGACACAAGTAAAGAATATTTCTATACAGTTAAGGTTTTCTGTAAAGGAAGATCAGGGATTGAGATTATAACTCAATATTTCTCTTATGTATAAGAGTGAACACATCCACATTAAACACACATATAACTTTTCATTTTGGAATTGTTCAAGAGAAACGTGAACCTTCTTTGTTGAGCCCTGTATGTCATCAACTGTGTCCAAAATATTAGCATTTAAAATTCCATTAACATAACACACTTGGATTTAATTTAGTAACCATCCTGGTTCTATAGACAGAATATTGCTGCACTTAATCACATGAAAACACCTGAAGACAGAAGTTCTATCTAAACATTCTTTGTGCTTCTATTGCATGAAGCATGGAATTTTTCATTAAAAATTTGAATGCAATTTTAATGAGTATATTTGAAATATATAATTGAGTATTTCCATAACATTTTACAAAATGTAGGCAAAACATTTCATTAATTTATACCTCAATAATTTTGTCAGTACACATGTATGGGTAGGCCTTCATAGAGCTCAGATATCATGATTACTAATAGCATTGGGCACTCCTTAGAAAATGCACTCTGTAAATATCTAAACATCATTTTGACGAATAGGAAATCAGTTGTCATGGTAGCTCTTTAAGAAATATAGTCTTTGTCTTCAAAGCATGTTACTCACTGGGATGTTTTTAAAATGTAGGTCACGTGAAATTGGTTATGTTAGACCTCATTATATCTATTTGCTTTTATATAAGATTTATTTGAGGTATGGAATTCACTCAAGTATGGTGACTAATTTTGTGCATTGAATCTCTTAAAGACTCCATATATGCCTTTTACTGTTAAAACTTACACTGTAAAATGTACACATCAGACTAAGGATTCTTATAATGAAAGTAGTAAATGCCCATTCTAAATGGCTTTTGAAATGACAAAAGCAATAAACTAACCACTAGATATTTGTCAGATAAGCTATGCTTTTCTCAACCTTTGGATCCAATTCAAATGTGTATGTACATAATATTTTTATTTCTATACACCAGTCAGAGATTCAATGGAGCAATAGTCATGGTTTTCTCTGATTAAAAAGTGAGTCACATCTTCTACATTGACAACATAGCTGGTAGTGACTACACATTAAAAATATATTAAAGACCTTTAGTTTTTCCAAGTGGCAGTTATTTCACAACTAATGTAGCGTTCTTACTTTGTATTTCTCTTCTATAGTTAAGGGTAGGAAGCAATTGACATATTTTTATTCAAAAATCGTCAAAGACACAAAATTGTTGCTATTTAGCATAACATATTTGCTCATTTGAAAAAAAAGTTATTCAGTACCTGTGTATATGTGACAGGGGCCAAGAATACAGGAAAATCATATGGTTGAATCATGGATAGATGTTATCTGGTAATGCTTCCCTGATGCAACTTGTAACTGACATAATTGAGGGATTAGAGGTATTGCTTATAGGAATTAGAGATAGAGGAAGCAGGGAGAGACATACAGGTTGTAGGGAGAAGTCACTGCAGAAAGAAGGAAGAACATGTGGAAAGGCTGAGTGGTAATGGAAGTGAGAAAAAAATAGCACATATAATAGAATGTTCATGGTGCAGTTTAGCAAGTACTAGAATATTTTCTTTGGGAAAGGAGGTCAGAGGCCAAACACTGACACAGATAATAATCTTTTTATTTCCCTTGCCAAAGTATTAATTTGAAATGTCTTTATTGATTTTGTGAATCTTTTACTTTATCTCTGGAGTTTTTGAATTATATGTTTTGATTGTAGATGTGATTCCTTTGTTTCTGCTTATTTGACTCAAGTCTGACCAAAGTCCAAGTGGTGATGGTGTTCTTAGGTCTGAGACTTCATATCTAAGACAACACTGCCTTTATCACTCCATGTATTTTCCTGCCTAAAATGAGGCATTTACCTATTTGGATCACTGCAGAAAATAACAGATTGAAAACAATATTGCCAGAAAGCAATGCCAAAGCAGTTAGGAAGAGGAGTATTCAACTCTTCTTTCCAAACAGAGGGTTAGGAGGGGCATACAGAAAGAGATGAAAGAAATGGGTAATTAGTGGCTACCTACAAGACTGTAGAATATTAATAGTTCCATAATGATAACCAAAAACTAAAAATGCTGACTATAAATTGCATTAAGCCAAACATCTTTCATTTAATAGATATTTAATAATTAGACCCTGAAATAGATGTATCCAGATCAGCTTAATATTTATGATATGTGGAAGAGGGATCAGCTTCGCTCAGCAAAGTTATTGTTTACAGAGTGTTCGTGTTAATTTTAAATATGTAAAAAAATCACCTATTCTCTTTCTTCCCTTCATACCTTGTGATGGTTACTGTGCCAATAATTCAATGTTATGCATATTTTGCTTATTTTATTAACTTGTTTGAAAGTGAAATGTGATAAGAATAAGCCTATACCTGTCACTGAAGGTATTGACTATATGAGTTATTAAATTTTCCTAAATTTGAACAATTTAGAATCCTTAAAATTTGGCTATCATTTCATGTATTCCTGCTAATGTCTTTGAATAACAATTATTTCTGAATATCAATGGACCTTATGAAAATGATAAATAATATTTAAACTATTTTTCTGTGCTTTTAAAAATATCAAAATAATAGTATGCATATTGTCACTAAATTTATATGAAAGTTTATATGAAATAATATTGTATTTATTTATCAAATAGATGAAAAACATTTCCATTATAAAATAAACAATTTTCTAACCATGAAATATTTCCAGATAACCAACAGGGATTGAGCATCATGTTGGAACAAAAATAGTCCAGAGATACACTTTCAATGTTGAGCACCTGCTGTAAAATAACCACCTGTGATTAACTGTAATTTAATTATAGATTCATTTCTTTTGTGTACACCTATGGGAAGGATCTCATAGGTCTTTCCCAGCTGGTCAACAATCAATTTTTGGCATTTTGTTAAAGAAACTTGCATATTCTCTTAATATCGCCAGCTAACTCTATCTCATAGCAAATTTCATAAAGAGCTTCTGGGACTTTATAGTGGCATTGATAGTCAAATAAATTATTAAACCTGGAAACAAAAGCTGCATTAATTAATCATCTGCCTTAGAAAGCTTATGCCCTCAGCTTTAGGATAAGTTGTTGTTTACCTGTAAAAAGTCATATGGTAGCTTTATTTACTGGAACAATTCAAGTAGCCAAATATTTGTGACCCATTTTAATATTTTATAAAGAGGATTTTTATTATTTAATTCACAACTATTTATCTAATTGTTTTCTCCTTCTGTGATAGATTTTGATAAAATTAAAGGTGTTACATATTTTATCTTTGCATTGATGATTATCTGATTGCTCTCTTTATTTAAATATCATATGTACATGCTATAAAACTTATTCAATAAAATATTACTGGCTCAAAGTTTTCCATCTTTACAATAGCCATGAGGTAGAACCAGCTTTCCCCTGACCCAGATTACCTTCTGGAATGGTAGAGTGAGGAATTGTGTGAACTCCCTCTAAAACTAGAAAATATGGTAAAACAACTGAAATCACCATTTCAGAAATCTTTTATTTAGCTAAAGCCACAGAACAAATAATTGTCATCTATCAAAGAGAAACTATTGAACTTTAAGACAGCATTCTGTAACACTTTTTTTGGGCTAGTCAAATCTTCTCTCCATCTCTAGATAATCTGAATAGATCTATAACAAGCAAAGAGATTCAATTAGTTAAAAAAGAGGGAGAGAGAGATTGAGAGAAATGCCCAGACCCAGAGGATTTTACTGATAAATTCTTCCAAATGTTTACAAAAGATTTAATACCAATCTTTCACAAACTCTTCCAAAAAATAGATAACACTTCCCAACTCATTCTATGAGGCCACTACTACTGTGATGCCAAAACCAAAGACACATAAGAAAACTTCAGAGCAACTTCTCTTATGATTAGAAATGCAGCATATCCTCAGTGAAATACTGACAAACCGAATCCAGTAACATATAAGAAGGATTATACACCATGGTCAAATGGAGTGTATCCCAGAAATGCAAGGTAGATTTAAGATTAAAAAAATCAATCAATGTAATACTATATGTTAATAGCACACATGATAAAAGCCACATCATCATCCCAAAATGTGGGAAAAGCATCTGAAAAAATCCTACACCCTTTCATGATAAAACTACTTAACTAGAAATAGAAGGGAATGCCCTTAGCCTGAGAAAGTGTATCCATAAAACACCCACAGCTAACAATTAATAAAGACTGAATGTTTCCTCCTAAAATCAGAAACAAGAAAAGAATACCCATTCTTGTCACTTCTAATTAACATTGTACTGAAGATTCTAGTTATTGCAATTCGGTAAGGAAAAAATAAAATAAAATGTATCCAGACTGTAAAGGAATGTAAAAAAAGTGAAACTATTTTTATTGGTATAATTTTGGATATAGAAATCCAAAGAAATACACACATATAAACAAATACAAGCAACTACCTGAGCTAATAATGGTGTTCAGCAATGTGGCAGAATCCAAGATCAATTTACAATATCAGCTGTATTAATATCAGCAGTGAACGATCTGAAAATGAAATAAGAAAACAATTCCATTCATAATAGCAACAAAAATTGAAATACCTAGGAATAAGTTTAATAGACAAATACAAGACTTGTACACTCAAAAAATTTCAAAACATATTGAGAGAAATTAATGAAGATCTAAACAAATGAAAAGATATCCCATGTTTAAAGACTTAACATTGTTAAAATGGTAACACTCCCCAAATTGATGTATAGATTCAAAGCAATCACTGTGTAATTCCTGCTGGTGTTTTACAGAAATTAGAAAACTGATCCTAAAATTTATATAAAAATTTAAGGAACCCAGATTAGCCAAAACTATCTTAAAAAAAAAAGGACACAGTTGGAGGACTCACACTTTCCATTTGATACTACAAAGTCAACTGTAACCAAGACAGGGTTGCACTGACCAAAAGATAGACATATAGATCATGAAATAGAATTAGGATTCAAGAAGCACACTCTACATTTATGATTTATTGCTTTTTGACAGAGGTGTCAAGACAATTCAATGGGGAAAAAGTAGTTTTTTCAAAAAATGGTGCCAGACAAGTAGATATCCACATGCCAAATAATGAATTTGGACTCACACTTCACACCATTCACAGAAGTGAGCTCAAAATAAATTAAGGACCTAAGTGTAATAGTTAAATATGAAAAATTCTTCAAGAAAACATAGGAGTAAATATCTGTGATCTTGAGTTAAGCAAGTTTCTTTTGCAAGTCACCAATTGCAAATGTGACCTCCCAAAAATAGATAAGTTGGAGTTCACCAAAAGTTAAAATTTTAGTGCCTCAAAGGGCACCATCAAGCAAGTTAAAAAACTACCTAGAAAATGGGAGAAAATATTTCTAAGTAATGCATCTGACAAGGAAACTATATCTAGAATATACAAAACAATTCTTACCACTCAATAATAAAAAAGATGAATGACCCAACTAAAAAGTAGACAAAGGGTTTGAATCAACATTTTTCCAAATAAAATATTTAAATGGCTAACAAGCACATGAAAATACGTTCAGCATCATTTATCATTAGGAAAACACAAATTAAAACTGAAACCACAGGAAACTACTTCCCACCTACAAAGATGGGACAAAGGCAGACAGAACAAGAATTAGCAATAATTTAGAGAATTTGGAAATCTCCGTTCACTGCTGTTGAAAATGTAAAATGAAAAACAGTGGCAGATGAACAAAATCCTAAATGCAGAGTTACTATATGACCCAGCAATTTCACTACCGGTTATACAGCCAAGAGAAATTAAAACACATGTTCACACAACGTTCATAGCAGCATTATTCATAATAGCACAACAGTGGAAACAAACCAAATATCTGACAACTGATGAATAGATGAACAAAAAAATATATTCATACAATGAATGTGGCCATAAAATGAATGAAATTCTGCTGCATGTACTAACTACATGGATGAAATGTACACATCATACTAAGTAAAAGAAGGCAGTCAAAAAAGACCACATATTGTTTAATTCCATATGTGAGATGTCCAAAATAGGCAAATATATATAGAGAAAGTTGACTTGGATTAGCAGTTGCCTGCACCTAGTGGGTGAGTGTGGGGAGTGGGAATTGGGAATGCCTGCTAATGTATATAACATTTCTTTTGGGGATGTTGAAATGTTCTAAAATTAGACCGTGGTAATAGCTGCACAGTTCTAGGAGTATACTAAGAACCACTAAACTGTAAACATTCAATTGATGATTTTTGTGGTATATGAATTATATCTCAATAAAGCTGTAAAACATATTATTACCTTTGAAGTAGATTTAAGGAAGATTTAATAATAATAAAAACTAATTACAGAAAATATTTATTGAACATTTGTTTTTTCAGGAAGTTTGAAAATCATTTTATATGCTTTACCTCATTAAATCATGTTACTTCTGTAAGATAGATATAGTGAAACTCCCATTTTATAGTTGAGGAAACTAAGCATATCAAAGTAAGTCAACTTTCCAAATATCACACTTAAAACTATGGCTCCAGGGCATGTACTTTCAACAATTAAACTTTATTTCAGAGATGTTTTGACACTAAACACTGGATACTTTAGAGTTTATCTGCCATATATTGTTTATTTCCATCATTATTCCTTGTCATCAATGAATATCAGCTGAGGCTTCACTACGTTTCTATGAGCTTAACAAATATTCTATAAGTGAAAGAAAGGAAAGTTGTGTTACTTAACTATATTCATTATTATCACATATATACATAGCAATTGGAAAGAATCTACAGTTTTCTCAACAGTAAGAGTTAAAGTGTCCAAACACTCCTATCTCATATTCCCACAAATCCAATGAAATAAAAGTTTATTTCTGTCCTTTCTTTCATTTCTCCAATCTTACTGTCCTCTTTAAAAGCAGTGACATTTTAGTGATTATCCATTCATAAACAATGTATACTTTTTTATTGCCTTGTTTATAATAATTCAAGATTACTTTTTATTTATTCTTCAACTTTTTTATATCTGTTGGTTTACTCACTCTTACTATTTATGCAATTATTTTTTATTTTAATTTTAATTTTTGGCAATCTCCTGGGTTTCATTTTCTTCCTTTTTTTTTTTAATCTTTCATCCATCTTTCTTCTTTGCTCTACACTTCAGGCAAGGCTATTTTCTCTGAACTCTTCACACTTTATTTGCTCTCCTCATCATGAATGGTCCTTTTCCTGTTTTCTTGAAGTACCTGTGTGTTAATTACAGCTACAAATTTATTTACTTTCACTTTGTTTCTCCATTACTTAATATCCACAGTTCCTTTACACCTTCTTCTTACTATACTCTCTCACTTTTATTCATTATGTGATTTATGGATTATTTTGTGGAAAAATATGCATAACGAAATTTACCATTTAACTATTTTTAAGCATATAGTTCAGTGCATTAAACACACTCACAACATTGTGCAACTCTCGCCACCATCCATATCCAGAACGTCTCCATCTTCTCAATTTGAAACTCTATTTATTAAACAAAAACTCCCCATTTTCTCCTCCCTTAAGCCTCTGACAGCACCTTTCTACTTTCTGCTTTAATGGATTTGACTACTCTAGGTACCTTCTATAAGTGGAATTAATTACACACTATTTGTCTTTTTTTTTCACTATTTGTCTTTTTGTGACTGTCTTATTTCACTTAGCAAAATTTATCCAAGGTTCATCCATGTAGCACATGTCAGAATGTTCTTTATTTGTTTTATTTTTTTAACATCTTTATTTGAGTATAATTGCTTTACAATGGTGTGTTAGTTTCTGCTGTATAACAAAGTGAATCAGCTATACATATACATATATCCCCATATCCCCTCCCTCTTGTGTCTCCCTCTCAACCTCACTATCCCACCACTCTAGGTGGTCACAAAGCACCAAGCTGATCTCCCTGTGCTATGTAGCTGCTTCCCAGTAGCAATATATTTTACATATGGTAGTGTATATATGTCCATGCCATTCTCTCACTTCTTCCCACCTTACCTTTCCCCCTGCCCATGTCCTCAAGTCCATTTTCTACATTCACATTGTTATTGCTGTCATGCCCCTAGGTTCCTCATAAACTTTTTTTTTTTTTTTTTAGATTCCATATATATCTGTTAGCATACGGTATTTGCTTTTCTCTTTCTGACTTACTTCACTCTGTATGACAGACTCTAGGTCCATCCACCTCACTACAAATAACTCAATTTTGTTTCCTTTTATGGCTAATATTCCACTTTATATATGTGCCACATCTTCTTTATCCATTCATCTGTTGATGGACACTTAGGTTGCTTCCATGTCCAGGCTATTGTAAACAGAGATGCAATGAACATTGCAGTACATGTCTCCTTTTGAATTATGGTTTTCTCACCGTATATGCCCAGTAGAGGTATTGTTAGGTCACATAGTAGTTCTATCTTTAGGGACGCTCCATAATGCTCTCCATAGTGGCTATATCAATTTACAGTCCCACCAACAGTGCAGGAGGGTACCCTTTTCTTCACACCCTCTCCAGCATTTATTGTTTCTAGATTTTTTGATGATGGCCATTCCGACCGGTGCGAGGTGATACCTCATTGTAGTTTTGATTTGCATGTCTCTACTGATTAGTGATGTTGAGCATTCTTTCATGTGTCTGTTGGTAATCTGTATACCTTCTTTGGAGAAATGTATATCCAGGTCTTCTGCCCATTTTTGGATTGGGATGTTTGTTTTTTTGATATTGAGCTGCATAAGCTGCCTGTATATTTGGAGACTAATCCTTTGTCAGTTGTTTCATTTGCAAATATTTTCTCTCATTCTGAGGGTTGTCTCTAGGTCTTGTTTATAGTTTCCTTTGCTCTGCAAAAGCTTTTAAGTCTCATTAGGTCCAACTTATTTATTTTTATTTCCATTTTCTAGGAAGTGGGTCAAAAAAGATCTTGCTGTGATTTATGTCATAGACAGTTCTGCCTATGTTTTGCTCTAAGAGTTTTATTTTTTTTAATTTTTTTTATTTTTGGTGACTCATTTGACATCTTTACTAATAGGTTAGAATTCATATAGGTGAATATCAGACATATTTGTGTTAGGCAATTAAAATTAAATTATATCAAGCCGTATTTTAAATTACCATATTAACATTAACAAGTAATATTTTTTATTAGTTTCTGCTTTATAACAAAGTGAATCAGTCATACATATACATCTGTTCCCACATCCCTTCCCTCATGCATCCCCCTCCCTCCCACCCTCCCCATCCCACCCCTCCAGGCGGTCACAAAGCACCGAGCTGATCTCCCTGTGCTACGCGGCTGCTTCCCACTATCTATCTACCTTACGTTAGGTAGTGTATATATGTCCATGCCTCTCTTTCGCTTTGTCACAGCTTACCCTTCCCCCTCCCCATATCCTCAGGTCCATTCTCAAGTAGGTCTGTGTCTTTATTCCCGTTTTACCCTAGGTTCTTCATGACATTTTTTTTTAATTCCATATATATGTGTTAGCATACGGTATTTGTCTTTCTCTTTCTGACTTACTTCACTCCGTATGACAGACTCTAGGTCTATCCACCTCATTACAAATAGCTCAGTTTCGTTTCTTTTTATGGCTGAGTAATATTCCATTGTATATATGTGCCACATCTTCTTTATCCATTCATCCGATGATGGACACTTAGGTTGTTTCCAACTCTGGGCTATTGTGAAGAGAGCTGCAATTAATATTTTAGTACATGTCTCTTTTTGAATTATGGTTTTCTCAGGGTATATGCCTAGTAGTGGGATTGCTGGGTCATATGGTAGTTCTATTTGTAGTTTTTTAAGGAACCTCCATACCGTTCTCCATAGTGGCTGTACCAATTCACATTCCTACCAGCAGTGCAAGAGTGTTCCCTTTTTTCCACACCCTCTCCAGCATTTATTGTTTCCAGATTTTTTGATGATGGCCATTCTGACTGGTGTGAGATGATATCTCATTGTAGTTTTGATTTGCATTTCTCTAATGATTAATGATGTTGAGCATTCTTTCATGTGTTTGTTGGCAGTCTATATCTTCTTTGGAGAAATGCCTATTTAAGTCTTCTGCCCATTTTTGGATTGGGTTGTTTGTCTTTTTGTTATTGAGCTGCATGAGCTGCTTATAAATTTTGGAGATTAAGCCTTTGTCAGTTGCTTCATTTGCAAATATTTTCTCCCATTCTGAGGGTTGTCTTTTGGTCTTGTTTATGGTTTCCTTTGTTGTGCAAAAGCTTTGAAGTTTCATTAGGTCCCATGTGTTTATCTTTGTTTTTATTTCCATTTCTCTAGGAGGTGGGTCCAAAAGGATCTTGCTGTGATTTATGTCATAGAGTGTTCTGCCTATGTTTTCCTCTAAGAATTTGAAAGTTTCTGGCCTTACATTTAGGTCTTTAATACATTTTGAGCTTATTTTTGTGTATGGTGTTAGGGAATGATCTAATCTCATACTTTTACATGTCCCTGTCCAGTTTTCCCAGCACCACTTATTGAAGAGGCTGTCCTTTCTCCACTGTACATTCCTGCCTCCTTTATCAAAGATAAGTTGACCATATGTGCATGGGTTTATCACTGGGCTTTCTATCCTGTTCCATTGATCTATCTTTCTGTTTTTGTGCCAGTACCACACTGTCTTGATTACTGTAGATTTGTAGTATAGTCTGAAGTCAGGAAACCTGATTCCTCTAGCTTCGTTTTTTGTTCTCAAGATTGCTTTGGCTATTCGGGGTCTTTAGTTTTTCCAAACAAATTTTGAAATTTTTTGTTCTAGTTCTGTGAAAAATGCCAGTGGTAGTTTGATAGGGATTGCATTGAATCTGTAGATTGCTTTGGGTAGTACAGTCATTTTCAAAAGGTTGATTCTTCCAATCCAAGAACATGGTACATCTCTCTATCTATTTGTATCATCTTAAATTTCTTTCATCAGTGTCTTATAATTTTCTGCATACAGGTCTTTTGTCTCCTTAGGTAGGTTTATTCCTAGATATTTTATTCTTTTTGTTGCAGTGGTAAATGGGAGTGTTTTCTTGATTTCACTTTCAAATTTTTCATCATTAGTGTACAGGAATGCCAGAGATTTCTGTCCATTAATTTTGTATCCTGCTACATTACCAAATCCATTAATTAGCTCTAGTAGTTTTCTGATAGCATCTTTAGGATTCTCTAGGTATAGTATCATGTCATCTGCAAACAGTGACAGCTTTACTTCTTCTTTTCCAATTTGGATTCCTTTTATTTCCTTTTCTTCTCTGATTGCTGGTGATAAAACTTCCAAAACTAGGTTGAATAAGAGTGGTGAGAGTGGGCAACCTTGTCTTGTTCCTGATCTTAGTGGAAATGGTTTCAGTTTTTCACCATTGAGGACAATGTTGGCTGTGGGTTTATCATATATGGCCTTTATTATGTTGAGGAAAGTTCCCTCTATGCCTACTTTCTGCAGGGTTTTTATCATAAATGGGTGTTGAATTTTGTCGAAAGCTTTCTCTGCATCTATTGAGATGATCATATGGTTTTTCTCCTTCAATTTGTTAATCTGGTGTATCACATTGATTGATTTACATATATTGAGGAATCCTTGCATTCCTGGAATAAACCCCACTTGATCATGGTGTATGATCCTTTTAATGTGCTGTTGGATTCTGTTTGCTAGTATTTTGTTGAGGATTTTTGCATCTATGTTCATCAGTGATATTGGCCTGTAGTTTTCTTTCTTTGTGACATCCTTGCGTGGTTTTGGTATCAAGGTGTTGGTGGCCTCGTAGATTGAGTTTGGGAGTGTTCCTTCCTCTGAAATTATTTGGAAGAGTTTGAGAAGGATGGGTGTTAGCTCTTCTCTAAATGTTTGATAGAATTCACCTGTGAAGCCATCTGGTCTTGGGATTTTGTTTGTTGGAAGATTTTTAATCACAGTTTCAATTTCAGTGCTTGTGATTGGTCTATTCATATTTTCTATTTCTTCCTGATTCAGTTTGGCAGGTTGTGCATTTCTAAGAATTTGTCCATTTCTTCCAGGTTTTCCATTTTATTGGCATAGAGTTGCTTGTAGTCATCTCTCATAATCTTTTGTATTTCTGCAGTGTCAGTTGTTACTTCTCCTTTTTCATTTCTAATTCTATTGATTTGAGTCTTCTCCCTTTTTTTCTTGATGAGTCTGGCTAATGGTTTGTCAATTTTGTTTATCTTCTCAAAGAACCAGCTTTTACTTTTATTGATCTTTGCTATCGTTTCCTTCATTTCTTTTTCATTTATTTCTGATCTGATCTTTATGATTCCTTTCCTCCTGCTAACTTTGGGAGTTTTTTGTTCTTCTTTCTCTAATTGCTTTAGGTGCAGGGTCAGGTTGTTTACTCGAGATGTTTCCTGTTTCTTAAGGTGGGATTGTATTGCTATAAACTTCCCGCTTAGAACTGCTTTTGCTGTGTCCCATAGGTTTTGGGTCGTTGTGTCTCCATTGTCATTTGTTTCTAGGTATTTTTAAATTTCCTGTTTGATTTCTTCAGTGATCAGTTCATTATTGAGTAGTGTATTGTTTAGCCTCCATGTGTTTGTATTTTTTACAGATCTTTTCCTGTAATTGATGTCTAGTCTCATAGCATTGTGGTTCGAAAAGATACTTGATACAATTTCAATTTTCTTAAATTTACCAAGGCTTGATTTGTGACCCAAGATATGATCTATCCTGGAGAATGTTCCATGAGCACTTGAGAAAAATGTGTATTTTGTTGTTTTTGGATGGAATGTCCTATAAATATCAATTAAGTCCATCTTGTTTAATGTATCATTTATAGCTTGTGTTTCCTTATTTATTTTCATTTTGGATGATCTGTCCATTGGTGAAAGTCGGGTGTTAAAGTCCCCTAGTATGAGTGTGTTACTGTTGATTTCCCCTTTTATGGCTGTTAGTATTTGCCTTATGTATTGAGGTGCTCCTATGTTGGGTGCATAAATATTTACAATTGTTATATCTTCTTCTTGGATCGATCCCTTGATCATTATGTAGTGTCCTTCTTTGTCTCTTCTAATAGTCTTTATTTTAAAGTCTATTTTGTCTGATATAAGAATTGCTACTGCAGCTTTCTTTTGATTTCCATTTGCATGGAATATCTTTTTCCATCCCCTTACTTTCAGTCTGTATGTGTCTCTAGGTCTGAAGTGGTTCTCTTGTGGGCAGCATATATATGAGTCTTGTTTTTGTATCCATTCAGCCAATCTGTGTCTTTTGGTGAGAGCATTTAGTCCATTTACATTTAAGGTAATTATTGATATGTATGTTCCTATTCCCATTTCCTTAATTGCTTTGGGTTCATTATTGTAGGTATATTCCTTCTGTTGTGTTTCTTGCCTGGAGAAATTCCTTTAGCATTTGTTGTAAAGCTGGTTTGGTGGTGCTGAACTCTCTCAGCTTTTGCTTGTCTGTAAAGGTTTTAATTTCTCCATCAAATCTGAATGAGATTCTTGCTGGGTAGAGTAATCTTGGTTGCAGGTTTTTCTCCTTCATCACTTTAATTATGTCCTGCCACTCCCTTCTGGCTTGTAGAGTTTCTGCTGAGAGATCAGCTGTTAACTTGATGGGGATTCCCTTGTGTGTTATTTGTTGTTTTTCCCTTGCTGCTTTTAATATGATTTCTTTGTGTTTAATTTTTGACAGTTTGATTAATATATGTCTTGGCATATTTCTCCTTGGATTTATTCTGTATGGGACTCTCTGTGCCTCCTGGACTTGATTAACTATTTCCTTTCCCATATTAGGGAAGTTTTCAATTATAATCTCTTCAAATATTTTCTCAGTCCCTTTCTTTTTCTCTTCTTCTTCTGGAACCCCTATAATTCGAATGTTGGTGCGTTTAATGTTGTCCCAGCGGTCTCTGAGACTGTCCTCTGTTCTTTTCATTCTTTTTTCTTTATTTTGCTCTGCAGCAGTTATTTCTACTATTTTATCTTCCACCTCACTTATCCGTTCTTCTGCTTCAGTTATTCTGCTATTGATCCCATCTAGATTATTTTTCATTCCAATTATTGAGTTTTTAATCAATGCTTGATTCATCTTTAGTTCTTCTAGGTCCTTGTTAACTGTTTCTTGCATTTTGTCTATTCTATTTCCAAGATTTTGGATCTTGGAAATAGAATCTTGGATCATCTTTACTATCATTACTCTGAATTCTTTTTCAGGTAGACTGCCTATTACCTCTTCATTTGTTAGGTCTGGTAGTTTATTATCTTGCTCCTTCACCTGCTGTGTGTTTTTCTGTCTTCTCATTTTGCTTATCTTCCTGTGTTTGGGGTCTCCTTTTTGCAGGCTGCAGATTCGTAGTTCCCATTGTTTTTGGTGTCTGTCTCCAGTGGCTAAGGTTGTTTCAGTAGGTTGTGTAGGCTTCCTGGTGGGGGTGACTAGTGCCTGTGTTCTGGTGGTTGAGGCTCGACCTTGTCTTTCTGGTGGACAGGTCCACGTCTGGTGGTGTGTTTTGGGTTGCCTGTGGCCTTATTATGTTTTTAGGCAGCCTCTCTGCTAATGGGTGGGGTTGTGTTCCTGCCTTGCTAGTTGATTGGCATAGGGTGACCAGCACTATAGCTTGCTGGTCGTTGACTGAAGCTGTGTGCTGGCGTTGAGATGGAGATCTCTGGGAGATTTTCGTCGCTTGATATTATGTGGAGCTGGGAGGTCTCTTGTGGACCCGTGTCCTGAAGTTGGCTCTCCCACTTCAGAGGCACAGCACTGACTCCTGGCTGCAGCACCAAGAGCCTTTCATTTACCCGGCTCAGAATAAAAGGGAGAAAAAGTAGAAAGAAAGAATTAGTAAAAGAAAGAAAGAAAGAGAGAAAGAAAGGAAGGAAGAAAGAAAGAAAGAAAGGAGGGAGGGAGGGAGGAAGGAAAGAAATAGTGAATGGAAGAAGGGAGGGAGGAAGGATAGAAAGAAAGACAGGAGGGAGGGAGGGAGGAAGGAAAGAAAAAGAAAGAGTGAAAGGAAGAAGGGTGGGAGGGAGGGAGGAAGGAAAGAAAAAGAAAGAGTGAAAGGAAGAAGGGAGGGAGGGAGGAAGGAAAGAAATAGAGAAAGAAGGAAAGGAGGGGCGGAGGGAGGGAGGGAGGAAGGGAAGGTAGGAAAAAAAGAAAGAGCAGGTAAAGTAAAATAGAATAAAGTGTAAAATATAGTAGCGTTATTAAAATTAAAAAGTAATTATTGAAAAAAAAAACTGACAGATAGAACCCTGGGACATATGGTGGAAGCAAAGCTATACAGAGAAAATCTCATACAGAAGCATACACATACACATTCACAAAAAGAGATCAGGGGGAAAAATCAAAAATCTTGCTCTCAAAGTCCACCTCCTCAATTTGGGATAATTCGTTGTAAAAAGAGGGAAAGGGGGAAAAGTCTGAAAACTTGCTCTCAAAGTCCACCTCCTCAATTTGGGATAATTCGTTGTAAAAAGAAAAAAAGGGGGAAAAGTCTGAAATCTTGTCCTGAAAGTCCACCTCCTCAATTTGGGATGATTCGCTGTCCATTCGTGCACTCCACAGACGCAGGGCACATCAAGTGGACCGTGGAGCTTTAATCCGCTGCCTCTGAGGCTGCACAGAGAGATTTCCCTGTCTCTGCTCTCACAGCTCCCGTGTCTCAGCCTTGGACCTGGCCCCGCCTCTGTGCGTAGGTCGCCGGAGGGCGTCCGTTCTTTGCTCAGACAGGACGGGTTTAAAGGAGCCGCTGATTCGGGGACTCTGGCTCACTCAGGCAGAGGGGAGGGAGGGGCGCGCAGTGTGGGGCGGGCCTGCGGCGGCAGAGGCCGGCGTGACGTTGTACCAGCCCGAGGCGCTCCTTGGGCTTTCCCAGGAAAGCCGTCTCTGCTCCCGGGACCCCGGCAGTGGCGGGATGCACAGGCTCCCCGGATGGCGGGGTGGACAGTGACCTGCGCCTCGCACACAGACCTTGTGGTGGCGGCAGCAGCAGCCCCAGCGCCCCACGCCCGTCTCTGGTGCTTCTTTAAGCAGCTCTCCTAATGCCCTCTCCTCGCACACCAGGAAACAAAAGGGAAGAAAAAGTCTCTTGCCTCTTCGGCAGCTCCAGACTTTTTCCCCGGACTCCCTCCGGGCTAGCCGTGGTGCACTAACCCCTTCAGGCTCTCTTCCTGCTGCCAGCCCCAGTCCTCTCCCTGCGCTCCGACTGAAACCCGATACCCGAGCCTCAGCTCCCAGCCCCGCCCGCCCCGGCGGCCGAGCAGACAAGCCTCTCGGGCTGGTGTGTGCCTGAGGGCACCGATCCTCTGTGGCGGAATCTCTCCGCTTTGCCCTCCACACCCCTGTTGCTGTGCTCTCCTCCGCTTCTCCGAAGCTTTCCCCCTCCGCCACCTGCAGTCTCCGCCAGTGAAGGGGCTTGTAGTGTGTGGAAACCTTTCCTCCTTCACGGCTCCCTCCCACTGGTGCAGGTCCCGCCCCTATCCTTTTGTCTCTGTTTATTCTTTTTTTCTTTTGTCCTACCCAGGTATGGTGGGGGTTTCTTGCCTTTTGGGGGGTCTGAAGTCTTCTGTCAGCGTTCAGTAGGTGTTCTGTAGGAGTTGTTCCACATGTAGATGAATTTCTGATGTATCTGGAACGAGCCGCTTCCCAAAGCGATCGGCGTCCGGCCGAGTCTGGGGCTGCTGCTGCGTCCGGGGAGGAACTCCTGCAGCCTCCAAAGGTCCAGGCCTGCCCGTAGCGGCATGCAGAACCCGCTCTAAGAGTTTTATAGTGTCTGGCCTTGCATTTAGGTCTTTAATCCATTTTGAGTTTATTTTTGTGTATGCTGTTAGGGAGTGTCATAATTTCATTCTTTTATATGTAGCTGTCCAGTTTTCCCAGCACCACTAATTGAAGAGGTTGTCTTTTCTCTATTGTACATTATTGCCTCCTTTATAAAAAAATAAGGTGACCATATGTGCGTGGGTTTATCTCTGGGTTTCTATCCTGTTCCACTGATCTATATTTCTGTTTTCATGCCATTACCATACTGTCTTGATTATTGTAACTTTGTAGTATAGTCTGAAATCAGGGAGCCTGATTCCTCCAGCTTCCTTTTTCTTTCTCAAGATTGCTTTGTCTATTTGGGGTCTTTTGTGTTTCCATACAAATTGTGAAATTTTTTGTTCTAGTTCTGTGAAAAATGCCAGTGGTAGTTTGATAGGGATTGAATTTAATCTGTAGATTGCTTTGGGTAGTATAGTCATTTTCACAGTGTTGATTCTTCCAATCCAAGAACATAGTATATCTCTCCATCAGTTTTTATCATCTTTAATTTCATTCATCAGTGTCTTATAGTTTTCTGCAGAAAGGTCTTCTGTCTCCTTAGGTAGGTTTATTCCTAAGTATTTTTTTCTTTTTTTTTGCAGTGGTAAATGGGAGTGTTTCCTTAATTTCTCTTTCAGACATTTCATCATTAGTGTATTAGTGTATGAGATTAGAGATTTCTGTGCATTAATTTTATACCTTACTACTTTACCAAATTCATTCATTAGCTCTAGTAGTTTTCTGGTAGTGTCTTTAGGATTCTATATGTGTAGTATCATCTCATCTGCAAATAGTGAGAGCTTTACTTCCTCTCTTCTGATTTGGAATCCTTTTATTTCTTTTTCTTCTCTGATTGCTGTGGCTAAATAACTTCCAAAACTATGTTGAATAATAGTGGTGACAGTGGGCAACCATGTCTTGTTCCTCACCTTAGTGGAAATGGTTTCAGTTTTTCACCATTGAGAACGATGTTGGCTGTGGGTTAGTCATATATGGCCTTTATTATGTTGAAGTAAGTTCCCTCTATGCCTACTTTCTGCAGGGTTTTTATCATACATGGGTGTTGAAATTTTTCAAACGTTTTTTCTACATCTACTGAGATGATCATATGGTTTTATGCTTCAGTTTGTTAATATGGTGTATCACATTGATTGATTTGCATATATTGAAGAATCCTTGCATTCCTGGGATAAACCCCATTTGATCATGGTGTATGTTCCTTTTAATGTGCTATTGGATTGTGTTTGCTAGTATTTTGTTGAGGATTTTTGCATATATGTTCATCAGTGATATTGGCCTCTAGTTTTCTTTCTTAGTGACATCTTTGTCTGGTTTTGGTATTAGAGGGATGGTGACCTCATAAAATGAGTTTGGGAGTGTTCCTCCCTCTGCTATATTTTGGAAGAGTTTGAGAAGGATAGGTGTTAGCTCTTCTCTAAATGTTTGATAGAATTCACCTATGAAGACATCTGGCCCTGGGCTTTTGATTGTTGGAAGATTTTTAATCACAGTTTCGATTTCAGTGCTTGTGATTGGTCTGTTTATATTTTCTGTTTCTTCCTGGTTCAGTCTCAGAAGGTTGTGCTTTTCTAAGAATTTGTCCATTTCTTCCAGGTTGTCCATTTTATTGGCATAGAGTTGCTTGTAGTAATCGCTCATGATCCTTTATATTTCTGCAGTGTCAGTTGTTACTTCTCCTTTTTCATTTCTAATTTTATTGATTTGAGTCTTCTCCCTTTTTTTCTTGATGAGTCTGTCTAATGGTTTAACAATTTTGTTTATCTTCTCAAAGAATGAGCTTTTAGTTTTGTTGATCTTTGCTATCATTTCCTTCATTTCTTTTTCATTTATTTCTGATCTGATATTTATTATTTATTTCCTTTTGCTAACTTTGGGGTTTTTTTTGTTCTTCTTTCTCTAATTGCTTTAGGTGTAAGGTTAGGTTGTTTATTTGAGATGTTTCTTTTTCTTGAGGTAGGATTGTATCTCTATAATCTTCCCTCTTAGAACTGCTTTTTCTTCATCCCATAGGTTTTGGGTCATTGAGTTTTCATTGGCATTTGTTAGAGTTATTTTTTGATTTCCTCTTTGATTTCTTCAGTGATCTCTTGGTTATTTAGTAGCGTATTGTTTAGCCTCCATGTGTTTGTATTTTTTACAGATTTTTTTCCTGTAATGGGTATCTAGTCTCATAGTGTTGTGGTCAAAAAAGATACTTGATACGATTTCAATTTTATTATATTTACCAAGGCTTGATTTGTGACCCAAGATATGATCTATTATGGAGAATGTACCATAAGCACTTGAGACGAAAATGTATTCTATTGTTTTTGGATGGAATGTCCTATAAATATCAGTTAAGACCATCTTGTCTAATGTGTCACTTAAAGCTGTGTTTCCTTATTTATTTTCATTTTGGATGATCTGTCCATTGGTGAAAGCGGAGTGTAAAGTCCCCTACTATGATTGTGTTACTGTCGATTTCCCCTTTTATGGGTATTAGCATTTGCCTTATATATTGAGGTGTTCCTATATTGGGTGCATAAATATTTACAATTCTTATATCTTCCTGTTGGATTGATCCCTTGATCATTGTGTGGTGTCCTTCTTTGTCTCTTGTAATAGTCTCTATTTTAATGTCTATTTTGTGTGATATGAGAATTGCTACTCCAGCTTTCTTTTGATTTCCATTTGCATGAAATATGATTTTCCATCCCCTCACTTTCAGTCATATGTGTCCCTAGGTCTGAAGTGGGTCTCTTGTAGACAGCATATATATGGGTCTTGTTTTTGTATCCATTCAGCCAGTCTATGTCTTTTGGTGAGAGTATTTAATCTATTTACCTTTAAGGTAATTATCAATATGTATGCTCCTATTACAATTTTTTAAATTGTTTTGGGTTTGGTATTGTAGGTGTTTTCCCTCTCTTTTGTTTCCTGCCTAGAGAAGTTCCTTTAGCATTTGTTGTAAAGGTGGTTTGGTGGTGCTGAATTCTCTTAGCTTTTGCTTATCTGTAAAGTTTTAATTTCTCCATCAAATGTGAATGAGATCCTTACTGGGTAGCATAATCTTGGTGTATGTTTTTCCCTTTCATCACTTTAAATATGTCCTGCCACTCCTTTCTGGCTTGCAGAATTTCTGCTGAAAGATCAGCTGTTAACTTTATGGGGATTCCCTTGTATATTAAGTGTTGCTTTTCCTTGTTGTTTTAATATTTTTTCTTTGAATTTAATTTTTGATAGTTTGATTAATATGCGTCTTGGCCAGTTTCTCCTTGGATTTATCCTGTATGGGACTCTCTGTGCTTCCCGGACTTGATTAACTATTTCCTTTCCCATATTAGGGAAGTTTTCAACTATAATCTCTTCAAATATTTTCTCAGTCCCTTTCTTTTTCTCTTCTTCTTCTGGGACCCATATAATTCTAATGTTGGTGAATTTAATGTTGTCCCAGAAGTCTCTGAGACTGTCCTCAATTCTTTTCATTGTTTTTTCTTTATTCTGCTCTTCAGTAGTTATTTCCACTATTTTATCTTCCAGCTCACTTATCCATTCTTCTGCCTCAGTTATTCTGTTATTGTCTCCTAGAGAATTTTTAATTTCATTTATTTTGTTGTTCATCATTGTTTGTTTGCTCTTTAGTTCTTCAAGGTCCTTGTTAAACGTTTCTTTTATTTTCTGCATTCTATTTCCTGGATTTGGATTATCTTTACTATTGTTACTCTGAATTCTTTTTCAGGTAGACCATTTCCTCTTCATTTGTTTGGTCTGGTCAGTTTTTACCTTGGTCCTTCATCTGCTGTATGTTTCTCTGTCTTCTCATTTTGCTTAACTTACTGTAATTGGGGTCTCCTTTTCATGGGTTGTATGTTCGTAGTTCCCATTGCTTTTTTTGTCTGCTCTCAGTGGCTAAGGTTGGTTCGGTGCCTTGTGTTAGCTTCCTGGTTGAGGGGACTAGTTCCTGTGTTCTGGTGGATGAGGCTGGATCTTGTGTTTCTGGTGGGCAGGACCACATCCGATGGTTTGTTTTGGGGTGCCTGTGAATTTATTATGATTTTAAGCAGCCTCTCTTCTAATGGTTGGAGCTGTGTTCCTGTCTTGCTAGTTGTTTGCCATAGGGTGTCCAGCACTGTAGCTTGCTGGTCTTTGAGTGGAGCTGGGTGTTAGCATTGAGATGGAGATCTCTGGGAGAGCTTTCACCGTTTGATATTACATGGAGCTGGGATGTTTCTGGTGGCACAGTCCTGACACCTGGCCATACCTGACACCTGGCCAGAGCACCAAGACCCTGTCAGCCACCCAGCTCAGAAGAAAAGGGAGAAAAAAAGAAAGAAAAAAAATCAAAAAATTATTAATATAAAAAATAATAAAAATTAAAAAATTTTAAAGTAAGTTAAAAAAAGAAAAAAAGAAAGGAGCAAGCAAACCAAAACACAAATCCACCAATGATAACAAGTGCTGAAAACTATACTGAAAAAAAAAAAAAAAAAAAAAGGACAGACTGAAGCCTAGGAGAATGGTAAAAGCAAAGCTGTACAGACAAAATCACACAAAGGAGCATACACATACACACTCCCAAAAAGAGAAAAAGGAAAAATATATATATACCGTTGCTCCCGAAGTCCACCGCCTCAATTTTGGAATGATTCGCTTTCTATTCAGGTATTCCACAGATGCAGGGTACATCAAGTTGATTGTGGAGATTTAATCCGCTGCTCCTGAGGCTGCTGGGAGAGATTTCCCTTTCTTTTCTTTGTTCGCACAGCTCCTGGGGTTCAGCTTTGGATTTGGCCCCACCTCTGCATGTAGGTCGCCTGAGGGCATCTATTCTTTGCTCAGACAGGACGGGGTTAAAGTAGCAGCTGATTAGGGGGCTCTGGCTCACTCAGGCCAGGGGGAGGGAGGGGTATGAAATGCGGAGTGAGCCTGCGGCGCCAGAGGCCGGTGTGATGTTGCACCAGCCTGAGGTGCGCCATGTGTTCTCCCAGGCAAGTTGTCCCTGGATCACGGGACCCTGCTAGTGGCGGCTGCACAGGCTCCCGGGAGTGGAGGTGTGGATAGTGCCCTGTGCTTGCACAGCGGCTTCTTGATGGCTGCAGCAGTATCCTTAGCATTTCATGCCCGTCTCTGCGGTCTGTGCTGATAGCCACGGCTCGCACCCGTCTCTGGATCTCGTTCAGGCAGTGCTCTGAATCCCCTCTCCTCGTGCACCCTGAAACAATGGGCTCTTGCCTCTTGAATATAGTCAATTCACTGACAACCAATGAAACAGATTTAATATTTGCAATCCTACAAAAATTTAACCAAATCCCATCCAAAAGTATATTAAAGAAAAGAGACAAAAGTATATTTTGGAGATTAGTTAAAATTGCAAGTTGCTATTGGACCTTGCTAGAGATTGAATACTTGATCATGACACATTATATGTTCTTATGCTTTGAACTTCCCATAATGAACTAGATGCTATAGAGGCAACCAAGTTATTGAGGTACGTATGCAAGGTACATCATGTGGAAGTGGTGTATATTAGATAGGACTCAGAAGGTGTTGAAGGCACAGGTGTTGTGAATCAATTGCTTATATAGTGAACTTGCTCCAAGTGCATTGCTAACACTCCCTCACCCAAGCAAGCAAGAAAAATATTTGAACCTAGTCCCATAGATTGCAATATCATATACCAGGAATGTATTGTTTCATCATTATATCTCCAGTCAAGGTAACGGGAAGCTTCCTACAGAGAAAATTTCAAATGGTATATCTAAACACCCAGTCTGATGAGAAGGAGAAATGATCTCAGGACATTGATGCTTGCATTCATTGTGGCCAGATGTTCAGGCATTTAGAAATAATCACGTTGGAAGAGTGGCAAAAAGTAGATCTACCAAATAGCTCATAGGGATGAGCCTCTCGAAAAATGCTTTGAATTTAAGGAGATTTAAATCTAAAACAAACAAAACCAAACAGAAAGCAACTAATCAAACAAACAAAAATCCTGTCTTAGCATAGGATTCTCTCACTACAGTATTCAGGTAAACAACCATTACAAGCAACTTTTTATTGCAGCTGGAGTGCAACTGATGGCAAACAGAATATGGAAGGATAATGGAAACTTTGTAAATACCAGCAATGATTCTGAGATAGCTATCCATAGTTTTAATATATATGCATTTTTGCCAATTTCATTTTCTCCCTCTCTCACTCCACTCTCACTTTATATAAAAGTTATGTTGGTGGTAGCTTTATAATATAGGCTTGAGATTGCAGATCATCAAAGAGAAATTGTAACTAAATGGAAGAAGAATGAACCTCACCCAAAAACAAAATTATTAGTTGATATCTTTGAAGGTCTCTCCATTGGTAAGAGGGTGATGATAATATTTTCATATTTAAGAGATGTATTTTCTCATGTTAGTTAAAGCATGCTATTGTCTGGAAATGTATGGACAGATGTTGAGTAGTTGAACAGGTCGAATATGTTGTGTATGATGAGCTGGCACTAAGCACCTGTTTAGTGGACTTTCTGCAAAGAACAGACTGGAAAGTTGGAAACTACTTCCTAACTTCCTTTTCACTGTGGTTCACTGATGATAATTGTGTTTTGTCAATTAAATTGTCAGGTATTTCCAAGCTGGATTTCAGTTGGCTTCCCCAAATTTTGGCCAATGAAAGCCAAAGTCAGAATGTTGAACGGCATGAGGAAGAAAGAACCAGAGTATTTTTCCCTCTCTCTGTGCCTCAGCCTATATCTTTAGCAGAAATGCAACTTTTCCATGGCTACTACTCCAAAATGGAATGCCCACTATGCTTGCTGTTTCTTGGATAGCTATAGCCTCTGGACTCTGATGATGTTCTCTCTTTATTTTCTCTTTTCTTAGGAGAAGTAACAGTGGTTTCTTGCCCTTTAATCTTGGAAGTTGGGGAGGAGAATCACTATTCACCACTGGCTTCTCAAAATACAAATTTCCTTCATTAAATTCCCTCTCTTTTAAGTTCTGAGATTGGTTTTTGTGTTCCTGGTAACTCTGACTGAAATATTATGGACATTTAAAACACGGTCTTTGAGTTATAGACAGAAGTTGCAACACTAGACACAATGCTCAATGTTTAGGCAAAGCTTCATTTGTATCAAGAGTCTGTTTAACTAACTTAACTCAGCATTTCAGAGGTCTACTCACTGTTCTATTGTTGTTGAGCTACAGTTGTGGCAGTGGCTTCTTCATTCTAATTTTCAAATACACAGATGGCAGCTAAGGCAATATGTTCTCAAACTCACTGTTTCCAGTGGTGACCTCTGATTTTGTAAACACTTTCACTTGCTGCTTAAAAAAAAAAAAAAAATTAACGCCTAAAATGGAGTCTCCCTGTACTAAACCCTAATTAATACAAACTGAGTGTTTAAAAATATACAATTAAGCTCAGGTTAAGATACATTTACATTACATTTTAAAACAGTTTACATTTTTATCTGATCCATTTTGAACTATAATTTTTAAGGAAACTATTGTTTAAATTTTAGAAAATTTATGAAAAAATATTTTTCTTACAATATAAATTTTCTTCTCTTAAAAATAGTTTCTAGCTATTTATAGCCCTTCAAGAGTTTCATAAAGCTTGGATTGATTCAACAGATAAAAACTAAACCCTTATTTAAAAGGCAATTTCAAGCAGTTATGTTGTCATGAATTTAAAATTATATTGTTAAAACAACTTTTCTCAAGGGTATCCAATAACCTTGGATACCAAACAACCAAATATCAAACAACATGAAAGGTTTAAAGTTTAAATAAAATCCAATTTCTCTTAGAAAGTTTTTTTCCTCTGTTCTGTGGGATCCCAGAATTAAAATGTTAATACATATTATTATATTTTTATTTGTATTTTAATCCAGCAAACATTTCTTTTAATCACAGTGGTGTTACCAGTAATACTATGTGATCTGGAAAGCTGAGCTGTCTTGTTGATCTGAATTAGTAAAATTTCTTAATGCTAATTATTATCAAATCCAGCAGATCATAAACACCATATAGTATATATTACTAACCAAAGAATAGTGAAGGACAAAGTTACAATGTGTAGAAAATAAAAATGAGACATGGTAATTTTGAAGGAGATGGATTTAGCTTCTAAGTTTCTTTATATGAACATATAAAGAAATATATAAGTATATATATGAAAGAGAAAGAGGCACTATCTACCTATCTAGAGAGAGAAGCCTATATGTATGGATAGATATAGATACAAATAATAGATATAAATATAGATATATGGAGAGAGATTCTTTAGTATTCTTGGAATGTGTATTTTATGTAAATTTAATAATGCAAAGCATATATTCACTCCATTGTAATAAGTCACTTGCATCTTCACAAAAATTGATAAATTTTAATTACTATAGCAATTAAGAGGATCTTAGAAAATACTTATAATGAGCTGAAGTCATATGTTTTGTTGTCACCCTAGAGCTTTAAGGCACCTGCCATATGTTGTCTTTAATAATTGCTACAGTTGCCTTTTGTATGCAACACAAATACTTATTAAGTTATAGTGGTTTACATGATACATTCCATTGTAACCAATATATGTTTGAAAAATGCCTGTTTTTCTTTTCTCATTTTATTTAAAAATATGCTCCTCTTCCCTCCAAAAAACAAGGATCAAAGGAATATTCAAAGAAAATCATATGGGAAATAGCGTAAGCAAACAAAAGCAACCATACTGAAGTGGGGATCAGAAAACCTGGAAATTAAAAAGCTTCGATTGTTTCTTCCTTTACTTCAAGTAGACTAATAGAGATGAATTCTTCTTAAATACATCTTAAGCATGAGTTGTAGTGGAAAAGTGAAACGAAAAGAAGACTACATTTTATACAAATATAAAGTATAAAATGAAATACAAGTTTAAACTTGCTCTTCTTTCAAGATAGTTTTGAAAGCAAAGAGACATTAATAAATTGCATGATGTCTCTGATGGTCAAGAGAAATACAATGAACGTCTCTTTTAACAGAGCTCCAGAAGCTGTGGAGAAAAAGGATGACACATCCTATTTCTTTTGCTCTCAAATTCTTCTGCCTAGGACATCCATCCTCTCTCCTTGCTTTTGCACTTATCCTAGGACATAGATACTAACAAAAGGAAAGGGTAAGTGGTGAATTCCTTTGGAACCACTTGATAGAGATGAGTTTAGGGGTAACCTTTAGTTTTCTCTAGATATTAGTGATCCTTTTATATGTGAACTGACTTGCTCAAGATCCTATTTTCTAAGATTCTCTGAATTCTGTGGGAGCAGAAGCTCCCTTCTAGTCAGGTTGAATGGAACTAAAGTTTTAAAAGAATAAAGAAGATGGAATTACATTTAAATTAATTTGAGCCATGTCCTCTAACTAACTCTCTCCACACTGCCACCACAACAAAACATGAGTAAACCAGAATTTTCTTCTGAAATTTTATGCAATTTTGTAGATTTTCTTTAAAAACTGTGAAGATGAACTACATCTTGAATTATCTCCTTTTTCTTTTCCTTAAGGCTCTTATGCATTGAAAATATCCCTCTACCTTTCAGAGGAGATTTTGATTGACTAGTTACAATTTTTTGCATTTCCAAAGTGGATTACACATTAGCTAGGAGAGAACATACACACTGTAAGCTTGGAATACATTTCAATTTGGTTATAAGTTAATTATTGGGTAAAGTTTTTAAAAAGATGGTCACCTAGAGCAAAGGCAGATGCTTAGATCCTTACTACTAATGTAATGCCCTTATCCACCAGAATTGTCATGGGGCCCACAATCTATCTGTGATGCTGAACTCATGAAATAAGGATGTGCTATGTCTAATGACTTCTTTTCTAGCTATGCCACTGCCCTATATATACTCACTACTTACATCTTACATATTTCTGGGCATTGACTTTCTCATGTTTCTGAATTGTGATCAGCATCCGTATGGTCATATTTTTATCTGGAGTGGAGCAGAGGAACAGAGTCTATGCCTAGAAAATTATGTACCAGTCTGCAAAACCCCAAAATGCAAGAGAGTCTCTTTCCCCCGAGAGCTCCTCGCAACTCTGAGGTAAAACCCTTTTATCTAGGCATTTTGGATGCCAAGTTTTCTCTGAAGAAGACAGTCACAAAACTATTTCCCCAGAATTCAAGGCTTGGCTTTGGTGGGGAGTCTTATATTCCAGCAATGTGGTCTATATAATAATTTATTTTTTAATAATCAGGTATCAATTATTTGATTTATATTGAAATAAATAACTTTTCTCTGACAAGTTTTGTATTGTCTGTTCCTTTTGAGCACCATCAGGGACTTAATAGGTTTTCAAAAACAACTGGTTTTAACAGTATAAAATCATACTTTTTAGATAATATAATTACCAAATAGTATTTAAAAACGTTACAAATATTTTGTACATCTGAAATTAACAGTGAATTCCCATATATTATAAACTTCTAAATAGTAATTTCCTAGACAATTATCTTTCAATTTTAACAGACTATTTTTCTTTGTCTTTGATGAGAAAATTAAAACATTTTCCCTATGCTCATTGTTACCCAGAAGGAATATCTATATATGACTAAATATTCTCATAAAATGTTATAATTGTCTAAGAAACTGTTTTATATACAAAACTGCTCTTATCTACTCAAATTTTTTAAAAAAAATTATACTAACATTCATCAGAATGTATCTTTATAAATATAATTTGATAAACCTTAATATACTTTGAAAACAGAAGCAAATCTTCACAATCTTTCCAGATAATATAATTTCATTCGAAAGGGTTTATCTTAAGGAGAGCTGAGCCTTGAAGAAAGAATTTAGCTGTGACTATTTCAAGATCAATGATACATTCGTAGGAGAGAGCTATTGTTAATTTTCACTTTCAGCACTCCTCAGACGTGGCAATAGATAGTTGCCAATTATACCCATGAGGTGTATTAAACCCAAAACTAATTTAGGAAACGACCAATTAAAAAAACCTAAAGCTAACAACAATTATAGAAGTGTGACCCTGGAATAGAACTAACAGTTCAGATAAAGATTCATGCCTATACCTATTTCTAAATTATTGAAGATGGATTGTGTAACCTGTAGAAGAGACTGGTTAACATTCTAGAAAAAGAATTATAAATTTATATCCCAATTGGAAATCATACACTGGTATTCATTCTAACTGTATTAAAATTTTTAATGTAAAAATAAAACCATAAGAGAATTAGATGTAAAATGAACATATATTAATTAATCTTGTATGGTAAATTTGTAAAAATAATATAAAAGATGAAACTCTTGAAAGTTAACAATTTTATTATTACATGGAAGTTAAATTCTAAATTCATATTTTGCCCAGTTTTGCTCAGAGTAAAATATGATTTTAGAATTTAATTTCCATACCCTGATCAAACCATAATTCAAAAAGTCATGTACCAATATGTTCATTGCAGCTCTATTTACAATAGCCAGGACATGGAAGCAACCTAAGTGTCCATCAACAGATGAATGGATAAAGAAGATGTGGCACATATATACAATGGAATATTACTCAGCCATAAAAAGAAACAAAATTGAGTTATTTGTAGTGAGGTGAATGGACCTAGAGTCTGTCATACAGAGTGAAGCTAAGTCAGAAAGAGAAAAACAAATACCGTATGCTAACACATATATATGGAATCTAAGAACAAAAAATAAGGTCATGAAGAACCTAGGGGTCAGACGGGAATAAAGACACAGACATACTAGAGAATGGACTTGAGGATACTGGGAGAGGGAAGGGTAAGCTGTGACAAAGTAAGAGAGTGACATGGACATATATACACTACCAAACGTAAAATAGATAGCTAGTGGGAAGCAGCCGCATAGCACAGGGAGATCAGCTCGGTGGTTTGTGACCACCTAGAGGGGTGGGATAGGGAGGGTGGGAGGGAGGGAGATGCAAGAGGGAAGAGATATGCAAACGTATGTATATGTATAACTGATTCACTTTGTTATAAAGCAGAAACTAACACACCATTGTAAAGCAATTATACTCCAATAAAGATGTTAAAAATAAATAAATTAATTAATTAATAAAATAAAATAAAATCATATTTTGCAGGACTAAAAACACTATAAATTAAAATCAAACTACAAAGCAAAAACTTTCACCATGGACTTCCCTGGTGGCTCAGTGGTTAAGAATCCGCCTGCCAATGCAAGGGACACGGGTTTGAGCCCTAGTCCAGGAAGATCCCACATGCTGCAGAGCAACTAAGCCCATGGGCCACAACTACTGAAACCCTTGGGCCTAGAGCCCATGCTCCACAACAAGAGAAGCCACCACAATGAGAAGCCTGCACACTGCAATGAAGAGTAGCCCCCTCTCGCTACAACTAGAGAAAGCCCATGCACAGCAATGAAGACCCAACAGAGCCAAAAATAAATAAATAATAAAATAAAATAAAAAAACTTTCACCATGCCCTAGAGACAAAGTTTTCATATACATATTTAACATGTAAAGATAATGGTAATATAAATTAGAAAATAAAAATGTTATTGATCCAATAAAATAATATAATAATATAATAAAATAATATAATTTCAAGTTATGAAATAAACTTTTAACATAATCTTTTATGTCAAAAGGTTATTATATATATTGGTAAAATACTCAAATTTGCCAATAATAAAACAATTGCAAATTAAAAAGCAAGAGCCAAAAGGTTCTCACTTTGCAGAAAGTGAGACAATGGTGTTTCAAGAAATCAGAACAACCAAGGAACTCTATCTTATCCTTCTTACTAGTGCTAAATACAGAAAGTCTGGAAGCAGCACCTGTTTATTTCAGAGTTTATCCCTTCTATTCACGCAGTGCATTAGTAAGGATACAACCTGAATGAAACTACCAGGAAAAACAATACAGTCTACACCTGTTAGCTCCATAGCGGGTGAGACATGTACTTTGGGTAACAGTAGAAAGGCAGGCCAGGGCCCTCCTCCTGGGGCCAGAGGGCAGTTCTGAGGATTCCATTCCTTCCCATAACTGGGGCTAGTGTTACTGGTGCAGCCAGCCGTGTCCTGGGGCCCAGGGGACAGGCATGGCCCCACAGACGCCATCTTGTCCCCAGCTCTTCTCTTCCCTGCGCTTTCACGACAGTCCCAACCTGGGCTCTGAGCCCCCATCCAGCCACCAGACAGGTCCCCCGGGGCCAATCACATTGGTCATCCGTCGGCAGACCCTCAAGGACTACCAACGGCCGAAGACCCCTCCCCAGCCGGCAGCCATGCCCACTGACTTGTGACCTCATCCCTGGTCCCCGCCCTTGTCACCATCCCCCACGTTCAGGGGCCCTCGCTGCCCCTCCCCACAACCCCCATTTCATTTCTCTGAAGCCTCCCGTTCTCCATGGTCTCAGGCTGAGTGGCACCGCCCGCTCTGCCTTGCCCTGGGAGGCCCGTCCAGCTGACCTGCCCGAGAACTTCTCATCCCCTCTGCAGCCCGAGGCTCCCAGCGAGCCAGGCGTTTCCTCTACCATGCGCAGTACAGCCAAAGTGGCAGATGACCGAAAACGTTTTTTTCTACAAACCAAGCATACACAGTATGTAGCGGAAAACGTTAAGGGACGTGCAAAAATGAGTGGGTAGATGGGAGCAGAGCCCTGGACTTACCTGGGACCACCTCCAGGGCACTGCTGGTGGATTGGGGTGGAGCAGGCGACACAGCGCTGGGGGAAGAGACGCCTGCGCCAGTACTAGAGGCCACACTGGAACTCAAACCACTGCCAACACCCTCTCCACCCCCGCCCCCCTCCCCAGGTGGTTCTGTGCAAAGACACACAAAAGAAAAGAAAAAAAAAAGCAATCACTTCTAGAGTAGATCACTCACGGAACAGGACCCTGTGGGGCTCCTGGGCACAAAAGCCTTCCTGTGTCCCCCATTACTTTGATTATAGGAAATAGGCTTCACTCAGCCTCTATGACCTTCCCTGAGTTCCAAGGGGCAGGTTCAAACAGTTGTTAATTGGGGAAGGCAGGGGATGTGAGGCAAGGGAGGAATAGTCAAGAAAAACAATAGTGCAGGCTTGGGGCAGCGTCCTGGTTTCCCATCCAGGGATACATGCAGCAATATCTTTGTGCTGTTTTGCAGCTACTGAACGCCCCACCAGCTGAGAGAAGTTAATGATTAACCACGGTGTGCTGCCCACAAGCCTCCCACAGGCCCGGAGACCCCAGACCTGTTGGAACCAGAAGGCTGGTGATGCTGACTCCCCCTTACCTCACCACCAACCCGTCAGAAGAATGTCAGGAGCTGATCACACCCTCTTAGAACCTTTACCATAAAACGTCTCACTACCCCCTCCCAAATGGTACACACAGTCTTGAGGGCATTAGCCCGCTATGGCCCCCTTTCCCTGGCAAAGCAATAAAGCTATTGTTTTCTACTTGACCCAAAACCCTGTCTCCAAGATTTAATTCCGTGTCAGGGTACAGAGTCCAGATTCGGCTTCAATCATTAAAAAGAGTGTGGTAAGTTCATTCCAAAAAGTCATATGCTCTCCACAAGATTCCTCTTTTAATTTTCTCTGAAAATATAGAATAGTAAAATTTAATAGTTGGACAGAGTAGTGATTCCCTCAGTTCTTAGGATCTTTGTCACAATACTACCATGCTAATATATCCTGTTTCCTCTTGCATAGGAAATGGCAGTGGAAGCAGGATATTGTAAAACCCCAGGCAAGTGGGATGCGTAGGGAATAGTTGGACTTCCACACATATTATGCCATGAGTGCAGTTTTGTGTATAGGCTGTATAATGGAGTAACTCAGTAGCTGCATCATTCAAACTAAACACTAAAGACTTTTTCTAATCCACATCCTCCTTCCTAAATCAAGTATCAGAGTCATCCTAAATCAAGTGTCAGTCTTCCCTTCATCTTTTATTTTCCTTAAAAAAAAATCAGTTTTCACACATATAAAAATTCCCAGAAATTCACCGGGTTTTTACTCTCAGGTGCTATTTTCCAGGTGTCTCCATTTTTAAACAAAGTTAATCTCAACTAAAAAAAAAGAAGAAAATAAATAAATAAATACATACATGGAATGGCAAAGAAAACGTTCAAAGAAATGAGTATCCTATACAAGTATTCACATACATACATGTGTATTAGGTGCAAAAATTTCACACTTATGAAAGAATGCAGAATTTTTATCTTCTTTATTTTATAGTGTAATTTAAATTATTCTTTTAGCCTGATATCATAAGAGACATTCCAATTCCCAAAGCTTTGACATCTGTTCTCTTTGCAAACCTTTGCCCAATGTTTTTATTAACTCAATTTAATGGAATCTTTTTTATGGTGACCTTAAGAATTTAATAACTCCTCAATGCAAGGACAATACCACCTGCAGGCTCCACTAGGATTAAACAATGGTAGTTCAATATGTCTGCTGGAACACATTAAAGACAAAAAGGGGCGGGGGGAAGCAGCCGCACAAATCAGTCATTTCCCTCTGACCGACAAGTACCACTACTGTTCATGATGGTCAGTCCCAGACACATGTAGAAAATGTCTGTGGTTGCTAAGGCAATAGGCAGCTCACTTGCAGCTCCTTAATAATATTAATCTAACTTTGATCATGTCAGATAGGCTAGCGATCTTTAATTCCAAAGTGTCTCTCTTCCTGACAGATGCTCTGCATATCTTACAGATACGATCAATATGTTATTAGTCAACAACCTGACGCTAGCCCATGAATTAATCCCTTTCTGTCAACCTAGCAGTTTCTAGTCTTTTGTAACCTCATCCTCAGTATGGATGGGACCCAGCTTAAACCAATTAAGGTAAAATTAACTTTTTTCCTTGTGCTAATCTCTATCTATGTTAATTTGAATCTCTGTGGACAGCTGCTCCAAGCAAATAATTTTATGCTTGACCTTTTTACGTGCAAGATTAAAGTGGTATAGATGTATGCATGGGACATCAATGAGCTGTCTCTATTTTCACCCCCCCTTAACATCTTAGTAGTGTTAGAAAAAAATTCGACTGAATACAGAGGATTGCTAAATGACAGTGATATATTTATTTGGGTTGCAAAAAGGACTCTGTCACTTTAGCTTTGTGTTTAGTATATGCAGTACCTTTGTCTTTTTGAAAGGTAAATTAATAATAAGTGGTGACAGTACTATGGGCAGCACTGTAGTTTTGACAAGCAAAGGATGTTAACAGTTATAATACGCAAAAACAATCATTTATATTCCTGGTACTTATGTGATACAGTGACACTATCTGCTAAGAAATAAAGCACTGATTGGAAAGATTAGCTTTTTCTGAGTCAAGACATTAAAGTTAGGCTTTCTCTATCACTTGACCAATGTAAAGATTATATTAGGATAGTATAGCAAGCTTTATTCTTAAGAACCTAGCAAGTTTAGCTTTGAGCATCAGTGACTATCCTGTTTTAAAGACTGCAGATCTACTAATCCCCAGGCCAACAATGGAAAGAAGTTTGTCTCCTGGGCAATATTATTTCCATTTAATATCCTTTCCTTCCTCTTCTAGCACACCCCACTCTCACCCCTTAGCTGGCTTTGGTCGCTATCTAACCTCTTTTAAGGCATTTAGGGAAATCTTGCTTTCCTCTCCAAATAAAACCTGTTCTGAGGAAAAGATAAATGACAAGTCATTTCCACTTCTGTGTGAATTTAAAAAAAAATAAATTTCCTCCTCCAGCTCTGTGAGAATAAAGTCTTTGACCCTGCTACTGAGAAGTGGAATATTGATAAGGAAGCAATTGAAATATTTTTACTTCAACAAACTCTGGATATTGGTTTTTGTTCACAAGTTATTATTGCATAGGAAGCAGAGTCTACAAATTGAAAAAAGGTCGGCTAAGACTAATGAAATAGTAATTCATTTTATATTTTCTATCATTTGCAGAATCCAGATATATATATATAACCTATATGTTAGTAGAAAGTGTTCTGATAAAATAGCAAACATCTATATACTTTGGCTATCTACATTTTTATAAGCGACATTTGCTTTTATTTATTCTGCTTCGAATTCATTGGGATGCCCAAATATTAAACATTTTCTCATCAGTTCTGGACTCTTCTGTCATTTTCCCTGTAAGTAGAGAGTTTCCCCATCCTCTAACTCTTTCCTTCTAAAATTCCATATAGGTGTGTTGAGTAGTTTCACTCTCCCAAGCCCCTTAATTTGTTTTTCACATTTTTCTGTCTCCTTTTTCCTCTAGACCCTCTGTATGTTCTTCTGCTATGTGGCAGAAGATCTCTACAAGAAAATGCACTCTGTGTTGGGGCTCAGAGCCCCCAGGTTCAGCCTCTGTGGGGACCCTGTGGGGCTGAGCTACACTGAGGGAGGCAGGTCCAGGCCACCAGCTCCCCTCCTAGCTGCCCACAGAGGTGGACAATTTTTTATGACACTTTTTTTCTTTCTCATATTGTGTCTTTCAAGTAACAGCTACATTGTTTCTTCAAACAAAATAAACATATTTATTTCATGTCCTGTATCTAATAAACTACAATATGTTAAGTATATGTGTATTTGCTGCCTACTATTTCTGCTGGCTAAAATTCATTGTTCTTTGCTTCCTTGTGTGCATTGTGATTCTAGAGCTCATGGGACTGTGAGATTTATTTTGGTTTTTGTATGAAGGAATGAATCTTGTATAAAGAATTATTTTGGTTCCTCCAGAAATAAATTTTTGTTTCACCAAGTTTAGACCACAAATTCAAATGAGGGTCATAAAGTTATGAATCCCCAGCGAAGACTTTCTCCCTTCCTCCAAGGGCCCAGTTGAGATTTTTTGTTGTTGTTGTTCTTTCTTTACATATGTCCAATGTATTTCTATTTCATCCTTACAAGGAGAATGTAATATGGGGGTTCCAGCTACATGTAAATTGTTTCCTATTAGATTCCCCACAAGTTTGCCTAACCCAAGACTTTACCTTCTGTCCTTTGATTCCCATAGAGTCCTCAAAAATTGTAACTTGTGTAAGTATAGAATTAATCTCAGCTAATCTGTAGCAAACTCATACTTACTTCCAGAAGTGCCTGGAGGCTTGGTGTGACCCTAGGCCAAACTTAACTATTTTGTACTAACTAATGATTAGTGTAGTTCTGTGCTGGGATTTGAGACAAACCAGGAGGAAAGTTGCACCCGCTTATCAGCATTGTTTATAGAAAATGAACAGATTGATGGTTTGCACCTCGTTTCTGTTTGTTTCTCTTGGCTTTTGCTGTTACATTAACAGAGGAGTGTAAAAGCCCTCCTCCAGTGAAGCAAAGATGCCGAGACCTAGGTACAGTCCCCCTCCCCACTGTGTAGTGATTAACAATCTGATGGCAAAGTGTGAGTTGTATAATTAAGAAAGGACTCTGGGAGCTGTATATATAAGTCTTGGACCAGTCTGATGTTTGCCTGTGCTTTTCTTTCCCCTGCTGTACCATATATTTTACCTTAGTGAGTATATACCCCATGGAGTATTATGAATCCTTTCAATTATCTGACCCTGTGTAATTGCTGCTCAAACATTTGGCAGATGCCCTCAAGGCAAAACCACCTTCAGAACATTCTCACCTCCTGCTCAAGTCCCAGGTTTCCTGATCTGTTTGTTTTTAGCCTCCTGGAATTTCTTATTTTCTTGACATAACAGCTTCCTATTTTTAAATATTTTTAAAATATTTTACTGAGTGGTTTTAGCTGCTTTCAGCTTTTAGGATGTCTGGTATGTCATACTGACTGAAATGAAAGTCAGTGAAAATTAATATAGAAAGAGAGAAATTCTAACTAAAGGAAATGCCACTTAGTATTTTCTCTTCAGAATATTAAGAATTGTTTCTACTGAAATAAATTGCCAAATGCTCATTTTGCATACCAGCATTACCATCACTACCATACACATACATGCACACACACACAACGACTTAGCATTATGTATGTGTGTATACAATTTATGTATAGAATAAATTAATAATTTTAAATGTTGGGGAATTTACAATGTTCCCAAAATAATTTTTCAACTTTGTTGATGTTGCCAGATAGTCCATTATTAGTATGTTTTACTTTGGCCTTAAATATTATCCCATACAAAATGACAAATTACCATAAAAGAGATTAAACCTTATGCATAATTTTCATCCTAAAGTGAATGAATGAATATATCATCATTTGTTTTACTGATTAACAAGTTGTAATGAGAAAAGAAGCAGGAAATGATGAGTTCATTGGTAAGCCCGAAGTAGTCCTATGGGAACAGGGAAGTATGCTAGCGCAGAAAAGGGGAAATAAGAAGAATCTAGGGGACCAAAGGCAAAGTTGATCATGTGCGTTTAGTTCTGGCCCAATATCCCCTGATAACCTGTGAAGAGTGTCATTGTTCCACCTAACACTCTTTCGTTGGCCAGGTTGTATCTATTTGGCAAAGTAAAGGGAAGAGGTACCTTGTTGCCTATGTGCGTCTTACCTGCTTGGTTTCCTTTTAATTGGCACCTGCCCCTTGTCTGAGTGGTGGGTGCCGGAGCCTCAGTGAGTGCTCCACAACTGAGCAGCTATGATGAGGCAGCCTCTTTCAAAAAGATTCTAAGCTTCATTTCTGAGCTTAGGAGATTTTAGCTGGTTTCATTTGTAGAAAATCTACAAATAAACCTTTCACCTGAAAAAAGATGAAAGACATTTCACACAGAGAAATCATCCAGGGATCCAAACAAGGAGACAGCTGGAGATAGACTACTTAAAAATCTGTTCTGCTGGTTCTGATAACTTAAAAGAAGGATAAAAATGTCTGTATAGAGCTGAGAGAGGGTGAAATAAGGCACACAGTTTAGTGACTTCTTTCCATTGGCTTTTAGTCCTTCTAGTTAGCTGAAGAGGCTATTTTGTTCTGTGAGAAATACATTGCTGTGAACTAAAAAAATAAATGACGATAATGATTCAAGAGCAATATTCAATCTTAATTGAATGTCTGGTAAAATACTAAGTCTGCCAAAATATTTTTAGGGTTCAGACAAAACTAGCTAATATCTTAAATTAAAATAGAAAACAATTAACACACTTGTTTCCAGTTTAAGTTTAGTGGTAAAATGGGAATGCATGTTGTCTATCAGTGGAGATTTACATATAACAGCTACTTTACACTATTCTTATAATCTCAGTAAAAAAAGTGTCAGTAGTTATAACAATAATAGTAACTCTCTTAACCTCATTTTCTGGGCGGTGGGCAGTGGAAGGCTTAGGAGCATCAGAAGATTATTATTTCATGTTCAGATACATTCCCATGCCCCCCATAACGGTTCCATATCTCAAGAAAGTGCACACTCTGGAGGCACTTTTCAGTGGGTGCTCAGATATCTAGAGTTCTCTCCAAGTACAAAGATACCAGGCCTATATAAATTAGACTAACTCTGAATGCCCTGGAAATCTAATATCCTGATTGCTTCATTCATGTCACTCAAGACTTCACTGATGTTAACCTTGTGGGAGATACCACTAGAAATTAAAACTGAGCAGAACTTGAAATATCAGGGATTAGCACAACCGTAGGTGACTGAGATTCATGAACCGTATTACATGTCTTAGAAGGAAAGAGTGTAGCAATCAGGATCTTAATGGTAAAAATCAGTAAGAGCTGTCAGGTTCTGACTTTTTAAAGTTGAGCTAAAATCACAATTGTAATTTGCAGGAATTGTAGCAGGCAAATATCAAAAGGGGTCAGCAAAGAGCTGTCTGGGCTGGTGAAAGCATTCAATTTGAAAAGTGGAGAAAGAGGAGGAAATTAATTTAATGTGGATTAACTTACATGGAAAATGCTATTCCAAACAGGTATCAAATCACACCCAAGGTGACCCCTGACCTTTTGGATGTTATTTTGTCCCTGTTTTCTCCCTATCTCTCTGAACATTTCTCCTCAGTTTTCTTGTCTGGATCTTTTATTTCTATATGTGCCCCTTAAATATTTCTTTTCCAGAGTTCTGGCCTTGGCCTGATTTATTCTTGCTTTTCATATTCTCCATCTCTTTATTTTAATCTATATCCTTTCATCCACTCCCATAGTGATAATTACAAACAATATGCCAACAGACCCCCTGTTAGCATATAAGATAGCTTTAGTGCCAATTAGAAAATGGTGTCATTTCTTGGCAGATGGATTTCAAATAGCTATCCCTGCCTTCAGCATAAAAAGTCTCCTTTTCCTCCAGGCTGATGCAGTCCCTACTGGGGTTGAGAATGTCTTGGTCAAACTAATGGCTGTTTTTTACTATCTTTCAACCAGACATTTACAAGGAAAATACAGTTTCTTCTCTTTGCTATGTCTGGTGCACACTTTCCAGTCCTTACCTTGTCTTTTCAGTATTTGAAAATACTTACCTCTTCTTCCTCAAAATGTTCTATATCAGCTTTAGGGCAGTGTTCTGTCCAGTTTGTTTCTTTTACTACTTTTCAGCTCTGTGTGTGTGTGTGTGCGTGCGCATGTGTGTGTGTGTGTTGTGTGTGTGTGTAGTTTCAATATTCTTTCTATGATAAATAAATATTGGCATTAGAGAGGGGGTCAGCTCTCAGTCTTCCTACTTTTCTCTCTACATCCTCTACACAGATGCTGTCACATCCATGGCTTTAAGAGAGTTTTATATGTTGAAGACTCCCTAGATTTGTACTTATATCCACATAGATGATGTCTTCCCTTAGAGGTCACTTGGGCACTTAAAAATAAGCATGATCAAAATATAATGTACACCTGCTTCCCTAACCATGATAATTCTTGGGCTGTATCCATAACTATAAGTAACAGAATCATCTACCCACTTACACAAGCCTGAATATTGGAACTCATTCCTAATTCCTTCCTCTACCTCTCCTTCTTTCATCCCTCACAAAAAGCTAATCCCCTTCCCTCATTTATCTTCCAAAATACTAATACCTTCTCCAATCCTCTCTATTGCTGTTAGAATTACTGTCTTATTAGATCACTACAATAAAACTTATAATAATCTGTTCTACTCTACTTTTGGCTATTCCACCACAGCCTTCTATAGTGTGTCTGGTCAGTTCACTATCCTATGCATTTCTTTTTAGCTGCTCTACAAAATCTATGTAGGAATGTATAATATTCTTAAAGTCTGTTATTTGCTCTTCAACTATAGTTCTAGCTACATCTCTAACTTCTCTGTCTCCCATACACTGTCTCCAGCTGTAGTAATAAAAATGTTTCAATAAAAATAAAACCATAATAACTGCAAATATTTACTAAGCATTTACTATGTGCCAAATATTGCAGTTTCCTAAATAAAGGAAACTCTCTCATCTCTTGTCTTTGTGCTGGTTACACTTTCTCTCTAGAATGACTTTGCATTCTGTTTCTTTACCAAAGCCTGTCCTTCAAACAAGGTGCCAGCTCTCCCTAAATTAGGTGCATCTTGTCTGTACTCTCAAGGTATGTTATTCATAATGTCTTAAAATCACAAAGATATACAGACAAAACCATTATATAAAATTCAAAATAGTTAACGTTTTTAAAATATTTTTGTTTTTGAGCACACAGGGTGCACATTGTAGCTTCATGTATGGTGGGAAGTGGGGAGAGTAAGTGTGGGTCCGGATGGAGGGGCAGGGAGAGATTGGGCTAGGATGCACTGAGCATTCAGGGGCAGTTCAGAGGAAGGCAGAATCAGGCTCAAGCCACCGATGTCCTGACCACTTTTCCTAGAAGAAGCCAGACCTGGAGAGAACTCGGAAGTTGTACAGACCAGCAAAGGAGTCCTGGAATGAGAAACACCTGGGTCCCCTGAGTGCCAGAGACCCCTCATCCCAGAGGGGGAGTCTGGTTCACATCACCTATCAAACCGACCCCAATTTGATGCCTCAATCAAGTCACAGTGCAGCAGTGCCTCACCCAGTAATCAAGCCAGGTGTGGGGAATCAGGCTGTGGCCCAAGGGCTATGCAGGGGTAGGACCTCCCAAGGTCAGAAATAGTGAACTTTGCATTCTTGGGAAGGAAGTCAAATGTCTTCCAGGAGGCCAAAGGCCTAGTGCAGCAACACAGGCTTCTGGAGTGGCCCCTGGGTTATAGATTTAAAGTTAAACCATCTATTTACAATTTATGCAGCCAAAGCATTTGATATACAGAATTATATCATCCACATTTAGCACACACATTTAAAGACCTCTAAATATAATTGAGACTAAAATATCTATAGATAATTAATGAGAAATGGAGGGGTTATTTTTGGTTTCTTTGATTATTTATTTATTTATTTATTTTTTGCCTTTAGAGACTTGTCCTTAATTATCTTTAAGTTTCTTTTAGCAATGTAGTGATAAATACTATATTTAACATTTTGATAATATTAATTATGTATTCACTCTATTATCTTTGGGGAGATTACTGACATCTTGCAACCAGGCATTATTGGAATCAAAATAGCAGTTTTGAGTCTATAGTTGTCCTGACTACATATTTTCACTAAGGATTTTTAAAATGAAATGTAAATCCTAACTTTTTCTCTAGTCAGCTCCATTTTAACTGTCAAATTAAATTTAGAACAATAAGCCTAGCTCTCAAGCATGTGATTCAGATATGCTCCTAGCATCAATACCATAGGCAAGTTTTCTCAGCTTCATATGGAGAAAAGATGTGACACCTAAGATCTTGTCTTGAATTTCTATAACATTGAAACATGCAACAATCAAAGCAAAGGAGAGAAGTTATTAATCATATTCATTTTGAGGGGAAAGCTTTGAATATGGAAGAGTCTCTAACTTTTCTTTATATGTTTCAAACCTTTAATACTGTGTAACCCAATTTTGAGCAGGTACAAGCCACTCTGGAACACGGTTTCAACGTTGCTTTTCTTTTGTGGAAAGGTAATCTAAGTATCTGACTATAGTAAGACAAAGTATATCAACATTCATCCAAAGGAACTTAAAAAGAAACCCGCCCTCTATTCCATCAATAGTATTTAATTTCCTACTTCTTAAATCCTGGCTTTAGGTTTATTCTTTTTTAAACTGGATCCTGTCTGGATGCCTTTTCCTATGTATACTTTTGGCAGATATTTATTTGTCTGCTTTTCCTTCCATGTTTCAGTTCAGCTTCCAGGTATTATCCTTGGCCTTCAGTCATACCATCTTGTGTCAAATTTCTAAGAGATCTTTTACTTATAATCCAGAAATTAAAGGAATTCGTTTTCAATCACACATACCTAAACTAGGAATAAAGACTTCAACTTTGTTAACAAAATTTATTAGGAATATATCTGCTTTTATTTTGTAAAAGATAATATTGAAAAATTTTAAATCATATTAAAAGCAAATAGATTAAATCCATTTATTCCAATAATAAGAACTAATGAGTTACTTGAGAAGAGATTTTAAATCATCTTTACTTTAAAAAAGAGATTGGAGTCAAGAAGAGGAGGAACTCAGAATGATCTGTGAGTCCATGAACTCAGAATACGTGTGCAGGGAAGCCAAGCTGAGCAAAGCAGAGGGTCCTTTTTCAGAAAAATCGGACCCAATCATGGGACAATGCTGAAGCAAGGCCAGTTTGGTTCAGAAAATAATTTGAGGACCTTTTACTTTCAAAACATATTTCATTTTCATTCATTTCAAATTTTATATTGAAATTATATGTCGAAATGACTGTATCTGCCACTAGTCTACTCTACAAGCATAGGAAATATGTTTTTTTTTGTTTGTTTTCAATTATTGTATCACCAACATCTAGGTCATGGTTTGGCAGGTGGTAGGTTCTAAAGACAGGTTGAAGAATGAATGGTAGAGAAGAGGCATGGAAAGCAGTTAGTGAGTCCTACTATGGGCAGTCTGTATTAGATAGAATATATGTCAGCCTGACAACTGAGTCAGCAAAGATTTGGCACCATGAGGTTACGTGACATTTAATAATCAGAGTCCTGGTTTCATCTGACATTAGCCTACATAAATGGTGACAAAGACGGTTCACATTATTTTCTATGTGACTTGAAACTTTATTTGGTTTGTAATAAATTATAAAAAAATCATTTTTACTACACCACCTTGCTAAACATATAAATAAAACTTTTATGAAAATTCAGTACTATGATCCTTTTTATATATTCTTTGATGTAGACATGAGATCATTACAAGAAAGGAATAAGCAACAGGATTTAAAATCACCTAAACCTAATAATAATAAATTCCCCCATGAACTCACTGAATCTACTCCATTTGTACACTTAGCATCTGTACAAAATAGTTGACACACCTTATTCATTTATTCACTCATTAATTCACTGATTCATTTATTCAATGAAAATATGTTTATTATTATTATATATCATTGCAGCAATTACATTATGTTCATTTTGTGTTGAATTATTGAAAGGGCTCATGTGATTACTGAAAAGGCTCATGTGACCACACAGAATGGCTTTTATTAAAGCCTCCAGTGAGGCTTTAATAAAGGCAATATGTACGATAGAGCAGGAGAAACAAAACACAAGCAAACATCTAGGAGGTCCCAGACATTCAGGCAAAGATTTTCAGGGTTTTTCAGGGTCTTCTCGCATTCTCTCAGCACATGCTTCATCTCAACATCACAAACCTTGAAGATATCTGTAACATATCTTGGCATCAGGGAAGCTGAGGCTAAACTTTACTGAGGGCTGTTTGTTTTGTTTTTGTTTTAATACTCCATTAGTCACATAGCAAAACTAGATTGCGTAACTGGTTAAATCAGTTACACATTATCGAGCTACACATTTCTATAAACAACGTTGTAATGGCTCCAGTGGAGTTTTAAGGCTTTAAGGAGCACAAAATAAATCACTAATATAACATTTCATTCCTATCTTGGTCAAGAGTTAGTAAGCTCTTTGGTGGCACAGAGCCACCACAGATCAGCTGAAAGTTAACAGTATCTTAGACACTCTTCTTTCCCTGGAAATTGGAGGTTGAATTGCACTTTTTTCTCTGTGTAAGCACCAGAGTACTGACTAAGGTAAAGGAAAAGGCTCCTCTTTGATTCCCGAGGGAAAACAGTGCCAATAGAGTCAAGGTAAGCAGTTTGATGCATGTTACTTTTATCTGGGTAGTATGATTTTTATCCTTCCAAAGCCACTTTTCGCCATTGTCCACCCTGCTCTGTCTGCTGAAGGCTGCTCTCTGTGGACTGCAACTCTGGGGTCAGATGGCTTCTAGTGGAGTTTGGCCAGTGAGAGCCAAGTCATTCCTCTCATATAGGACACTCTTCCCACACTACACTGACTTTTTCCATGATTTACTTTAACCAAAATAGTTTATAATTTCTCCTTAGAAATTATTTCTTCTAGGAAGCATATCCTGTCCTCCAATAATTACATGGTCTTCCTTATCTGTGTGATCACACAATACTTTATACATCCCCATCAAAATATTTAAAATATTATACATTTTTTGTTTTTGTTTTTGTCCTAATTCCCCATTAAACTTTTCAATGGAAGAAAATATATGTTTTATATATTTATTATTTTTTCAAAAACGTATTTCTGTGTCTAAAGCATAGTGGACACTAAATAAATATTTATTGAACCGAATAGTTAACTAAAGGATAAATAAAATTGTTAAAGACATTCATTTGAGTTCCAAGTCCACTGGCTTAAATACTTAAGGAAAACTTTAAGGGGCTGAGATATAGGAATGTATTCTCTTAGGTACTGATTATATACAAATTTGAGGCTATCACACTTTCTTTATGCTCTCCATTAGTCCATTAACATGGACTAATCTGTTTTTTACATTGCATTATAATATGATTTAAGGTTAAGTTTTTTCTATTCTTATTTGATTTTCTCCCAATAGTTTATCACTTCCATAACTTGAATTACCAATCACAAGCTCACTTCCACTGTTATGAGTTTAATACTTAATACCTGCACCCTTGACTTTTCCTTTCATGTGAAGGAACTTTCAGTTGATCAATGTTTGGTCTCTTTCTGCCTAAAATAGGAGTAGTAACTTATATGATTGATGTTTTGGAAAAACAACTGGGTTTGCATTGCTTCCTTCATTTTGGGATCTGTTTACTCAAAGAAGAAATACATTCTCATATCCTTTTAGCCATATGATAAGCTTAGCAGGGTAGACATTCATGGGGAAAACCCATGGACTTCAACTACTGCTAAATAATGGGAGGCTATCTGGTTCTATTTTTTTTTTAATTATTATTCAAATAACCATTGTACTTGTACAATTAGGTTATATCCTTACATTTTGATATCAAAAGGTGACTCCTATTTCAACTGGTTTCAAATTTAGGCAGAAAATATAGGGTTTATTTATTCAGACGCCTAGACACTCCAAGAATTTCCACCATTTTACCTCCAGCCCAGACGTTTCTTCTGGGATTCATGCACAAACGTACAACTGAGAACTGAATAACTACATTTTGATAGTTCAAAGATGCATCAAACTCAACACTTTAAAAATTTTGTGCCTCTATACCTCATAGTGCATATAAAATCCATTAAAAAGAGGTTAACTGAACATTTGATATGTAAGAAAAGAAACCAACCACTGATTATTAATTCAAGTGTGGTCTTTGTGCCTGCTGATTCTCTTTCCATTACACTGAGGTACTCTGAATTATAGGTGGCAAAATTAACATCATTAGTCTGATTGGTCCTTCATTTGGACAATCTTAAAAGATAGGCAGACTTTGAATGGTTTAAAATATCCTTCCTGGTCGGACTCCTTTTTCTCTCCTATGTCTCCTCTCAGCTCTTCTGCTTGCCAGTCTGCATTCCAACCACACAGGTCTTTGTGTTCCAGACGAACTGTGTCATCCACAGAACTTTGCCTCTGATATTTCCAGGTTCTTCTCTCCACTTTTATGCCTGACTAAATGCCATTTACCCATTTAGAATTATCATATTTGCTGTGTTCCTTTTAGAATTAAGAGGTTTAGAATTATCATATTTGCTGTGTTCCTCCTGGAATCTTCCTTTATCTTTGCTTTGGATAGGAACTGCAGCTACACCCATACATTTAATAAACTGTTTTAAACTTCTTGATGCACTAATTTTAGTAAATGCAGTTTTCCAATTTTTAAATCTGTGTCAAGATGATGATGGGGTCTATGTCTTCTTTAATATTATGTTCCCAGCCCTAACATTACTTTAATCATATATAAAGGTAAATAGAGTAAGGAGTGACCAAATAATTTTTTAAAGTCTCTCTTAAATTTCCCAATGTAAAGCTAACTAATAATTACCATAAAAAGTTGGAATCAAGAGACATAAATTTTATTATCCCTCTAATTATATTTTATTTTTCTTTTGTCAATTTCTTTGCTTATTCTAAAAATAAAGATCATTGATCTGGTCTCATTGAAAACACTACTGGGTAAACAAAATAAATAACCACAACTAGTATAATTTCACACGTGACAAAATAATCTCTTTATTATCAATATATTTTAAAGGGAATATTTATATTAAGAATAATACAGAGATGGACCTTAAATTCCTGAAGAGTGAAGAAAACACTATTTAAAACATAATATAGGGGTTATGATGCTTTCCTAGAAAAAGGATTATTAAGTTAATATATAAATGATGGAAAAAAAATAAGATTCAGTAAAATATTAATAGTTGTCTAAAGAAAGTGTCAAATGATAGGAAATTTTTATCTTATTGATGGATATAGGGCATTGTAAAAGCTTAATCAAATAATTTATGAGTAAGTATACACAATGGTGGAAAATAAATATTCTCTACAGTGAGATGAATGCCCTGGTCACTTATTTTCTCATATATTAGGGATAATATAGCAGGATCTACACATGGCATAGAGAGAAAATTTCACAAGATAAACTAATTCCTCTGCTTCAGTCTCATGCTCACTGAATCCTGTGAATTACTAATTGAGTTCTTGAAGCAGATGTGGTCCAGTTTGAATCTATGGAAAGAAATATATCTAATAAAATTAATCTTAATACTCAAATACCCTTCTGGATTACAGATCAACCTGATTATTCCTAGGTGAACTATTAAACTTGAGTCTGTGACCTACCTCCTGCTGTCTCCCCAAGAATCTGCCTGAGCTGCTGAAAACCCACTTTTACATACCAGAATTCTAACAACACTGCATATGAACAGAAATAATGTTATCTTAACTCAGTATACAAGCTGGTAGCATAGCTCATACTTTAATTCCTTCTTATGAAAAAGTAAAAATATGAGATTCACTTGAAATAATATGTGTTTGCAAATTTCAAATAAATGTATTTTTTGAAAAACCCACAGAAAACAAATTTAGAAGACCTAATGCATATGTCCCACAAACAAAGTAGAAAAGATATTGCATAGTAGATGCATTAGGCCATTTTTGTATTTTAGAGCATAGTTATATACATGAAAAAAAGCATTAATTTTCTTTCTAGTGTTCTAGTGTAAAATATGTTCTGACCCCTTGTAGTTTCGTAACTGGAATGACTTCTCTATGAAGTAATATATATTTCTTCATTCGAATTCAACTAAAGTATTTTATGACAACTACAAGCTGGAATAACATAATCGAAATTAATCATAGTAATGCTAGAAAGTAGATACATTGGTGGCAGATGTTCATATGAAATAATTTTTGGTACTGGTATCTTGTAGAATATTGAGCAAAATGCAATGTTATAATAAGAAAATTTCCAGTATGAACTGAATTTCACAAAATAAAGCATTTTATATAGTTTCTATCTTGTATTTTGTACTACTCAAATTTGGAATTTTTATAAGATGATACATCTGCTTAACCAAGTAAAATTTTTGCCACATTCCCCTTAATTTTATAGTCATAGCTCTCCTCACTATGCTTTTTCCTGTCCATCAGGAAATAACCCATTGTTCTCTATGAGCCACTAAAATAGGACTTTTGTTAGCAGGGTACAATTTCTCCATAAATAAGATCACTTTATGAGGTGAGAAGCATGTAAAATTCTGTTGGTATCTCAGTGTGGAGAGAGACTGAAATGCATAAAAACATCAGTAAAGCCGGGAATACTTCATGTAGTACTGAAGGCCCTACTGTGTCTGCAATAATCAAATTACTGAGATATGTGAGATAGAATATTACCTGCTTTAAGAAAACTGGAAAATTTTCCTACTCTTTCAAAGCTATATTTATTCAAGTCATATAACTGACTTCATGATACAGTTATATTCTTGTAATATAGATGCTGAAAAGTATGTGATCGTGACTGATATTTGTGTTCTAAATTCTTTCAGAACAATTTGTCCCCTAAACCTTTCTGCCCTTATAATATCTCATATAGTTTTAGTCTTTGTCAATGTTCACAGAGGTTTGATGATGGTGAGAGGTTTATTTTTTAAGGTCCTTTTGACATATGAGGATGCAAAGGGAAAGAGGAAGAATGCTACTTTGTTCCACATAGGACACAAGGCTGAAAGGTTCAAATTGTATTGATATTCATGAAGCAAAACAACCAACTCTTATTTTTGAAATATTGAATGTAAACGTACAGACTGCCAACAAACACATGAAAAGATGCTCAACATCACTAATCATTAGAGAAATGTAAATCAAAACCACAATGAGGTATCACCTCACACTGGTCAGAATGGCTATTATCAAAAATCTACAAACAATAAATGAGGGTGTGGAGAAAAGGGAACCCTCTTGCACTATTGGCGGGAATGTAAATTGATACAGCCACTATGGAAAACAGTATGGAGGTTCCTTAAAAAACTAAAAATAGAACTATCAGATGACTGAGCAATCCCACTACTGGGCATATATCCATATTCCATATCCATATATCCATAATTCAAAAAGAGACATGTACCACAATGTTCACTGCAGCACTATTTACAATAGACAGGACATGGAAGCAACCTAAATGTCCATCAACAGATGAATGGATAAAGAAAATTTGGCAGATATATACAATGGAATATTACTCATCCATAAAAAGGAACAAAATTGAGTTATTTGTAATGAGGTGGATGGACCTAGAGTCTGTCATACAGAGTGAAGTAAGTCAGAAAGAGAAAAACAAATACCGTATGCTAACGCACATATATGGAATCTAAGAAAACGGTACTGATGAACCTAGTGGCAGGGCAGGAATAAAGACACAGACATACAGAACAGACTTGGGGACACAGTGGAGGGGGTGGGGAGAGGAAGCTGGGATGAAGTGAGAGGGTAGCACTGACATATATACACTACCAAATTAAAATGGATGGCTAGTGGGAAGCTGCTGCATAACACAGAGAGATCATCTCGGTGCTTTGCGATGACCCAGAGGGATGGGATAGGGAGGGTGAGAGGGAGGCTCAAGAGGGAGTGGATATGGGGATATATGTACACATATAGCTGATTCACTTTGTTGTACAACAGAAACTAACACAACATTGTAAAGCAACTATACTCCAATAGAGACATTAAAAAAAAGATTTTAAAAAATGTTCCATTTTACATTTCAAAGAGATTATTAGCTAAGTGGTTAATTAACTAAAATGCGTTCAGACTGTAGAACAATGGCCAGGAGAAGGTTGTTATTTGAGTTAAGAAAATACCTATTGGTATTTTAACATAGGCCAGAGTTGCTGAAAAAGTCAAGCTCCCTAGATGCATGTGACTTCCAGATGTCTTCTCTCGAAGGGTGTAGCAAAGCTACAGAGCTGAATAATAGGCTTTCCTTTCTCTTTGGGAGCTAATTTGATAAGAATTTTTTAAATTGTAGATGTTTGTAGTGTAATGGTCAGATATTTTGTTAGAAATTTTTAGTCCCGTTGACACTCCATTGTCTATACTCTCTTTTCCACATTTCAGATCATGCACAAACTACATCTATCAAATTAAATTCTTTGTGAAACAAATCTTCTGCTTTAATTCCAGTTATTTTGGACTCCTCAGCTTCTTCTGTTCATCACATGATTGTTTTCTCTTCCTGAGTGTAAACTCATCCATCCCTCTTTCTTCTTTAAGTATTCCCTGGCCAGCCATCTGAATAGTGACACACTTTATCTGTGCTCCTATAGTACCTGAATATACTCTATGCATTTTTATTCTTGATTCATTTATGTCACTCTATCCCAGATTATAAATTACTTGATAATAAAATGATCATGCATCATTGTACTTGTATTTTCTCAGGAATTAACATAATGCCTGGCATGTAGTATGTGCTCACAAAATGATTAACTGTTCAATAAAGTGCATCTACCTATCTGCTTACTCAAGTCTTATCTGTCCTACAAGAAACATATAACCACCATTGCCAAGAAAAACCTTCATACAGAGTTATCTCCTTTAACTCATTCAACTCCTGAATAGATTAACATATCAAAACAAAAAATAATACTAATTATAATACTAATGTTAACAAAACTATTCTGAAAGAGACAATAGCACTAACAGTAATACAATTTTTGGCATTGTATTTGGTATTGATTAACATGTATTATACAGTGTGCTAAGTGCGAGAAAATAAGTGATCTGTCCAAGGCAATACAGCTTGGGCTGAGGCACATTAGAAAGTGAATCTGTTCAAAGATGCGAATGTGCATTTGCATGTCAAGTCACGTAAGTTAGTTCACATGTCTGGTGTACATTGTCATGTGTGCACGTCCTCTACAAGTGGTCGTGTTTTTGTGTACTTTACTATACAGTACTGTATAGAGTATGGTAGTATAGCATTTTTATTTCAAACCCAGGATGTCCAGAAGCAAGAGTAAAAGCAGTATGATGTAGCTGGTACTGTACTGTACTTTTCAAGGTACTGTAAGATTAAGAATGTTTTCTTTATTTTTTGTGTTTGTTTTCATGTATTATTTGTGTGAAATGTATTATAAACTTATTACAGTACAGTACTATATAGCCAATTGTGTTAGTTGGGTACATAGGCTAACTTTGTTGGACTCACAAATCCACTCTCAGAACGGAACTCATTTGTAGGTAGGGGACTTGTTGTATTTTAAGATCATTATGAACGTTGATTATCTAACTGGCAAAAATGTTAAAACACAAATTTAGACTGAATTTTTAAGCAGATACAAAATGATATATATTCTGTAATATAATTCTCTGCAATAATTTTAAAAGTCAAAATTTGTGTCTAAAAATGTAGGTATTTTAATTATTTGGGGTTTAAATTTCATTATATTTCTTGCCTTTGAAAGTTTTTTGCCTAGAAACTTTGAAGATACGTGTTCTAAAAGTTATTTATAGAACCATTCCATTTAATATAAAATAAGGAAAATTATGTTTCTTCATTGACAGTAAGAATATGGCAAGTGTATATACATTTTTTCAGTTTAGATCTATGTTTCAAGCATTTTCCCAGTGCCTAGGAGTCTAAACTTTCTCCTAGTCACACTGTAGAATTTGAAGTCTTTTTTTTCCCTTACATGGCTTTTAAATATTGCCAGTTTCAACTCTTTAACCTCAAATTTAATCAAAAAGTTAGAAAAAAAGAAAACCCAAATATTTCTAGTGTGCATACGTTAGTTTATGAGTCAAAAAAACTAAAACTATAAACATGAACATATTATGAAAGTTCACCAAATTTCTGGATCTATAAGCTCTCTTTCACTTTAGGATCAAAATCGAAGGTATTAACAATATCAATATATCAGACAGTCCATTAAACCGTATGCCTCTCACCTAGCAGTATATTTTGCATACATCACTGCAGCAGTATCATAAGGATAAAGTGGTCTTCTCTGGGTCACTCACATGGAGAATCTATTATCTTTACTTTAATGGTTCAGAATAGAGAATGATTATAAAAAATACTGCTTATATTTTGGAAACTCCTTTAAAATGGATTCTCCATTTCTTTGGGTGTTGTTTCACCTTCTTTTCAAAAATTTAATATTTGTTGAGAGACATGATTAATGCACAAAGAAGTCCGGAATTTTCAGTAAATATGGGACCCATTATAGTACCTCCCTCAGGAAAATGCTGAAGAAATCAGCCAGCACGCCAAGTACACTTGCTCCTTTTGTGGCAAAATCAAGATGAAGAGATCAGCTGTGGGCATCTGGCATCGTGAATCCTGCATGAAATGATAGCTGGTGATGCTCGGACCTATAACACCACTTCTGCTGTCACAGTAAAGTCGTCTATCAGAAGACTGAAGGAACTGAAGGGCCAGTAGAAGTGCCACCATTTGAACTTTTCTAGCCTATAATAATGGGTTAATTTATGCAACAAAAAGTTAATATTGTTACACAGAAATTAAAATAAAAAGGCACTAAGAACTGGGTGATTATAGGAAAAGGTAAACTTACAAAAAAAAATTCAAACCACCCCCAAATTTACTTCTACTTAACTAATTCTGTTTAACTCTAATGTTTAAATAATATATCTGTTTCATAATCTACTCTATTTTACAGAAAGAACAAGGGTTTTATGAACCACACACAAGAAAAGAGACACAAATGTAATAAGAAAAAGTAATTTAAGTACAAATTAGCTACTTGTTATTTAGAAAAAAAAATTTTAATTTAAGATATTATTGTATAAGTTCAAAAATAAAAGAAGTTTCACAACAAACATGATGTGAAAATCATATCTCATTATGAAACATTTGCAGAAACTGTAATGATTAAATATAAACATTGCAGTGCTAAAACGGTAATAAACATCACCAGTTTAAAGAATTGTGTCATTAAACCACATTTTGAGGTTCATTATTATTTCACCTGTAAGGAAATTGTGCTATTTCAGAAACCATCCACTTTGTTCCCCATCATGACTTACTAGGGATGTCAAAGAAAATATTAATTACCAACGTTTCATGTGTTATGCATTGAGATATCACAGAGGGTGGACTGTGAAATGTTGAATAATGGCCCATCAAAGATGTCCACATCCTAATCCCCCAAACCTTAAATACCTTACCTTCCATGGCAAAAAGAACTTTGTGGATGTGATAAGATTAAGGATCTTGACATGGGAACATTATTCTGGATTATATGAGTGAGGCCGATTTAATCACAAGGGTCTTTATAAGAAGGCAATAAGAGGGTCAGACACAGATGGCATTGTGATGACAGAAGAGTAAAGATTTGAAGATGTTATATTTCTGACATTGAAGGTGGATAAAGAGGCCATGAACCAAGGAATACAGGTTCCCTTTAGAGCTAGAAAAGGCAAGAAAATCAATTCTCCTCTAGATCCTTCAGAAGGAATGTAGCCCTTCTGACCCATTTTAGGACTTCTCATCTTGAGAACTGTAAAAAAAAAAAACTATAAAAGAATAAACGTGTTGTTTTAAGCCACTAAGTTTATAGTAATTTGTTACAGCAGCAATAGGAAACCTGTACATCTCCCTTCTGCTAAAGACTACTTCCAACGATCTTGATGCTAAAGGCATTCCAACTATGTTCCTGATTCAAAATTAGTTTCCTAGGAAACCTGAAAATTAGCAGTGCTCTGAGGAAGCAAAATCTAACGTGGAACCTTTCCAGGAGGAACACACAACAAATGTGCATAGTGATGTTTTCCCCATTACTGCTCCAATGATAACTACAACCTTATATTTAGTTAATTATGTACTTCAGAAAGAAGTGTTTTCAAGTATTTCAAAGACACAGGATCCAACTCGACACTGATACCCATAGACACAAAGTGTTTTCAAGTCCTTTTACATAGATGGAGGATGCATAGGGACTAGGTAATTAAAGGAGACTTGGTTCAGTTAAAACTCCCAGTGGGTTCACTTGAGACATAAACTCTAAATGTATAATTGGAAGAGACATATTTGATAATTATTATAACCCCTACATTGGGTCCTTGGCCAGGGGAAAAAGAGCTAGTACAGTACAAATTGACAGGTAAAAGTTTTTGCTACTGAAATTTTGTCCAAGAGAATGTAATAAAACCTATTTTGTATCTGATGGGAAATAATTCTCCATAACTCTCTCATCTTTCTTTATGCCCACATATTAGCACTCAATTCTCAGGTTCATTTACATTCCAGAAGATAGAGACTGTCTCTTCCCCTCCCAGGGATCTGCTTACTTACATTACAGGGTAGTAAGAATGAAGTCTCACTCTAGAAGGAAATATAGGCAGGTTTCCCAGTACCCCTCTTATAGGAATGGGTAATTTCTAAGCTCAGCTGTGACACGGCCCCACTATGTGCATAGCATCCACCTGGACTCCCATCCACATCGCCCCAGTGGAATTTGTGGGTCAAAGGGAACCTATGTCACCTGCTACACCATGAGTAGTAAGATGTCTAAATTTATCTGACTTGTCTCCTTACTAGCTGAATCTATGGAAGTGTGACCAACCATACTAGTGACTGCCACCACACTTTTATTAGGGAATGTATGATTGTTTTACAGTAGTCTAACACACATTCCAATGACGGTTTGCCTTTCCTGACTACAAGAACTTAACCAGCACCATCAACCAAAGACTTATAGAAAGTTATATCCACTGACACAGACTCCTTCATAATATTCCCTGTTATACAAAGTCCCTCATAATGTAAAAGACCTATTTTCCAGCAAAAAAAAAAAAAAAAAAAAGGTGCTGCAGTGGACACATGAATCTGAGGTTTGTTGGCTCTATCACATTCAGTGCCACCCAGAACACTGTGCTGATAGGATGCAAAAATGATCTCTTGAAGGTTCAGCTGAGCTATCCTTTTGGAGATCATGACATGCAAAGATAGAGTGCTATTCTCCAGGACACTGTATGCACCCTGTATTAATGATAATGATATGATGCTGTTTCCCCAGGAAGCAGGAAGTAAGGGTTGGGGTAGGGGTGTCTCTGTTTATTATCATACTCAGTGATCCATTTCAGGGAATGTGTGCTGTATATCACCAGAACACTGAACTCTGGTGATTTAGAGAGTCCAGTCCCATATAGAGAATTCCTCCACCAGGGGCACAGCAAGTGTCCCTCTAAATTTTAATGTGCCATTTGATCATTTAAAGCAAGGGGAAAAAATTACCATCCTGGCAGGCAGGCTGTTAGTACACAATAGGGACAGGGAAAACTTTGGTACTCTGATGATGTATTGGGTTGGTTGGCCAAAAAGTTTGTTCAGGTTTTTCCATTAGATGTTTGAAAAACCCGAATGAACTTTTTGGCAATACTTATCTCTTGGAACTCCTTTGTCTTATTTTCATGGTAAATGGGCAAGCATTTCAGCTATGGACTGAGAAGAACCTAATGATCAGAGATTCAGAGCACTCGGGGGTGAGGTTCTAGATCATGCCATCAGGGAAGTCACCTAAACCAGCAGCAATGTTGGCCTAGGACTTAGAGATTTTAGAATGGATAATACAAGAGGCAAAGAATCTCAAGTGTGGCCTTGAGAACAGGTTTAGGGTTCTCACTAAATTTCTCCTTGTACGTTTATTCAAGAAAAGAGACTGACCAGAACACTGGAGACTATATTTCCAGGACTTCTTGTATGAAGCAAATGAATTCATGAATCATGAAACATGGACTGAAGTTGATGCATTGGTGCACCACCAAGAACTTCCCTCTGGCACTGAGATATTCATTTCCCCAGCTATTGTGAGTAAGTGATGCTAATATCCTTAGCTGAATCCCTCTCCGGACACTGTCTTCAGTAGAAGAGAGCTGCTTTACTCAAGGACACACTCCTATTTCAGAAGCTGCCACATCCAAAGACTAGTTCACATAGCGTAGGAAACTTGAAAACTTGAGAATGATTCCTTCAGAGATGGATAAAGATGAAAGGCCATACCAGCTCTAGAACTCCCAGTGCTATGGTGAGGTCAAATCTGCCCACTTTAGTGACTCTACATGGGTTGATCCCAAGGGTACTTCCAATAGACTTTCTACATAAAAATTTCTATCTCTGGATATTCTATAAAGAAATTGACATAAGACAAGTATGAAAAACCTGTGAAAGCCATGGGAATATCAAATGATACTTATTACAGACTCTATTGTACGTTCTCTATTACATACTCCATTGTACGTTCTCTATTTCCTAATGATGACGTATTTATATATCAGAGACTCTTGTTTGAAGCACCAATGGTTTTCTGAATTACCAATTAGTATGACAACTACTGCCACAGACTCCACTCTTCCCCTGAGCAAATTACCTGTCCTTTTATAGCAGTAACCCAAAGAATTGAAGTGTAAAACTGACAAACCAATTTTTCACATGAATTTGCAGAGACTCCAGCCAAAAGTAAGACAGAGGTAGAAGAAATATTGTTCACACAAGAGAGAAATGGATTTTCTGCTTTGACTGCTTACAAGAACTTGAGATGATAAATGAACTGATAACAATAGTGTCTCTTATTTTCAGGAAAAATGTCTTTATGTTTCATTTATCTGGTTATCGAAATACAGAGAATATTTGAATAGTATTCAAGAATCCACTTGTAAAAAATTGGTAATGTTCCCTCCATCCTACCTATATTCCACAAATAATATATGATATAATGAAGCATCTCACAGATACATTTTTAGTGTTTAACTAAAGGATATTATTTTATCCTTCATTCTTGACATATTTGTATCTTTATAGGATTTTTCCTTGACATATTACCTTGCTATATTTTCCTTATAGGATTACTCATTTTTATTTATCTGATTTTCATTTGCCTTTATGTTAATTGTTTTCACGTGCATTTAGTTGTTTGTAATTATAAGTTTCATAATATACATTTTTTGTGGTACTATTACTTTAACAAAGAAGACAAGAATTTTTTAAATTGGGCCCTGGCACTTCCTTTAACACTGATGACTTGGTGGCCTGGATTATTATTATTTCCTATTTACTTCACACATCTACACAGTATTGAAGTTCTGTGCTTTTGCTCACTTACATCTTCCACTTGAAACTTTTCTTCACTAGCCCATAAATTCATGTCTGCTTTTCTGGTAAATTATCTTGTCAAGAACTTACTGACACATCTACATTGTATACTTTATTATTTATAAATAAAATAAATCCTCTTTCAGCAACTGTCCACCATGTTTGCAATTATACATTTTTACTCTATGTAATTTTTTTGTTTAAAAAAATGTAAAAAATAAATAATAAAAACTATCTGGCCAAATTGTTTATATTTTTCGTAATAATTTCTATCACTTTCAGTTTTTAATATCTTCTCACCCAAACATTTGAGACATATAGCTTTTCTTTTAATTCCATTTGCTGATTTTAAAATGTAATCTTCAATCAAATTAAAATTTATTTTAAAAGATGTGAAATTATTTAAATTAATTCATTTTTTTCAAATTTCAAGCAAATATTTTCAATGTTATTTTATAAATATTATCACTCACTCCCATTAATTTGACATTCCTACTTTATTATTTGTTAAATTCTTTTATATTTTAAAATTTGTTTGAGGGAGGTTATCTGTTCAATTCCTCTGTTTGTTCATGTTATTAAGGGTTTGTAAAAATCGTGTGGTTTAACTCCAAAACACCATGAGGTTGAAACTCAAATGAGTTTAAGCAGCTAATCATTGGTATAAGTTTTCTCTTCTATAAAATGTGATAACAATATTTATAATTAAATTTTACTGTGAGAATGAAATGTAAGCTTATATCATGCCCACCACTAGAAACTGGAAATGATAATTCCTTACTGTTTATCCATTCATGCGTTTGTTTAACAGAATATAAATTTATTTAGCTCCTATTTTATTTCAGACACTCTGCTGAGCATTAGAATATATTAATGAAAGCAATTTTTGAAAGAAATAGCCTCTGCTCCCCAAGATGTCAGAGTATCTTGACAGAGGAGGACAAACAGACATGTTACTACTTGATACATAATAAGATAGGTGGATGTTCATGTGTTAAATTAATGAAAAGGAGTCTAAATAACCCAATTTGTGGATCTCCAAAAGGGTGTGACATGAGAGAAGTGATGCTTGAGTTGTGACATGTGTATTCTGATCAGCAGTACACTGTTAACCTAGGGGGCCTAATTCTAAGGCATACTGTTAATGCTCTGATAGTAAAACCTAGGTGCATTCATATGAAAAAAAAAATGAGATTATTTACAAGCATCCTGGTTTTTGAAACATAGTTCACAATTGTCCTTAGATCTGGTGATTAATTAACATTATCCTTCTTTACTGCCATCAGTTACTCTTCAGGACCACCATTTTTACTAAATCTTTAAACAGCATCTCAGTCGTTGCACTGACACTACCTGCTAGAAACAACTAGAATGGCCAGTATTCTGTCAGGTTTTGACAGTTTGGTAGGAAATGGTAAGAATAATTTTTTATAAATTTCTTTGCTATCTTCTCCTATTCTGTTTTCTATTTGCATTCATTAATAGTTGTTTCAAGTAAAATTAATATCCAGCATCAGGTTTTATTGAAATTACATTCATCTCTAAATAATTTAACATGAGGTGATATATTTATAATGTTCAATCTTCTCATTCTAGAAATCTCTTTATTGCTTTACTCAAGCCTTTTATATTTTCCAGTGACTATTTGTGGATTAACTATTTGAGTACCATATATTTTATATTATAATATTTTCTCAAGTATTTATGCTTTTCATTGTTGTTATTGTGAGCAGGTTCTGCTTCAACATAATCTACTTGCTGATGAGGGCTGGTTGTAAGTTACAATGATACAAGAGGCTGAATTATCAGAGAAGACTCACAGAAACCATAGATCTTACCCCAAACCAAACTTTACTAATGTTTAGTGAGAAATAAAAGTAAAAATCACCCAGAGGTGTATAAGCATCTGCTTTTGGAAGGCACCAAATTATCAGATGCAACTTCCAAAAAGCCCCTTCAACGCATTGGGACACATCTTGGTTTTGGAGTACAAGACATTATAAGTGTAGGGCAAGCTCAGAGGACATACTTAAGGTTGGGGCTTCATAGTTTATATTTTTGGTTTCCAAAAAGCTCTATCCCATAAATCCACATATTCCAGGTTATTTAAACTAAGCAACCCAAATGGATTAAATATGTCTCGCTAAAAATGTTTTCTTAGAAAATTTCTTACAAGTTTCTTATAAAAATATAAGAACTCCCTCAAGTAACTTACTGCTATCATATCACATCCAAATGTTCATGGGGGAGTCTGAAAGGGGTGTTTCTTTTTTAGTTGAATTGTTAATAAGTATATACTTTCATCACTCAGAAAATAATATAACGGATACCCACATAATAATATGGAGGAGTAAGGCAAGCTTTATCGTTAACATTTTATTTCTTTAAAACAAATATGGCAATGTTTCAGTATCGTTTAAATTTGAGGGCTGACTATATGATTATATGTTGCATTATTTTTTTCCATACTAGCAAAATACTTTTATTATTTTATAATGATAAAACAAGAAAGTAAAGATTTCTTTTTGGTGTATACCAGAGTTAAGGGAAGTGGAAGAATAAGGGAATTAATAGGACATTTTTGTACTTTGATGACAGTAAAAAGTTAACAATACCAACTGTTTGACATAAAACTTATAGCCCCCCAAAACACATATATAAAGGATTATAGTTTTAAAATCTATAAAAGTAAAAAATATATAGTCAGAAGTTCTAATGCTTATTCCATCTTTAATATAAAGTTGTAAGCATTTATTTACACAAAGCAAGTGTGTATAACAAAAGTCCAAGCACCTTTTTCTTTGGCGCATGGCTCCTGAAATATGGAGATTTGCACTGAAGCGAAGTTATCTCCTTCCCTGACTACCCAAAAACCAGATTCATTAATAAAGCCACAGGCAGCTCCCTGGGGGGAATCCAAGCATCACATTTTATTGCTCTGACACTGCAGCAAGTGAGAAGCCTGCTGTCTGTCTAGGTGGCCTCTGGACTAAGGCAGGGGCAGCCCTCCCTACAAGGGGGAGGCCGAGACACCAGCACCTGGGGATAGAGGTGACCAGCAGCCAGAGGGAGACCAGGAGAGGAACAAGGACCCACCACCAGCCTCCGGCCCCCTATTTTTGGTAGAGAACCCACTGAAGTCATCCTCTTCCCCTTCAGATCAGGGAGCTCACTGAGAGGGTGGAGTCTTCACTGGCTTTATGATTCATTCCCTTCTTTGAGAGTTATATTCAGTAACTGGGGAAGGCAGGGAGGGTGTTTAAAGGGGAAATGGCCCAAACACTACCCGTGGTGGCAAATGGCTATTAGAGAAGAAGATCTGAAGGTCCAAGTACCCCCATGAAAGGCACTGCTGGTGCAAAATAGTTACCAATGTGTGTATAAGTTTTCGTCCCCTCAAAGTCACTCAAGCTGGTTGTGTGAACATTTTCATTGGCTCAATTCTTTACATATGATACTCCTTGAATTATCCATTTTAAGGCTCCAGGGAAATAAAAATGGGGTTGTTATTTTGCCAGAGACCACTCTGCATATATGCCACTCTTTTCAGTGTACTATTTTCTCTTGAGCACCCCATTTAATAGGGTCTCACCTTGTGCTTACCATTTTGATTTCATTACATCGAAGTGCTGTGTCTTTATTTCCCACAAACAACCCACAGGTAATACTCAGTTGTGGACTCTTAGCTTAGTCAAGACCTAAAAAGCCAGAGACCTTAAAAGAGAAATCCACTTGAATCTTTGGAAAGGATGTATCAGTGTCACAAAGCAATTCTCTTTAAAAAGTGCAAGTCATCTGATGAAGGAGTGGCAGAAGTAGTAAAACAAAGTGGAATTCCTTCCTCTGGCCTGGCCTGCATCCTCCCTGCCAAACAGGGCACACCTAGTTTTCTCCTTCCCACAAACCTTTGCTTTCTGGGGAGGGGATACCCAGCTCCTTACTATGCTAGTGTTCCTTAGGGAATTCTGATGACTCTTTTCCTCTCCCATCTAGTAAATCAGTGGCTTGAGGTTTTTCATTTGGGCTGGAGAGAGAAAGAAGGGGAGGCAGAAAGAAAGGTTATGGGAAATGAGGACAGGGTGCAGGAAAGACATCTGTGCATTACTCAACAATGGTCACCTTCTTAACACATTAAATATGAGTTTTCAGGTAAACTGCAAAAGGCAGGAAGTTACAACAAAAGAGGACACAGGAATTCCAATTATTTCATTTCAGCATTTGGCCTGGGGGCCGCCTGGGGTCCTGCTACCAACACATGGGAGGAAGGGATTCCTCAGCCCACATCCTCCTAAATGCCAACCTGGAAGAATAGCATTCTGGGAGGAGGAGGAGCTGCTGGAAAGACCACCTCTGTGTCATTGTGCTGTCTCATGGCATCCTGTTCCTTTTTGGCACATACAGTCACAGCCTGCACTTACGGAAATGATTTTCCAGTGAGCCTCCCTTTGCCCTGAAAGTTGACAAAGAGCAGGAATAAAAAAGGCTCTTAATCAAATGGAAACCCTAAGTTTCCAATGCCACTTATCAATTTAAACCACCACCTACCCTAATCTGTTTTAAAACTTTAAAAAAAATTTAAATCTTTTCTACGCTACAAATTGCAAACAGTTCTGCCATAAAGTTTCAACAAAAATTTGTCCCAAAATTGGGGCAAGTGGAGAAATCCTAGATTAAGTCAACATGATAGCACAGATTTTTATAAGCCTGACATCATGGGGTTTCACTGTTGGTTTTTTGGTCATTTGGGTAGAAAACGACCTATAGAACCCTGTCCTGCTGTCCCAACATCAGATAACAAAACCAGCAGATGGGGTGGGGCCAGCCCAACATAGCACAACTGCTGGCTGGGAGCCCTGAGCCCCACAGAGCCTGGCAGGACCAGGCCTCAGCCCCACATCTCTAGCTCTACCTGCTCAGATCCCCAGGCTGTGGGCTTTTGGTCCAAAATAGTTGCTCTTTCTTTAATTTGAGAACAAAAATATAGGCTGTATGAACACTGAAAACACCACAAATCCTCCCGTTACTGAGGCCCTAGAAGGTCGTCCAAATCATTCATCCACTCCTCCGAAGTCCTGTTCTTCAGCAGGGAGTCGATCAGGTCGGCATCTCCGGCCATGCTGGCCACCCTGCTGCTACCTGGCTGCCCACTGTACGCAAAGGGCAGTTCTTGGCCTGTGGTCTGCACAGGGTAGGCTTGGGCACAGTGTAACCCTGCCCAGCCACCCACTGTTGGGGCGGGGCTCTGGCTGAAGGCCCCCAGCTCAGGCTTAGCAAGCCCTGCTGTGGGGCTCCCTGGGGAGGTGCTGGGGCAGGGGCAGTGGTCCTCTGCTGTGTGCTCACGTGGACCCTGCTGCAGCTGCTGAGCTCATGGGGGCCATGGGCCTGCTGGGCATCGCCTGGGAGAACTGCAGGCTGGACATTTTCAGGTGGGCCTGCTGCATGTGGAAACTGGAAGCTGCAGTGAAGGGGCTTACGGAGTTGTTTCTGGGGTCTGGCCACTCAGGTTCAGCATTCCCTGATGTTGCCATGTGGAATTCTGGCCTCCTGTGGTTGCCGATACCCTTGGGAACTGTGGCTTAGTTAAACCAGAGTTCAGGGTCCCCTTATTGTGCTGTTGGGAGAGACCAGAGTTCCCCAGAGAGTTGAGTTCTGCCCATAGGCAGCTGAAACCGAGGTGAGGTGTTCTGGCCCACAGTGGTCTGTTGTATTATTTTTTGAGAAGTTAAAGTATATCAGTATTTACAATTCAACTTAAAGTATTTTGTTTTTCCTCTCTTGCATGATACATTATTCTAATACATTCTTATATCCTACACAATCAATTGCAAATAAGATTAGTTGAAAAATAATCTTAACAATAACCATTCCTTAGTAAAATGAAGAGCATCATGCAAATGAAATATTCTCACCTCCTTCATAAAGTGACAAAAACAGATTGCATGCTCTATTGGTCCCATGAATCTGGTAAAAGAATATCGTCCATTGACACTAATATAAAAACACGGTATTTCTGATAGGTATAACTTGTCCAACTCTATCTTTTACCAGATTTGGTAAATGAAGCTCTAACAGACAAGACCAAGCAAAGATAGAACCAGAATTGTTGTACACTGTTTAGTTAACTGTAGTTAATGCTATAGAGATAAAGTCTGAGACAGCCTTCATTCGATTCTTTGCCATTGTCTTGTTTCCTCCTTCAGTGTTTATAAATTTTTTTCTTATTTTTTTTGTAATTTAAATTTAAAACAAATACATATGTCCATATGAGATTGCTTGCTGTTTTACATTTTCAAATCAAAGCAATCAGTGTTTTCTTTCAGCTCATGAAATTTGTCTTCTCTTATAAGTTTGCATGTTACTTCTGTTTCATTTATTCTGGTATATTCCTTAAGGACTAATTTTAATATTTGTTGCAATTTTTTCTCTATCTTTATTGATCATTGATTGTTATTCTATACAATTCTTTCTTTGTTTATAAAATGGAAATATCACCAGGTTTACATTATTCATTTTGTTTTCTATCTTTTCAATTCTGCTTCTCTGCCTCCCATTTGAATTTTAATTCTTAGGTGTAATTTCTTTACAATATTTAAAAAATGGTTTCCCTTTTTATCTTGAATGTATTCTTATCTCCTGAACATTTGTTTTGCTTTCTTTTATATATAACATTTTAGGTCTCCAGTTTGAGAATGCATACTTTATATTTTCTAGAATACTTTATTTTAGGTAAAATATTTGTAAAAAAAAAAAAAAAAAGCTTGACTTTTCTTTCAGTTGTTCAAATTAATAATCCCTTTATTTTTATTGGGGGAAAAAAGAATATAACCTCATAATTGATTTCTATCAGTTTACTAATGATTTATTTATTTTTTTTAAAAAAGCATGTATGCAGAAACAGTGTTTCCCAGATAGGTTGCCGTGATTGTGCCTGTGTTGTCTCCTAAGCCCTTTCATGTCCTCTAGGATGATAAGAGAGTCAGTTCCATAGGTGTCCTCAGACTATAGATGTCAGTTCCCAACATTGACAGTAGGGTGTACAACACTGACGTTAGCAAATCCTGATTTCTGCTGCCATGATGGACTGAGATGGAAAGATTTCCCTGCTCCCGGTCTCTATTTTTCTGTAAATGGGGAACCTAATTTTATTTATTTTTTTAATATGAGGCTGTTTCTTAATTAGAGACAAAACAAAAACAAAAAATCTTTGTTTCATTAATCATAATATATTCCACATAATGGAAAATATATAAAATAACAGTTACCATCCAGTGAAATTCAGCTCATTAAAATTGTGCCATGTTTCTTCAGATTTCTCTCTTTTAAAGGAAAAATATATTACAGATATATTAAACACTATCCTACAATTGTTGCATGTCATTCTCAATAATAATTTTGTACTTTCCCTACTTATTTTTTACATCTTTGTAACCATTATTAGTGTAAAATACACCTTTTATTTGTTTTCAAAATTTGCACAAATAGCATCATACTGTGTGTTTTTTAACCTTCATAAAAAGGACACATTCAGCTGGACTTGTTCAATCTTTTTTTTATTTATTTTAAAAATTGGGGCCTCCCTGGTGGCGCAGTGGTTGAGAGTCCGCCTGCCGATGCAGGGGATACGGGTTCGTGCCCCGGTCTGGGAGGATCCCATATGCCGCGGAGCGGCTGGGCCCGTGAGCCATGGCCGCTGGGCCTGCGCATCCGGAGCCTGTGCTCCGCAACGGGAGAGGCCACAACAGTGAGAGGCCCGCATACCGCAAAAAAAAAAAAAAATTGAAGTGATAATTGGAGGTTTGGCAACAATGTTGCAATCATGAGTAAAAAAGTAAGATTCTCAGAGAGAGCAGCTTTGATACCACTGAGGGGCTGAATCTACTCCACACTTTTGAAAGAAAAGTAAACCCCTACTTGTTTAAGACACTATTAGTCAGGTTTTCTCTTACTTTGAGCCAAAAGTAAATGCTACCTAAAATGCTCTTTACTGTATAATTCCTGGTGCATTTTAAAATTCTCCACTTGAGTCAGGATTTCTACACCTTACGTTCATTGTGTGTGTGTGTGTGTGTGTGTGTATTCAGCCCACTCCATAACCTTTATAATCAACATGGTTGCCATAGCTACTAAAAGCTCCAAACTTTCAGTTCCACTACACCTTGACCTTTATTTGCATTCAGTCTCAAACCAGGATCAGCAATAATTTGCAGATTGTGACGATTTTATATTCTATGAGCCACCTGTGTTTATTTGTAATATTCAAATAGAATATTGGTCCACTCAAAATATGTAAATGACCTGCAACAGTAAGAAGTAGTTATTGTCCTTAGAGTTAAAGGAGTAAGGGAAAATTAGTGTTATGGAATCTAGAAAGAGCTACCTTTTTAGTAAAGAGGCCATCAAAGAACATATGGCAATAGAAGAACACAACTACTTCCAGAACGACAATCGGATAGGAAGGATCCAGGTATAAATAAATGCAGGACTTCGTTCCTCTCACTGTGTTTTCCTCTTGGTGCCTCCCATGGGCAGAAACCAACTGGATGCCAATGGTAAGGTGTCCTTGGTGAAGCAATCAGTAAATACCAGTCCTTCATGACAAACATCCAGGGAGAGAAGCTCCTGACGAAGTGGAGTGCAGAGATTAATCAGTGTATCTGGCATATCTTTCTCCATATATATTGACTACTTGTTTAGATTTTTATTTTAAACTTAATAATTTTGAACTCCACAACTCATTAGAAAATACATACATTCAGATACATCGGATGTTGTCCTTCCTCAGTGTAATCCATTTATTTTTGCTGGCAAGCTTTTCCAGAATCCACAATGTTCTGAGTACTACCGCAGTGATGTTTATTTCTAGGCAGATTGACCTAGAGAGTTGTGACAGAGCCGAAGAGTCTAGGTTACAATAGAAAAAAATAGCTTTCACCAGGCTTCTCTTGCATGCACCACGTGCCTTGGAAGCCCTAAGACAACATCTAAGATATTCAGCTACCTTGAAGGCTCCCAGCAGGAAAGATCATATGGAGAGACTACAGGAATTCAGTGAAAGATGCCCGGGGCACATAGCTATTCCAGACCCTACCTGGTCATGTCTTTCCTGTCCAAACATGAGACGTGATAACAAATAACTTGGAATGGCCAACATTCCACTAAACTAAGTTGCAAGAGTTTGAAGGGCCAGCAAAGGACTATGAGACTTGTCAAAAATTTCACAGGTAGATCTAGGGAATTTGAGAGACATAGTCAACCTTGATAAGCTTTTATATACTCACATATCTCTGGTAGTCTGGAAAGCTGTGCACATGCAGTAGGCTATGAGTACACTCAGGAGTCTCCAAAGAAGTCAGGAACTACCTATAGTTTTTGACTGAATGAGAGACACTGTACACATAGACAGTAAAAGCCAAGAAAAAATTGTAAATTCCTGGAATTTTTAAATACATCCCCTTTTTTCAGAAAGGTTTATTGGTAAAGGGCTGAATGCTTACTGGCTCAAGCTGTTTAAACACAATCTCTGGGCAGTTATTGGCTGATGCATAAGCTATTTTGACCTAGGGGAAGTACTTAGAAATCTAGGCTTAGTAAACAGAAATAAATAAAAATAAAAACAAGATTTTTTAAAAAATGAGAATATCCCCAAAATACATGAAGAAAAAGCTGGCATGATGGATAGGAGAAATAAGCATTTCAATAAAAATAAGAGGAAAATTCAAAGTGCCATTCATAATAACATATAGAACAACTAGACAGAAAGTTAACAGTGATATAAAAGACTTGAACAACACTATCAACATAAAACATATCACACAACAACAGTAGCATACAGATTTTGTTCTAGCATACATAAAACATTTTCTAGGATATATCATGTATTAAGCCATAAATTTAAAAGACCTTAATCCATATAAAGAATCGTTTAAAACCCAAATAGAATCGAATTAGAAATTGTCAAAAGATGAAAAAAGAGGACATTTATAAATATTCAGAAAATAAGAATACACTTCTACATAATCCAAAGAAGAAATTGCAAGTGAATTTAGAAGGTACTATGAACTAAATGAAAATTAAAATAAAACATTAAAACTTATAGATGCAGCTAAAAACTGTACATATAAGAAAATTTATAGGGACAAATACATCTTTTGACAAATAAATATATATCTTGAATAAAAAGCCTTAGCTTTCCCCTTAAGAAATGAGAAAAAATAAAATAAATCCAAAGAAAACAGAAGGAAATCATAAAGATGAGAAGTCAGCAAAATAGAAAAAATTAAAGCAATACTGAATGTCAATAAAACCAAAAGTTAATATTTGAAAAGATAAAATCGACCAAGAATTTTTTTTAGAAAAAGATGGTACAAGTTGTCAAAATCAGCAAAGAAAAAGGGACATCACCACTGACCTCACAGACATTTAAAATATGCTAAAGGGATAGTGTAAACAAATTTATACAAACAAATTACACAACTTAGACAAAATGGAAAAATTCTTTAAATGAAAAAATTAAAATTGATTCAAGAAGAAATAGAAAGTTCAATTGAAATAAAGAAATTGAATTAATAATTGAAAATGTTCCTATAGAGAAAATTGTAGTCGCAAGAGGCTTTATTGTTGAATTTAATTCGATACTAGAAATATTACCAATCCTTCATAAATTCTATAAAATAGAAGAAAAGGGTATACAAGCCCACACATTTTATGAGACTAGTAATACATTAATGCCAAAGCCAGGTGAAGATATCATAAGAAAACAGTAGCCAATACCTATTATAAATATAGAAGCAAATGTTGTCAACAAAAATTTGCCACTCAAATCCAACAACATATAAAAAAGATTATGAATTCTAACCAAGTGGCATTTATTTTAGGAATAAGTGCAATAAATTATATTAATAGAATAAAGATAAGAAATACATGATCAACTCAATACATGCAAAACAAGCATCTGATAAAATCCAACACCAATTTGTAACACAACTTCTCAAAAACCACTAATAAAAGGATGCTTCCTCAACTTGACATCTACAATAAATCTACAGGTAAATTTTACTTAATGATAAACGAATTTTTTCAGAACTAGGAAGTGCAATCAAGAATAAATAAATAAAGTTAACATTATAACTGGAAAAAAGAGGAGAAAAGCTCTATTTGCCAATAACAATATTCTGTATGTAGAAAATTATAAAGCATCTGTAAGAAAATGGCTATAATAATTGAGTATAACAGGTGCAAGATGCATGACTAAGATACAAATGTCTATTTTATTTATATACACCAGTAAACAAACTGAAAATAAGTTTAAGAAAACAATTTCATTTCACCGTAGATATATATATATATAATTTATTTATTTATTCATTCATTTATTTTTGACTGCATTCGGTCTTCCTTGCTACGCGAACGTTTTCTCTAGTTGTGGCGGGTGGGGGTTACGCTTCATTGTGGTGCGCGGGCTTCTCATTTCAGTGGCTTCTCTTGTTGTGGAGCACGGGCTCTAAGGTGGGCAGGCTTCAGTAGTTGTGGCACGCGGGCTCAGTAGTTGTGGCTTGCGTGCTCTAGAGTGTAGGCTCAATAGTTGTGGCACATGGGCTTAGTTGCTCCGTAGCATGTGGGATCTTCCCAGACCAGGGATCGAACCCATGTCCCTTACATTGGCAGGCAGATCCTTAACCATTGTGCCACCAGGGAAGTCCCCTGTGATATATTTTGAAGCCAGGGTATGTAATGCTTGCAGTTTTTTTTTCTCCTTTCTCAAGACTGCTTTGGTTATTTGGGGTCTCTTGTGGTTATATGTGAATTTTAAGATTATTTTTTAGCAGATAAATAAAATGTAATATTCTATGAAATTTTGGGGTCTCTTTTGGTTACATATGAATTTTAAGATTATTTTTTAGCAGATAAAATGTAATATTCTATGAAATTTTAGTCAGCAATTTAAAAAAGAAACTAAATTGATACAACTATGTGCTACAACATGGATGAAACTATAAAACAATATGCTATGTGAAAGAAACAGGTCTCAAAAGACTACGTATTATGATTTTATTTATAGAAATGTTCAGAAGAAAGAAAATTTCTAGAGACAAGGGTGTGGAGATTGACTGCAAGGAGTACAAGGGTCCTGGAAATGTTTTAGGGATGATGGAAATGGTCAAAAATAGTCTAAATGGTCTTGGTTGTGCAACTCTATAATTAACTAAAAATATTGAATCTTACACAAGAGGCAGGTGAATTATATGGTATGCAAATATATTTCAATTTAGCCCACGCTAATTTTCCCATTCTTATAATACTCCATCCTCTATTATAGTGAGTCTTAATCAGGAAATCACATAAGCATCCTTACAAAATACTTCAACAAAATTTTGGGTTGGCCAAAACATTCATTCAGTTTTTTCCATAAGATGGAATGGAAAAATCTGAATGAACGTTTTGACCGACCCAATATATACTGAGTCCCTATCCAATAACCAAGGCTAGCACATGGAATTTACATGATAAGAAATGTATACATTCTAGGTTTGTTTCCCATGAGCAATCCTGGACAAATAAGGTAGCTTTTGAAAAGCAGTGTATAGCTAAAGATGCCCTATTAACAAATGGTAAGAGTGTTTGCCAGGATGTCTGTGTTTAATATATTTATGAAGGAGCTTGGACTAGTCACCTTTCTGTTTCCCAGGATAGATGCTAGTAAAGAGAGAGACTGTACTGTGGGTCCACTACAAAATCTTTCTTTCTCATTATGTACTCAGAAAAAAAATGTTTTTTGGTTTTTTTTTATAACTTAAGGGTTGACCCCATTTGGAAAACCATGTCACCTAAGACAATATACTCCAGATACAGTTGAGCCTTGAGCATTTGCCTATTGAAATGTATATTCTTCTATTGTAAATTATTTTTTTAAAAATTCTCTATTATTTTCCTCTTTGGGAATTACATTTTTATCATTTTAAAGTATCTGTGCAGAAAGTTTATATTACCATTAATTTAATTTCAAGAAAGTAAAAAGAGTGTTAGAAATTATTTTTTTCTAAAAAAGAGGTGCACTGTGTCTGATATGGATGAGAACTACTTTCATCCTTCGCAAATGCTCTCTTTGTGAGCAACGCCCTTCCTATCTCTCACCCCATCCTTTATCCAGCTTTCTTGTCTGTTTTCATATATTTATGCAACTTTAAAAGGTGCTCATCCTTTAAGTGCCTCCTCTGTGAAACATTTCATTATTTAGTCCATAAGACATCGGTGCTTCTTTTCTTATGTTCTTCTGAATTTAGTAAATGCTTATACTGCTGAATTTCACACTATACTATACTGTTTGGCTGCCCATCTTTCCATTGGAAATCCAAGAGCCCAGAGAATAAGGACAAGGCATTTTAGCCTTATTTCTTCTTGAGTATCTAATATGTACTTAGTGAGTGTCATAGTCCTTAGTGGTAAGTAAATATAAGTTAAATAAACATTTGATATAAAATATTTTGTTAAATAAGTATAAATATTCTGTGTAGTATTTATTCCACATTGTGAAATATAAATGTCTTTTTTGGTATATCAAAAAGCTCCAAAATATATTGAAAATAAGTTTTCTTATATTTTTATAACAATGATTAATTATATCTAAGAAATTAAGATAAGACATCTTTACACATAAAATCAGACCTTAATCACATAATCCTCCTTTTAAATATTAGTTCTTAGGTACTATAAAACTCTGGGCACGTAATAACATTCTGTGTAAAAGAATTATCAAAATAATAACAAAGGGTTTGTTTTCCCCATATCCATGTACTCTTACGAATACAAGTGTTATGTATTCAAGTTGAAGTAAAAATGTCATCTTTCACACACATCCAACATTTTCTAGCCTGACTTTTTTATACTGATAATTTTGCATTTCATAGTTTTATAAGTTTTTTAAATGAGGTGCTTACATCATTACAATTATAAATATCAGTATTTCTTTAAAAAATACTCTTTATTCTTAAAACTCAGTCTTTCTATTTTAACATAAATAGTACTTAGTCTTATATTGAACAGTGATAGTGTACGTTGATAAAAATCTCACCTTTCAGAAACTACATTTCTACTTAGAGAACTAGTAAGTTGTTAAAGTAGGAACTATATAATTGATTTCATCATTATTTCTGCCTTGTAATGTCAGCAACTTAACTTGCATCAGACCAAGAGCATCTTAATCATTATATTCAAAGACAATTGCTTGAGTCTCTCACCCCCGAAGCATTCTTGGCTTCCCTCTATTTTTTTTTTTTTTCTGATAGTGCTAGATTTTTTTCTATATCATCTTGGGTGAAAACTTGTAGTTAATATGCAGAGCAACTCACTTTGTAATCAGTACTTCTGAAAGGTTGTTACCAATGTTGTCTAAGGACCCTACAAATCCTGAATCAGGAAGAAACACCATGCCAATCTAATTATTCCTTGCCCTCAGCTTCGCATCAATGACAAAATTATACACCTACTATCAGTGCAATTAGTGATAGTTTACTAAAGGAATTTATTATTTAAACTATTACAGTGGCATACATATATATAAATAAATACATATTGTATACTTTGTATACACACATGTTGATATACAACACTTTAAAATAGTTATACTGTGTTAAGTCCTACTTACTGGTTCAGCTATACATGTTCCTCCAGGAGATGCCATTGTTTCATTACGCAGTCCTTCTGGGGCAGTCTATCATTAGATATTTTTCCTCTAAAGAGTTGCAAACCTCCTAGCCTTGCATTAAGAGCAAGATGCTTCATATTATTTAAAATACTGTCACAAGGAAGTACAATCTGTTCAAAATCCTTCACGTCCTATTTAAGTCATTAATTACCTTCTTTTTAAAAGGAACATTAAAATCAGAGGAGAAGGGTAGAAATACATTGACAGGGAAAATTTGTAAACTCTTAGGAATTTAGAGTTCCTTCAGTTTATACTAAAAGTCCATGAGCATTATAAAAGCATAGTTACCTTACAAAAAAATTTCATAACCGACTATTTGGGAGTATAAAGACTATAAAATAATAAAAAATGCTGAAGTTTTAAGTGACATAAATTTGAGCCCAACACAGAGTGTTATGTAGGTTTAATCTGAAAGGAGAAAAATAAGAAGGAAGTGTTCCTATGTTTGTATAAATTTACAACATTCTCTGTCTTAAAAAAAAAAGAAAAGAAAAATCTAGATTCTATACAGTGGGTTATTTAATATGCTATTTTCTCCAATTCATGTTATACTGTTTTGTGGTGTTTTGTACTAGTATTTAGTAGCAGTGTAGCCAAAAGTGTTTTATAAATTTTCTTATACAAGCTGATGGTATTCTCTTGCATTTATCATATTTTGCCAAAAAATTAGTATATAAGTAAGCACGATGATAAATCCTAAGTACTCTATACAGAGGAAAAACATACTTGAGAGGCAAAATAACACATTATTAGTTGGGAAAGGCCAAGAGGCTAACTCAGTTCATAACAGAAACAGTGCAAGTAACCAATCATCATACCATAATTAAAGAAAACAAACCACATATCAAGCTAGAAGGGGAAAATATATTGAAAACCTATCATGCTTGGCATTAATGCTTTCCATGGTCTCAAAGAGTATAAATCTTGCAAACTGAAAATAAGAGATGCAATTTTAAGTAAATAAATATTTAAGTGTGAAGTTGGTGTTCTTTATCTTTTTTCTTTTTTTCTTTTTTGCCAAACATTCAGCTTCTTCAATTTAACAAATAAAATATGCACTTTAAAATTATTAAATGGTATTCTTGTATTACTAAAATTATTTATAATAAGCTAATGATATTCCAAATGACAAAGTAAAAATTGCTTTGGATATAATAAAACCTTCAATTATGTTGGATTTTATGGATTACTTCTTTATGAATTGATGTCTATTGAAAATGAATTAACTTAAGATTCAGCACTTGCTTATCTCAACATGGACTTCAGAAATAACTATTCTAGACAGTGGATCTTTAGCTTAGTGTTTATGCCTTTTTCATCCTTTTCCACCATGAGTAAAACAATTTTAATGTCATTTTGAACTGATAAAACAAATTAGTAGAATGACCTTGGATAAACGGGTTTAACAAAATTTTACTTTTTATTTTCTATTAGGAATATAGAAGAGAAAAATTCTAATTCATTATTTGGCTATGTTAATATTTTTATTTAAAAATAAGTATATGATCATTACACAAATAAAAATGACTTTTATATTTATATATTTATTCATATACATTCATATGTATCATGATCTCGATCATCCTTTAGTAGTTCTTTTGGGAATGCCCTTGTGGGAAAGGTACTGTAGTTGGTCTCTGACTTACAGACAGAGAAAAATGGAGGCCCTCAGTCTGACAGCCCAGAAGAAACACCTCTGGGAGTGTGGAAGCAGATCCTTCTTCACATGTAGAACTGAAGAAGAGACAGCATCCTTAGCTGACACCTGGATTTCAGCCTTGCAGTGGCCCAAGTTAAACTGTGCTTGGACTCCTGATCCACAGAAACTGTGTGATAACAAACATATGTTGCTTTAAGACGCTAGGCTTGTGGTATTATTGTTACGCAGCAATACGCCATCACTCATACCCTAACAGTGAGAGCGAACAGGATTACTAAATTCAGAAAATGAATGGATACTCCTGAGGTAGGAGACAAGAGAAACATCTTGACTTTCACTCCCTGTTATAGGGGTGAAAAGCAGAGAAGTCCATCATAAATTGATTTTCCTCCTTCCCTACATCTCTTCTCCTTCCTTCTTTCCCTCCTTCCTTTCCTTCTTCCTTTTTCCCCTTTCTTTCATTTTATTTTTTCTCTCTCTTTTTTACACACTCTGTGCTTTCTATACAGAACAGCTAATTTACTCTCATGATTTCAATGATCATATCACAAAATCTAATCTTAAATTCTGATATTTCTCCCAGTAACCTGATTTCTCTACTAGATTTTCAACATGAAAACTGCTAATGGTAAATGCTCTAGAAACTTTTTCCACATCTGTTAATTTTGAAAGAAAAAATGTTTAAAGTTTAGAACTGGAATGTATTTAAAACCCATATTAAAACTCAGACACGACATTCAAGCTGAGTTATATAAATTTTCAAGCAAGTGCTTTGTGATAGGTACAGGTTTGAAGGGGTTTGCCAATCCAACTGAAACATGGGAAAAAACAACAACAATATGTTATTCATTTGAGAATGTGTCAGTAAGCTTTAGTGGAAAAATATTTTTTAGTTGTAGATACATAAATATTGTTTTAATAATTCCAGTACTTAATTTAATTACACTATTCAGTATTTTGATTTGCCTCAAATATTCAGAATTATGATACAGGGAATTCTTACAATAAAATATTCTTATTGTAATGTATTATCTCAATAAATAAGTGAAGAAATTCCATGTATGATCAAAATAATAAGTATACTTATTTAATAGTTATAGTCTAAGAACTGACTATATTCTAAAATCAGAGGTCTTCTCTGAATAAAATTATTAATTGTAATCCATTATTAGAAACATGATTTTTAATGACAATATTACAGAGTGAAGACTTTATAAAATATATTAAAGTTCTCAAATCTTACAACTAATTTGCTTCTTTATTTTGATACATTGCAATGAAAGAAAAGCAATCTGGTTTATTCACTCAACAGGTGAAAAGTATAATTATTATGCATGCTAACGTTAGTTCTTTTGAATACAGCCTTGGAAAATGGTTTACAACTATATCATTTATCTACCTACTAAAAAATGTGTTGTGGGTATTTCTGAGTGCTTGCTGTTATGGAAGTAGTATGACAAAAAAAAGTGAGACTTAAGGATCAGAGAACATATTGTATAAATTCTGTACTACAAAATGAACTGATCGATGTCTGCCATTAAGTAATACAGATCCACTAAAGCTAACATTTGTCTTAGCCACAAAAGAAGGATAGAAGCTTAACACATGGACTACAGTAAGCTATAACTCTTTTTAAGAAAGCATTACTGTGAAAACATGGACAAAAAAGGAACCATACATAGGCATTCATGAGTAAATTGGGATATACTATCAAACATGTGGCTCTGATCCTGGTTGATTTCACATTTTCAATGCCCATCCATAAACTATCTTGACTGATAGCTTAACTGATTAGTCATCACAATATTCTTTTCATACCTCCCATATCTGAAGGTTGTTTTTCAGTCTTATTGGCGATGATTTCATGAAGTTTCCACTATTAACCCACTCACCTTTTTTGTTCTAAACCAAATATTGATATAAACTACCATTGGGACTTTATATTATGTACAATATTTTTTCCCACTGTTTCCTTTCCCTTCTCTACAATTAATCTATACACATCTTTCAAGTGGAGGAAGTGTCTTTATCATCATTGTTACCACACAGTGCCTATTAAAATTCCTTACATGATTGGAATAAAATATACAAATTAATCAAGTTTCCTAATGATGGGCCCCCATTAAGATGAACATTTAGTGTGAATAGAAATAATTTCTATTTCTTCCTTGTTTATAATTGGCAACTATAAACAAATTTGAATACCTTTTCCACATTTATTCTCCAAACAAGAACAAGCAGGCCCTTTATGTGTTAAATAATCACCATTCCAAGGGCTATATTAGCAGAAATTAATATATTTGTAAATAATGTTATTCATTAGATGGCTTATTGAAAAAAGTTGTAATATTTGCAGAATAGTTATGCAATATGTGAGTTTACATCAAAATACAAAACAGAATAGCTTATATTAAATCCGTTGAAGACAACTGTTTTTTTCTGTGCATGTTGCTGTATTCTGAATTTAGTAAACAGTATAGATTCTGATCTCAGAATTAATATAAGAATATTAATTTGTTTATAAACTCTATAGTTAGTATGATTGTTATGAAATTCACTGCTGAATGTCTATCATACTACAAAATACGAACAATGGCTGTGACAGGCAACTAATAACATTGAAAGAGGACTGGGCTTAAAGTCAGCTAATCTGAGTCCACCTCCTAGTTCTGCTGGCACTAATTTAGTGTAACTTTGAAACTAACTTCTTTGGGTCTCAGTTTACTCATCTACAGAATGGCAATCGTAATGCAACCTCTCTCCCCTATTCATATAGAATTCCTGTTAATTTAAAATTAGATAATGCATGTGAAAACATTTAGAATAGTACATAATAGATAACAAGAATTAGTGAATCTTGAATAATGAATATTTCTCTTTATTCTTAGCACATATTAAGCAGTGGAAGTGAGCATCCTTGTTGTTATGCCACAAGTAAAGACTGATAACTCCCAAACCCCTATTTATATCCCTGAGTTCTAGACCTATATATTCAACTACATGCATCTTTACCTCACTGTCCTCTAGCATTTCAAACTCAATATACCTTAACTGAATTACCTTGTATTACCTCCTTCTACTGGACCTTCTCTACATTCCCAAATCTGATCCTCCAGATTTGCAATCTGTCCTTCTATAAATGATGCCACCATCTATACTATTCATTTACTTGAGCCAAGTAATCATTCTCAATTCATTTCTTTTTATAACCTCCTACATCTCTATTTTATTTCTAACTTTTTGATTTGCCTAAATTATTGCAATACTCTTTTAATTAACTATCTTGCCTCTAACATATCCCCTTTTATACTTTCTACAAAATGTAACCAAAGTAATCTTTCTTAGCTTTACATATGATCATATATCCCCCCAATCAACATCTTTATGAATCCTCATTGTCTTCAAAATAAAATATAAAAGACTAGGCACAATATACAAGAAAATTTCATGATGTTGAAGCCTTCCCATCAACACAGTATTGTAAGTGACTAGAATTATTTTAGTCCTCTAGGTCTATTGTATATGTTTTGCTCTAAATGGAATATTTTGTATTTTTCCCATCTTTGAAGACTTTATTATGACTCAGCTCAGGTATCTTCTTTAGAAAACATATGGTTATTCTCTCCACTTACCCTTTTCCTTTACCAGCATTTACTTGATTAAGTATCATTCCTATGTATTCCCGAAGCACTTCTGTAATTTATTTTAACTCATAATCCTCTATATTGCAACTGTTGATCTCTAGCATTAATCTGTGAGGTCTTTGATTGTATAGAGCCATATCTTATTTATATTTTCCTGTATTGTTGAATGAATAGAATAATTACATGAATAAATGTATCAAAGGGCAATGCAGTAAAAATCTGAATTTCTGTCAGACCTATGGACTAATTCAAAGGTGAGCAATCAGAGTACAGTGCTAATTTTAACACAAAATATGTTATAAGCCATTTTATTGAATCAATCAATTTGCATTTTTACATGCAAACAGAGAATTTTTGAATATCTGTTTGCAGACAATTAAGAAATAGGTGCATAAATGGAGGAATCAATCCCAAGAATAATCCAACCCTGATCTGCCTTTAAACTACACTCCACTTGTGTGTTAATAGGCAGCTCAAACTTAGCATGAACATAGAAGAATTCTAGACTTTCTCTCAAAACAAACACATTCATGTCTTAATCTCTCTCAACTCAGAAAATGGCACCATGATTCATTTTATTGCTCAGGTAAAATGGTTAGCAGTTTTATATGTACCTAGTTTCCTTTTAATCCCCATATGCAATTTCAATAAACAATTATGAATCATGAACTGTATGATTTATCATGCTGTGGCAGGAGACTGACATAAAGATAAAATAACAATTTACATTTCAAGTTACTGGATGAAGATAGTATAATAAGGACTTAACCAGAGAAAAGTGCCAAGTGCTCTTGAAGTGTAGAGGAAATCAAAGATTTGACATGATCAGATCCATATGTAAATTGCTTTACAAGGAATACAAGCTAGAGAATATAAAATTAGTGAGGAGCTTATCATCATTTTCTAGACATGAGAGTAAAATAATCAAACTAAGAAGGAAGGTCATTTTCAATAGGTTGGCTTGAGTCAAATTGAGACCTTTGTCAATGCTAAGACATATAATAGTGAAACAGAATATCAGTGTCCTTGAAGGTCCAGGTCAGGAAGATGAAAATCTGGAACTGGGCAATTCAAGTATTCTGATAATTGGAGCAATCTAGAATAAACAGAATGCTATAATTCTAAGTCTTTTGGGGGGCCCAGGGATCACCACTGAAGTATCAGCTCTTCATGTCTCAGCACATAAAGAGGCTTGTAGAAGGTGGTATACAAGAAAAAAGAAAGAAAGAAAGAAAAGAAAAATAGAAGAATGCTTACTAGTGATGATTTAGGCCCCAAGATTTTAAAGGTATTAGTTTAACTAAATTTATTGCTTTAATAAGTAGGGAAAACAGAGGTTATAGATAGATATACATATAGGGGATTCTTGAATTTGCAGTGGATACACTGAAGATTTAAGAGGGCAGATAGTTAAGCCAGTGTTAACTTGTATGGTGAGCTATGCAATTTGAGGACAGATAATTATGTTATGGAGAAATAAGATTCCAATTTCAGAGAACATGAGCACAGGGAAAATATTTAACTCTTCAACTTTACAAAACACAAATTTGATTTTTAATTTCAATTTTGGCAGAATGCATTACAACTTCTTCCAATACATTGAATTCCTCATTTTAAACTATTTTATGATGCATTACAGCAACACATTCTTGCCAATAAACTGAGATTTCTAGTTGACAGAATGTCAGCTGATATACAGTTTTTGAATATGTATTTGATAACATGGGGCAAGCATTTTCTAAAAAATGGAGTTATTTAGGTCTATAAATTTCCATATTTTTCTGATTCCATCTGTTATAATTCAGAGGCTTTAATTTCACAAATGAAAAACTAGTTGATAAAAGCATCTATTGAAAAAAGCAGACTGCTGAAAGATATTTCTTCTCTAAGCAATATGATTTAGTTGTTTTCTCAACAATATGTTCTTGATTATCTCAGTTATAGAATAAGACACAATATATCTTACTGCCATTTCCTTACTGAGCCGAATTTACCATTTGCCATCACTTAGCAAGAGGATATATATAACCAGCAAATCAATCTAATCACTCACTAAGGCAATTTTCATCGTGGCAACAGAAAGAAATGGTTTCATTCCAATGATACAATAAGAAAGATAATTGTCACAAAACATACATAATGCAAGGAAAATATACTCAAAATATTATTGGAAAAGACCCAGATTATATCTCTGAGTTGCTGCCAAATTGATTTTTGCTATTTAATATAATTCCTCTGTCATAATAACTCATTTTATCATTATCAATATGATCAGCTCTTCAGTTGATTTGATTCCATCACTAAGCCACACAAAGCGACAGATTGATGGTTTGCTTTGTAGGGTATTGTATCATCTGAACATGGCTCTGATTGTCCAAAACTTCTGCTTAGGATGCTAAGGTAGAATTAATACCTAGAGATAAGATGGTAGATTTTTTAGTGAATAGTTTAAGTACTACTGAATATTTTATCTATTTATTTTATATTATGAGATGTAAAACATCAATGTCAATATAACTTGGATTTGGGGATCAGATTGTGCTGCATACAAATCTTGATTCTATCTAATTAGAAGCCATCTGTAAAATGAAGATAATAATTCCCATTTTCAGAGATATTTTAGGATAAAGTGAAATAATGTGTGAAGAGTGTTTCTTACTGAAAGAATTTCCCCAGCATCACATTCCTTATAATCACACAGACCCTACTCAAGTTGTTTGTGTGTTTTTGCCAAATTAATTGATCCCATTGAACATATATTTTCTTATACATAAAATGGAAGTTATTCCTTCAATATCCACAAAGCACTTGTAGTGCCCTCATGGAGTTTATAATCTAGTACAGAAATAATAATACCTAACATTTAGTGATTTTTTGAGTATTATAAGAAGCAATGCATATACAAAACTTAATAGACACAAATAATTATTTTGTACAATTGTTGGCTATTGCTGTCCATATTACATGAGAGAAACCTTAAAAGTGTGAGAATTTAAAGTGATAAAAATGGTGGAGTGGGACTTAGTGAAAGAAGACGCCTTAGAGAGGGAAGGAAATAGAAGACAAAGGAGACAAGAGTGGGTAGCTGGTGGGGGGGGGAGGGGACTGTGATGAGTGATGTCTCTAACCCATTTGCCTAGAGCAGAGTGTCTGTGTGGGGAAGAAATGGTAGGGAAAACAGTACAAAAAATTTGATTGCACTTTATGCAAGACATTGAGGAATGTATGCTTTATGTTCTGGGCAACAGGGATTCATAGTGCCTTCTGAAGTGAGTAATATTATTATGTGAGTAATAGGGTAAGTGGCCAAATAGATTTCATTTTCCTTTCCTTATAGGATGTGGAATTCTTTAAATCCCATGAAGGTCAAATGATTTTAGGGTATGTGGAATTCTTTAGATCTCATGAAGATCAAATGATTTTAGAGTATGAGTATTTTAAAATGCAATGAATTAGTTCTATACCATGTTATATATTATAGTTCTTTGGTCTTCTGAAATATCCCTCTTAGAGGAAAATAGCCTTGAGCAAAGTTATACCCTTTCTGCATAGTAAACTATTACTTACTTCTCCTTGTCTCTATTTTGTATTATCTGAAAATATAAAGCTGCAACTTCAAAGTCATTAAGAATCGAGAGTCTGTCCTTCACTTGAATATCCTTCATATGAAGTGCACTCCAGAGGAAGAATTTAACGATTATAGTAACAGACTGATGCTCTCAATGCCCCTGAAATTCTGGCATGAAGGTCATTCTACAAGGAGTTACTAGAAGCAGAGACACACAGCTCTGCTCAAAACTCAGAGTAAGCTCTTCAGTAGGCTGCTTCCAGAGGTGAGTTGGATCCTTAGTCTTATTTCCTTGTCAGGCAAACATCACTCTAGTCTTATTCTGAATTTAGTACTGTTGCAAACATCAAAAGGGGGAAATTTAAACAACCTCTGCTTCCAAGAGGAAAGATACCAAGGTTGCTGTACTGAGCTAGAAACTGGATTTATAATTTCAACCTAGCAACTAATTTGGAAAGTTGAATCCTCTCCCTTCTATAAGTCATGTCCTTCCTCTCCAGAGTATGTGCAAAAGAAGTACACTAACAGCTTATACAGAGTCATAGGATTACTGCCTGGGTCAAAAACAAAATGTGCTCTTCTGAGCTTCACTGAAGATGTAGCTATTATACTCATAATTTTGTACTTTCTCCTCATTTTACTAAGAAGCAATTAGTTGCCTTGTGGTATTTTTTTTAACCTTTCTAATAATAATGTGTTTAAACAATCAACTAATTCAGTTAAATAGAACGAGTATTTCCTTAGTGAAAAGAGATTAAAAAGAAATACGAGCATACTGGGAGAAAAAGAATACCAGACAAAATTAATCAGGAGAGACTAAATTTTACTGGAAAGATTAGAACACCATCCCAAGGCAGGCTGTGAATGACCTGAGGACATAAGAGCGAAAACATTAAGAAAAATAAATGTTCCTAACTCTGCCAAAGTCAGCAACACTAAATTTATAACTCCAAGTAAATCTGCAGTTTTACTGTCTAATTCTGACTTGAAATGTTTGAATGTGTAAAGTATTGATACATCACACTCAAGCCCACAGTAAAGCAACTGTTAGATGCATAACCTCCTAAAAAATAGAATCTTTCCCAATTTGCTCTACAATGAACAATTATTCTGTATACAGCTGATTGAGATTTTTGAGATCTTTGAATTTTAATCCCAAGAATGCTTTGTACATTTGTAGTTCTTTTATATTTAGTTCTACTTATTTATTTTATTATCACTAAATAGTACCAACCCAGTTATCACTGAACATTACTAATATGAATATATTTAGTAAATAATGTAGCATTTTTTGCATGATACATATACTATAATCCTAGTCTTCCTAGTCACTCTGTCATTAAAATAAAATAATGTAATCCCAGAATTTCCTGCGCAGATGCTGACAATAGGGATACGTTATTAACAAAGTAAAAATGAGCTACACATTTGTTTTCAGAGCCATTACCTGCTAGCCTTTAAGACCATAATTATTTCTTTTAGCCTTCAAGCAATGTCTATTAACATTCAGGGTGTTTGTTAACACAGGTAAACATGTGCTTTTCTCAAGTCTGAAGTCTGTTTATTTATGAGTAAGCAACTAGATTTAAATTCAGATAAAATAATCTCAGTGTGATCCTATCAAATGACTTTAACCTCCAAGAAAATGAGTCTCCTCATCTATAAGACAGAGAAATTGATATTGATCTTTTAGGGAAGATCAGGGTATGTAAATGAGATAATACGTATCAAAAGAACTATCACATTTCCTGATAAATAATATGTGCTTAACAAATATATATTTTCAGGAAATACATTTTTTGTGTGTCTCTGTATCACTGTAGGGATTATGATTATTATTGTAGGGATTAGGATTATCAGCTTCCTTTGTCAGTAGGGTATAGGAAGACATTTCTAGTCTTGGGAGACTATGTCCATCAAAATGTACCCATTAATCCAGCTTTATTTTTTGTTGTATTTTATAAAACATTCTATCTCTAGAGGCTATGTAAAAGCGATTAAAAAGAAATATAAATTCATATGGTACTCAATATTCTGTTAATAGAAGAGAAAAACGTTTCTATAACCAATAATACAATGTTTAATTAAATGACATCTTAAAGTTAATTTAGAGTATAATTCTAGGCTCCCAATTTCAAAATATCTATTATTATTATAGTTAAATGACCTCTATTGATTTCTTTGGATAATGTATTCAGAGCTTATATTATAGGTTCTAAGCAAAATAATCATTAAGAATACTCCTCATTTATTTTCTTTTTTTTTTTTTTTTTTTTTTTTTTTTTTGCGATACGCGGGCCTCTCACTGTTGTGGCCTCTTCCATTGCGGATCACAGGCTCAGGATGCACAGGCTCAGTGGCCATGGCTCACAGGCCCAGCCGCTCCATGGCATGTGGGATCTTCCCGGACTGGGGCACGAACCTGCGTCCCCTGCATCGGCAGGCAGACTCTCAACCACTGCGCCACCAGGGAAGCCCTATTTTCTTTAATAACCTATCTTGGGCGGCAGCTGGGATAGAGACTAAGAATATAACTTCTGTATCCAGACTTCCTGGTTTGAATATTGGCATGGCCAATGACTAGTTTGATGCTCTTGAGTAGTTACTTACGTTCACCTTCTTTGATTTCATCTGTGTAAAATAAGAATATTAATAGAATCTATGTCATAAATTATTTGAATATTAAATAAGTTAAAATATCCAAAAGTGGAATGTAAACCTTTTTGAGAAGATTCCTGCCCCTGTCATGCAATTATTTTCTGATCACTGCCACTGCCTGTTTAGGAAAAATTTTATACCCTAAAACAAACTGTATATTTTAAAAAGTATAAACAAATAGCAATCTTTATCAAAAGCTATCCAAGAGCATACCTTGAAGTTTTCTTTGAAATATTGATATAGGGATTTTTGATTCAATGAATACAAGTTAAAAGCTTTGGAATTTTGTTAATTAAAACTCCTCCCTGGCCACCAGTTTAAGATTAAATAGTGCAAGGCTTCTTTTTTTTGGTTTATTTAATTTATTTTTTTAAACTTTTTATTTTATATTGAAGCATAGTTGATTAACAATGTTGTGTTAGTTTCAGGTGTATAGCAAAGTGATTCAGTTATACATATACATATATCTATTCTTTTTCAAATTCTTTTCCCATTTAGGTTCTTACATAATATTGAGCAGAGTTCCTTGTTCTATGCAGTAGGCTCTTGTTGGTTATCCATTTTAAATATAGCACTGTGTACCTGTCAATCCCAAACTCCCTAACTATCCCTTCCATCCACCCTTCTCCCCTGGTAACCATAAGTTCATTCTCTAAGTCTGTCAGTCTGTTTTTGTTTTGTAAATAAGTTCATTTGTATCATTTCTTTTTAGATTCCCTGTATGATACCATATGCTATTTCTCTTTCTCTGTCTAACTTACTTCACTCAGTATAACAATCTCTAGGTCCATCCATGTTGCTGCAAATGGCATCATTTCATTTTTTAATGGCTGAGTAATATTCTATTCTATATATGTATCACATCTTCTTTATTCATTCCTCTGCCAATGGACATTTTGGTTGGTTCCATGTATTGGCTATTGTAAACAGTGCTCCAAAGAACATTGGGGTGCATGTATCCTTTCGGACCATGTTTTTCTCTGGATATATGCCCAGGAGTGTGATTAAGGCTTCTGATTTCCATCTTGAATAGAAAAGCTAGAAAAAAAAGTGTTATTTCTACTTTAACAACAAGAACAAGTTGGATAGTATACTAAATCATGAATTCAGAGTGCTGGAGTCACAGAACAACTAGCTAGACTAGAATTAAAAGAAAGAATAACATTTCAAAGGAGATATGGGATATGAACATTAGCCAGTCTGTGGCAATAAGAGAAGGAAAAGGTCTCCACACAAGTAGACAGGAATAAATCAGCAATTGTTTTTAATGAATTGCTAAAGGCCAAGTGTGAAATAGCATGAGGATGTAGAATCTAAAAATGTAGACACAAAGGAGTTTGCACATACTCATAGGCTCTTTTCTGTAGAACACACTGGATCCTCACAAAGACTGGGACAGGGCAGTATATAAGACAATGCTTCCCTTGGTGATGCAAGGCTGGATGAGTGGAGGGACCACAGCTACTCTACCTGGTACTTCCTCCACTAAAGAACAAAATATTAAGTTAATAGCAAATGGAAAGGCAGCAAATGCTTTTGCCCAATAGCACATGTGAAGAACAATTGCATCTGGAAGAAAATACAAGAAAAACACCCTCTAACCCTGGAGAAGGAGAAGTTTCCTTCTCTCTTAGGCCCAGACCACTGGGGATCTCCTGCTGCTCTAATGTGTTGATGTGAGATAAATCCAAAAAGTACCCATTACATTGTATCCATTGCTTGTACATCAAAGGGATCCAGAAATATTCAGTTTGACAAATTTCCTTTTCCAACATTAGGCCATTGAGCAATTTTAGAGGGAGGCTATGCCTTTTTTTTTCTTCCACTGAACCCTTTATCCCACTAGTTATCCACTAGTTGAAGAGTCTAGATGTCAGCAATATGTAGTATGATTATTCCCATTGAGGTTAGAGAGAAAACTAGAAATAAGATCAAGTATAAATAAGACTAAACATTAGAAAAATATTGGAGTGCTATAAGTATTCAGACATATCCATGTTTCTCCCTTAAATGTTATTTTTCCTTAAAATGTATGATTGTCTTAGAATAAATAAATTCCAAGGAGTGAGAGTTTAGGAACATTATTACCTTTATGGCAACTAGTAATATATAAGTATTAACCTTATAGAAAACTCACTAGGATTTAGTGTTTTAAAAAGTCTAATATTTTCTAAGTTTGAATATAACTCTAAAGAATTTTCTCAGAAAATTATCCAGAGTAACTATTTAAAACTAGGTTTTGTGAAGTTTTAGGGGAACAAAAAGATGCCAAAATGGATTCACAGTAAACTAGTAATATCAAACTAAACTACTTCTCTCTTTCACTGTTCATCACTCCCTTCATATTTTCTCTTCCTTGCCTACAAATATTAGATCCTATGTTGCAACACTTCCTTACACACATTATTAATACTTTTGACGCTTGCTCATTAATTATATCAAGTTGATAAAGCCTTAACTTTAGTTAAGCTCAGTAAACTGTTTTCAAAAAGCTATATATTACCTGAAAAACCTCTCAAAACAATGTTAACTGCTCTCTTTAAACTCGTAAACCTCAGCCTCACATTGGCATTCAGCACTAATAAATTATACAACTAAATTTCTGTAATAAATTTGTTTTCGCATTTTCCATACCCAAACCACTTCTCAACATAGTCTCACTTCTGTCTCTAATGATAATATCATCTTTGATGACAGAAAAATCTGGGTGATACGGAGAATTATTCCTTTATCCTTTTGGCACTTCAGTGGAGAGCTTTCTCTTCTGGGCAGCAAAGAAGGCTTTTGGCTGATGTCAGCATTCCTGGCTTTTATCAGAGTCCTCAGTGTGCAGAACTAGGACCTGAGTGTGCACACTCTCCAGTATTCTTTAGGTTACCTTGAAATATTTGTTACTTAAAGAAAATAGAAGTTTTGTAGTCCAGTTTAGGCTAACCTATAAGTATGTAACACAGTGTAGGACAGGTTTTTTCATCCTCTTGGAGTACCTTCTGGCAAAGGTCCATCTGTAGCCCACCCAGGATCCTCTCTGCTGGAACCTTGGCCTCTCTGTGTATGGAAATTTGTTGTCCGGCCTGTGCTGTGGAATAATGAGAGTTCTGGGGGTTGAGTGAACTCTAACATGCTTCTGCTTATAAGATATCCCCCAATAAATGTTAGGTTATATCTGGTCTTTAAGGCAGTGTGTTTATGATGCTCTTGGGTGACAATCTCGTTTTTATTGATTAAAAATGGAAACAATCTTTTGGAAACTCATTTATCTTTTTTCAACTAAGTCGGCCAATAGAGGCAGTTAAGCCTAGCGCTTAACATGTTTTCTGGAACTCACATGGTGGGCGTTAAATCCCAACTCCCAATCAACAACTGTGTGATATTGAGCAAGTCATTTTTCTTTTCTGTGCCTCGGTTTCCTTATCTGTAAATAACACAGGGATAATATAACTTTGTAGGGTTGTAGTAAGGATTCAGTTAACATATATAAAGTACCTAAAACAAAGTCTTACATATAATAAACCAATATTAGTGTTTGTTAAATAAATAATGCCTATCTATAACTAAAACCAAAGTCTCTGTGTTTTCTACCATTACAATGAAAGATGGAAGAAGTGGCCCTCTCAAAGGCCAACTCCATCTGTTTGTTCTGGATCAGATCCTATCTAGTTTGTAAGAACTTCATTCTTGCATGCATTCCCTTTCTCTGCTATCATCAGTTTTTCTAACTCTGAATCATTCTGACTAGCATAAAAAATTCTTATTGTCTCTCAAATTAATAAAAATGTTTTCTTACCCCTTATCCTCTACCAAGTCAATTATTTTCCCTCCTTGACAATAAATTCATAGAAAGAGATTAGTTGTGGCAGATTGCATTTTACAGAATTGTCCCTTGAGATATTTCTGGTTTCACTCCAGAATGTTACTGGTCTCATCAAGAGAAGAAAATTTTCCCTTCTCCTTGAACTCAGTGGGATCTTGTCATTGCCTCTATAAATGGAATATAAGAAGTGATATTGTGTGACTTCTGAATATAGGTAATAAAAGATGATATGGTGTCACCTGACTCGCTCTCTCTTGGGATAGTTACCCTGTGGTCCAGCCACCCTGCAGTGAAGAAGCCTAGGCTATATGGAGATGCCAAGTTTAGGGGCTCTGTTCAACAGCCTCAACTAATGTAAACCACCAGTGAGCTTCATCCTCCAAACACGTTGTGAGTAGTCAAAGCTTCAGATAATCCTAGCCCCAAGCCTTTGAGTCATCCAGTTTGAGGTCCCACATATTATGGAGCAAAGACAAACTACCCCTGTCATGAACTGTTCAAATTCCTGACCCACAGAATCCACAAGCATAATAAACCATTGTTTTATGTCATTGAGTTATGAGGTAATTTATTATGCAGCCATAATAACTGGAGCATTTGTTTATAATAATTAGAGTGACTATACATCAGGGCACAGCAATTTCCATTAGGAAGTGCCAAATTGATGGAGATATGGAAATTACAAGAGAAAATTTAAAATAAATGAAGAAATTATCCAGAGTTTCTGAAATCCATCTAATAGAATTTCTAGGAAAAGATTATGAGAAAAGCAATGAAGAAATATATAAAGAAGAAATCCCCTAAAAGTGAAGAAACACTCTTCATTTTATGTGGGATGTACAGCTTTCTCCATTATTATTTTCCGAATTATCCAACCTACATAATTAGAAAATACAGTGATGGTAATTTTATTCCTGATAATTTTCTGTTTTAAAAAGTTATTTTAAATTGTCTCACAATCAGGATGAATTAAGCATATAATATAAATTAAAATAAAAATTCAAAACAAGTGTAGTAATGTTTAAAAGGGTTTATAGTAGAGTTTTACATAAAATTTATTTTTCTTGAAACACTATTTTAGATTTTTATCTGATTGCTACGAATCTTAAAAAAATGGAAAAATGTATGCTTCCTTCCCTGTATGATTCATGACATTTGATATAATTATTATTGACATTGACAAGAAAATTAGTTTTTGTTTTCAAAAAGTAAGACATTGTCTATTCATAATTTGTAAACACACTGTAATTTAAGTTTTTAAAAATTGTCCACTTTAAGCAAATTATGATGGATCTCTATAATTTTCTATTTTCTTTGAACAATCTCTTTATAGCAAAATTTCACTTAATATTTTGGATGGAATGCTAGAAATTACATACTTTTTGCTAGTGACAGTTATGTGATTAGTCATTACTTTTACCTACATAACCAGATATATGTCCAAAATTCTAAACTAAATAATTTCACAATTAAGTGAAAATGGAAACCTCTTCCTATCCTGATATATGGATCATTTCAAGAGTTTTGTATCACCTTAATATGTACCATTATTTATAACAACACTATCTATAAATTTGTGATTTTTGTATTCTTGTCTGTACACGAATTATTTTCTCCAGGTCCCTTTTGTTAGTAACTACATAACAACATTTCTTTGACCTTCTCAGCACCTTAAATCTGTTGACCTTAATCACATTTTCTTTTTTCCTTTTATCCCTTCATTGACTTTCTTCTCTTTCATATAATTCTGTTTCATGTTCCATGAAATCTATCAATTTTCAATTTCATCTCTCTGGCCTCTTTATTCTTCCATTGAACACACAAGGCAAATACCTCATGCTGGTTAATTTGAACTCTATGCCAACTTTATATCTACATATGAAGAGCAAGCAAGTCAATATGGCTGGGAAAAAAACAAACACCCAATCATGATGGCTGATCTTGTTTTAGACTTTAAGCATATCTCTCTAGTGGCCCTGAGAAACTTCAAGCAATTCTACTCCATTTCTCAAGATAATTTATCATCAAATATTATCAGATGACCTCTTCACATGTTTTCATCTTTACTCAAACTTTGATGCCTCCTCTCTCATTTTTATTTCAGCTATTATCTTGTTTCTTATTTCACTGAAAAATAAAAGCAGAGGAGAAATGCTCTTATCTCCACACCACTGGACAGAACAACTTTTTGTATCTCTCTTCATAGTCTCTATCTTCCCTCACATTAGGATGAATGAACTGTCTCATCTTTCAAAACCAAGCCTTCCAATCACATATTCAATCTCTTCTCCTTCCTCACTCATGGGATTTTTGTTCTACAATTATTTCTTCACTCTTTTGTTAGCTTTCTATACTTGATTATGCTATATAAACAGAGAAACATATAAAAATAGTTCTTCTTTAAAAAGAAAACCTTTTTCCATCTTATATCAAACCCCAGCTATTGGAATATTTCTCAGCTCCTTATAGATCATAATCTTCACAGTAGTTAGCTACATTTATAGTCTCTACTTCCTCACAACTGACTTATGTTGAACACACCACAACTACTATAAAATGACCCTTGTCAAGATTAACACTAATGACTATGCTTCCTACATAAGAATTCTCAGAACTCAGATAAGATGAGCAGAAGCTTTTGAAGAATTGATCACCGCCTCCTTCTAGACACACTTCTTTCAGTTGATTGCCAGGATACTTCTCTCTCCAACAATTTTACATATGTTTAATAGCTAAGTGTATGAATTAAAGTCAAGAAAAATATTTTTCATTAAGTTAAAACATTTAAACTTACTGCTTTTGGGCTTCCCTGGTGGCGAAGTGGTTGAGAGTCCACCTGCCGATTCAGGGAACACGGGTTCGTGTCCTGGTCCGGGAAGATCCCACATGCTGTGGAGCGGCTAGGCCTGTGAGCCATGGCTGATGGGCCTGCATGTCCGGAGCCAATGCTCTGCAATGGGACAGACCACAACAGTGAGAGGCCCGCATACGGCAAAAAAAAAGAAAAAAAAAATCACTGCTTTCTTTTGCATTTTACTTCTCTCAAGTTTATAAACGACTTACTAGATTATAAATTTAATAAATATTCTGTACAACACTATTCAAGAATACAAAATTTAACTGTGCTCATGTATGAATATTTAAAGTTGGTAATTGTTAAATTTGTCCAAGTTTTATTATGACTTTTGCAGTAAACAATGATAATGTGTCAAAGTTTCTTTTGTTATTAATATCATTGTTTTTTGTTTAATTTTGAAAGAAAATTTCAAGTTATCAAAGATAGTATCATAAAGGTAGAATTGTTTAAATCTCCAAATAAGATCTCTAATCAAGCCCACTGTATTCAAATGATTTAGAATTCATTTGACTCTCATCTTTAACATGAAAGAGATGTTTTTTCTATTATTCAAACAAATTTTGCAGAGTGGGCATGAGAAGTACATCTTTAGGTTGTTCTCTACCTCTCCTTTTACTCTTCTGAAAGGATATAGGTAACAAGAATGTAATTTAATGATGTCAGAAATCAATTTTTTTTAAGTTGTCTATTCAGTAGATTCTGGCAAATATTCTGGCAGATTCACTCTTTCTACTTCCTTTGTGCCTAAACTTCAGTCCTCTTTACTGATCATGTGGTACTCAACAGGCAGACAGAATTCTGTTGTCTCTATGTTTATTTTCTTTTCTAGAATTGATACCACTTTGTAGGTAAATATTCTCTCTCATGTTGGATTAGGTGCTATAATAGGAATAAGAAGAACTGTGAATGGGTGCTAAAAATAAAGTGAACATGTGATTAAGCAAATAAAGAAGCATTCCACATTAAGCATACTTTCTCATCATTCCAAAAAAGAACTTCCAAAAAATATTTTAAAATTTCATTACTTTTTTTTTTACATTGAACTCTATATTAATCAGATTCTACCTGGGAACATCTAGAAAATATAGACCCATAAGAGTGAATGACAGTAAAAGATGAAGAAAAAAATGAACAAAACCCTTTTTTATAAGATTGTGTTTTGTTCTTTGACCAACAGAGTGACTGAGAGTATTGAAGGGAACAAGCAGATGAAGCACATTCGAACAAATGAGTACAAAATACCAAACCTAAAAGTTGAGGTTGTAGATCATATGGCTATTTTGAAAAGTAGTATCCACAGACAGAGGGAAGAACAAGGGCAAAGGACCTGAGGTAGATTCATGACTCATGCATTAGAAGAGTAGTAAGAAGGCCAAGCTGAATGGAGCAGACTGACCAGGAGCTGTGTAGGACATTAAATGTGAGAGAGGGGAGAGGATGAGCATAGATCATTGTTAGAACTGTGCCTTTTACTCATGCTGAATAATACACATTGTTTTTCCTCATGATCATAGGACATTTGAAAACTTGAATTCTCCTTGACCACAAAGAAAATACAGTAAAGCTTTTCTAGACCACAATTTCTGATCACAGTCCAGAAGTTTATAATTCAACAGCAGATTTTAAAACACTTAACTGTCTGTAAATAGAGAACCATTTCCTATCTAACAACTGGATCAAAAAGGAAATTAACTCAAATTTAAATATCTAGAAAGCAATGAAAAGTAAAAATAACTTGTATGGGTCACAGCTAAATCTACAATAAGAAAATAAATGCTTTTAATAATTTATTATTTACAAATAATATGTTTTAATGACAATATTTTAAAATAAAAATCTATAAAATATGGGTTAATGATTCAATTTAGGAAAAATATAAAATGAAAAATAGAAGTCAGGAATTGATTAAAAAATCTGAAATAATGAATAAAAAATCAGGGCAAAAATAACAAAGTTTTTTTTTTTAATGTGTTTCTTAATAACACTAAAACATACAAAAACCTGGAAAATATAAATAAAAAGAAAATAAAAACACAACATTCAATATTGTATAGATTTTTCCACATTTAGAATTCCACAAATATAATTTATTTAGAAACATATGTAGAACCAAAAATCTTATAAGAAGAGAAATTTAAATTATAAATCTAATTAAATAGCTCCAGAAAACTGTATTTCAATAAAGAAATATAAAAGAGAACCTGGACATTGGTTAAAAATAAAATAACTTATTGAAATATAAATCAATCACAAAGAGACATGATTTCACTGCAATTTTTAGATAAAATTCTTTAAATTTCCACTTAGAAAAATGATTTGTCTATAGTAGCTAAGAAATCATGGTCGAATTCTGAGAATTATATAGAGTGAACTCCATCAAATCATTCATATGTGCAAGGAGAGCCATTAGCAGTTAGACTTAGTTTTCTTGACAAATCACACAGCAATATCCTACTGCAACACAACATAACGGTGGTGGTTCCCAAAGAAGAGTGTGGGTGCTATTTGGAAGAGGAAAAAAAGAAAATTGATGGTTGATAAACAGTCAAAAATGTCTAGTTCACCATGTAAAATAAGACATTTCTAAGGATTAAAAATTGTCATGCAAAATGTAAAACAATAAGCAATACGAAGTATGTGTAGGAGAGTGTTTGAATAAACTTGTAGTGCTAGAGACCTTCCTAGTATTTCTTTGCAGTCATATCTTTTTTCTAGTTATACATAAATAATTTGTTTTCTACCTGCTTAATTTCACATCTAAATGTTTCAGTTATATCATCGTTTTCCTTTTCAAGAAAATAATGTGAGTGACAATTCAATTCTTTTACCTGATACAGAACTAAATTTGCTAATATTTTTCATTGTGGGTATTTGATATCTGGCTAGACATTTTGGTTACTGACAAACAATATTTAATTTCCTCTGAATTTAAACCAATTAGAAAAACAGAAAGATGTTCCCTAAAAATGGGCATAAGTATACCGTGTTTTATGAATTGTTAGATACATTTGTTTCCAAAATTTTAACATTTTGGAAATCAGGATGAGTTTTTAAAATATAATATATTATATTTTAATTAGGGGAATTGTTTTCTTTCATTATAGAAGCTTAAATGATGTGTCCTTCAATTGATTAGCATATATCTAATCTAAATGTCTATACTTTAATCTAAATGTCTATATCGTTAATCTAAATGTCTATATCTATATCTATATATTTAATCTATCTTTAATCTTTAATCTATCTTTAATCTTTAATCTCTTTAATCTTTAATCTATCTATATCTATATATTTAATCTATCTTTCATCTAAATCTAAATCTATATCTAAATGTCTATATCTTTAATCTAAATGTCTATATCTATATCTATATATTTAATCTATATCTAATCTAAATGTCTATACTTTAAAATTGTTAGAACTTTTAGATAAATTCAACTTTTGATCAAAATATTTTTACCATGTTCTCAATGATGCCTTTTTATCTAAAGCTATTAGTTTGAAAGTAAAACAGTTTTATTTATATTTATTTCTTTAGCATGTATTACAATACTGAGCTAATCATAAAAACTCAAGATATTTTTGTCAAAGGAAGATTACACTTATTTATTATTTATACATAAAAGACTGATTTTTAAGTGACTCTGAACTCAATGTAAGATAATCATCTTTCAAGTCAACATAAGAATATTGCACAGCATTGAAACATTTAGCCATTGATGATTAGTCAGGATACCTTATTTCAACCTGATTTTTGGCATTTTAAGCACTATTACTTTAAAGACTTGGATTTTGACTCTTGCTTTATTATCAGCTTCTTCTCCCCTAGCCTTTGTAACTGGTCTTTTGAATGTTAACTTAGTATATTTTAAGACGTTCTGTTTAAGGACCCTAGATTAACATTTTTAAGATTGCCCTCCATGAACTAATTTCATGCACTTGGTTCAACTCTACCCCCTTGCAGTACTTCTTGTCTAGTCTACACATACCTGTTTTGCTGGCAACTCAACGTACAGAGAGAATTTCCAATTAGTTCTTTGCTGCCACCTCTTGGATTGTGAACACTAGGATTAGTGTAAGTTTAAGTGATATTTTTTCTAGTTACAGACAAGTTACTCATTTGGAACCAGGAGTTTAAAGTGGACCACTATAAAATAAAAATACTGTTAACAGCAACAGGTTTCACTAGTAATTAATACTTCTAGAAGTATTGCTAAATTATCTTGTGTGGCTAGAAATAGCCATGCAGAAAGAAAGGGTAGAGACTGTTGGTCTAAGGGTATGATATGTATGGTCACATTTCACAGGTATGCAAATTAGATATAACTTTGTAATTGGAAAAATAAGAATAATAAAAAGATATATACTAAGAAAATTGAAATAAATGGCAATTTAACCAAGTAAGCTTGGTTTGTTTATGTCTTCAGACCATTACTGTGATCTTCTCTAGGTTTATTTTAATTTGATTTGCAGGGCAATGAGTTTTGGATAAATGCTTGCTTATTCTTAACTGATACAACTACTTTACTTGAAAAATCTTTCAAAATAATTTTCACATAGCCAACAATAGCTACCCATTATTTGTATGAATCTGTGGCTGACTGGCAATACTCTCATAAATGTAAGTATCACTTAAGTCCACCATCAGTCCTCTTAGCTATACAGGCTTTTATAAAAAATATTTTACTTTTTCCAGTGAATGGTTAGTAAGAAAAATACAGCTATTGAATGTGTGTTTAACAGGATGAATAGGAGAGCTGGTATTAGAGAGAGTGTAAGTGAAATGTAAGTAATTGAGGGATAACAAAAATCACTGGTAAATGCTTTTTATCATTCCAGTGAAGAGTTCAGTCTAGCCCTCAATTGCTTCGTATAATTTCTGTTTATAAGACTTCACTCACTCACTTTCTCATAGGAAACATTTGTGATTTCAGAATTACAACCTGAGCTTACAGCACTATGACATTTTCAAGCTCTTCAAGGTTTGTCAAGCACAGTAATTATATTTCCTAGAAGTCTCTCACCTCTCATACCCATGTACCTTAATCATACACACAGTGGAACTCTGTAAAGTGTGCAGGCCTGCAATAAAAGGACTGTGTTTAAATACTGCCTTTAAGACAAAAAGATGTCTGAGATTTTGAAAATAGGATAACCATAATTTTGTATGCTTTTAGTTTTTTTCAACTATCATGAAACCTAATGAAGGGATTTTCTGCATGGATTGCTGTAGCTCAAAAATCTATTTAAAGGCTTTAATCATTTAAGCATATTTTAACTGAGTTCTGAAAACTTTCTATATATCATTTTGAAATATTGTATGTTTTCTGTATCTGAATGGACCAGAATTATTTTTATATAGTGAAGTTAGCAATAGAGAATAACAAGTACTTCTAACTGAAATTTGTGATGCTTTCAATGCAAAAGATGCTGTTCAGAAATATTTTGAAACCAGTATTTCTGAAATTTTGTTAAAAATTATAAAATTAATTAGAAAAATAATTAATAGAATTTAATTCCTTTTTAAATTAACAACTATAATCTCTGTTTTGAATGGTGTGTATATTGGGAATATAAAAATTTGAAGGCAATTGGATATGGAGCTTCCATTTGTGACAAGAAACATAAGAGAATTTATAAAACAAACAGCATCTGAGTGACCATTTGGCCACTTTGTAAACATTAGTTTCTAAAATATAATGTAAACATATACAAAGATATGCACAGATATAATTTATTATTAAAGTATTTGGGAAACTGCTTTAAATATTTATTTATTATCTGGTTTTTTTTTTTCTTTTTTGACAGTTTTGCTTTATTTATTTATTTATTTATGGCTGTGTTGGGTCTTCGTTTCTGTGCGAGGGCTTTCTCTAGTTGTGGCAAGCGGGGGCCACTCTTCATCGCGGTGCACGGGCCTCTCACTGTCGCGGCCTGTCTTGTTGCAGAGCACAGGCTCCAGACGCGCAGGCTCAGCAGCCGCGGCTCACGGGCCCAGTCGCTCCGCGGCATGTGGGGTCTTCCCGGACCAGGACTCAAACCCATGTCCCCTGCATTGGCAGGCAGGCTCCCAACCACTGCGCCACCAGGGAAGCCCTGTTTTATTTTTAGTAATAAAAATAACCTATATAATGAAGATAAGAATACAATATAGAATTTTAATTTAAAGATGTTAATAATACAAAAGTAAACATTTTTGCTCTGTGAAAGACAGTTAAGAGAATGAAAAGACAAGCCACAAACTAAGAGAAAATGCTTGCAAAATATACATGACAAAGGATCATATACAAAATATACAAAGAATGTTTAAAACTCAACAATAAAAAAATCCAGTTAAATAATGGGCAAAACATCTGAACAGACACTTTATCAAAGATATACAGATGGAAAATAGGTATACAGAAAGACTCAACATCATTTGTCATTAAAGAAATGCAGACTAAAACAACAGAGAGGTACTATCACACACCCAAAAAAAATGGTTGAAATAAAAAAAAAAACTGACAGTCTCAACTACTGGTGAGGATGAAGAGCAGCTAGAACTCTCACACAGTGATAGTTGGAATGCAAAATTGTATAACCACTTTGGAAGACAGACTGGAAGTTTCTTATAAATCTTAAACTCAATCTTAACATACGGTACAGCAATCTTGTTCCCGTATTTACCCAACAGATTTGAAAACATGCTCACACAAAAACCTGAATGTGAATGTCTATAGCAGCTTTATTCATTATTGGCCCAAACTGGAAGCAACCAAGATGTCCTTCAAAGAGAATGGATATACAAATTGGAAACTGTGGTACAGCCATACAATGGAATATTATTATGCAATAAAAAGAAATGAGCTTTCAAGGCACAAACAATATATATTACTAAGTGAAAGCAACAAGTATGAAAAAGCTACTTACTGTACAATTCAATTTATATGACATTCTAGAAAACATAAAATGATCCAAGCAATAAACAGATCATTGTTGCCCAGAGTTGCAGGTGGGGTTTGAATAGATGAAGCACAACAGAGGATATTTTAGGGCAGGAAAACTATTCTGTATGACACCAGAATGGTGAATTAATGACACTATGAATGTCAAATGCATTGAATTTTACAGCACACAGATTGAACCTTAATGTAAGCAAATAAAAAAATTAAGTGGTCAGGAATTTCCAAGATGGAATGCAGACTGTGACAAGATAATCTAAATGCATTATAAATGTGTGAAATAACCAAACTTAAATGGGTGGTAACTCTGTAAATGAATGAAGATGGTAAGATTAAAAATGAATGACACTGGGGCTTCCCTGGTGGCGCAGTGGTTGAGAGTCCGCCTGCCGATGCAGGGGACACAGGTTCATGCCCCGGTCCAGGAAGATCCCACATGCCATGGAGTGGCTGGGCCCGTGAGCCATGGCCATTGAGCCTGCACATCTGGAGCCTGTGCTCCGCAACGGGAGAGGCCACAACAGTGAGAGGCCCACATACCGCAAAAAAAAAAAAAAAAAAAGAATGAAACTGTACATAAGTATTATGTTGTATTTGGTAAAGTGTTTTAATATGGGGGTATGACAATTCTGAAATCATTGCACATGAATACATATTAGAATTCAATAATGAAATAAACGGGTGGCAGGTGTTAGGAGCCAGGTTTTTCACTGTTGGAGTGGGTAGTTTCTGACAAGTAGGGTGAGAAAGCTAGAATGATCCACATGTTAATAGATTAGAGTTGAAGATAGTATGAACTCATGGTTAGCTTAATGCAGACACAAATGGATACATATAGAAATATTTATTTCTATCTTGGATGGAATCCTGGCATAGAAAAAGATATTAGGTAAAAACTAAGGATAGCTGAATAACGTATGAAGTTTAGTTAATAATAATGTATCAATATTAATTCATTAGTTGTGATTAATTACCATACTAATGTAATATGTTAATATAGGGAAAACTGGATATGGATTTTATTGGAAATATTTGTACTATCATTGCAACTTTTCTGTAAAAATAAAATACTCTAGGGCTTCCCTGGTGGCGCAGTGGTTGAGAGTCCGCCTGCCAATGCGGGGGACGCGGGTTTGTGCCCCGGTCCGGGAGGATCCCACGTGCCGCGGAGCGGCTGGGCCCATGAGCCATGGCCGCTGAGACTGCATGTCTGGAGCCTGTGTTCTGCAACGGGAGAGGCCACAACAGTGAGAGGCCCGCATACCGCAAAAAAACAAAAACAAAAACAAAAACAAAAGCAAAACAAAAAAATAAAACTACTCTAAAATAAAAGTTTATTCTTAAACTATTTAATCTCCACTTCAACACACACATGTTATTATATACTTCTTGTTAGTAACAAATCTTCAAAATTTGGTGTATTCTTCCACTCATTTTTTTCATTTCATATAAATTTAAGCAAACATCAATGCTTAATTCTTTTGGGAAAAATGCATTTTGTATCTACAAATATATCAATTATGAAGTCTATTTTAATACACTAAGCAATCTCATATTGTTTTCTTATATATGTTTAGGCATAGAGTTTTAGTGGATGCATTTCCAGCAATCAAAACTTCATTAATTTTGATTCAAAATTCAAAAATTTTAGTAATTTGCCCTAAAAGTTACCCTGCTTCTGCATGATTTTCACTGATGCCTTGCTCATATTGGCAATTGTGCACTCACCATTTTCAAGATCTGAGATAGAGGTAACTCCCTCACTACTGCTTTATGCTCAAGAAAGTATAATTCTGCATAACAGTGGGTTCTTCACCTGAGATACATTACTGAGAGTGCCAATCTAAAATGACTGAGGGATCATCTACCTCCCTAACATAGTTGATACCATCATTATCTTGAAATCTGTGTATATCTGGTGGTCAGAATATGTGATGGTATATTATACCATCATCAGCTGAAGAGAAAATCAAGGTGAATCATGTTGCTCAGTTAAATTTAAGTATCTATGTGATAACATATAGGAAAACCAAAAGTCAAAGAAATTACATAAATTTGTTATGAGAAATGAAACAGGATCATAGTCAAAGGTATGACTGATGCCTGACTCATGAGTGAACAAGGGACGATGAAATTTATAAGAATGTGTAAAATATGGATTATCTATATGGTATAGTGGTGAAGCAATTAGTACTTAAATTTCCTTAGATAGGAAAAGAAATATTATACAAAATAAATTAAAAAGTACAAACAGCCTAAATATTTTAAGAAAAAAGAGATGGGAATTCTTAGATTATTTAATCTTCAATTAACTCTAACATGCATAAATGATTCATTTACTTATGCCCCGTTAAAGAATTTTTACCATACTTATGCTTTCCCATTGAACAAAACCTAAATTTCTTAGCCAAGTTTTTTTTAACATGCAATTAAAATTTTTCTCTGAAAATATTTCTCTGCTTGGATCCTGACCTTCCAGATATAGAGAAAAATATACTCCAAATAGAAGACTGTACAAAGTTACAGATCCCACTTTTAGGTGAATCTTCAGTCTATGAAATGAAAATGAAGAAATCATCCTCATAGATCCAAAAATCCAAGAGATACTGATAGCTTATGCAATGCTTAATATATACTGATGTGACATTTTGCCAGTAATTACATCAATTTATTTATTTATTTTTGCCATTGTAATAGACACAGACACTGAATACATATGATTTCTAGTCCGATTTTCCTATCTTAAGTCCTGTGTTTACAGTTTTGTCCTAGTCAGTGGTTAACTGAGACTACGTTGAAAGTGGAGTTTAGTTCATTAGGCTCTACAGGGGTTCTTTGAGATGTTAAACACATTCTCTATCTTGACTGCGGTAGTAGATGACCCAATGCATACATCTGTCAGAACTAATCAGTGCATTTTTGTGTGTAAATTTACCTCAATAAAGTTAATTTAAAAATTACAAAAAATAGAACAGTCATGCCATAAAGTAACAATTATCATTAGCTATCTGATAAGCAGTAGCTCTTAGTTATATGCCATTTAATTGATAAAAAAAATTCCTGCTTGTAGGTGCTGATGAATTCTTTCACGTGACTCTCTTAATTGTGAATTGAAGTATAATTTAAGGATAGACTCAAGCTTATAAAATAAGGGATCATCATTCATCTATTTTGTATATGTCTATTGTTTTTCTGTTTTTATTTAGAAATTTATTTTGTTGAAGTATAGTTGATTTACAATGTGTTAATTTTTACTGTACAGCAAAGTGATTCAGTTATACATATATATAATTTCTTTTTCATATTCTTTTCCACTATGGTTTATCACAGGGTATTGAATATAGTTCCCTGTACTATATAGTAAGACTTTATAATAACTACATAATAGTTTGCATCTACTAATCCCAAACTCCCAATCCATCCCTCCCTTACCCCCACTCCCTGTAACCACTAGTCTGTTCTCTACCTCTGTGTGTCTGTTTATGTTTTGTAGATAAGTTCATTTGTATCCTTTTTTAGATTCCACATATAAGAGATATCATATGGTATTTGTCTTTCTCTTTCTGACTTACTTCACATAGTATGGTAATCTGTAGGGCCATTCACGTTGCTGCAAATGGCATTTCTTCATTCTTTTTATGGCTGAGTAGTATTCCATTGTATATATATACCACATCTTCTTTTGTCTATTGTTAATTAATCTCTCTCTAGTTTCCAGGCATTGCCATCAATATACTTAATGAAATTCTATTGTTTTGATATTATTTTTTCAAAATATGTCCTCTTATTAGATAAGCAGATAAAATGATGGTGACACATAGTATTGTTTTTGCTGACTTATAAAGCCAAACATATGGATGATATATCTCACTTCCAAGTAAGTTTAGAAAATAATTATTTAAATAATTTGCAAGAGAATTCTCTACTCTAGAACTTCTAGTCTTTAATATACTCATGTATTTCATGATGCATTAAAAGGAAAATATACTATGCAGTGTTTACCATGTTTTGAAAACCATAGTTTTTTGTATAATATTTTCTGGCCTTCTGTTTTATGAAATAAGTTTTGGGGAAAACTGATATGAATATTTCCATTTCCCCAAGGCACAGTCATGTTTCTATATATTTTTCATTACTGATGAGGAATGCAGTGAAATTCCCCAATAGCAATTTCTCTCTGCCACTTTAAACAGTACTCTTTGGTAAAAGAGAACAAAATGCGCTAAGTGGTTTATCAGTCTTAGAGAGCATCCACTATGGTTTAATAAATGGTAGCTTATATCAGTTAAACTAGCTTGAATGAAAAGCCCCACCCCTGCTAACTATTCTCAAAAAAGTAACTGCTATATATAATACAAATTTTCCCTATAAGTGAACTTCAGCCTTTCCCAATGTATGCAATCAATAACCCTACAGCTTTTCATTTTTCTATAGGCATGGTTATCTCCTTGTTTCCTCTGAACCAAGACACAGAAACACTTTGCTGTTTTAGTTTAGCATGATCAGTAATTTTATATGCTCTTCTGGATACCTGTGTTTCTATCTAACTTTACTATATAATTATAAATACTTTCTAGAGCATTACTGTTAGTAACAACTACTAATGAGGGAATTAGATATGACTAATGAGGTCTTTCTCCTTGCATTTATGCTCTTAGAGGACATTTTCTTCTTTTATGATGATATAGTTATATATTTCGTTTTGGAAAATGTCTGCTTGAAATTTAGTTATGCAGGTTAACATCTTTCATGATCTTAGATGTGAAAATATGTATATATTTGTTATATACATTATTCATATAAAATATATTTATTTATATTATATATAATGTTATATATAATATTCATATATATTTCATTATATATTTACTCATTACATGTATATACGATGAAATGAGGAAAAGAACAAGTATTACGTATTGTAGTCATAGGAGTAAGCCATAAGCAAGAAATAACTGATTTTGATGGTGAGAGTCAAATGGCTCTATTGTCTCCCTGCATTAAAAAAAAAAAGAAAAGAAAAGAAAAAAAGTTCATCTTCCTGCATGGTCAGTTATCCATTACTCTCCAGGTTCCTAAACAGAATGATATTGAAAAAAGAAAGAAAAAAGCCTAACCAGTGATCAGAATATAGGTGCCCCAGTTTACCATATTTTCAGTAATAAGATAAATGATGCAAAGTTGAATTTTTGTTGGGTGTTTGAGATTAATATATATGTGTACTTTGACGGTGCTGCTGGACACTTGGTAACAATATGTCTTACATTTTCAGAAAAAGAAAAAAGGTCAAAATATCTCATTGCTATTTTATGCACATTCAGATAGTATGCAGAAAGGTATTACTGGCTTAAGTTAATATTTGTATTTCTATAAAATGAACTATGTAGAAATAAATGATACATGCCTTTTATCTGTCTCCAAAAATTAATGTAAATTGGTCCTTTATCACCACACACTTGAGAATAAAACCATTTATACCACGTTAATGTACTTTTTCAATAAGAAGCTCTTTATATGTATTGTATAGAAATATTCTCAAAGTAATTTGTCTACTTAAGTATGTTCCCATGAGCCTAAGTATAAATGCCTAGTTCTTTATTCATGAAAAGAAATGGATCTCCTTAACAGGGTTAACTAATTATGAGGTGACTGCAATTCTAAAATGCACAGTGTTATATTTATACATTTATGTGTATAGACATGTTTGCCTTCAAATACCTCATTCTTGAATAAGCTAAATTATAAAATAATACTAACATACAACAATAAAATTATACTGTTAATGATTTTAAATAAAAGCTTTTTAATAAAACTTTTTTCAAGGAAGGAAGCAACAGGCTATAGAATCAACTTGCAGTAAGTTAAGCAAATAAAATTTGTTCTATAAGCAATACATTGTAGTATTATTTAAGACTGTATATTTCCATAATATTCTATGTGCCCATTGATATAAATATATTTGTTCTTATTTGTGTAACAATCCATCAAGATAAGTATTGTTAACATTGGTTTACAGAAGCCATGAAACTAAATTTTAAAAAGGATAAGTAGTTGTTCAAGGCTATAAAAGTCGTGTTAGTGCAAAGAAGCAAAAATGTGAGGTATAACTATACTTCAGTTAAAAAAAAATGTGAGGTACACCTAATTCTTAAGTGCATACAGGTTCCATTGTGTACCTTTTCATATTTTTCCTCTATGGAATGTAGAGTGTTTACAACATGATATAATATTAATAAATGATATAATATTCTGTACCAGGCACAGTTCTAATTTTCTTCCATGTATTAGCTGATATAATCTCAGTAACAACCCTATGGATTAGGAACTATTATTACTTCCAATTTATGGATGAGAAAACTGATGGCTGGAGGAACTAACCTGAGTAACTTGCTTAAGTTCTTACAACAGTTAATTAATTGAATGGGGATCTTTCCCTGGCATCCTATACTTGAAAGTGAGTCTAGATAATATCAGAACTCTGCTTCAGAATGATCTAGATGAGTGTGAGGACTTTCAGCCCCCTTTTTTACCTGCTTCATACTACCAAGTGAGAATTTACACTTTGTGATGATTAATTTTGTTTCATCTTGGCCATATAAGGTTGCAAAGATAGTACAGATAATTACCTCATGTCCCTTACCCAGTTTCTCCCATTGTTAACGTATTACATTGGCACAGAAGATTTGTCGAAACTGAGAAACTGAAATTGGTAAATGTGTCAGCTAGGTGGCAACTGCAAGACTTTGACAATGCCCTTCATCTATATATGCTCTAGATATGCATCCTATATATGGTACTCTTTTTCCCATAACCCAGATTTTGTGGTCAAGTAATCAAGATGCGGAAATGGGAGCAGAATCATTCGCTATACTACTTGTGATCCACTAGCAAAAATTTTGTTTCTTGTCCTTGTGACTTTATGTTCTGCTGGTCTAGAGGTCTTAGTTCCAATGGGAGGAATGCTTCCAACAGTAGACACACAATAACTGAACTGGCAATTAAGAGAGCCACCTGGCCACTTTGGGCTCCTCATGCCTCTGAACCAAGAGAAGAATGGAGTTACAAATAATGGCTTGGGTGACTGATCCTGAATACTAAGAGGAAACTGGGCTGCTATTATACAATGGAGGTAAGGAAGAGTATACCTCGAATAAAAGGGATCACTTAGAGCATCTCTTAGTACTACCATGTACTGTAATTAAGGCAATGGAAAACTAAGGCAACCCAACCCAGGCAGGACTAGTATTGAACCAGACCCTTCAGTAATGAAGGTTTGGGTCACCCCAACGATCAAAGATCCATAAGTGGCTGAGGTGCTTGTTGAAAACCAAGTGAATATGGAATGAGTAGTGGAATAAGGTAGTTATAAATACCAGCTACAATGCGATGACCAATTGAGGAAATGAGGGATGTAATTCTGTAATTTTTATGAGTAGATTTTCCTTATTTCAATATGAATATGTGTATATAATATATATTTAAAAAATTTTATTCCCTCTCTTGTCTATTTATCACTTAAATAAGATGTACTAATAATACTTAACTTTTTATCACATTATTTAAGTTACAGAATTGTAAAGAAGAGTGAACATCACCCAAGGACTTTGTATCTGCTTCTGGGGAAAGGATTAACAAGCTTTTGGTTGTATGCAGGATAGGTATGTCATGTTAGTTGGAAGTATGACTCTGTTATTGTCTTCTTTTGGTGATTAAGTGTGTTTAAGCATATGTGTGAATGCCAAGTTGACAAGGAGGGAATGGTGATGGTTAGTTTTATGTGTCAACTTGACTAACCTATAGTATCCAGTTATTCTATTAGACATTAATCTAGGTATTGTTGTGAAGGTATTTTGTGGATGTGGATACCATCTATAATCCGTTGACTTTAAGTAGATTATCTTCAATAATGGTGGGCCTCATTCAATCAGCCGAAAGTCCTTAGAAAAAAACTGAGGTTTCCCTGAGGATAAAATATAACTGATTTTCCCCATTCAAGAAATCACAGGATAAGAGTATCCTCAGCTATTAAAATTCCTGAGACCTTGGTCAGGTTTGCAGCCTCTTCCTGATCATTTGGATCGATAGGAAATGAAATGTTTGAGAGGAAAAGGAAAGGAGCATGAGTGGAAACTACAACGAGGAAACTTTAAACTTACTCTACCTTATTCATAATCTAGGAACACACCTAATTAGCCCAGGGGTCTTTGAATATACCTTTGGAAGGTATTGACATACATTTGGATTAAACTCAGACTTTTCAAAATAAGCCCTAATTTTTAGTAAAGAATTTCTTTGCCCTCAAGACTGCAATAGCAGCTCTCCGCCAAGAGTTTCCAGCCTGCCCTGTGGTTTTGGATTTGCCAACCCCTAAACCTCAACCTCTACAATCACATAAGTATACGTATGTCCCCTTCTGGCTCTGTTTCTATGACTCATTTACTCCCAGGCTGGAGACCAACACAACTAATTATGTCTCTTAGAAAAATCATATCTTCCTTTTGACAAGTACTTAGCAAACAATAGAATGGTATGTCAATTATTATATTATTTCATGCTGAAACTGACTAAATAGCCTCTATATTTCTTAGGGAACTAACCACATCAATTATCTCAATAAACTTTTTAAACCACAGGCTGACAATTTCTTGTATTCATGCACCTTCAAGTAAACCAAAAACTGTCAATTACAATCTATAATTCTCAGTTTTATTATCTTAAAGATTGTAATAATGTAATATGTCTCAAATTGATTGCTATTAATAGTAGTAATATTGTTTGTAAAGTTCTTTAAAAGTCCCTTCCTTATGTGAGACATTATGGATTAATCTATACCAGTTACTATCATAAAGTAAAATTATATAAACAAACATACCAATATAGTACTACACAAAATAATACTTAATTGAATAATGCTGATGAAGTGTGATACACTTGAGCTGTATTCAGCAATGATTAAAATCAGAGTTATAATAACAATAAAAAAACAACTTTTAAGATGTTCCAAAAACTGTTTTATAAATAGAGCCTCTCACTAGTAGCAACGTAATTATTTAAAGCTATGCAAATGGATTAATTAGGAAAGAGTATCAGGACATAAGTTGGTGTCAAGGAGAGTGACTGGAGACATGGGCTTTGAGTTGCCAAAAAACAACTGGCTAAAACTCAAAGGACTAATTAAAATTTCAGCCCTAAATAAAAATGGTACTACAGCAGAACATTAGTCAACCATGGCGAGACACTCCACAAACAAACATAGAAATACACAAGAAAATAGAGTGCCCTTGGCCTCATTGTTCTTCACCTAACAAAGAACAAAGTGTCCCTGAGAGAAATGTATTGACTAAACATGCCCCAACCTTTTCATAACTTAATCCTCTTAAGGTGTTAATCTACCAGAAAATAAACACATGTTTGTGCTTGTGAATGAATGTTAATGCTAATGAACATAGTGAAAATTGTAATTCCATGTGCTTTGCCTAAGCTTTCCTCTTAAAGGAGTTGTGCTTGTGGAAATAATTGTTCACCAATCTGATTTGAAACTGAAAGATGGCAGATGGTCAGCTCATGGTTAATATGATACTGACAGGTTATCTACCTGAGGAAAATGTTGTATTTCCTAATATTGTAAGACAAATTAAATATTTTTGAGAAGAGAATTTGAGAACAAAATTTATATTTTTAATACACAGAATCATTTAAAAATGGCCACAAACAATGGCTATGTCTTTCCATTTTATATAGCTTTCATAGTGCACATAATTCAAATGAGTATAATTCTTAAAAATAAGCAATCCACAAAATTTTTAAGAAAGATTTTGCATAAAGGGCTTAATTATGGTACAATTTGGTGCTAACAATCCACTAAGGGATTTAACACTGTGAAACTTAATCCAATTTAATAACATTACAATTAAAAATATGACTGGGGATTTGGGAATCAAAAGAAAAAGGTATGATTAATGCATTTAGAGATTTTGATTATGATCAATGATCATATACTTGGTGGTTGAAGGTTATTTTCAATCAAAATATTATGTGACACATAAACTTACATATAGATTTCTGATTTCATGTTCTCTGTTGAAAGATTATATCTTTTCTTCTCTGAGAGTATTCAGTGTTGTTAAAATAAGCTGGGCAAAGAAAGAACACAGATATGACCTGGTTAAATAGCAGTTATACATAATGGTGATTTAGGTTTAACTTACTCTGTAAAAGAAAACACATTGTCATATATCATGGAATCTGCAATATTATCTAGCTTAAGGAATATTAAATTAATTAACATTAATGAAAGGAAAAAATGTAATTAGAATTGTAAATTGTCACAGATTTTTAATATCCATTATGATTTAATACAATTTAAAATATAAAAAAGAGCATCTTAGAATTGATAAAATACAATTTTTATATCACAGATAAATTAGTTATAAATATTTATAAAGAAACATGAGTGTCATTGGGGCACATGAGCCACAATCACCTAACTGGAGTACTTGTGTTTCTTTCCCTTTTTATTTTCTCTGAGTTAATACAACTTGACTTGTGTTAATGATGCCAAAGTTCCTAAGTGTTATGGGCTGAATCGTGTCTCCCCAAAAGATGTTGAAGTTCTAGATTCCCAGTACCTGAGTGTAAAATTTTCTTGAAATATCGTCTTTGTAGATGATCAAGTCAAGATGAGGTCATTAGTGTGGGCCCTAATCTAATATGACTTTTAATAAAATATTTTAATAAAAATATTTAATAAAAATTTAAAGTAAATTTTAAATAAAAATTTTATAAAGTTTATAAAATAAAAATTTCCCCTTACAAAGGGGAAATTTGGACACTTGAAACAGATGCACACAGGGAGAACTCTATGTGAAGATGAAGGCAAAGATTGGAGTGATGTATCTACACATCAAAGAATGACAAAGACTCAGCAAAACACCAAAGTTAGAAAGACATGAAATAAATTCTCTCATACAGCTCTCAGAAGTAACCAATACTGCTGACACTTTGATTTCAGACTTCTATCCTCCAGAACTGTTAGACAATAAATTGTTTAGCCACCCAGTTTGTGGTGTTTTGTTATGGATGCACTGGAAAATTAACAGACTAAGATAACTTGGAAATACTTTAGCAATATATGTTTGGTGCTATTGTTTGAATAAGAGAGATAACAATTACACTTTGTTTCTTATTACTCCAGTTAGGAGAGTAACTTCTTCAGAACCCAATACCTCCAGCGTTCTTATACATTGCCTGCTATTGACTGTTACTCTCCTCCTACAGCATGATTATGTATTTAAAGTTATGAATAAAAGATCTGAGAAATTAATATTTACTACTACTAAGCAGGCAAATAAAAAATGAAAATCTAAAATCATGTTTCCTTAAATTGGCTAATATTTATCATAGTGAAAGTTTCCGTTCATGCCTCATGCTGCATACTGTAATAATTTTACTTATTTTAATATGTATGTGTCTCTGTGTATGCACAGAGTGTGAGTGTGTGAGTGTGTGTTTCTGTGTGTTTCTGTGTTGAGGAAGGTGGGGATTTTCAGGTTTCCTTCTTCTACTGTATCTTTTTGTTTTGTTTTGTTTTGGTTTTGGTTTTCCTTTCCCTCACAGGGCCTACTCTTCAGATCTTCATTAGTTGACGTTAAAAAAAAATCACATGTTGACTAAATTAGTCGGAGTTAGATGATTTGTGCATCTTAAAAGAACAGCTGTGGCTTAAACTTAGTTTTTATCTGTTTACACATAGAGAGTATAAGGGAGCAAAGACTTTTCTGATAGGTTCTGAACCCTCCTAGGTTCTGTAGGGGAGGAAAAATAATTTTCCTTCTAACCCGAGTTTTTTGGCTGAGACCCCTGTGATAAAGACAGGTTAACAAGAGAAAAACAAACAGCAGTTTGTTAACATGTATACCTCATGTATATATGGGAGATACCCAGGGAAAATGAGTAATTCAAAGAGATAGCTTAGAATTCCAGCTTATATAGCATCTTCAACAAAGAATAAATTTGTGGAGAAATGACAGGACAGAGGAAAGCAGTTTTAGATCTCCAAGTGTTGAGATAAAGGCTAGTTAATAAAGTTTTTATGTAGATTCCTCTGGTGCCTTCTCCAGGCTGACAGTGTCTGATGGGGTGATTAACTTTTGTCCTTTCTGATAGAAATGGGAAGAGGGACAGCTTTGAAAATGTATGTCCTGCTTTTAAGCAGATAGGGGAATGCAAGGAGGATTTTTTGTTTCTGCTTTTTTTAATCTCCTCATAATAATTCCTATGTTAAAAATCGCCTATTTCAGGGTGCCATACTCTACTATCTTCAATTCAATAGCTGAGTCTACAAAATAAGCAACAAGCAAATTAACAGAATGGATATACAAATTTATCATTTTTTAATATTGCATGCACAGGGAATTTCACAGGAGAGAAAAAAATAAGTAAATACCCAAAAAAGTGGTTACATTTGAGAGTTTATGTATCATTTTAATAGAGGAAGGGAAGGGGGATATGGGAAACTTGAAAGTAAAAGAGGAGAGTAAAAGGTTTCTTTGTAAAGATAACTTGGCCTTTTCTAAGGACTTTCTGTTTCTCTTTGTTTTGTGTTAGGGTAAAAGCTTTATAGTTTCCACCTGGGCCATGGCTTGGGCGAGGTCTCCAGAGTGGTTAAAAAGCTGCCTGGCGGACGCAGGGAAACACTCAGACAGAAACCCTGACACCAGGGAAACGCAGAGGCGTGCCCCAAAGGCCACTGGGCTCTAGAGACTCTTAGTCGCTTGCTAGTGAGCCTTTGTAATAGGTGCTCCCCGCCCAGCCTGGAGCCAGCAGCCTGCAGAGGTTAGTCAATTGGTCGCCTATCTTCTAGATGAGTTTCACCCTCTCACCTAGGAAGTCGCTTTCCCGGAAGTCATTGAGCCTGGGGTCTGTGCGGGCAGAATCCAGGACGCTGCAGATCCAAAAGGGCCTGCTTCAGCTTCTTTTCCAGGAGCAGGGCGGCTTCCATGGCGTCAGCGTTTTACCCCGCTCATCCTGGGACGGCTTCTATACTTTCTGGAAGATGTCGTGGCCACCTCGCTGGTTTTCATTTTCAAGAGACGCTGGCACCCTCAGGCTTCTGCTCAGCCAGCTTGGGGGAGTGGCCCGCTTCCTCCAGAGCCACGGAGTCGCGGTGGAAACCGAAGCCCAGAGAGAGGTAAGCGTAGGAGGCCCACCGATGCGGGCTGAGCAGGCGGTTCGCGGCCTCCATTCGGGGAATAATTCTGAGGAATCTGGGAGCTCTTGGTTGGTTAGCACCAAAGAGCTAAGAACAAAAACGGAGTTGCCTGGTGCCTGAGGCAGAGAAGAGCCTAGAAGATTGTCTCCGAGGTCGTGACTGGAAAGGAGGTAGGAGGCTGGAAGAAAGGAAGCCCCGGGGTCTGTTGCATCCTAACAGTGCTGAAGCAGGGGAGGCGTCCCAAATCTTCAGGACCCTCCAGGACGTTGCCTTTCTTTTTTTCTTTTTTTCCTCCTTCAGAACAAAGAGTTGTCTTACACTGTGGGTAAACTGGAGCCTGTGGGAAGTGGGGGAGAAGGTGGAAGTGTGATGTTGGAGAACCCTGAGGGTTGCGGGGAGGATGCAGAGGATCTGCCCTGTGGGCCAGGCCAGGAGGGTAGAGGCTCACTTTTTGGAAAAGGTGAAGAGGCAGGGGCCAGATTCGCCACTTTCCACTCCTCTCACCCACCCCCCACGGCATTAAATGAACAAAAAGCAACTCTGTACAGCACAAAATATACAAGGAGGGCCTTCCCCCAAGCCCTGTGGACTGTGCAGAGTGGGAGGGGCAGCTCTGGAGGACAGGGTTGGGGCCTCCAGCTTTTGACACCACCCCAGGCCCCTTCCCAACACCACGGGGCCAGGACTGGCGGCTCTGACCAGGAAACAAAATGCCAACTTCCTCTGAAATGTGTGTGGGACTCCTGGCTCAAAATTTTCCTCTTCTTCTCAGACCCCAGAGCTTTCTCAGGAACAACTGGCCTGAGCTTCTAGAATAGATGGGAGGTGTGATAGTTTGTGCTGAAGTTTGTCTGGGTGTGGTGTACACTTCTAGTCTACTGTTCTGAAATTATTAAGAGTCATTCTTCCCCAGGTGGATGAAACTCCTGGGGAGGGGATTTAGGACAATTGAGTTCCCTCTGGAGAATCTGTTCTTAGGCAGATCAGGAGAGATCAGAGAAAGTCTCTCCTGACATAATTTACTGTATTTCAGACGCCTTCAGCTCTAAATGTTACCAACCAGGGTTCTTGGCCTTCGTCAATCAATAGAAATTGACTAGAGGCCAGACAAGATATTCAGGCACGGCTTTATTGGGACCCCTGCTATAGCAGGGGGAGTGAGAACAAACAACAGGTTCCCTTGCTTGCGTGCTCCCTGACGGGGGGCAAGCTTGTTCCTTACATGGGGTGAGGGTAGGGGTATGTCCAGGGATCCATCGGGCCAGAGGGGTGGCTTAGGTGTTTTGCCCACCCCTTAGGTGGTGTTGTGTGCAGGGGGCATGCACAGTACCCTGTTTTTGCTCCAGGCTCTTCAAAAGTGGCAGTTGGGTTTTTTGGTCTCTTTGTATCTTTTGGATCCAGAGTTTGCCCCGACTGCTGCAGGTAGTTATTTTTAGTCCCACATAGTATCTTTGTATGTTGCTGCTGGAGGAGAGGTGTTTCCAGGTGCAAACATTGCAGCACTGCAGCAAAGGGGCCCAGGTCCCAGCCTGTCTCAAAAATAATCAATATATCAAAGTGGCATATTTGGGAATGACAAGTCTTGACCTGCTTCTAGGTGATGTAGTTCTAGAGAAAATATCAGTGATACATTAAGTCAAAATCAACATGTGAAAAATATCAAGAATGTTATGGAGGACCATTTATATAATATATAACTACTATCGTAACGCCAAGGTTTTTTTTAAAAAAAATAACATCAATATTTTCAGAACCTATACCACAAATATCAGTATTTTGTTGCAAATAATTCATTTGAGAAATAAATTTGAAGCAGTGGAAAAATCCAGTCAAATGCCTCAGTGATGAATTAAAGGATTACATTTCTAACGTTTTCCCTTGATAAGTATAATGATATATGTTTATAATGCCTTAAACGTGTGCTATGTCAAAAATATGCTATAATTTGAGCTATATTTTTGAGCATTTAAATTTTTTTATGAAATTTAAAAACTTTCAAACTTCGTGGTATTTTTCAAAATTACAAATAATTAGTGTCCCATGATAAGAACTGCTTTGGAGGGAGCTCTACTTCCAGAATAGCTGTGTGAGGAGCTCTGTTGCCCTCATCTCAGCAGAATAGCCATAACAGGTGAAAATTATAAGATACATGACCATTTAAAGTTTCTGCAAATTCTTCTAAAAACATACAGAAATTTTTTTTTTCAAAAAAGTCTAGATCACATGGCACTTGGGGTGCAGTTCTTCTCCCAGCTCCCAGTTAAGGGCTATTATATCTCTTCGGGAGGGTCAGGCTGCCAGCATTTTTCATACTTCCCCACCACTGGCTATCTGGGGAAGGGTGGATTTGCAGAGGTTAAACTTCAGTCAGGTGCAGCTGATAAACTGAGGTCTCCTTTCTTCCATCCAGCCTAACTTTAGGGTGAGGGCAAAGCAGGTGGAACAGGATGAGAATAGTTTGGCCCCAATTTCCCTCTCCCCAGCTCTCTTATATTGCAGAGATTCCTGAAAGAGGCAGGTGGAGAAGATCAGAAGTAACCACCCCTATTGCACACCCTGTTTAAAGTGGAGCAGTCATTCCAAGGAAAGTGGGCCACTCTCCTCACCCTCAGCTCCATAGCAGAAATTCAGAGATTTTTTTTTTTTTTTTTAACTCAGGAAGAGAGGCAAGCTGTAAGAACAGAGAGCACCAAAGCTCTTCTCAGGGGAGCTATCTTTATTTGGGACATAGTTTGGGAAAGTTCTAGCCTAAGGATGCTATATTAAAAAAACAAAAAACACGGTGGAGATTTTGATGGTAACACATTAAGATAAAGTTGGTAGTTCCATGAAAGGAGCAAAATAAATCACAAGCCAGCTAATTTACCAAAGAGAACTAAGGAAAGGGGCAGCTAAGAATTAGCTGACAGCTGGCAGATAGTGGAGCCTAATGGTTGGATGTGATACCAAAAGAAGCAGAGAGCATAACCGAAAGATCAGGGAAAGAGACAGAGAGAGCTCTGCTAAAACTACACTGTCATTCCATGAGTACTGTGTGCATGCATGAAACTGTACTCTCTGAGGTTTGGCATCTTCAGAGGCTTTATACTGTGGGAGAAATAGATTTAGCTAATGTAGTCCATCCAAGTCAAGAAATAACAAATGAGCCCCAGAGAGAGGGGTATCAGTGTCCAGAGTCAGATGCCACCGTTGCAGCTGCTCCTATGAGATTTTTGACTTGCTCTTGCCACTGGGTTCTCACTGCTAATGCCAGTCCTTCAATGATGCCATCACACCATTAAAATACCATTGCTTCCATTATAAATAATTTCTGAACCCAGTTTTCACCTACCTACATTCTAAAGATATTGCAGTTGGCCAAACATGGTTTAAATAATTATTTGTAATATTTTTAAAAGATTTATTGATATTTCCCAAGTGATCAATTACCAAAGATAAATTTATCAATTTGAGGGTGAAGATATAGCAGAACATTATAAAATATTAAACATTACTCCCTCCTTTAAACATAACAAATACTTTATAAGCACTATTGATGATGCAGCAGCTCTCTTTTCATTAAAAAAATACATAATTCCAGTATTTAATTACAAAAACCCTAAAATGTTGCTAGCTACCACAGAATAAAGCAAAATGATGACAAGGTCCCTAAAAACTAATTATGAAAAATTAAAAACACAGCTGGAAATTTTGTATTTATATTCAGTATCTCAATATTTGAAGATATTTTTGAGAGTAGAAACCAGTGACTGTGTATTGGAACTATAATTTGTAGCCTTGAGAGAATTGGGAGTATTTAAAAATATCAAAGCTTTGGGAGAATCTTTCACTTGTTATCGTTTTTTGAAGCTCTTTCTCCAGGCACAAATACCAAAGGATAAAGAAACACAGTTCAAATGACAGCCACTTCACAAGGCTTTGTAAAACTTGTGAAAAATATATTTCAAAAGAAAGAAAAACTCAAGTTATCCCATAAGTATATACCAGTGTGTTCTGTTGCTATTTTTGTTGTTTCCCCAAGTTAGAAGTTTAGGAAGGGAGCCCGAATTGAAATGGGTTACTAGCTTTGGTTATAATTCAAGGGGTTTTATAATCAAAATTAAATGAGATTAGAATTTTTAAGTGCAACCTATAAGGCTCTAAAGCAAATGTCTGTATTATTAAAATAGAAATTAAAAAATGATTGCTAGTAACTACTTATGACATTGAAAATTCAAACATTTTTTCCCTTATATCTTTCCATCTTTCTAAACTAGAATGAATAAAATATTTTGAGTTTTTTTGTCATAAATATTTCATGTACAACTTTATTATTTGATAATTTTCTTTTAATTTTTTAAATGTCATCATAAATGTCACATAGAAACATAAACTTTTGATTAAAGGTATTTTCTTCTAGAAATTAATGAAAGCTTCAAGTCTCTTATTCCCAGGATTGTAATATTGATGAAACAGAAAATTTAGTCCCACAGTACTAAAAAGGGGCATCAACTTGATTAATTCATTTTATAAAACTGAAAATGTCTCCCAAGATTAAATATTATCTTTTCTGAGCTGAATTTTTATTTCAATTTCCATTGTGGATTTTTATCTATTAAATAGCCTTGACTCTCAGACTTTTTGGTTTTCTAACCATCATTTTACAATCTTACAAATACGTATTTATTAGTAAATTATAGTTTGGAAGTCTACAATGAGCAAAAGGGGAAACAAGTATTCTATTTTCAACTGTAACCTATTATGTCTTTTTTTCTTTTTTTTTAACATCTTTATTGGAGTATAATTGCTTTACAATGGTGTGTTGGTTCTGCTTTATAACAAAGTGAATCAGCTATATGTATACATATATCCCCATATCTCTTCCCTCTTGCATCTCCCTCCCTCCCACTCTCCCTATCCCACCCCTCTAGGTGGTCACAAAGCACCGAGCTGATCTCCCTGTGTTATGCAGCTGCTTCCCACTAGCTATCTATTTTATGTTTAGTAGTGTATATATGTCCATGCCACTCTCTAACTTTGTCCCAGCTTACCCTTCCCCCTCCCCATATCCTCAAATCCATTCTCTAGTAGGTCTGCATCTTTATTTCTGTCTTGCCCCTAGGTTCTTCATGACCATTTTTTTTTTTCAGATTCCATATATATGTGTTAGCGTACGGTATTTGTTTTTCTCTTTCTGACTTACTTCACTCTGTATGACAGTCTCTAGGTCCATCCACCTCACTACAAATAACTCAGTTTCATTCCTTTTTATGGCTGAGTAATATTCCATTGTATATATGTGCCACATCTTCTTTATCCATTCATCTGTGGATGGACACTTAGGTTGCTTCCATGTCGTGGCTGTTGTAAATAGAGCTACAATGAACATTTTGGTAGTGACTCTTTTTGAATTATGGTTTTCTCAGTATATATGCCCAGTACTGGGATTGCTGGGTCATATGGGAGTTCTATTTTTAGTTTTTTAAGGAATCTCCATAGTGGCTGTATCAGTTTACATTCCCACCAACAGTGCAAGAGTGTTCCCTTTTCTTCACACCCTCTCCAGCATTTATTGTTTGTAGATTTTTTGATGATGGCCATTCTGACCGGTGTGTGATGATACCTCATTGTAGTTTTGATTTGCATTTCTCTAATGATTAATGATGTTGAGCATTCTTTCATGTGTCTGTTGGCAATCTGTCTATCTTCTTTGGAGAAATGTCTATTTAGGTCTTTCTGCTTATTTTTGGATTGGGTTGTTTGTTTTTTTGATATTGAGCTGCATGAGCTGCTTGTAAATTTTGGAGATTAATCCTTTGTCAGTTGCTTCATTGGCAAATATTTTCTCCCATTCTGAGGGTTGTCTCTTCATCTTGTTTATGGTTTCCTTTGCTGTGCAAAAGCTTTTAAGTTTCATTAGGTCCCATTAGTTTATTTTTGTTTTTATTTCCATTTCTCTAGGAGGTGGGTCAAAAAGGATCTTGCTGTGATTTATGTCATAGAGCATTCTGCCTATGTTTCCTCTAAGAGTTTGATGGTGTCTGTCCTTACATTTAGGTTTTTAATCCATTTTGAGTTTATTTTTGTGTATGGTGTTAGGGAGTGTTCTAATTTCATTCTTTTACATGTAGCTGTCCAGTTTTCCGAGCACCGCTTATTGAAGAGGCTGTCTTTTCTCCACTGTATATTCTTGCCTCCTTTATCAAAGATAAGGTGGCCATATGTGCGTGGGTTTATCTCTAAGGTGGCCATATGTGTTGTGGTTTATCTCTGGGCTTTCTATTCTGTTCCATTGATCTATAATTCTGTTTCTGTGCCAATGCCATACTGTCTTGATTACTGTAGCTTTGTAGTATAGTCTGAAGTCAGGGAACCTGATTCCTGCAGCTCCATTTTTCTTTCTCAAGATTGCTTTGGCTGTTCAGAGTCTTTTGTGTTTCCATACAAATTGTGAAATTTTTTGTTCTAGTTCTGCGAAAAATGCCAGTGGTCGTTTGATAGGGATTGCATTGAATCTGTAGATTGCTTTGGGTAGTAGAGTCATTTTCACAATGTTGATTCTTCCAATCCAAAAACATGGTATATCTCTCCATCTGTTTGTATCATCTTTTAATTTCTTTCATCAGTGTCTTATAATTTTCTGCATACAGGTCTTTTGTCTCCTTAGGTAGGTTTATTCCTAGATATTTTATTCTTTTTGTTGCAATGGTAAATGGGAGTGTTTTCTTAATTTCACTTGCAGATTTTTCCTCATTAGTGTATAGGAATGCAAGACCTATTATGTTTTTATAGCAAACGGCTAGTAGATTACAATTTAAACTAGTCCTAACTGTTGATGAAAGATGTGTTCCATTCCTTGTAATGTTGGCTTTGTTTGGTGTCAAAAGTACTAAGACAGCAAATTTTCAACCCTTAACATACCAGAAAGACAGAACTACCTTTGAAGTGGTTTTCAGAAGCCAAGAAGAACACCTACAGAACCTTGTACTGTGTTCTTGGCTTGCATACCAAACACTGAGTAAAAGATTTGATTTCTGCTGTTTCATTCCTCCTACAATAACAGCCCTTGCCACTATTAATATAAAAAAGACTTCCGAAGTGAATCTATTAAAACTATATAGTCTCACAATAGAAGTAATTTTTAAAGAGTTATAGTAGATTCTCTTTCTCATGGTTATTTCATAGGACTAGACTATATATCTTTGTTGTTTAAAGTAACAAGCTTCAAAGTACTTTATATTTTGGAAAGGACAGCATATAATAGGTGCCCACCATGTGTAACAATGTGATCAAAATGAATTAAGATGATAAAGTGTTAGAGAAACATGATAGTATTTATTTCTCACTTTTTTCTAGTTTTATTGAGATATAATTGACATAACGTTGTACAAGTTTAAGGTGCACAACAGAAGGGTTTGATATATGTATATATTGCTCAATGATAGCTACAATTAGTTGCATTAACATCCATCACCTCACATAGTTACAAATTTTTTGTCCTGTGATGAGAACGTTAAGGTCTCCTCTCTCAGCAAATTTCAAATATACAACACAGTATTGTTAACTAGAACTTATAACTGGAAGTTTTTACCTCTTGAAAACTTTCATCCAATTCCCCCACCTTCTACGTCTGGTAACCAAAAATCTGATCTGTGTTTCTATGATTTTGAGTTTTTTAGATTCCACATATAAGTGATATTATACAATGTTTGTCTTTCTCTCTATGACTTATTTCACTTAGCATAATGCCCTCAAAGTCCTATTGTAAATAATGCTGCCATGAACGTGGGGGTGCACATATTTATTTGGATAGTGATTGTGTTTGCTTTGGGTATATATCTAGAAGTAGAATTGCTGGATCATATGCTAGATCCATTTTTGGAAGAGACCTGTGTTTAAATAAATATTGATAAAGAAAATGTCATAAGTCAAGAGAAAGTAGTGGGAACCGTGGGAACTAGAGAATGCAGGTGCAATCCAAACTGTGAACAGTTTTCAGTATCAGCCCATTTTCACTCATGGCAATGTGGGCCCAGTGTTGACAGATTTTTCTTCTTTATTTTTCTCTTAAGGGAAACTGGCTCTGTGGAATTTTATGTTGATTTACCAATTCTTCAACCGTTAAATGATGGGTCACTTTTTAACAATTTTTTAATGGTATGACACAAAACCACATTAGGACCAAGTTGCTACCATGGATTAGCAATTTGTAATCTCTGGGTTATACACTTCAGACAGATAAAGCTGCTCTTTTGATTATTTTTGTATTAATGTATAGCCAATCTACAATATTGTGCTAGTTTCAGGTGTACAGAAAAGTGATTCGGCTTTATATCTATATCTATCTATAAATATAGATATATAGATAGATTCTTTTTTAAATTAATTTTTAATGGGGTATAGTTGCATTACAACACGTTAGTTTCTTGCTGTACAGCAAAGTGAATCAGTCATATGTATAGATATATCTACTCTTATTTTTATTTTATTTTATATTTTGAAATTTTTATTGGAGTATAGTTGCTTTATAATGTTTTCTTAGTTTCTACTGTACAGCAAAGTGAGTCACCTATATGTATACATATATCCCCTCTTTTTTGGATTTCCTTCCCATTTAGGTCACCACAGAGCACTGAGTATAGCTCCCTGTGCTCTACAGTAGGTTCTCATTAGTTATCTATTTTATACATAGCAGTGTATATATGTCAATCCCAGTCTCCCAGTTCATCCCCCCCCCATCCCCTTGGTGTCCATATGTTTGTTTTCTATGTCTGCGTATCTATTTCTGCTTTGTGCATGAGTTCGTCTGTATCATTTTTCTAGATTCCACATATAAGCGATATTATACGATATTTGTTTTCTCTTTCTGACTTACTTCACTCTGTATGACAATCTCTAGGTTCATATATTCTTTTTTTTTTCAATTTGTTTCCATTATAGGTTGTTACAAGATGTTGAACATAGTTCCCTGTGCTATATGGCAAATCCTCATGGTCTATCCATTTCATGATTTTATGTATGGTAGCGTGTATCTGTCAATCCCATACTCCTAATTTATCCCTCTCCCACCCCTCCTCCCCTTTGATAACCATGAGTTTGTTGTCCATGTCTGTGAGTTTGTCTCTGTTTTGTAAGTAAGTTCATTTGTACAACATTCTAGATTCCACATATAAGTGATATCATATGGTATTTGTCTTTCTCCTTTTGACTTACTTCACTTAGTATGATAATCTCTAGGTCCATCCATGTTTCTGCAAAAGACATTATTTCATCCTTTCTTATGGCCAAGTAATATTCCATTGTGTGTGTGCATATATATATATATATGTATATGTATATATACATATATATATATATATATATATATATATATATATATAAACTTACTGTTTAACATCCTTTTGTTTCAACTTGAAGGACTTCCTTTAGCATTTCTCATAGGGCAAATCTAGTTATAATGGACTCCCTTAGCTTTCGTTTATCAGGGAAAGTCTTAATTTTTCCTTCATTTTTGAGAGTTTCTTCTGGATACAGTATTCTCAGTTGACAGATTTTTTTCCCCAACATGATATATGTATATATCATCCTACTACATTTCTGCTGAGAAATTGCTTATAATCTTATAGAAAATAGCTTTTATGTGATGAGTCACTTTTCTGTTGCTGCTTTCAAGATTCTGTATTTGATTTTGACAGTTTGATTATAATATTTCTTGGTGCCTAACTCTGGTTTATCCTTCTTATAGTTAATATGGCTTTTGTATTTGTGTATTGAATTATTTCCTCAAATTTGGGACTTTTTGGCCATTATTTTGTCAAATATGCTCTCTACTCCTCTCTCTATCTTTCCTGTTTTGGATTCCCATGCTATGTATATTGTTCCATCTAATAGTGTCCCATAAGTCCCTTGGGCTCTTTTCACTTTTCTTTATTTTTTTTCTATTTGCTCCTCTGCCTTGATGATTTTGAATGATCAGTCTCCAAATCCACTAATTTTCTCTTCTGTCTGATCAAGTCTGTTGTTTAACACCTCTAATAAATTTTTTAATTCATTTATTGTATTTTTTACTCCAGAATTTATCTTTTTTTATCATTTCCCTCTCTTTCTGACACTCTCCTTTTGTTCTTAAATCGTTGTACTAATTTTGTTTACTTGTCTGTCTTCTTTTTTGTTTTGGTCATTGAGTAAATTTAAGACAATGTTTTCAAGTCTTTGTCTAGTTAGTTAGAAGCCTGAATTTCTTTAGGGTTAGTTTCTGGAGATTTATTTTGTTACTTTGAATGTTACTGTTTTTTATGTACCTTGTGATTTTTATTGAGATTTGGGAACTTGAAAAACTAGCCATTTCTCCCCGTTTTAATGGAATGGCTTTATGTAGAGGAAGACCTTCACTAATCTGACAGTCCCCGCCCATAATCTCATACCCCAAGTTTTCTGTGGAACTGCAGACTCCCTGCAGCTCCAACAATACCTTCCATTGCTTTCAGCAGCCTCCAGTCTGATATCCAAAATATGCCACCACTCTCTTCAGTGTTCTTAGTCAAGCAAGCAAGCAAGAAATCCCTCAATCAACACCTTAGACAGGCCAGAATGTTACAAGAAAGCTCCATCCTTTTCCTTCTGTCCCAAGGTAGAAGTTGAGATTTGAGCTGTTTCCTCGTAACCACACAGAGCTGTAGCATGAAGGAGGTTGGGAAAGGGTTGCAAAATGCCACAAACTTCTTGCCAGTTTGAGTACAGCTTCTTCTTTGTTGGGTGTTCACTTGTTTGGTGCAGCTTCTTAACTGTTTTCTAGAGTTCTCAGAAAACCATTTTGGTCTGTAAATTGTTGTCTATTCAGTGCCATCTTGCTCAACTTGAGATCTGTAATGTTTTTGTTTAAACATATTTAAAATATGATTTTACATTTGTTCTTATGTAGTTGAGATTTTTGTCTTAAATAGAACCTTTAAAAGATTCTTTCAGCCTGTTCCTTGCTATCATTTAGAAATGCAAAATTTTATTTTAATTTTTCCTATAATCTTGCTAAACTTATTAATTGTAATAATTTATCTACAGATTTTTGGAGGGAGTATTTCTATCTACAGACTCATAACATCTGTAAGCATTAAGATTTTTTTCTCTCTTTTTATTCCTTATGCATTATTTCTTTTACTTTTTATGCTATACTGACTGTGACCACTTTTAAATTTTTGAGGAGAAATAGTTATATGATACATCCTTGAATGATTTATCATCTCAAAGATAAAACTTTCAACATCTTACCATAAATTATGATGCTTGCTCTAGGGTTTTTATATTTAACACTAATTATAAGAAGGAAATCCTACCATGTTTCCTTTTTTTTTTTGGTTTAGCATGAAGGATGTTACATTTTATAAAATACCTTATATGTACCTATTAGGAATGTGTTTCTTCTTTATCCTATTACTGTATAGCAAATTACTCTCATTTCTTGAATATATCCAACTTGGTTTTGGTGTATTATACCTTTAACTTTTTAACAGACTTTTTACACTTAAAAATAGATTATTGGGCTTCCCTGGTGGCACAGTGGTTGAGAGTCCGCCTGCCGATGCAGAGGACACGGGTTAGTGCCCCGGTCCAGGAAGATCCCACATGCCGTGGAGCAGCTAGGCCCGTGAGCCATGGCCGCTGAGCCTGCGCGTCCGGAGCCTGTGCTCCGCAACGGGAGAGGCCACAGCAGTGAGAGGCCCGTGTACCGCAAAAAAAAAAAAAAAAAAAAAAGCATATTACTTTCCTTTCTTACAATGTTAATGTCAGGATTTTGTATCAAGATTATGCTTGACCTCATAAAACAATTTTTCACTCATTTTTTTTTGTTTTTCAGTAATTTTATGTAAGATAGTGTTATTTCAGCAATAGAAGTTCAGTGCTACTAATAAATTCATCATAGCAAAGAATATTTGGTGGGGGGGGATTTTTTAAATTTATTTATTTTTATTTTTGGTTGTGTTTGGGTCTTTGTTGCTGCACACGGGCTTTCTCTAGTTGCAGCGAGCAGGGGCTACTCTTGTGGTACATGGGCTTTTCATTGCAGTGGCTTCTGTTGTTGCAGAGCACGGGCTCTAGGCACATGGGCTTCAGTAGTTGTGGCACATGGACTCAGTAGTTGTGGCTTGTCGGCTTAGTTGCTCTGCAGCATGTAGGATCTTCCCGGGCCAGGGATTGAACACGTGACCCCTGCATTGGCAGGCAGATTCTTAACTACTGTGCCACCAGGGAAGCCCGGTGAGGGCGATTTTTAACTGTAGATTTAATTCTTTTAGTAGCTAAATTTTTAATCACATATTCTATTTTCAAATACATTCCATTCACTGTTTCTTTTAAAATATTGTGATGTAAAGCTTCCTTATTCATCTTCTTTTTTTGTTTAGTATTTGTGATTCTCTCTTTTCTCTTAATTTTTTAAAGTTTTTATTTGAAATCATTGTAGATTCACATACATTGCTAAGAAATAATACAGAGGGATCCTACATATCCTTCACCCAGTTTACCCTAATTAATGGTAACATCTTGCAACTGGGATAATATTTTAAAAATAGATCATTGTGTTTTTATCATCTGCATTTGTGTACACATTTCTGCCATTAACTCAAGGTCTTTACCTGTTTTGGAATTGGGGAGGAAGAAGTGGACAGAGGTAGAGAAGCCGGTAGCATTGTGAAGCTAGGAATGAAATAAGAAGAAGTAGTTATTGACTTGACACTAACATCATAAATAGAACTTCAGAGCAAGACATAATCTTGAAAGTTTTTACCTAAAAAAATGGATTTACAGTTGACCGTTGAACACATGGGTTTGAACTGTTTGAGTCCACTTATATGTGGATATTTTTCAATAGTAAATACTACAGTACTACAAGGTCCTGGTTGGTTAAGTCCTATGATACGTGGATATGAAGGGCTGACCATAAGTAATAGGCAGATTAACCTTTGCATTTTTCAAGGGTCAACTGTACTAAATTTACTAATTATTATTAATATATTAGAATCAAATTTAATGACCTAACATAAACATTTAATAAGAAAATTTCTCAAAATACAGAAAGTGGGAGGGAGCTGCTATGCCCTATCTGGCCCAAGAAATTGTGGGGAAAAAGGAACAGAATTAGGAGAGACAGATTGATAAATATATGCTTTCCACTCTCTTGCTTTTAGTTGAAAGAAAGTTTTAGATGAATTGAAGGGAACACAGAGAACAGGAGATTTTCGCATCACCCTGTAACCTGGATCTACAAAGAAATAGCCTTTTATTCTTAAAAGTAACATAGGATAGCTTCTTCATAGTTTGTCAAAGTAAATTTGGCAGTATAGGATAATTGTGTATATGAAGGCAACTATTAAATCCTTTTCTGAAGTCACCATCAAATTCTCCTTTGGCATGAATTAGACCCCAAATTTCCCAGATACTTCCAACTGATGTTATAGAGATTAGTGGAAATGAAAAGCACCAGAAGTGCCATGAGACCTGCTAAAATGAGGATTGAATTAGACTGAAAAAAGTGACTTGCTAGAACATGGGTAAGAGCTGATTAGCACAGAGAACACATGATGCCTAAGGTGAGGCCAAATCAGCCACAGATTACGTTAGACCTGGATAGAGATACAAGACCACAGATTTTACAATTCAGCAGTAAACCCCTGTAGAGGGCTTGTAATTGAGATCACTTACACCTTAGCGTTTACCAGTTCACAGAGCTTATCACTCCAGTGACTCCACAAGAGACCAGGCAACATGAGGAATCTGTTGAGGTTTTCTTTCTCTTATGCTGCTAATAGGACATAAAAGTCAGTATTCCACACCACCTTGGAGAGGCACAGAGAGACAGAGATACAACTCTGAGAGAATAAACAGTGCTAAGGTTAACCTTTAAAAAATAAACATATTTAATGGATTAGAGTAAAATTAAGTATCTTCACTGCCCCTTGAGTAGACCTTAAAGATGAGATCAGTTACACATAATATAAAGGAACTTTTTATTTGCAGTTGTGGTGTATCATGTGTATATGTTTAATCCAGGTATGCACCTATTGCCCTGTATTTTCTCTTACTGCTCCACAGTTCACATGTCCCCAAATAGTTCCTTCGCTCAGTCCCTCATGTGCTCACTGTCTTTTTCTTTTTCTTTTTTTTATTCGGCTGGGCCTCACTGCATGCAGGATCTTAGTTCCCCAACCAGGGATCGAGCCTGTGCCCCCTGCAGTGGAAGTGTGGAGTCCTAACCACTGGACCCCCAGGGAATTCCCTCACTAATTGTTTTTTGACTTTTATTTATTTTTATTTACTTCTTCTTTGATCTTTACTTATACAAAGCATCATATATTCTTCAAAATCAAGGGCCTCTCTCCTCCACAAAGACTTCACTACTGACTTCAACCCGTAGAATTTTTCCACTTTTCTGAAATATTGTCTGTGGTTACTGTTACTTAGTTTAACATATAATTACAAAAAGCTTCATATATTTCACAGTTCTTTTTTCTCTCCCATCTATCTCATATAAAGTACACATAATAGTGCCTGGTACTTGGTAAGAAAACAATAAACTTTAGAAAGAAGTATTTTCTTATGAAAAGTAGTGTCCAGTGTTATGTCTTAGAGATTTTCTGGGTTTCCCATAGTGTCTAGTAGTCTGACTCCACCTAATTAAATAAATATTATTGTGTTTCATATATTTTCATAAATTAATTTCTTTACCTAGTTTCACAGAATTTTGAGGAACTGTAAAATGTATGAAATGTGTGAAGTCTTTAAAACTAGGAATTGCTGCACAAGACGTCACATGCTGTTAGATTTATTTACTGTCTTAACATTAGTGTCATCATCATGAACACTCAAAAGATTCATGCTATTCGATTACACAGCCATATTGTAAAATTATTCCTTTTAAAATATTATGAAGTAAGCAAAGGAAAAAGTGATTAACAAATAATTAAAAACTTCAACCAATTAATAATTTTACTTTGTCAACTTGACACCAAAGTAGTTAATACAAGTTTTTACTTTATTGTCTGACTGATGTATAGTCAGGGTAATAAGTACTGTCTGGTTTCTTCTTTGTGTAACTGAGAAACTTACAACCGTGGTTAGTTCACTGTTAACCTTGTGTGTTTCTGCACAGTTAATCATGAAGGCAGAGGAGATATGTGTGACTGAGAAGAGACAGAAAGGGAGGATAATGGAATTTATGATCCTTTAATAATGCATATTTCCCACATCATTCTTTCTCCTATTTGCCTCATATTAGCACTGAAGAAAAAAAGATATATATCATAGCTTTATAAAATATACCACCTTTTAATACATATAAGCACAATAATATTAGTTTGTCATTTTATAATTTTATTTTTTTACAAATGTTCTTATTCCTTTTACCCCATCTTCTAAGTCAGAGAATGTTTTTAAAGTGAAAAAAAAAATAGAATATATGTCTTTTAAATTTAATCTTCAATCACCTCACTTGGTATGCAATAAAAAATTATGCAATAAAAAAGTTTATTTACATGCTTTGAGATGAGTCATATTCATTTTGGTTTTATTTCTAAATAATCACACTTTTTTTTTCACAGACATATTCATAAGAGTGAATAATGTGTGCTTTCTATGGAATATAAGTTTGAACTCATTTGTTATGCTGAAGAATTTATTATTTAATATCAGTTTAATTAAAAGTCAGAATGTTGATTTAGGTCACAAAGTAGGGATTTTAAATTAGATGCTGTTATAAAATGCAAGATAATTTCCTTTCAGTCAATATTTTTTATTTTTTAACACTTTCTTCAGTTTCATAAGTGGTAGAGATATTGATTATACATATATTTTAATGATAAATAATTCTCTGCAAATAGAATACATATATCTATATCTGTATCTCTATCTAATGCATGTATCTATAGTTACAAATTGCTCTCCCAAAGTGACACGCCACTACTAAGAGAAAAGATAAGACCTTAAAAATATTTTTTATAGTTGAAAAAGATATACTCTTTCATGGTATTTGTTAAACTCAATATGTCTCTTGCCATTTAATAGAAAATATATTGATAATTAAAATAATCTCATTTTATGAGTTCCTTGTTTTTTTCCCTTTGGCAATGAGACCAAAATAGTTAAAATGTATTTTCTTAAAGAAGGACTATAAATATTATTTTAAATGAATCTCAATATTTTAAATACATCCAAGACTGTTCTAGTTAAAGAGATGAGTTCATCATAGTTGTGCATGTTCATTTTCCTGTACAATAATTTCTTAAGAAATATGATGAGAATTTACCCAGCATAAATTATTTGTACTCATCTCATTACTTGCTGCTTTTGGTGGCTGGCAGGTCTCAATAAATCAACAGTTATGTAGCTCTAAATTTTCTGATATCTGATTGCATGTAAATGATTAATATATTCTGATTTATCTACAATATTTAGATTAAATATAAAATATCTTGATTAGATAGGTTTTATTAAAATAAGGCCAGAAATATTAATAAGAATGCTTAAATAAATGCATTTGGAAAGCATGCTCACTGACATATAGGAAGGATGTTTCTTAATATAAACGCAAATAGCAGAGAATTTTAAATGCCTTTTTGAAAAGCAATATTAATAATCTGAGCTTTAATTTTTTACTTTTCACCTCTTGGGCTCATGCTTTTTATTGAGAATACAGATTTGATTTGAGAAACCAAGAATTAATGCAATTGTGAAGAATGTAGAGCTCTTTTATTGTTTTTATTTTTTAATGTAAAAATATATTTTTTTATTTTTTTATTTTTATTATGTAAAAACCAAATATCTTGGAAAAACAGGAGAGGATGAGTCCCCATATAATATTTTGCTGGTAGTATAAAGTATTACCTGACCAAATTTGAATTATGTATTAGAAGCCTTTATTTAACTCTCAAACAATTCATTTTAACTACCTGGTCAAGACTTTGCCCTAGAAGTAATGCTAGAAATAATCAGACATACAAGCTAAGGTTTGTTTTCAATGCTGATCATAGACTGTTTATGAGAATGAAAATTCTGGAGGAAACAAAACAGCGAACAATATAGAATTAAAAAAACATTTATACAACTTTTAAAGGTTACTTTCCATTTACAGTTACTACAAAATACTGGCTATATTCCCTGTGTTGTACAATACATCCTTGAGCCTTACACTCAATAGTTTGTACTTCCCACTCCCCTGCCCCATATTATCCTTCCCCACCCTCCCCACTGGTAACCACTAGTTTGTTCTCTCTGAGTCTGCTCCTTTTTTATTATATTCACATAAATGCATATATACATATGCATATATATATATATACACACACACGCATTGATGAAAATAATTCTTAGAAATATACAAAATATTAGTAGCAGAATTAAGGTTACTTTTTAAAATTAAATTTAATGTACAAATATATTAAGTACACATTGTGAGTTCCACAGTGCTCATAAACTTATCCCATATTCTCTACTCTCTCCTCTTATAGCTCAATTTACAGATATTGAAAAAGGCTACAACAAAAATGGTCACAGTTTTAAAGTCAAGTAGTAGACAATCATACTCTTAACCTACAAATTGAGGTTAAAGAAACACTGTAAAATATGAAAATATAATAAGACTTATGTGGTGGGGCATTTTAATTTGAATATGAGATATCAACTGCTTGGATTTAGTGTTTGGAAAGAAAAATTATAGGGCTAGCCGGTCAGAAATTAATTGATGAAGAAATTCATAGAAGAGTACTTATCATAAAGAATAGATGAACTGAGGTACAAATAAAAACTTTGGCCTTGATGGGGAGAAATGATTCTAACTTTGTACTTGAAGGTGTACACTGGACCAGAGAATGGAATGTAAAGCTTCTCATCAGCACATGATGAAACACAACTGAAAAATGCTGACTTCCTGAATTGTTATGGAGAAGGTGTCAGATAAGGTAAATTCCAAAAAAACAGGTCTTGTACTTAATTATTTGTAATATATAAAGATTTCATATATCTACAATTATACATTTTATACTTTTTCAGTTTGTTTCTTATTTTCAGTTATTTGCTCAATCCAAAATACGGTATCTGAAAAATGTGGATATATATATATATATTTATATATAAATATATATATATATATAAATTAATGTAATCTTTGATCATAGCATTATTCACAAAATAATTCGTATAGCATTATTCACAAAAGAGTAGAGGGAGGCATAGGAACAGTTTTGTGAGGAAGATTTAAGATTATAGGAGATGTTTTCTATTTCTTCTGATTCTTTCTTTTAATGGAACACACACACAAAAAAGGCTGAATACATAAAATGTGCTAAGAAGAAAACCCCTACAATGTTTTTTAAAAAAGTTTTCCACAAATACGCTACTCCTGTTTCTCAACCATTAACATAGATGACTTTATGCTCATTTAGTCATCTCTACAATCACTCTTCTAGCTAAACATTTGTGTTTTTTAATCTTCTTTTTCTTTGGAGAAACTATCTAGAGGGGGCCCAGATGTTGGACTTAGAAGAAAATAAAAGCACCTATTATAAATATGTTCTCAAAATGTGAGTACTATAGTACTCATATAATACAAAGTATTATAGATATATTCAAAGAAACCATATTTAATGTTTAAAGGAAAGTTTTATGAATTGAGTCAAAAAATTAATAATAGCAAAAGATAAAAGAATTACATTAAAAATGAAAATTCTAAAATTGAAAGTTCAAAAACTAAAATAAAAAATTGACTATGGGGCTTCCCTGGTGGTGCAATGGTTAAGAATATGCCTGCCAATGCAGGGGACACGGGTTCGAGCCCTGGTCTGGGAAGATCCACATGCCGCAGAGCAACTAAACCTGTATGCCACAACTACTGAGCCTGTGCTCTAGAGCCTGCGAGCCACAACTACTGAAGCCTGCGCACCTAGAGCCTGAGCTCCACAGCAAGAGAAGCCACCACAATGAGAAGCCTGTGCACCGCAACAAAGAGTAGCCCCTGCTCGCTGCAACTAGAGAAAGCCGTGCGCAGCAACAAAGACCCAGTGCAGCCAAAAATAAATAATAACTTATTTTTTTTTTTAAATTGACTATAGGTGCTCACCAGCACATTACAGGTGGCAGAAGGAACAATTGGTAAACTTGAAGACAGGTCAAAAGAGATTATCCAATCCGAAGAACAGTAAAATTTAAGATAGTTTCTCAGAGAACTGTTGTACACATGGCAAAGCACACATAATGGATAGACCAGAGAAGAGAGAGGGGTACTGAAAAATATTTCAAGACGTAATGACTGAAAGTTTTCTAAATTCAAAGAAAACATTAATCACATCTATGAAGGTCAACAAACACCACAGAGAATACACATAAGAGATTCACAACTAGACAGCACAAACTGTTGAGAGCCAAAGACAAAGAGAAAATCTTGAAAGCAAGAAGAGCAAAACAATTCATTATGTGTAGCAAACCACAGTAAGATCAGCAGCCGACTTCTCATCAGACATATTGCGGAACTCCTTTGAGGCCTCATATTAGTAAATAGTAAAGCAGGTGTACAGATTTTGTGGCCATCATTTAGACTAGATAAGTACCATTTTTCCAGAGTTCAGTCAATTTCAAAAAAGGCCTTACTTTCTTGGTCTCTGGAACCAAGTCTTTAGAAGAAGACTGACTTGCCTGGATCTGAGTGTAAGCCAGAACTTGAGGAAATAGACAATCCAAAGATTAAGTGAGAATACCAAGTTGGTAACCTAAAGAAACTAATATAAACAATTTGGTTTCAGATATAGCTGGTGAGCCAGAGTACCAGGGCATGGAAGAAATACATAGGCAGAAACCTGTTTTAGTCATTAGAATAGATGAATGAGAAGATCATTTGGACAGACTTGGAAGTAGCATAAATGCCCCATGATTAGATATATATATATTTTTTTTACTAAAGGACAATGCACAGTACACAATGCATATATGCTGGATCATTTCAGTGATCAGAGTTGTAGTGGTAACAATGACCTAATCCTTTACTACTAGTAAATAAAGGGGAATTTTCTAAAAAGACTGGCATTTCAGCAGAGAGTAGAGAAGAATAGGAAGGGTAAAATAAATATAATCGTCAGAAGACTGGGATGTGCTGTGATGTTATTAAATATCATAGACAAGCTAAAAAGTGTAAGAAGTCTTTTAAAAGTCTTGGGTATTACAAGGTAACTGCCAAGAAAGCAGTCAAAGTGCTAGGAATATAATCCAGAATTTAAAAGGAAAGTTTTGAAAGAGTATGAGCAAATGTAGACCCATAGTAGATATATTTCTGACTCAAGAAATTTGGGAAGACTTAAACCAATTTTGAAAGATCTACTGGAAAAGTTTTGGGGTTTTTAGGTAAGTACTTTCATAGGCCATAAAGATGTGGGGAATAAAATAATTTGATGGCAGAAAATTATGAAAGAAACAGAAGGGGTTTAGGACAGATGCAGGAATGAAGGCCAACATGAAGGGCATTTTAAATTCCTACACAAGAAGGGAAGCAGTGTAGACTACACAGTTTTTTGTTTTTTGTTTTAGATTCCATGTATATGCGTTAGCATACGGTATTTGTTTTTCTCTTTCTGACTTACTTCACTCTGTATGACAGACTGTAGATCCATCCACCTCACTACAAATAACTCAATTTCGTTTCTCTTTATGGCTGAGTAATATTCCATTGTATGTATATGCCACATCTGCTTTATCCATTCATCTGTTGATGGATATTTAGGTCGGTTCCATGTCCTGGCTATTGCAAATAGCTGAAGTGAACATTGGACTACACAGTTCTTTAAGACTTTTTAGGAAAGGAGTAAAGAAACAAAAATTTGACTGTTTATTAAAAGAAATGTATGCACTCTAATATAAAAATAACTAGCTGTATTAATGTGAATATTTTTGGATTATATGGAAATGTATTTCTTGAGAATAAGAAATTTGAGGTAGTAGAAATCATTTGTCCTCTACTATTACGACTTGTAATACATCCCAAAACTTGCAGTAATGGCTGGAAATTTGCCTCTCCACCTTAATATTATTTAAATGTAAATTGGTCATTAGGTAAACTGTGGACATTCACTTAGAGTCCACATTAGAATAATACCAAATTGTATTATTTGACCTATAAGTTTTAAACATACCATTAGAGTGGACTTGTACTTTTACAGTTTGATGGGTAAGCAGGTAGAAGATTTCTGTCAAATCAAAATCATTCTATAGACATATTCTGTCTGTGACACACACAAAGCTCAAGTGCCAGATTTGGGTCTTGAACATTGAGATGTACACTTTGCATTTTCACCATCTCATTATTTTGACAGGGTGTCTGGGAGAGCTGGGATACACTAGCTGTAATAGGAGTTGTGAATGTTGGCAGTGTAAGCACCCAAACACATAACTCCAGAAAACTTTCTTGGATCATAATAGTCTAAGAATTCTAGCAGGTTATGACTCATCAATTAGAGAGTTTGCCTTATAAGTAAGGAAAATAAGGCAGCAGTGTAATATTGCTATTTTGGGTGGATCTCACTGTAAGCCTTATGGCTACTCATAATTAAATATTTATGTGTGTGTGTGTGTGTGTGTATATATATATATATATATATATATTCATGTGTCAAATATAAATGTAGGTAATTACTAGAGCAAGCTTGACATTGAATAATCGAACTCCTGTGAGAACACTGTGGTTCTTTTAGACTTCAGCCCCATGGTAACTGACATTTTGCCTCCATTTTATTTGCTGCAAACAATGTGGGGACTGTTAAAATTGTGAGGTAATGAATTCCCTTTGGTTTCTCCCTCTTCCCCATGTATGCCTCCCATGCTTTTCCTGTTGCTTCCTGACTAGTCTCCAGATGCCAGTGGCCAAGTTTTAGCTCCCTTGCCCTTCTTCTTCGAAGACGGCTCCATCCAAGCTAGGCTTCTGCAATCAGCCTTATTTCCTGATACCATCTTCTCACGAGAATATATTTTTAATTCCTTATCTTAACTAAGATTCATTTAATTAAACATGTCTGCATGTTAAATAAAATGAAGGCCAATCACACTCATTTTAGTAAGACCAACCTCACCAAAATAACCACAGTGAGGAAGGTGTGTATTCATGGAAGGAATTAATATCTTTATAGAAGCATTTCAGGTCACAAAGCAGGCAATCCATGGAGATAATGTGATCTGCATTTGTGCAGATGGTGGGGGAAATCTGCGCCTCACTTTTTTACCCATGTATGCCAGCACCTGTTTCATGTAGGACTAAAAGATTCCATGGCTTAAGTATGACAGTCCCAATTTTGGAATAGCACTGTGTTGCCTTTACTGTACTGCTGAGTTTTTTTCTTTGTTCTGTGTTCTTGGAAAAGTCTCCAGGGCTTATAGTCCTCTCTTTGCAAAGCCTCTTCTCCACTTTCCCAAGAGTAGGCACATTGGCGTCTTCTGTTTTGTGATCCAGCTCTTAGCGGGGTGCAGGCTTCAGGATGTGCTCCATAAGTACCTGCTCAATGAAGAAAGGAAATTTAGCTGAGTGACTGACATATTTATTTAGAAGGACTTTTTAAAACCTCTGAAGAAAACGTGTATAAATTTGTCAGGAGCTCAGCTGAGCTGGAGAGAGCTAAATTCTCAGTTATTCAAGTAGCTGATCAAAGCAACAATCCCCAAATGAAAGTAACGATCAAACCTTTAATAACTTACTAGATGGTATATGCAAGATGCTAAAACCGGAGTTTGTGCCTACTAGATCTGATTATTAACCCCTGCCCAAGAACATAGGAGGTTCCTCAGGTGAGGGGCAGGTGCATTAGCACCTCACTGTCCAGGGAACTCTGAATCATGACTCCTGTAGTTTTATGGACCCTGGGGCAGGGGTAAGGAGACTCTAGAGATTAGGAGGGGAAAAGTACTGAGTAATAAGTCAGAGAAGGGAAGAAATGTATCTTCAACACTTCCCCCTCCTCCCCCACCTCATAAAGGTACCTGTGGAGGCCCCAATAAATAGACCTAGAAATTAAAGTGCCTAGGCTAAGAATGCAGGTTATGTGTACAGGGCGCAGGCGGAACCTGCGCTGGTGGAACCTGTGCAGGCAGCACCCGCGCAGGCTCGCAGGGCCAACTAAGGGACGACTGTATGTACAAATACACAGAGGGCCCTGAATCCTTGATTGCAAGTCTTGTGAGACTCTAATCCACTCGCTGTGCACCACATCTGACATTGGGATGGGCAGCTTTTCCCCATGAAGCCCGTCAGGGAAAATCTTTGTGGTGGTCTATGGTCGGGCCTGGAAAACCACACACAGATTTTTAACCAGTATTCAGGTTCCTCAAACTTAAAGTGAATTATTAAAAATCTGCATAAATGCTTTAGGGTTTTTTTTTGGGGGGGGTGCTTTCTTTAACATTTCTTCTGTGTAGAGAAAATTATAAAACATTTCATTGACTATGAACATTTTCTCTACCAATATACAAGGAAGATGACATATATTTTAAACAAAAAATGTACGTGTTTCTTTCTGAAACAGCTCACATAAATAGCATCCACAGTCTTTTACGTTATTTTAAGGAAACAAGGAAAATCTCGTTTTATAGAATTGCAACACTGAGGGTTCTGTAGCAAGCCATTTTCTCTTTTAATGGTCCTTATTTATGCCAAAACACATGCAGTGTTTATTTATCTAGGCATGACACCTCTCATAATCTCTCTTTTCCCTAATTTCAAAAATGAAATATAACATCTTTTCTTTACAAGTTAATTGTGTAGAAAAAAATGGTACTACATTCCTGAAGACTCAAAAGAGCATTTAGGGAGACATGTACTGCTTTAAATATTTTGAAGAGCATCTGGAATAATCTCAGGCTTAGTCACTCTTCACAGTTTTCTAACTCTCAAGATGATGCACAGTATACATCTAATAAATAGTCACGAATGCATAAATGAATGAATGAGCTCCTTCGTTTTGCTGGTTTTGGTGCCCATTATGAATCTCTCCAGGGAACAACTTTGCACTGGCATCCACTGCTGTTATCATATAATTCTGCATGCGCTTCTCATTCTCTGCTCTGGTTGTAGTTGCAAGTATTAATACAATATCCTGTGCAAAAGAGGAAAGAGACTTGGCAATTATACAAAAAGCTAGTATGTAGCACACAGACTATTTCCACATAGGAAGAAACATATTTGTTAAAGCATATAGAGGAAGATGGCTCTAGAGCTGAATTTCAGCTGTATCATTTCAGTTTTACTGCACAGGGAACTGAAAAAAGAAAAAAAACCCACATAATTCTTTTTCTCAAATGTGTTTGGGATGATTAAATAAATAGTAGCAGAATTCCTGGTGAAGTTAGAATTCTAACTACTAAAGTGTGGCACAGACACACTCTAGTCAAAAACCTCAGTATGTACAGCAAGGCGATGGTAGTTAATAATACTGGATTGTATACTTGAAATTTGCTAAGAGAGTAGATCTTAAGCATATTCACCAGAAAAAAAAAAAAAGAAAACAAGAAACTACGTGTGGTAATGGATATATTAATTGACTTATTTGTGGTAATCATTTCACAGTGCATACATGGTATATCAAATTATCACATGTACATGTTAAATGTATACAATTTTATTTGTTAATTAACCTCAATAAAGCCAGAAAAAAAAATAAGGGTAACTTAGTGTGGACTATATGGGAACTTTCCTGCTTCCACTTCTATGCTGATTCTCCTGATGTTATAGGTGTTGAGTTCCATGTGGGAAAATGGTACAGGTTGAGCCGACACTTCCTTTGGTTTTAGACTCTTGCTTATACCATTTCAGTTAGTGATTAAAGGCTTAACTCTAATTTTTGGCTTGTTGCTTTAATTGGCTGCTCTGATACCTAGCAACTTGGCTCTTCCAGCTCAGCTGAGTGCCTGACAATAATCACAGGTGTATTGAAAACCTCCTTTGTGCAAAGTCAAAACTATTTTATCTCATTTAATACTCACATCCTCCTGCAGAATAAGATGTATCCTTCTGTATTGTTTTACAGTTGAATCTACTTAACACCACAGGATGCCTAAAGATTCAGGGTACCTGAATAATATTTGAGGTACTGGTTTTGAGGCTGTGTCTGTGTTATCATACCCTCCCTAAGTTTTAGCCTTAATCCCAGGCAGTGGTCACAGCTTTGTTCAGCCTCATTTCATAGGTAAGAAGTCCTATCCCAATTTCTTGCAGTGAGCCTGCGTGACATGTTAAACATTTCTATTCCTTTTATTCTTGGCTACCTCTGTTTGCTTTTGGGCCATTAGCTCAACAGCTTTAAGTTTCATTTCAACTTATTTATATTTCTTTCTGGTTTTGGTGGAAGTGTTTTTCTTGATTTTGAAAATGGGTATGTCTTTTTAATTTTCTTTTATGTATTTGTTTTCCATTGGAATATATTTATAGTTATTGGTCAGTAATTTTTTTCTATCCTTTTACATTTAATACTGATTATTTTTAACTACAGTTATCAGAAATACAACCTCTATATAATTGAACTTTTGTTGAGTTGAGAATTAAAAGCAACCAGTAGATTTTACACATAATTTTTAATGAAGAATAATTGACCAATATTTTTGACTAAAACAGTTGCATCTTTATTCTGATTACATGACTATAAGTGTCAATTTTCTGCATTACTTACCTACATTTTTTCTAGTCCCACCACCTACATTTCAAGTAAATTAATGTAATATTTATAAAAGCTGTTATTATTCAAATATATCTTTCTAGATTTTATAACTTTAAGAGTTTGATAACAAAACAAGAGTCTTTGGAGAAAATATAGAATTTTAGAATACAGTGGACCTTCTTATGGATTGTTTTATCTAATTTCTGCTCATTCTGTTAATTCTCATATTCTTAGAGTACATTATTCTCTACTATACTTCAATTAAGTGCATCCCAACTAAATGTGAGTATATATAAGCACATAATTAGAAAAAATAAGTAAACACTATCTTTAAATTATAATGCTATACATTATTTTAAATCCCCAGATAGATGAAACTGCATATATAAAGGATTGTGGCGCTAATGTTTAACTCAAAATTCTTAAATATCAGTTTTTGAGAATATTTAAACAGATAATAATAAAAATAAATTAACCTTTAAAAATTTTAGGGCACTGTTCTCAGTAAAAGAAGTAAGACATAAAAGAATACATATTATATGATTTCACTTATATGAACTAACCAGAAAAGACAAATCTACAGAGATAGAAAAATAGAGTAATAGTTATCTAGGGAGAGGGGTGGGCACAAATTTTCTTTTTAGGATATGCGAATGTTTTAAAATTTGATCTTGGTAAAATGTAGTGATGGTTTTAGAATTCTTTAAATAGACTAAATTCATTGAGTTTTCAAAACATGGTTATTTTGATAGAAAAATTTGATATAAAATAGTTTGATCAAAAAAAAAGAAAACATTATCTGTGGCTTTAAAGTCAGAGTTAGGTTTAAGTCATAGCTTCTTCATCAGTTGGCTATCTGACTTTGAACAACTTATTTAACTTCTCTGCGCCTTAGTTTTTCTCTATGAAGTGGGGTAATGGTACCTACTCCACAGTGTTGAATTAGAGTTAACTGAGATAAGGTAGGTAAAACATGTAGCATCTTTTCGAGCAAATAGTAAGGACTTAGTTAATGGTACAAGATCTGCTTGAGATATTTTGGCATGTCTTGCTGTAGGAAAATAAAATTGGCCTCTTGGACCCACATCAATTTTTTTTTTTTTCTGTAGCAAACATGGGGAACTAGAACTACCCTGCCACCATCATGAAATCTTGCAAAATGTATTTCTCATTCAAGTGCCAGCATTGTTTTCTCAGTTAAAATTTTTTTTCTGCCTCTTTAAGATCAAAATTGCACACAGGATTGAATATTAACATAAGGAAGGTTGGGATTTAATGTTCTTTGTTGCTGTTGTTGATATCTTACTTACAGAAAGGAGACAGCAGTAGTATCCCATTAAAACTTGACTGTGATTTGATTTGTTCAGTACCTCTCTACACACCTCTTTGTGAATACATTTGATGTAAGGGTTCCATGAGAAATGAAAAGTGCTGAGGCTCTAATTTAAAAATTTTGTTTCTCTTGGGCTAACAGGCACCACAGTTAATTTCAACTACTGGCAGTAAACAACTCCAATGTGAGGGCTATTAAGCTGCAATCATTTTAGCAAAGCTTCCTGGGTGACAGAGCCTATGGCTCCAGCAACTCACTGAAAAGACTGAAGCCACAAATACTAAGAAAGTCTAACTGAGCCCTAAGGATTAATGAGAAATATTAATGCAATGCAGAGGAGCAAAACTTCATAGCCTGTTTAACTGGATGTGATTTTATTAAATATGCCATTACATTTGAAAGCAAGGCATTAGATAGTCTTTGTCCCTATATCTATGTGTCTCTGAATTAAAAATGAAGAAACATATTCAGTTGTAAAATCTCAGAATATTCTAATGTGAAAAAAGTGATGTTCTTTTCCCTTGATGTTTCCACTACTGTTTCTCTTATAAAAACCCAAAGGGGTTTTGTAATACAGACACTAAACTGATTCAGATATGGTAATGCTGCATTTCAATACTTTTTATCCTTTGTGTACTCAGAAATATTAAAAATCAAACACTTCTAAGCACTTTTTTCCTTACTCCCACAAGGATACTTTAAATTGTTTTGTGGTTTCTAGGCAAGGTAATGTGGCTGCTTCATGCCATAGCCTTAGGCTGCAAATGCTCTGAGTCCTCCACTTTTATCCTTCAAAACTGTTCAGACTGTCTCAGTGGTTTGTTGAGCAGTAACACTGGCTCTCACATTCAGTATCAGCCACATGAACATCCCCAATAATTAACAATCCTTCAACTTTTAAATAGCACGTTGCCTATGACACTTAGGATATGCAGATCTCTGTGTTAAGTACAAATACTTCTGCTAAAGCTTTTCCAAAGACTGTAATGATTCAGAATTCAAAAGTCAGACAGTGAGAAAAAAAAAAGTTGAGACTGAACTCATTAGCGGTAACTGGTATCAATTTGATAAACTGAGATCGTTTATATTTGATCATTATTGATATTTTTTTCTGAACATGTTTTACAAGGTTCGCTTTTTGGAGTATTCCATTGGAGTATTACCTTTTAGATTTTCCTGTTTCTCAAACGGTTTATAATACTTGGTTTGCATATTACCTTAGAATACATACATAAGTTAGAGTTAGAAGAATTGTCCTTCACCATCAGTGTGCATATTATGGTGATAATGATGAAGATTTATTGTTTACTTTATTTTTAATTAAATTTAAAAGATTATTTTAGAGCTGTTTTAAGCTTATAAGAAAGCTGAGAGGAAGGCACAGAGCTTTCCTCTGTAAACCCCGTCCCTATGCATGCATAGCCTCCCAGTTATCAGAAGCACTCGTGAGGTGGTACACTTTTATGAGGGATGAACCTACACTGACACATCATAATCACTCAAAGTCCATAGTTTACCTTAGAATTCACTCTTGGTATTGTATATTCTGTAAGTTTTGACAAATGTATAATGACATATATACATCAATATAATTTCATACAGAGTATTTTCACTGCACTAAAAAGCCTATGCTCTGCCTATTCATTGCCTTTCACCAATGTTTACATTTTACCAGACTGTAACTATGAATTTTCAATGAACTGTCTTATTTAAACCTTATAGCCAGCTCCCTAGCTGCAATTAATGGGCCAGGAGGATTTACTTCATCTGAACCAGTCCAAGCAGATTCTTTCATTTGGATATTTGGAATTAGTGTGGGACAAATTGCAGGAGCAAAGGATAAAATCTAGTGGGGCTACCACCAGATGCTGTGGCCTCCTTATGTTTTTCCTGTGTGCAAGGAGAATTAAATAATGGATGCTGGGGGAAAATAATTAGGCAATCATAGAAGAGAAGCAAAAATAAAATTCATTAAGAGAGAACAGCCTGAGTTTTGGATTTCTGATGATTTTCTAGTTCCTGCCATTTATGAGACTCTACTGTACTTGGATTATACAAGATATTTCAGTATATGCTTTCCTTCCTTACATTAGCTTGAATTCTGTTATCTGCAGTCCACAAAACTTTGACTGAAGCTAATATTTTGATCTACTGTTTCATATGTACATAAAATCATAAATACAGCACTTCTCCCATCATTTCAAATTACTGAGCTTTGTGTCCCAATGTAGATTTCAGTTAATCAGCCCAACCAAGAGTTATGACAATAAGAACAACAAAACGAAAATGGTCCATATACCTAGAATATATTCATTGTTCATTAATGCATTGGGGATCTTGAATAAATCACCACTTTTTGTATGTTAGTTTCTTAAACTGTCCAAGTAGATAAGATTACATAAGTAGTTGCAGTTATGCCTAGGCTTGTCAGACAATTGCACAAAGGTGTTTTAAGAATTTCCTGAAGGGGCTAAGTGAGTGGGTGGGGTCTTTTGTCCTTTGAAAAGCCGTTTATACACACACACACATTCACACACTCACACACACATAAACTTACACATAAACATGTACTTGTAAATTCTGTGTGAAAAATATTTATTGCTTTAATAAAATTTAAAAATCCATTGACTTTGTAAATCTAAAATATTTTGTTACTGACATTCTGTGATTTTAAGAGCATAGATACATATAACCAAGTGCAGTGTACATATAACCCATATGATTGGAAAGAGAAGTTTTAAGGAACAAAACAGAGGCCAGTCCTCACCAGTGGGAATCTTTAAGTCTAAATCTCTTCGTTACAGTTAGGAACAAGCTTTGAAATTAGAAACAGAAATCCAAGAGTAGCTGGAGAGTTTGTTCAGGTCTTGAAGGAGTGTAAATTATCTAAGATCTGTGACCAGGAGTAGTTCTGAAAATAAAAATTGTTCTGTTTCTTTTGACTTCAATATATTTTTCTTCCAACTAAGACCCAGAGTTGCCTGGCCATGAAAATGTATACTTTTTTCATAGGTTTCAAAGGGCAATGCAAACAGTGATAAAAAGAAAGTAAAAGTAGCTGCAGACTATTTTACAGTTAAGATAGCAAGTGCTTCTGTAAGATAATTGGATACTGAACAAATAGAAAAATGTCTCTTTTCCCTTTCAAACTTAATACTATTAAAAATAATACAACAACTAGAACAATGAGAATGGTATAGGTCATTAAGAAAATGAGTTATACAAAGGAAAAGAAAAATGATAGTATGGAGAGACAACATGATGGAAGACAGAATAGGAAGCTCCAGGAATCAGTTCCTTCACCAAAACAAGTATTGAGCTGGTAAGAACTGCCTGAAGAGAATTAAGAGAATGAGAAGCCAAGCCACAGACTGAGAGAAAATATTTGCGAAAGATTCATCTGATAAAGGACTTATCCAAAATATACAAAGAACTCTTAAAACTTAACAATAAGAAAACCTAGTTAAGAAGTGGACCAAAGACCTTAACAGACTTCTCACCAAAAAAGATGTACAGATGGCAAGTAAGCATATGAAAAGATGCTCCACATCATATGTCATCAGGAAAATGCAAATTAAAACGAGATAACACTACATATCTAGTAGAATGGCCAAAATCTAGAACACCAATATCACAAAATGATGGCAAGGATATGGAGCAACAGGATCTCTTCTTCATTGCTAGTAGAATGCAAAATGGTATAGTCATTTTGGAAGACAGTTTGGCAGTTTCTTACAAAATTAAACATATTTTACCAGATAATCCAGGATTTGTTTCCTTTGATATTTTTATCCAAAGGAATTGAGAACGTATGTCCACACAGAAACATGCACATGGATGTTTATAGCAACGTTATTTATAGTTGCCAAAACTTGGAAGTAGCTAAAGGTGTCTTTCAGTAGGTAAATGCATAAATAAAGTCTAGCACATCCAGATAGTGGAATATTATTTCTCAGTAAAACAAAATGTGATAGCAATCTATCAAAAGACATGAAGGAACCTTAAATGCATAATAGTATGTTTAAAAAGCCAATCTCTAAAGGCTTTCGTAATACATGATTCCAAGTATATGACAGTATGGAAAAGGCAAAACTACAGAGACAGTAGAAAGATCAGGGGTGGGCATTAGGGGACGAATAATAGAGCACAGAAGATTTTTATGGCAGTGAAAATACACCGTATGATACTATAATGATGGATTCATTGCATTATACATTTGTCCAAACCCACAGAATTTACAAGAGTGAACCCTAATGTAAACTGTAGAATTTAGGTTTATGATGTGTCAATGTAGGTTCATCTGTTGTAACAGTGTACTGCTTTGTTGCAGGATGTTGCTAAGACAGAGTCTCTGCATGTGTGGGGGAAGGAGGTAATCGGAAATCTCTGTACCTTCCTCTTCATTTTGCTGTGAACCTAAAACTTCTCTAAAATTATAAAGTTTTTTTTTAAAAAAGAAAATAAAGATTATTGGTATATATAACTATTTAAGTAAATATAAACACTAGTATATTTTAATTTTGACATGTAACTCCTGTTTTTTGTTTCCTGTATTGTTTTAAAGCAAGTGCATACAACAATAAATATGTTACTGCACAAAAATAGAGTGGTAGAATTTGTGACAAATAACAACTAACAACATAAAGGGGGTAGCAGAGTTGGATAGGAGCAGTGTTAATGTATTCTATTAAAGATACTTTGGTATCAATTCAAAATAAGTTGTTATAAAGTTAAAATGTGAACTGTAATCTTCATGGTAACCACTAAGAAAATAACTCAAAAAATATAAAGTAAAGGTAATGAAGAGGTGATTAAAATGGTACACTGGAAAAAATTTTCAAAATTTCAAAAGAAGGCAATATTGGAAAAATTGAAGAATAAAAATATGTTAGATATATGTAACAATAATAAATGGCAGAAGCAATTACTCCATTATTAGTAATTACTTTAAATATAAACAGATTAAACTTACCAATCAATTTACAGATATTGTAAGAATGGAAGAAAACAGCAACCATGATCTGACCAAGTGATGCTTGCAAGAGACTAACATTCAACCAAAAGATACAAAGAGGATAAAAGTGAAAGAATGGAAAAAATATTTCATACAAATAGTAACCAAAAATGAACCAGGATGGCTTTACTACTCTCAGAAAATATCAATTTTTAGACAAAAAAATTTAGAAGAGGTAAAGAGGTACATTTTATATTGATGATGGAGTCAGTTCATCAAGAAGGGATATCAAGCATAAACATACACACATCTAACAGTAAAGCCTCAAAATATTTGAAGTAAAAATTCACAGAATTGAAGGGAAAAATAGGCACTTCTCAATAATAGTTGGAGACTTTAAACCTCACCATCAATAATGGATAAAACATCTTGAGTGAAGATCAGTAAGGCAATAGAGAACTTGAACAATACTCTAAAAACAACTAGACCTAATATACAGAAACACTCCACCTAACAACCAATAACACATTCTTGTTAACTACACGTGGAACATTTTCCAGAATAAAGCAAATTTTAGGCCATCAAATGATTTTCAATAAACTTAAAAAGATTGAAGTAATAGAAAGTTCCATGTCTTGACTGCAGTGGAATAAAGCTAGAAAGAAATAAAGGAAACTGGAAAATTTACAAATATGTGGAAATTAAACAGCCTACTCTCAACCAATCAATAGGTCAAAGAAGAATCCCTAAGGAAACTATAATATACTTTGAAATGAATAAAAATGAAAACACATCATACCAAAACTTATGGGATGCAGCAAACTACTACTCAAAGGACATCTATAGCTTTTATATATTTATTATTATTTATATATATTTATACTTATTTATATTATCTATATTAATAAGAAGAAAGATCTCAAATTAGCAACCTGACTTTATACCTAAAGAGGTAGAAATATAAGGGTGAACCAACATAAAGTCATAAGAAGGAAGAAAATAATAAATATGGCAGTAGAGATAAATGAAATAGAGAATAGAAAATAATAGAATCAATGAAACCAAAAGTTATTTCTTTAAAGATTATTAAAATGAACAAATGTTTAGCCAAACTCACTAATGAAGAGAGAGACACCCAAATAACTATAATTGGATATGAAAACAGGAATATTACTCTCCATTTTACAGAAACTAAAAGGATCATAAGAGAATACTATAATCTGTTATAAACCAACAGATTATATATTCAAGGTAAAATGGATGCATTTCTTGACGTACATCCCAATTGCCTTTTAGCAGAAATGGAGAAGTCAATCCTTAAATTCACATGGAGCTGCAGTGGGCCTACAATAGCTAAAACAATATTGAAAAAGAAAAAAAAAATTGGAGGAATTATGCTTCCGGATTTCGAAACTCACAACAAAGCTAAAATAATCAGAACAGTGTTATACTAGTATAAAGATAGACGTGTAGACCAGTTGAATGGACTTGACAATACAGAACTAAACCCAAATATGTATCACTAATTGATGAGTCACCAAGCCCATTCAGTGGAGAAAGAATAGTCTTGTCAACATATGATGCTGGGACAACTGGATATCTACATGCAAAAGAATGAAGTTGGACCCTATATCACTCCATATACAGTAATTAATAGAAAGTGCATCAACAACCTAAGAGCCAAAATTCTTAAAAACTATTAGAAAAAATAGGGGTGAATCTTTATGACCTCCGATTTGGCAATGAATTCTTGATTTGACAATGAAAGCATGAGCAGCTAAAGAAAAAAATTGGACATTAAAGGACTTGATAACATTTTAGTGAGATGGACAAGGGAAAAGGAAGAGTCAAATTTGACCCCAACATTTTAAGGGGTTTGCTCTTTGTGTTCTACACTTTATGAGTCTTGACAAATAATGACGTTACCACCATTATAATATCATATAGAATAGTTTCACTGCTCTAAAATTCCCCTGTGCTTAACCTATTCATCCTTCTCTGCCTGCTCTGAACCAAGACAATCTGTTCTTTTTACTATCTCTGTAGTTTTGCCTTTTCCAGAATGCTTTGTAACTGGAATCGTATGGTAGGTAGCCTTTTCAGATTCAATTCTTTCAGTTAGCAGTTTGCATTTAAGTTTCCTCCATGCCTTTTAGGTCACTTTTAAGAGCTCTTTCTATATTATAGTTTTAGTTCAGTGGCTGTCATGTGTGCTTCAAAGAGTTGTGTCCATATATTATTTATTATTTATGAATTTATTGACTTTGTTTTAGTATCTTTGGCTAACCAACATTTTTCAAAATATTTTTAGAGTCAATTAGATCAAATTAATATCTAGTTTATCTAACTTGCTTAAGGTTCTTAAACAACTATGTGAAATTTCTTAGAGTTTACTAAAATTATTTAACATGTTTAACATTTGTTTAATCTAATTGAAAACTTTTGTAAATGTAGTAAGACAATGATCAAAATTAATATTTTTCTAAATGTACCAGGCTTATCTATAACATAATTTATCACTTTCTCATTAATTATGCCCAGTTTTGTCAAATATCAAATTTATATGCATATGAAAAATTATTTCTGTAATCTTAAAGGGGAAAGGCTAAATGATAAATAACTGAAAAATATATATGGAAAATTAAAAATCAAAGACAGGTAGAATCAGACAAATCACCAAATAGATAATTTTAGATAATCAATACAGTGAATTATTGATTCAGGTATTCTGCTTTTTACATTTAGATATTATGTTTCACTGACCAGTTTCCCTTTGCCTTCATAAAGAGTATTATAACTGAAAGTCATTTGCCTACACTGGTAACTAAATAAAAGTTCTAGTGCTACACCTGGAAAAGACTAGAGGAGAGAGGTATGGAATTGAGGGGCACAATATTCTCATAAAGATAAATTTATAAATACATTTAATGAAATATCTTCCAGAATGTAGTTAATATTAAAAAATCTTATGATCATGTCTACTTATAAAAATCTATATGTTGAACAAGAATGTTGTAAAAATAATCAAAAAATTTTTGATTACTATCATTGCCATACCTAAATTTGCCACATGCTTTTCAATCTTTTTCTCTTTATGCCTCTGAATCTTCAGTAGCAGTAGCAAGCCAACCTAGATAGATTGAACATTCTTTTACATTGCATGATGAAGAAAAAATGAAAACTAGTTAACCAAAACCAACGTGTTAACATAAAATAAGTTTAGATAAATGTTCATTCAACTAATGGGCCATTTTCAAATAGTACAAATTGAACAATTACTGAACTAACTGGCAAGAATGAACTTGGATCAATGAAAGTTGCTCTAACAATCCCATAAACATAAACTCATAGCACTTAAGTGGAAAGGAATTCATAGGGATGCAGAGGAGTACCACAAAATAAGACAGCCAATAAAAAAGATATTATATATCTTTCATAAATTTGTTATAAATTTGTATTTACCTAAAAAAAAGACATGAAGTATATAAGCCAAATTGCACAAACTGAAAGAGCCACAAAAAGGTGGTGATATATTTTAAAAGGATTTAATCAGAAACTGATAAGTAAAGCTGTCAGTTTTTCTAAGGATTCAGAGGATTTAAACAATATAATAAATACAATTAATTTAAAATATATTTTAGAAGCTTTTGTCGAAAAATCATTACAAATTGAGTACCTACAGAATCAATGAAATAAACTATAAAATAAGACACACTATCTGAAAGACACATTCTCTGACTAAAAGTGCAGTATAATAAGAAAGTAACTATTAAGCAAAGTCTAAATGCATCATGCATTAATAGAAAATTACATTGGACACGGAAATATTTAGCAGTGAATGACGGGGGAGACATTATATAATATAAAAACTTGTGTATTACAACATAAGTGGAACATTAAAAGAAATTTTATAATTATAATTTTAAATCCATTAATTTAAAAAATAATATTTAAAATGAGTTCAGTTTTTAAATCATAGGTTATTAAATAATAGCTGTATTAACCTTTTGTAAATAAAAGGCAGTAATAAAATATTGAAATGGAATAAAATCAGGCTCAAAAATATCAAAAGATGATTTTAGGAAACAACAAATAAACATATAGTAAGACAAGAATGATCAAAAACAAAGAGAAGACAAAAATAAACAACATTATGAGCAATATGCCCACATAACAGGCAAGGTATTAACATCCACAATAAAATAATCTAATAAAATATGTGAGGAATTACAACTCAATCAAAAATTGAGCGAAGGAAAAAGGTAGGTAATCTATATGGGGAATAAAAACCTTTTGAAAATAGGAACTCTTGAAGTGCTTGTGGGAGGCTAAAATTTTTGTAAAACCACCTTACCACCTTGGAGTGCTGCTTTGCAATTGTGCAAATCTCCATATACTGATTCAAATTACAAATATATGCTAGAGACAGTTGGTGGATTTAAATAAGGAAACATATAAGGATAATCATTTCATTTTTTTGGTAATTGTAAACCTTTAAAAGGAATCTAAGAAACCATTAGTATGGGACTGGTTAAATTTTTAGATATTTATTCATTATAGATAGTTTTCAAAGCTAATATTGTCCCATGAAAAACAAGTTTCAAGAAAATATAGTTTTTGGAAATTTAGTTAAAAATTAAAATATTGTATATGTTATTCATATATATATATACATATATATCTGTCTCTCTCTATATATATATACACACACACAGATATTAAATGGCTTTATGCATCCAAATTCATGACAGTGGTTGGCTTTAAGGATGGATGCAAAGAAATAGGATTATGAAGACAAAGTGTAGGAAAATATTTTTTCCATTAAAATAATCTATATCATATGATTCTTTCTATATGACATTCCGTAAAAGGCAAAACTGTAGATAGTAAAAAGATCATTGGTTGCCAGGGGTTAGGGAGAGAGAGGGATGAATAGCTGAACCATAGAAGATTTTTAGGGCAGTGGAAATACTCTGATACTGTGATGGTGAATACATGCTATCCCTATGGTTATTCAAACCTATAGAAAGTATCAATACAACACCAAGAGTGAAACCTAATGTAAATTATCACTGATGATAATGATGTGTCAGTATAGGTTCAAATCTCTGTACCTTCCTCTCAATTTTACTGTGAACCTAAAACTACTCTAAAAAAAGGTTCTTAAAATTTTTGAAAAATATACATTATCTAGGATGATGTAAGATTTGGTTTATAATTTTGAATAAGCATGATTGCTTCGAGTGAAGTAGAGAGTAAATCAGATGATTACTTCTGGTATTGACCGTAACGTCCATCAAGCCTTATAAGAAGGAAAATTCTAAAGCTCTTGACAGCAGTTGTACACTTTCTGGTCTTGATGTTTACTAAGCTTGCTGCCTGAGATGTTGTCTCTCCCCAAATAGTAAGGGATCTTCAATGAGCATTTACCCTGGTTTATTATCCTGCAACTGACTTTTGCTGATTCCAGTGCTTGCCCTTTGGCCTAGGGCCTGCTTTACTGACATCTGCATTCTGTGGTCAGATGATGGTACATATGGATATGTATTGTCATGAAGCTAAGCAGAGGAAGACAACCTGGGATAAATAGCCAAGTCTGTGACTTAAAGGACAATTCTTAGGATAAACTTACTCTGATACTCACATTACAGATATCATAAAGATTATAAAAAGTAATTAGGCACCACTTCTGCTAATGGCTGTTGTTGGTGTGTGTGTTTAACAGCTTTGTCTACAGGTGAATTATAGCACTGTTTGCATGTTTATCAGTGCCTGTTTTCTATCAGTCTGGTGAAGCAGCCTCCACTTCACATTTGTATTCCTCTCTATATCATACTTGTTATGTTGTTAAACCAAAAAATAAATTTAAAAAAAGTCCAAAATACAAGTTGAGGACACCTGATTTGTTATCTTGGTGTTCTAAGGGTTTTTTCTTTTTTTTTTTTTTTTTTTAGTAGTTTGTTAATAATATGCCAATCTCAAGTAGAGTGTGATCCAAGACTTCAATGATCTGGGTAAATCTGGATGTATGCAACAGGGATAAAAAAAACCCCACAGAAGGGATATGACAGGAGACAGAGCCAGAGGAAATCTCACGGTTTACTGTCTTCTCTTAACTGTTGTACTACGCCACTATAAATGCACTATATAAGAATTTTATTTTTTCATAATCTGCAATATTTAACAAAGGTCATTTCATGGTTTTTCTGCTTGTGTGCATACCTAATTCCTGCATTACCATGAATTTTTCTTTTAAAATCTCAACTACCTTTTTTGCTTCATATAGCATTCTTTATTTGTCCTTTTCATTATTTTGACCGTCCTATAGAGTATTGCGTCATAAGAAAAATGTATAGCTTAAAATCGTAGTTTGTCATTGGAAAACTAGCATGAGACACATAATAAGAGAATTCTCAGTAGGAACTTAGATGAACTGAGGGAGGCTTCTGCTTAGCTGACAATATGTAGGTTGTTGTCTGTTTTGTAATTTAAATTCCTCCTGCAGTTCTCTAAAGGACAGTAATTTAGATATATCATTTAAACTTCTACTGTCACACTGTCTTCCCACAGTTATTCAAGTTGAAGTGAAAAATTACTCCTCAGCTATTCTTAACCTGATATTTTATCAAATAAAGGAATATATGGATTGTTCTAGGGAGCATTTAAATAATAAATGAAAAGAATTCCAGATGAATACATTGTCCTTTAAAGTTAGAAAGGTTTCCTTTCTCAGAGGAGCAATTAAGATGCCAAGGCGTCTCCATGTTGACTTATTAGTGTCACCAAAAGGAAGTAAATTGTTGGACAAATACAAAGAAAATAGACATATGGTCCTCATGTGAATTATTCGTGCTCAGTAGATGTATTAGTTTCTGTTGAAATGTAAAGAACTATATATAGAAACACATACACATACTGCCACACTCAACACTTTAATAAATATTATTTGCCTGTAAAATATTTTATACTAGTACAATTATGAATAAAAAAGAATTTAGAAACTAGGAATCTTAAGAAGGACCAGTCTGGCCCTCACTGGTAAGAATAGGAACTTGAAATAAAAGTAATCTGTGCACACTTCCAATCCATCACTCAGATTTCCAACTGATATTCCTATAAGGTTTTCTCTTATACTTATTTTTTCTTTCTCCTCCTTTAGCTTTTTAAAATTAATTAATTAATTTATGGCTGTGTTGGGTCTTCGCTTCTGTGCGAGGGCTTTTCTTTAGTTGCAGCAAGTGGGGGCCACTCTTCATTGCGGTGTGCGGGTCTCTCACTATCGCAGCCTCCCTTCTTGCGGAGCACAGGCTCCAGACGCACAGGCTCAGTAGTTGTGGCTCACAGGCCTAGTTGCTCTGTGGCATATGGGTTCCTCCCAGACCAGGGCTCAAACACGTGTCCCCTGCATTGGCAGGCAGACTCTCAACCACTGTGCCACCAGTGAAGCCCTCTCCTCCTTTAATATAGAAGTTAGTAAATTAATAATAATAATAACCAAAATAAGCATCATCAATCAATATTTTAAAATCTTTGTTATTACCTAATTTATTATCTTTCATCTTATTCCCTCAGTTAGGAAACATTTGTTTCCCAGAAACTTTGGAAAATATAATAGTGATTTTTCATCAGACTAGCACAGTTAATGAGACCTGATGATTAAATCTTACTTGGTCTTTTTTCAAATATAGCAACTAAATTGTATGTTATATTGTATCCATTATCAGTTTTTTCGAAGAAGTATCAGGTATCCTTGAAAACAATTCAGGCTTTGAAATCGAATGTACCTGATTTAGTCTCAGTTCTCTCAATGTCTGCCCACATGAACATAGGCAATAATTTCTGATCTTTAACTTCTTCAACTAGATTTTGGAGGAGAAAATCTTTTTTTATATTTATAATTTCATTTATTATTGAGGTATAATTGACATAACATTATATTAGTTTCAGGTATACAAAATAATAGTTCAATATTTATATACATTGTGGAACGATCAGCGTAATATTGATAAGTCTAGTTAACATTTGTCGCCTTATATAGTTAACCCCCCAAATTTTTTTTCCTGTGATGAGAACTTTCAAGATTTACTCTCTAGCAACGTTCAAATATGTAATAGAGTATTATTAACTATGGTCACCATCCTGTAAATTACTTCACCATGACTTATTTACTTTATAACTGAGTTTGTATCTTGACCCCCTTCACCCATTTGTAATTTAAATTCCTCCTGCAGTTCTCTAAAGGACAGTAATTTAGATGTATCATTTAAACTGCTACTGTCACACTGTCTTCCCACAATTATTCAAGTTGAAGTGAAAAATTACTTACCCTTCAGCCTCTGGCAATCACCAGTCTGTTCTCTGTATCTGTGAGCCTTTTTGTTTGTGTTTTTGTTTTCAGATTCCACATATAAGTGAGATCATACAGTACTTGTCTTTCTCTGTCTGACTTATTTCACTTAGCATAATTCCCTCAAAGTCCATCCATGTTGTTGCAAATGGCAAGATCGCATTCTTTTTATGGCCGAATAATATTATATTGTGTATGTATATGCCAAAATGTCTTTATCCATTCCTCCATCAATGGACACTTAGGTTGTTTCCAGGTCTTGGCTATTGTAAATAATGCTGCGATGAACATGGGGCATAGATCTTTTTAAGTTAGTGTTTTTATTTTTTTCAAATAAATACCCAGGAGTGGAATTGCTGGATCATTCTATGGTAGTTATATTTTTATTTTTTTGAGGAATCTTTGTACTGTTTTCTATAGTGGCTGCATCAATTTATATTCCCACCAGCAGTGCACAAGGAGTTCCCTTTTTCTCTGCATCCTTGCCAACATTTGTTATTTCCTGTCATCTTGATAACTGCATTTCTAAAAGGTGTGAGGTAATATCTCATTGTGGTTTTGACTTGCATTTCCCTGAGGATTAGTGATGTTGAGCAGCTTTTCATGTACCTGTTGGCCATCTGTTTGTCTTTTTTGGAAAAATATCTATTCAGATCTTCTGCCTATTTTTTAATCGAATTGTTGTTGTTTTGCTGTTAGGTTGTATGAGTTCTTTGTACATTTTGGATGTTAACCCCTTACCAGATATATGATTTGCAAAAATTTTCTCCCACTTGGCAGGTTGCTTTTTCCATTTATTGATAGTTTTCTTTGCTGTGCAGAACCTTTTTAGTATGAGGTAGTACTGCTTATCTATTTTTCTTTTGTTGCTTTTGCTTTGATGTCAGATTAAAAAATCATTGCCAAGGCCTATGTCAAGAAGCTTACTGCCTGTGTTTTCTTCTAGGAATTTTATGTTTTCAGGTCTTACATTTAAGTCTTTAATCCATTTTGAGTTAATTTTTGTGTATGGTGTAAGATAGTCACCCAGTTTCATTCTCTGGCATGTAGCTGTCTAGTTTTCCCAACACCATTTATTAAAGAGACAGTGCTTTCTCCATTGTACATTCTTGATTCCTTTGTCATAAATTAATTGACCACATATGTGTGGGTAAAAAATCTTAAAGCATTCTTTAAGTTTATGTGATAATTATTAATAATAAAATAAGTTATTCACCTGATAAAAGTAAGCAGTCCCAATAGTTCATAATATCATTATTGCTTTCTTTTTATTATTTTCACTTCAATCATTGTCTTTCTTCTCCTGTGAATAGAGTTATTTGTTTGCTTTAGTCAAATATTTAATTAAGAACCCTCCTTACCATGGACAATTTCTCCAACTCTTTATGACCTGGTGTGCCTATAATAGGACAATTTTAATACCTCTCTCACATTAGGACTAATATACCCACATTGCCTGAAATATGATTGGCTATATTGTCTGACTTATTTATTGAAAATGTATTAACAAATGATTATATATGATGTCATCTCTTTTCTAGGTACTTGGATCTCTGTTAAAATAGAGACCTTCTGGATCATTCAAATGGTAGGAATTTCAGGGTTATTCCTTTGAAGGTCTTTTTAAATTTTCCTTTGTGTAGTGAAAGTCCTAACTAGTCATTTTTAGGTAATATCTCATATTACTGAAAAAAGTACATAAGTAGCTAGCTGGTGAGGTTATCTCCCACAAAGATCTCTTCCATCTCTGGGATTGGTGATTCAAATGGGACATAAAGGTGTCGGTACATTTGTGTTACCACTAGAATGTTTACATTTTGTCTCAAAATCAATCTCATGTGCTTTATTCACATATTGACGTTTTGTTTGTTAATGCCCTAAATTGTCCCTGAAAAGTTGCGTCTAATGTATGGCAGGATTACAGGACACTAAAACACTACTATTACCTTTGCCTTTAAAGGAGTTGATAATGCAGTTGATTACTTTAGTTAAGACTATTGTGAGAATAGTATTGGATAATATTGGGTTGGCTAAAAAGTTCATTTGGGTTTTTCTGTAATGTCTTATGGAAAACCCAAATGAGCTTTTTGGCCAACCCAATAAATATTCACATTTAAATTTGGACATTATTAACCTTAATTAAAAATTCATTCAATTTGATTCTTCCTAAATTGTTATAGTATATGAAAACTTGATATTGGTCAGTATTAAAACATTGGTGTTGCATAAATATATCTGTAAAAATATATTTATTTCTCAATCTTTCAAAATGCAAAACATGCCTTCTAGATTGTACACCTCCATCATCAAATAGAGTTGGGACTCAAAAGTATTAATAGTATTGCACAGTATATTCCTAAATCTATTGATACAGTTCATAGGCATATGATAGCATTTAAGTTATGTCATACCAATCTTTTATGTGCTGAATAAAATTTGGCTAGGAGGATGCGTTACAATTTTCTATTATAATTGTGGATTTGTGAATTTCTTATAAGTTTGTGGGTTTTATCTGTATTTTTTCTTTGTAAAATTTGACTATATTTTAGTTACATATATATAGAACTCTTTTAAACTATTGCTTGTGTACCCTGACTTTTCTTAGTATGTATTTTTCTACTTGATATTTTTGTCTTGTTGATTTTTTATTATAAATATTGAGACACAAGAATTTTCTTGGGAGGGAGATTCCTCTTTTTCAGGTTTATTTTCTTCTATCCATTAATTTCTACTTATTCTGTGAAGGTGTGCTGAATTTTATTACTTAAAACAGTACATAGATACAAGGGAAGTGCTCTCATTTTTAATAGATGAGATTATAGTGACTATAGGGATATATTGCAGTTATTATCACCTTAAGTTGTGTTTTTTATTTGCTGTGCTTTTTGTTACTTTTTCCAACTTCTTTACTTTGTAGGATTGATAAAGTCCTTTTTATATAGACTTTTTTCTTTAATGGTTTATAAAATACACGTATTAGTTTTTCCATAGCATATTTAATATTTTAGCATGAATATGTTAATTTCTAATTAAAATTAATTAGAATCTTTGGCCTCTTGTAGAATAATAGTCAGAGGGCAAAGATTTCTGTTTGAACTTCTCTTTTCCTTTTCTATATTATTTATATCTGTACTTTCCAGTTTGCTTTGAATGGAAGATTTGCATTATTATTGATTGATTAATTAATTAATTTAATGTTTACAGTAAATATTATTTGTACCTTCTGATTTGCAATATGAATTTCTTTGTTCACCCTAGCTTCCCCATCCTTTTTTTAATTTCTGGATTAATTTTTCTACTGAATTAATTTTTCATTGTAATGAATGATAGTCTTTAGTAATCCATTTACTCAGGGTCTCTAGAGAGTAGATTTCTGCATCATTTCCCCAATATGTTGACAGTGTACTCTTTCACTTGAACAACAGTAGAGAGTAACTGAATGCCAATTTACCGTTATTTTCCATTCACTCTGAAGCTATGACTCCAGTGTTTACTGATTCATTCCTGCTTATAACATATCTGCTATTAATTTGGTTGTTGTACGTTTGCAGATCAGTCTTTTCTCTTTGATTTTCATATTTGTCTTTATATTTGATGTTCAAATTCACTATGCAATGGTTAAGTGATGATTTTTCTAAAATTAACTTAGCTCTGCTAATGTAACCTGATAATGCTTTCAATCTGAGGATTCACGTATTATTTGGTGTTAAAAATATTTAATCATAATATTCCTTTATCTTTAAGTAGTCTCCAAAGTTTCCTTTATCCTCATTGTCAGTATTCCCTCCCTCGATAACTTATTTTAACTATGTGGTGGAGCTACTCATTATAGCCACAGTTATTTCTCTTCATGCTTCATTTCACACTATGTTTATTCTGCAATTCACTAAATCTTTTTTCAGCTGCATTGTGTCTAATATTTATTCTGTTTGTCAACTGTATGTGAATTTTTATGTGAACATCTGAATATTTTCATTTCTCAGATCTTTTTTTCATACTTATCATTTCTTATTTGTATATTTTCTATTGCTATTTAATGAATTCCCAAACTTTACCGGCTGAAAAAAACCACACTTTCATTGTCACAGCTTCTGTGAACCAGGAGTCCTGTCATGGCTTAGCTGGACACTGCTCCAGGTCTTAAAATGCTATGATCAAGGTGTGGGCCAGCCTGCATTTTCTTTTGGTAACTTGACTGGGGAAGAATATGATTCCAAGTTCATTTAGGTTACTGTCAGGATTCATTTCCTTGTGACTCTGTAACTGAGGCCCCCGGATTCTTCTTACTGACCATTGACTTGTGGGCTCCACAAGGTTCTGGAAGCTGCCCACAAGGATCTCACAGAGATCCTTTCACAACATGGAAGCTTATATCTTCAAGGCCAGCAGGAGAATACCTCTATCTCTATCTTTCTCTCCCCAGTGGCTAGGAGTCTTACATAACAAACACAATCATGGGAGTGACATCCCATTATCATTGTCAAGTTCTATTGATTGGAAGCAAGTTACAGATTCCACCTGTACTCCAGGAAGTATACTAAGCATGACTCATTGAGGGTCACCTATTATGTGTTCACCACATTATTTAATAAATTTCTTTATTTACTGCATGTTTTCTACTCTTCATACTTTAAGACATCCTCAACAATATTCATGGTCCTCTGGGGAATGCCACATAATATTTCTATCTAACGATGTTTAATATCCTTAATTTTTGGCATTTTCTGTTAAAAAAGGTAATGCTTGTTTGAAAGCTTATGAGCTCTGTAATTTTTATTAGAAAGTTCATGTTATATGAGATTATTTTTCTTCGTTGTATTTCATCTTCTTGCCTGATATTTCATTTGACTCTTTGCTGTCATCTAAGTTGCAGATTCCTCACGTGGGTCTTATGTTAGGAAACTCAGCATTTTGTACTACATGAAGAACAGTCTACCCGCCAAAACTAACTTATCTGTGAGGCACAGGTGGCATAGTGCCTAGAGCCTACAATATTCTAGGGGCCTAGGGAAATGTTTTCATTTTAATATCTTTTAAAATCAGAAGAAAAATGAATATAATAAGAAGAAATATATAGCAATGAATTTAGCCTGGCTTATATTCATTTTTATACTAGCATAGTCATAATATATAAGTTCTAATATATATTTATATTTTACTGAGGAAGGGACCCACACAGACAAAATTCCTAGAACTCATAACAGCCGTGATACTGTCCCACTGGACATCTTAGCCATATATAGTATTGACTTATACTCTTCTCATTTCCAGAAGGAGAAAAATCAGTGTTCTTTGGTACTTGCAGATCGTTTCATTGAACTATTTTAGAATCCCATTCACTTGCTCAGTCCTGGGTCACAGTTTCTATCATCATTTAAGAAATCCAGATCTGATTTCCTGTCTCTCATGAGGCTTGCTTTAATACCTCTGACTGTGTATGCCTGTGTAGGCTGATCCTTATTTTCTGTTTTCCAGCGTCACTGGCTTTTTCCATCCATGACTGTCGATTTCTTCTCAGACCCATTATGTTAGTTACTTTCTTTTTTTTTTTTTTTTCAAGTGTAGCTGTTTGCTTTGTGATGTATAGTTAAATCTCTTTTATCTGGCATTTCTTTGAACTAGGAGAAAATGTGGGTCACTATGCTTTTGTTCAGTCTGCCATCTTAACAAGTAATCTCATTTGTCTTCAAAAGGAAACAGTTTTACAGTCTTGCTTGTGTCCAAAATAGTATTAAAATCATTTAAAAAGTTATTAGTGACTTCCAAATTTCCAAACTAAATGATGTTTTCAAAATCATTATCTTCAATGATGTTTTTACAGATTTTTATTATTTTAACCTGACTTTAGCACAAAAAGACCCCGAATACAAATTTTTTTAATAAATGAATCAATGACATCTCACACATCTTGTCTGACAAAATAAAGCTTCTGTGTTCTCTATTTCCCCTCTCTTACCACCTAAATTAGTGTGCTGGATCTTCAACATTAGCCACCCTAGATCCATTCACTGCTCTTATGTATCTGTTTTTGAGCCAGGATACTGTTCTATGTACAAAACTGACCCTGAAGCCGTGAGGAAGGTGAGTGGGAAAATTAAGGTTGAATATTGGCACCATTTTGTCAAATTCTATGCTTATAAATGTGAAGATATTATAAGAAGCTTATACTTAATGTTTTATAGAGTAATTGGAATTCCTAGTTAAGATGGTACTAGAATAAAATTTAGTCTTCCTTATATAGAGAAAAATAGAATGAAGATAAACGGGGAATTATCATAACTGTACATGCAAGGATCAAAATGTCAATTTACTTAATTTTCCAAAATGCTGTTAAAAGTAGTGATGTTCCCAGCTAAACCTGCCCTGTTTCATTTGCTTTCCTTAAAGTTACACATTGCTGAGTTTTATGAGGGTCCAATGTACTGCCCCGTTGACAATGATTACCCAAGTTTTTGTAAGATATAAAAGAAAATATATAGTAGAACAGAGGAAAGATCACAAAACTTTGAGTTAGAAGACTTGGGTTTAGTCAAAACACTATCAGTTATTTTTTTTTATGTTTTTTGTTTTTTTTGCGGTACGCGGACCTCTCACTGTTGTGGCCTCTCCTGTTGCAGAGTGCAGGCTCCAGATGCACAGGCTCTGTGGCCATGGCTCATGGGCCCAGCCGCTCCATGACATGTGGGATCTTCCCGGACTGGGCACGAACCTGTGTCCCCTGCATCAGCAGGCGGACTCTCAATCACTGCACCACCAGGGAAGCCCTACTATCAGTTATTAAATATGATCTCAATCCAATCACAATTTCTAGGAGGTGGTTTTCTCATTTCCAAAATGGATATTATAGAAATTACCCTGTGAACCCCAGAGTGTTAAGTGAGATCATGCAAATCCCAGTTATTTGGAAACTTTAAGGAGCTTTAAGATGTTATTGTGATTTTATTTTGTTTTTTAAAATTTTTATTGGAATATAATTGCTTTACAATGTTGTGTTAGTTTCTACTGTACAGCAAAGTGAACCAGCTATACATATACATATATCCCTCTTTTTTGGATTTCCTTCTCATTTAGGTCACCGCAGAGCACTCAGTAGAGTTCCCTGTGCTATACAGTAGGTTCTCATTAGTTATCTATTTTATACATAGTATCAATAGTGTATATATGTCCATCCCCATCTCCCAATTTATTCCACCCACGCTTCCCCCCTTGGTGTCCATACGTTTGTTCTCTACATCTGTGTCTCTATTTCTGCTTTGCCAATAAGATCATCTATACCATTTTTCTAGATTCCACATATATGTGTTAATATACGATGTTTGTTTTTCTCTTTCGGACTTACTTCACTCTGTATGACAGACTCTAGGTCCATCTACATCTCTACAAATGACCCAATTTTGTTCCTTTTTATGGCTGAGTAACATTCCGTTGTATATATGTACCACATCTACATGTAAAACAATGAAATTAGAACACTCCCTAACACCATTCATAAAAATAAACTCCAAATCAATTAAAGACCAAAATGTAAGGCCAGACACTATAAAACTCTTAGAGGAAAACAAAGGGAGAACACTCTTTGACATAAATCACAGCAAGATCTTTTTTGACCCACCTTCTAGAGTAATGAGAATAAAAACAAAAATACACAAATGGAACATAATTAAACATAAAAGATTTGCACAGCAAATGAAACCATAAACAAGACAAAAAGACAAACCTCAGAATGGGAGAAAATAGTTGCAAATGAAACAACGGACAAAGGATTAATCTCTGAAATATACAAAGAGCTCATGTAGCTCAATATCAAAAAAACAACCCAATCAAAAAATGGGTGGAAGACCTAAATAGACATTTCTCCAAAGAAGACATACGGATGGCCAGGAGGCACATGAAAGGATGCTCAACATCACTAATAATTAGAGAAATGCAAATCAAAACTACAATGAGGTATCACCTCACACTGGTCAGAATGGCCATCATCAAAAAATCTACCAACAGTAAATGCTGGAGAGGGTGTAGAGAAAAGGGAACCTTCTTGCAATGTTGGTGGGAATGTAAATTGATAACAACCACTATGGAAAACAGTATGGAGGTTCCTTAAAAAACTAAAAATAAAACTACCATATGACCTAGCAATTCCACTTCTGGGCATATACCCAGAGAAAACCGTAATTCAAAAAGACACATGCAGGCTTCCCTGGTGGCATGGTGGTTGAGAGTCCACCTGCCGATGCAGGGGACACCGGTTCATGCACCAGTCCGGGAGGATCCCACATGCCATGGAGCGGCTGGGCCCATGAGCCATGGCCGCTGACATGCTTCTTAGTGTGATTCTGACACCCAGAGTGGCAATTACAGAACTTACATTTAGCACACTAGTTCTAAATACTTCTCTTGTAAACTAATATTTGAATTGGACTTTTCCATATTTCATAAGATTTATGTGATTTTCTTGTCAAAGAGGTGAAAAATAAGGGGTAAATCATTTCAACTTATTGAGAATAAATCCAGAATTTTATAATTTGATCATAATTATTTCATTAAGTATAAATGGAGAACATAAATCATAGCTAAATTTCAACACTTTCATTCTAATTTCCCATGTGAATTTTAATTAAGATATTATTGTATTAATTTATTATTTATTAATTGATATAACATTTATAAGGTTTAGAAATTATATTGTATGGTTAATTTAGCAGAAGTGGGGGTTTCTTTTTTCCTGAGTTATTTATTTTCTTAAGTGCTTTTTCAGAATAGTTTTAGATTTACAGAAGAAGTATGGATATAGTTTGAGAACTCCCATATATCTCACATCATTTACTATATTATCAATAATACTATATTAATCAACATACTATATTAATATTGTACCTTTGTCACAAATAAAGAACCTATATTGATACATAATTACTAACTAAATTCAGATTTCCTTTTTTGTTCAGCCTTTTTTGTGTTCCAGGTTCCAGTCCAGGATTCCACATTACATTTTGTTGTCATGTTTCATTAGGCTTTTCTTGGCTGTGACAGTTTCTCAGACTTTCCTTTTGTAAAGATTACCTGAGAGTTGAGGATCACTGGAAAGATATTTTGTAGGATGCCTCTCTATTGGAATTTGTCTGATTTTTTCTTTCCCTCATGATTAAACTGAGGTTATGGTTTTGGGGGAGAAAAAACATAGAGTTAAGTGAAAATCCCATAGTCTCATATTAAGGGTACATAACTTAGCATGACTTATCATGGTTTATCATTGTTGATCACCTGGCTGATGTAGTATTTTTCAGCTTTCCCCTTGTTAAAATTATACTTTTTCCCCTTTCCATAATGTACTCCTTGAAAATAAATCACAATGCATAAGCTCACACTTAAGAAGTGAGGAGTTATGCTCCACCTCCTTGAGGGTGGAGTATCTATATAAATATTGGAGCTCTTCTATAGGGGAGATTTGTCTCTTCTCCTCTACTGGTTTATTTATTCAATAATTTATTTATATCAGGATAGGCCTGTGGATATTTTTAAAGCTTTGTGTTATAATCCAGTACTACTTCATATTTCTGTGCTCTGATTATTTCAGCTTTGGCCATTGGGAGCACTTTCAGTTGGCTCTTGGGTATGTCCCATCACTGTGGTATATGTATGTATGTGTGTGTGTGTGTGTGTGTGTGTGTGTGTGTGTTTAAGCATTTCCCTACTTTCTGGCACTGTGAGATAGTCTAAGCTAATCGTGTGTTCCCTGCCTCAGTTCTAAGAATCAGCTAGGTCTCTAAGGAGCTTTGGTTCCTTTTATTGGAGAATGATATTAGAGACTGGAATTTGGGTCTAGGTGTGCTTGTTGCTGCCTGAGTGACTTTACACATAGGCTGTGAGCTGACAGAAAGGAAATATGAGTATGATAACCTGTGGATATAAGCATATCTATAAATTGTTTTGTGTGTAACCATCTATTTTTAAGTATTAGTTCAAACTGATATCTCCTATCTAATCTATAACCTTACCACATGAATCATTCTACCCTTCCCCACCTGGCTTATGTTACCTATCATTGAAACCTGTTTCCCATCATCTGACATCCACTTACTTAACTGATCAATAAGTTTTAGATAGGAATTATTAAAATGTGGGACCTTCAGAAATCAGTTTGGACATATTAAAGGCTTATATAGCTATACTTACTGACTGATGGAACCTTCAGAAATACATATATAATTTAAGATTTTCTTGTAAGGACATTAAAAATATAAAAAGAAGCAAGTGAAAACCAAACAAACAAAAAAATATATAAGTAGCAGTTTAAAATTGTTAACCTTACTCTAAGGATAACAACTAGAATCAAGTGTTAATTTTATTTAATGTGCTAGTACAGTTTCTTTTACCTTTAGTGTTGTAGAAGCCATTCATCCCAATAACTTAAGTCAACAACTTTTCCACCACTCTTTTCAGTGAGGTTATTTCATACATATTCAATTGTTAGATTATTATGTCAAATTCTAGATTTTATCCTGGGATTCCTTGACTCCTAAATGATTTTTTTCTTTTTTTGCAGACATTAGGCTGACTCAATGCTAAAAAGTTCTGTGTGTTTTGACAAAAGGTTCCACCATTACAGTATCACCCAAAATAATTTCACTCAGAAATCCCCTGTGCTTTATCTATTAACCCTCAACTTTAAACTCCTACCAGCAACTGACCTGTTGTTATCTCTATAGGTTTTCCTTTTCCAGAGTGTCATATAATTGTAATTAAAAAGTATGTAGTCTTTTCAGACTGGCTTTTTAAAGTTATCAATATTCATTTTAAAATGCACTCATGTCTTCACATGGCTTATTAGTTTTCTAATGCTCAGTATTATTCCATTTTAATCAAGGTACCACAGTTTATTTTTCCAGTAGCCCATTGAAGGATATCTTGGTTGCTTCCTGTTTTGGCAATAATGAATAAAGTTGCTATAAATATTCACATGCAGATTTTGGTATTTTTAAAATCAGTTAGTAAATATCTAACAGCACCATTGTTAGAACGTAAAGATAAGATTTCATTCAGTTTTGTGTGATACTGCTGAACTGTCTTCCAAAGTGGCACTATTATTTTGTATTCCCACCAGCAATGAATGAGAGTTCCTGTTGCTCAACATCCTCACCAACAATTGCTATTGTCAGTTTTTGGAATGTAGTTATTTTAATAAATAATTAGTGCTATCCCACAGTGTTGTAATTTGCATTTCTCTAATGACATATGATGTTGACCATCTTTTCATATGCTTATTTGTATCTCTATATCTTCATTGGAAAAATGTCTGGTCGTACTTTTTCCACATTACATAGTTGTTGTTTTTTTCCTCATTGTTGAGTTTTAAGGATTCTTTATATGTTTTGGATATATATCCTTAATCAGGTAAATGTTTTGCAAATATTTTCTTTTGGCTTATAGATTAACTCTCTTAGTAGTATCTTTTGCAAAGCAAAACTTTTAATTTTAATAAAGTCCAACTATTTTTTTCATTTCATGGATCATGCTTTTGATTGTGTATCTAAAAGTAATGGTGAATAATCGTGGACATCCATGCCTTGTTCATAATCTTAGATGAAAAGCATCCTGTCTTTCATCATAAAGTATGATGTTATCTGAAAGTTTTTTATTGATGTTCTTTACTCCTTCCATTCCTAATTTGCTGAGAGTTTTTATCATAAATGGATTTGGATTTTGTCAAATGTTTTTTCTTCATCAATAGATAGACTCATGATTTTTTTCTCTTTAACTTGTTGATATATTGGATTACAATGATTCGTTTTTGAATGTTGAACCAACCATGCATACCTGGAATAAACCCACTTAGTCTTGATTCAATTATTTTTAGCATAATAAATAAAAATATATATTCAGCAAAATTCTGGTAATTGTAAAACCTATATAATTTTTTAAGTACAACTTTATTATGTTTTAGGCAATCACTCTGATGTACCTCATTTAATATATTGATGTTTTAAATCTAAAATGGACTGTTACCATCATTGAATTCCATTATGGTAATTAAGTTGATTGAATCTATTTAAAATTTTAGAAACTTGTATTTTTTTGTAATATGTATTTATACATTCTGCATTTAAAAAAACTAGAAGATGAGGATTGTAAAAGTATATGCTTTCCATATGTTCTATTTAATCCCAAACAGCTAGCTAGCATCTACTAGGTTGCTTTTTCTATCAATTACTTTAAATATTTTTTCTTTTGTTTTGTTTGTTTTTTCTCCTTTTCTTTGGGAGTGAAATATAATAGAACACCACATAGACATCCATTTTCTTTGGTTTGTTAATATTTACAATGTTTTTCTGCATTTATTAAGAAATATACAATTCCCTATAGTTAGAGCCATTCAAACTAACAGTAGGAAATTTTAGTGTTGATAAAACTATTGATCATACAAACATTAAAATTATGTCTCTTGTAGTAACTGCCAATACAAGAGTTGTACATTAATTAGGAAATCAATAGAATTGTCAATAAAAAGGCAACCTTTGATAGGATGATATTGTCAGAAGACCAAGTGGCTGTGGGGCCAGAAGCTAAATAACTCAGCAAGTGACCTATTTATTTGACTTCAGGCTACTCTCAAATTGTATATGAAGAAATACCAGGTAGAACCAAAACACAGGAAGCTGCATATTGCCCATTCATGTAATTTGTTTTATAAGAGGAAAGGCTAGCTTATTATTTCAGTAAACTTACTTGTTTAATTTCTAAAACACTTACTTTGTGTTTTCTAGCATAACTCTATAATTGTTCCAAACTGGCAGAATATTTATGAAAAACATAAATCGCAATTTTATCCTTTCCCACAAACCCTGTTCATTATTATTTATTTTAAACTACTCTTTTTAGCAATATATGTTGGAGAATCTGTGTATTTAATTCTAGGAATATAGCTAAATTATGTAAATATTTCAGGCCAACACAATTCAAAAGTAATAATAAAAGGATAATTGCCCCATCAAAAAAGACCACAGATTTTCATTCTAAATTATTTTATTCTAGATGATCAATCTTCCATTTACTCATTTTTAAGGAAATAAATATCAGCCTTGGTTTTTTTCATTTGTTTGCATTTTGTTGTTTGGAAATATTTTACCTTGCTTAATTTTCAAGTCAATTAAGAGCACTTTAATAAGTCATAATGGTCCAAATTGTAATATTATTGAATAGTTCTGCAAATGGTGCTTTTTCCATAATGGGTTTTGTTCTATCAGGACTTGTAGAAAGGGAAATAACAAATAATAACAACAACAGAAAGAGTGTCAAGGTTGAGTTCCTTTGTTTTCCTAGAAATGCCTGAATTCTATAATTGAAATTGTTATTGGTATTGATTTCATTGTATATATAATTACATGTCATATACATATTATATAGTATAATGTTATATATGTTATAGTGTATATAACAAATATGTTTTATTATTTTGCTGTAATTAATGATAATATTCAACAAGCGTTTAAAATTTGAATTTCTAACAAATATTTACAAGATAGCCATAAGCTAACTTTTGCTAAAAATCTCCTTCCAAGTCTGTAGGGCTGTCTTTTCTTCTGCCCTCTTAAATACTACAGGTAATGACTAGTTGAGAACAGCATAAATTTATATCATTTCTTTTAAGAAATAGTAAATTATCCAAAAATGGGAATGAAATAATGCTTATAAATTATTTGTATCCCATATGCAAAGATAGAACACAATATAGAACACAAAATCAAAATTTATATCATGCCAAACATAAAGATTCTAAAAGAATTTTGTTGAAGTATAGAAGTCATTCATTTGTTAACAGAAGTCATGAGAGAAAATTTTAAAAGTCATGTAACCAGAGTTAAACACCACAAAGAAACCTGAGAGTCATAGTTTTACTGAAATTGGCATTATTGTTGTTAAAAGTTGTTAAAAGTTATATTTTGTTGAAATTAATAAGGGAATTATAACTTTATTAAGGAGATCATTTCATGTGTTCAGGACAGTTTCTTGTGATTATGTCTCTTTGTTCTCATTCTAAACAAATGTTTCACAGTTTAAATATCACATATTACAGATGCCTCAAATTAAATAATACAAGCAGTTTTGACATAGTCAATTCATATTACTTTAAAATACTTCCTATAGCTATTGGAATGTACATTTACTTTTTTTGTAATATGTAACATGTGATTAACATTCTCTTCAAAGACTTTTGATACTCTCAGTTCTGTTAGAAATTGCTAAAAGTGTATTCTGAAAAAAGTTAATACATAAGGAATGCCATTAGCATTTACTTTCTAAAAGAATTACTTAAATGCTCAATAGTTACATGTAATTAAAAATAGTGTATTCTTAATTTTTAATACCATAATTACTTTCTTGTTACTTTAAGTATGAATTTTGAAACATTTGATGGTCTTTGCCTACCAAAAGAATAATGGAAGAACAGTGTTATTAGAATATATTTTTAAACATAAATATTTAAAAAAAATTTGTTCTAATAAATATGGCAAAAAGTAATATGCGCTATGTGTTTGAAGATAGGTAACAGTACATGGAGAAAATATTTCTAAATAAGTTTAAGAAGGAATAATGGTGAAGTCATTTGAATTAAATTATAAATTAGTTTTAAGTTTACCTTAAGGGTAGAAGGACATAACTGGGAAGTTAAATCTACAGAGAAAAAGTACTCTGGGAAGCAACATATTAACTATTTGAGCATTGTTTTCAGTTTAAGTTATTAACTGTAATGTTTTCTCTGATTAACCTAGCTAATCAAAACTGACAATAATTAGTTTTTTTTTCTTTTTTTTTGTGGTACACGGTCCTCTCACTGTTGTGGCCTCTCCCGTTGAGGAGCACAGGCTCTGGACACGCAGGCTCAGTGGCCATTGCCCATGGGCCCAGCCACTCCGCGGCATGTGGGATCTTCCAGGACCGGGGCATGAACCCGTGTCCCCTGCATTGGCAGGCATACTCTCAACCACTGTGCCACCAGGGAAGCCCAATAATTAGGTTTTTATAAATATATATTCTACACATATTGGTCCATGATTTCTGTCATGCACAAAGGCTGTCATTAAATCATATAGCAACAGCAAAGTTAAAATAATTCACAATGCTAATGTCCTTTGACAGAGATTTTAACAGTTTAATTATTTTCTTGTTGGAGGATCTTTAATTCTAACAATGTATTCCTTCAAACGATTCTAATTATATGGAGTTTGAAGCTGATTTTATACATTGATTAATACCACAAGCAATCAAGTTTAGGTGTTAGAAGAGTCTGAGTTTCTAAGTCACTAAACTGTATTTTAATACAGACTTTTTTGGAAACCAAAGAGATCAAATCTTAATGTTCCTGTTTAGAACAACAACGAATTATGCAAACATCGTAATTTCAAATTATTTACTTTAGCTTTTGTTTTAAAACATTCTCTCTTAAAAATTAATGTTTCAAATATGATTTTATTACATTCAAATTTAAGAATGTCTATTTATCATCTATAGGACTTTGGAATTTGAGAAGAGAAATGCTGTCTGCTTCTGCTAAATATGTTTCAGGCCCTGTATATGCATTTGGTTTATTTCTTACGCTATGAAGTGCATTTGTCTTACTAGGGCCTCTAAGGTGCTATATATTTCTTGATTGTTCATCTTAATTAACATAATGTAGTGGATCGAGGTGATGTTGTATTGGGATATCCAAATGGTCCAGATATTTTAGTACTATAAAATGGTAAAGGACAGAAGAGGTAATATAGCTCAGGAGCAAAATTGTAAATGCATATTGTTACCTGTTCCATGTAAATATGAACTGTTTCTAATCTTCTTTTCTGATAATAATAAATAGTAAAAAAGAATGCACTTACCAAATCAATGCTGCATGCCTATGTCCAAAGCCATAATAATCTATTCTAGTAAGGACTACATTTCTAGCACTGCAGTTGGGGCTCCTACTTGTTTGAGTTGGTAATAACCTAGAGTCACCCTCCAAGATCCATGTATTTTCTGCAGGGGCCAGACTAGTAAACTAAATGGAGATATGATGGGGACCATTGCCTCTACATCCTTTAGGTCCTTATTAATTTATACTATTTGGACAAGGATGCATTACTGTTTTCTATTTAGTGTCATGGCAGAGTGGCAGTTTCAGTGTCTTCATTTTGCGTTCTGTGCCATGAGAGACCTTACTGCACAGACCAAGCAATCATTGTGGGAGTTAAGCCAAGTGTTAAGTATGCCAATCACAATTATACATTTAGGTATTGTAAAATGACAACTAGTGGATTCATGGGTCCTAGTAGATCCACAGTAAGCTGAACCTTGTTTAGAATGCCATTATAAGAAGAGGAGCCATAATGATGGTTTAGAAGGCTCTGTGTCTAACAGACCTCAAAATATCAATTTCCTTTTGCCCTGAATGACCATAGGTGTCTCCATGGAAAGACTGTATACTTATTAATTGTTATGTTTGCCATAGTAGTTCTGCATACTTCTTCTCAAAGACTTGACCACTTCTTCAGTCAGTAGATTCTGAATCTGAAAATAATTTAAGTCCAGAAACTGGGCAAGGGATCATAACATTTTTATTAGGTTGGCTGCCTTCAGCCACCTAGTCAGCCATTCTCTATTTCCTGTGATGGTAGTATCTGGAGAGTGCTCTTGTTAACTGACCATTTATTTTTTTCTTAGGGACACTATGTGCTATGAACCATAGAACCATAGAACCATCTCCATAACTATCTGTGAGTCAAAACCTTGGCTGCCACTCTGACCCTGCCAGTCATTAAGATATTGTGATATCCCAGCTCTTGGCACTAAAGCACTGCTCTCTCTCCTATATTATGTCTATTGTTTCAGGGTTCTACCATCTGTGTTGCCTCCAGTAAGCCTAGTTCTGTATTAGTCACTCAAACTTCAGAGAGCCTTACAGAGGAGAGTTACATGATCTTGTTGAGTCATATAAGTGTCTCTTTCACCAGTGCATTCTTCATAGCTTTGGTGAATGTGAATCCTCTGGGCTGTCAAATGGAGCATGATTATCTGGTGAGTACTATAGTCTCACGTTGTATATCCATCCCAGCATAATGACTTCATCAAACTGTTATTCCCTCTTCCATTGTCTGCTACAGCAAATCTGAAGTTTCATCTAGTCTTAACTTTGCTTTTTCATGCTTCTAAGAGCCATCATATAGTCAGTTTGCACAGTCTTCAGGGATTTTAAACCATATATCTTGGGAGAAAGTTCCCAAATCAATAAATTATTCCCTATCCATTATTTTGTTCTGGTTCACTTTATCAGTGCAAATTCAATGCACACTTGGGCAATACCATGGAGAAATTTGCAGCAATATAAGGCCATTTGAGTGGCTCCATGTTACACTGAAATGAAAACCTTTGTATCTCCACTTATCAAAATGGTCATGAATGGAGACTGCCTTGGAAATGTGTACCCTTATGCATGGTAGTTCCTTGCAGCTGAGGCAGACTCTGAAGAACAAAGAGCAGGAGTCTGTCTGCTGAAAGCTTGGGCAATAACTCCTTCCTTGAGAGGTGATCTGGGTGGTGCATCTCATTCTTCACCATACATTGAAGTAAACATTATCTCAAAGTATCTAGATAATTTAGATAACTGAAGAAAGCATACTATTGCTTTGGAACCAAAGAGAAGTCAACTTGTACTTTTATTGCATTGACCAGATGATTTGGCAATTCGTTGAGGATGTTGTTCATTGCTGTATAACAATTGATGTAACCAACTAATCAGGTTTAATTTGTCAGGGCTAAGTGCTTTCCCTAATTATAATATTTTAATACTTCCTCCAAAAAAACAGGCACATAGGTAGAACAGATGATCAAGGATAAGACAATAGCATATTCCATCCACTGAACCACAAAGCTTGGTTTTCTGAAATTGGTTTGTGATTTAACAAAAACTCTGTGGTAGAAGATACTTTGTTAACTGTCTTTTTCTATCTATGTCAAAAGGATTGTATTTATATATACAAAGTAACTTAGTATGAGAAACATTAATTATAAAACTAAATATATACAAGACACAAACCCAAACCATTTCTTTTTACATTCAACATAAAATTTTATGTTTCCACAATATTAAATGATTATAGTAAGTCCCCTACATAAGAACCTTCAAGTTGCGAACTTTCAAAGATGCGAGTGTGCACTCGCATGTCCAATCACATAAGTTAGTTCATGTATCTAGCATACATTGTCATATTCATGCATCCTCTACAAGAGGTTGTTCTTTTGTGTACTTTTGTGTACTGTACAGTACTGTATAGAGAACAGTAGTACAGTATCTTTATTTCAAGCCCAGGATGTCCGGAAGCAAGTGTAAAAGCAGTGGTGATGTAGCTGGTACTGCTAGGAAGTGCCAAGCAATAACAATGTAAACAAAAGTGAAAATAATTGAGAGAGTAGAGTGAGGCAAAAATGGTAGACATCACTTGTCAACCATTGTTCATGAATTGTTCAACCATCAGCATGAGTCTAAAGAACAAGGACAAGATCATGGAACATGTGAAGTCTGCTCTGCCGATGATGTTGACAATAATATCAAAGAAGCGTGGAAAAGTGATGGACGAGATGGAGAAATTTCTCAGTGTGTGGATGCAGGATCAGCATTAGCATCGAGTCCTGCTCAGCTTAATGCTGATTCAAGAGAAAGCTAAAAGCCTTTATGAAGACTTGAAGAAGAAACACATGGAAGAATCAGAGGGCGTATCTTCTAATGCCAGCCATGGAGGTTTCACCAGTTCAAGGCTAGAGACAACCTTCACAACATAAAAGTAAGTGTATGCAGATATGGTAGCTGCCTGGGAATTTCCTGAAATGCTTCGAGAAATTATTGATGAAGGCGCATATTTACCCAAGCAGGTTTTTAACATGGATGAGACAGGACTGTACTGGAAGAGGATGCCAGACTGAAGTTATATCAGTAAGGAAGAAAAGTTGATGCCAGGCTATAAAGCAACAAAGCATAGGGTAACTCTGTTGTTTGGTGGCAATGCTTCCGGTGATATGAAGCTGAAGCCTCTCTTAGTTTATCATTCAGAGAACCCAAGAGCCTTTAAAAACATAGCCAAGGTCTCTCTTCCTATTGTGTGGAAGAGTAACCCCAAGGCCTGGGTTACACAGGCCATTTTCCAGGACTGGATTTTCCACCACTTTATCCCGGAGGTAGAGAAATATTGCTTGGAGAAGGACATTCCATTCAGCATTCTTTTGCTGCTTGACAGTGCTCCAGGCCACCCCCCATTCATGGATGACTTTCATTCCAATGTCAAAGTAGTGCATCTACCATCAAATACTACATTGCTAGTTCAACCTATGGACCAGGGAGTTATAGCGACCTTTAAGAAATATTATTTACGTCACACTTTTTGTCAGGCAGTAAAGGCAAGTGGCAAATCAGGAACAACCTTGTGACAATTTTGGAAGGACTATAACATCTACAAGGCCATAAAAAAGCATTGACTTTGCTTGACGTGAGGTTACTGCCATCACCATGAATGGGGTTTGGAAGAACCTTTGCCCACAGTTTGTTCACGATTTTCATGGATTTGAGAAGGTGAATGAGAAGTACAAAGAGGTCTTCAGCAACTTAGTGACCCTCAGTGAGAAGCTGGAGCTAGATCTGCAAGAGGATGACTTCACTGAACTCCTTGCTGTGCAACACAAAGAGCTTACTAATGAAGGCCTGATGGAATTGGAGGCCCAGAAAAATGACAAAGAGAGACAAGAGGAAGAAGAAGTAACTGAAGAACTGAAGAGATTCATGACTGAGGAAATGGCAAGGGACTTTTCTTTATTTGAGGAGGCACTGTTAGTTTTTGAGGCGCAGGACCTGGACGTAGAATGGTACACGAAGGTTGCAGCAGCTGTTCAGAATGCAGTCCAGTGCTACGGTGTCATCTGTGATGAAAAAAAAGAGCTACTATCCAGACATCACTGGATCGTTTTATTAAGTGGGTAGATAGAATAGAATCCAGCAAGGAAAAAGAACCTGTGCCATCAATGTCAGGCGTGAGTGAAATTGCAGCTTGTCCTCTGTCTCCTATTGCTGATGATCCTTCAGCTCTACCATCTCCCACCTCCTCTCCGTCCTCCAGTCAGTAACTTTTCTTGCCTTTTCACTCACTGTCAGTCCCTGTATGCCAGCTGTTGTACTGTACTACTGTACTTTTCAAGGTACTGTACTGTAAGATTAAAAATATTGTCTTTATTTTTTGTTTTTGTTTGTTTTTTATGTATTATTTGTGTGAAAAGTATTACAAACCCATTACAGTACAGTACTATATAGCCAATTGTGTTAGTTGGGTACCTAGGCTAACTTTGTTGGACTTAATGAACAAATTGGACTTATGAATGCACTCTTGGAATGGAACTGGTACATATGTAGGAGACTTACTGTACATTCTTTTCTAAATACTTGTTACGAGTTTTTATATTTATCTCATTGTGGACTGATAACTAAGAGTTTGCATACTGGTTATGGTATGTGAACTTTCAGCTACTCTGATCTAAACTATTTCAATCAGAGACTTTCAGGTTTTTTCCAGGAAATTCAAAGACAAAGATGCATTTTTTTTTCTGCTTATATGAACACAAGAGATTATTACTCCAGCAAACATGAGGGGAGCTATTTTCACATGAAACTGATCCTACAAAGAGCAGAGAAGAAAGAAAGAGGAAATGTAGTTTAGGTGATATCACTGAGCTGCTGGATTATCGCTTGGTGCAGCCCTACTTTGAAATTTTCAGTGATCCAATACTCAAAATTATTTAATACACTTTAACTCAGATTTTTTGTTACTTCAAACCGAAACAACTTTACTGACTGAAATATTACAATAATTTTACAAGTGAGGGAGTTTTTTTCTCAAGTCACATGTGATATGAAGTTGTAATAGACAGCACTTTTTGCAAGAGTAATAAACTAAACTTTAACCAGTTTAGAATGAAAAAACACAAAGCAAAAAAGAAAATGTTAATAATGAATAAATGAATAAAACCAAAATAAAACAAACAATTATTAGCTCACATAATCAACTGTGGGAAGGGCAAGAATATAGATTACCTCAGCCAGTGCAATTCCAAAAGGACTCTGTTTTTTTTATTTCTTCCTTTCTAGTTTTCTTTGTGTTTTGGTTTTATTCTACTCTGCTGAGTTTTTCAACCAGGCAGGAATCATGAACACAAATAACTTCTAGGCTCACATTTTTCTGTCTCTACCATCAGGGAGTATGAATTCTTTTTCCTTTAGTTTAAACTTGAAAGGACTAGAGAAGAATTCTGGCTGACCCCAGTCAGATCAAACACCTACTGATGTGTCCAGAGATGCAATAGCTACCAATTAGTAATCTCGACAGTAGCTCTGTAGTTGGAGCTGGAAAAAATAATTCTGCCTGAAGAAAGTTCTATGAGTAGGAGTATGGAAGGATTCCAAAAAAACTATTAAAATAGATGTCTGCTAAAATCAGAATTGGTTTCAGAATGGGTCTGACTCCAAGGTGTGTGCTTTTATTGACAATGGATAATTAATAAAAGCTCTTTAAAATTGATTAAATTATGGGGTTCGTCACCAGTATTAGAATTGTAACTTTAGGGTAGAGTTAAGTAAATGAGATAAAATATGAATAAGGTATTTCAAGAAAACCTTACAGTCACCTAATAGAAATGAACAGAGCTTCTTAATTTCATTTCACTATTTAAATATTGATAACCTACTTATGGGATGATAAAAACCAATGATTTTTTTTCAGCAAATAAACCATTCTTTAAATGTTCAACTAGTAATTGTAATAATTTTTTTAAATATACCTTTTACAACTCTGTTTCATGTAAATCCTAAAGGACATTTAGCTTCAGGTGACATTACTTCTTATACAGAGAATAGCTGGAATTATTTCCCCACCAGTGTCTGAGATAATATTGAAAAGTATTTTGTATTTCCCAAAATTGGAATAAACCTATTATACAGGGAGACATTATGGGATTTTTTTTTTGCCAAACTTGATTTCCTACATCTATATTTTATATAAATCCATTATTGTCAAAATCTAGTTTCAAAATCTGGATGATTCAGAGTCATATGATATACTGAAACTGCTTGATCTCTACAGGGACATTAAAAATCTTTTCTATCTGAGTTACTAACACTTCATCTTCACTTAACGCTTCTAACTTTCCTTATGTTTCAAGTGATTGGTTTACTGCCATTACTCTTGTAATAATGATTATTACTTCTAACTGGCAAACTTTCAGCTAAAAAATAAGATGTGTTTTCTTCCTAAACTCAAATAAAGAATAAAATGTGGTATCAGTAATCAGAGTTACATATCTTCATCATTAGGCTCCAAAAATTTCTTATTTTGCTTATTGAGAAATGATAATTGATATTAAATTTTATGTCCTTTTGTAAAAACTTAGCCATAACTAGTGCATTTGAAAATGTCATTGCAGTCACACAGTTTGAATTTTCTAACAATTTTCTGCCTTCTTAATTCTCCATTCATTTAGAAATATTTAGCGAATAGGAATGGGAAACTATTGTATAGTTTCTGAAATAAATTCTACTTTGCTTCATTTAACAACTTCATGTTAACAAAATATAGTTCTCAGGAAGGGGTCATATTATGTTTTTCATTTATTTTCATTCCCTCCCCTAGTAAATTAGACATATGTACAAGCAATTGAGGTAATGAGTCAAATACTTTAAGTTCCAGGAGAGTGGGTGTCATGTCTTCTAATTCTCTGTATATCTAGTGTCTCGTACAGTACCAGCACAATGGATTTTCATAAATATTGCATTAATTGAATTGAATTTGATAATATAGTGTAAAACATTTATTGAGACAAAGGGGATTGTATGTATTCAATATAACAGTTAGTTACTTTTATTCTGTTAATATTGCCCTGACCTGTAACCTGGATCAGAGATGAAACACAGAAAGAAAAAAAAGGAAATAAAGAAAAGATTACGAAGACTCAGTATAAGCAATGCATAATTATTTTTGCCGTAATTACTAGGTACTTAACATACAGTGCTCTTCTTTGCAGGACATTTTCCTAGCCATCTTGGCGGGGGATTTTCAAATAAAGAAGTATATCATGGAAAATATCTGTGCAACATAAATTTAAGAAGCATAGCCTCTAACCCAAGTGAGTTTTGTGACACATTCACATAAGAAGAACCTCCTGTGGGTCTCCTTTCCCATTTATTTGTAAGACAGGCGGACAAAGGAAAAGTTAAGTATATATAACAATAGATCTTTTAACTGCAACCTGAAGATCTGAGACTAATATATCAAATTTATTGAGGCTGTACTAGCAATATACAATATACTTTTTTTTTTTAAGTTTTAAAAGCACCATGATAATCTGGGTGAAAAGCTTGGGATATGTTTCAAATATGAGCATGGAAGAATCAGGATTATTGTGATAGGGTGTAGTAATTGGGGGAAGAGTATGAGCAGCTCTCTTTTCATGACACATTTAAGATCACTCTATCTTCCTAGAAAAGTAGATAAGGAAGTTCCTAGGATTTTGCCATAGGTCTGCTCTTATGCATGACAGGTACTGTAATTCCTTCCACCCACAATAGTTGGGATATATGGACGATATTGATTGATATTCCTATTAAGACTTGGGTCAGGAACTTGGGAAATTATGTTAGTGAAAGAAACAACATGCTGTAGACATAAGGAATCCTTAAAGAAACAACGGGCCATAAGCATAAGGAATCCTGTCTACATTTAGAAATTCCTTGGGTTCTAGTATGTATTTGATATCCTATAAAGTAGCAGTACCCAATCTTTTTGGCACCAGGGACCAGTTTTGTAAGACAATTTTTCCACAGATGGGATGGGGCAGGGGGTGTGGTTCATGCGGTACTGGGAGCAATGGGAAGTGATGGGGAGCGATGGGAAGTGGCAGATGAAGCTTTGCTCACTCGCCTGCCTGCCGCTCACCTCCTGCTGTGCACGCCGACCGATTGGGGACCCCTGCTATAAAGACTTGGCTATTATTATACTCATACAGTTTAATGTTATCTATTAAGCAGTATTTCCTGAGTGATTACTGTGTTCAAGTATTATGAGTGAAACAAATAGTAAATATGATAACACATGATCTATATTCTCAAATAATTGATAATTTAGAAGATCCTATAAAATGGCACTAGTGAGTGGTCACAAGCCAAGGAATGCAGACACCAGAAGAAGCTGGAGAAAGCAATGAATAGAATCTCCTCCAAAGTCTGAAGGGAGCCCAGCCCTGATGACACATCAGTTTCAGATTTCTGACCTCCAGAACAGTAATAGAATAAAATTCTGTTGTGTTAAGTCACCAAGTTTATGAAAATTTGTTATAGAAAATGTGTTACAAATAGGAAAACTAAGAGAGCAAAATGAAACACACTCAGACATAAATCCTCACACACACAGAAAGTATTTATCAGCAACATACGATCATAAACCCAAAATTAGGACTTGGTGGACAAAATGACAACCACATGTGCAGCTTGTAATCAGCAACTATGCAGGAAGAAACCAAGGAAAAGGAAGGCAAAGGAAGTTCCAATAGTCCTAAAAGTCACAAAACTGTACTATCCCCAACAGATACCCACAGTAAGTCTTGGCAGGCTAATCTGGGCATGGCAGCAAAGTTGGGCAGTGAACTACAGGTGAGAGAAGATGCAGATGAGCAGAGAACCACAGAAAGATTGGAGTTGTCTGAGCCCTACGAACTCTCCAAACTAACCAACCAAAGATCCTTTCCAGGACAAAGACCAACACTGAAAAGAAATGTCTAGAAGTAGAAACCAGATTGAGGTAATAGGAGCATTGGAAAGAGAAAATCCAGGTGAAGACGGGGAGACAGTGGACTCAGAGACACTTTGAGAAACAGGAGAAGAGAGAGATCTAGATTTTTGAAATTAGAAAAAGCTGTTTTGGCCCACCTCCTATTTTAGAACTACAGAGAAAAATCCCTCTTAGAAACCTTAGCAACAGAATATAACTAATATTAAATGCTATAAAGCTGTTATTAAAAAATGAAATACAGATTAATATCCATTCAGACAATAAATACATGCCAAAATGAGATGCTCAAAAACAAATGAGAACTTTACCCTAATATTTTCAAGCATGATAAAAATGATGTATCAGATTATACAAGCTGTGGAAAATCAAAAAGTATAAACCAGACTTAAAACAAATCAGTGAGGTTATTTGGAGAATATAAAAGATTTTTGAGAGAACTGTTAGAAGGTAGAAAATATTAAGGTTAAAATAACAAAATTATTTCAGAAATAGACACCAAGCTAGAATATATTTAATAGCAAATAAATTCCATGGATATTGATTTAAGATAAATATAATGTTTTTAAAACATTTTTAATTAAAAAGAAAATACAAAGTTACTGAAGACAGGCAAAGACGATTCAACATACATTTAATAGGGACTCCTTACCTACCATCCCTAAAGTGTTAGTTATCTATATGGTCTAACAAATTGACTTAAGCTTAGAGGCTTAAAACAGCATACACTTACTATCTCACAGTTTCTCTTTGGCCACAGCTCATGAATCACCATATAAATGCATGTCTGGTCATTTCACCTTCCAAGAAAAGTGAACAACCAGGCGCACTTCTCTAAGTTCTGCCCCCTGGGAGAGTTTCCCTTTGCCCCTGTCCTTCGGGGATGGCCCAGAGAGGGGCCATAGTGCTACAGTTGCCCACTTTCAGGTGCATGCATATCATACAGAACCATGTATAGACCAGACCTGAGTCTTCTCTTCCTCTGCCAACTGATTGTAGGGAACTCCCCATGAGGCCATAGGTGAAGGTTGAGAGAGAGGAGGCAGTGTAGCGGGAGTGGCAACCATGGGTATCTGGGCCACTTCTTCCTATAACATATATATGTCTTCAGAGCCTGCTAAGGACTGCTCACATATATACTACTCATATTAATATTTGATAATGAAGTGTTGCTATACGCTTCCAACATTATGGGTTGTTGGTCAGATGGGCAGCTCAGGTTGCACGTGCTGACCTATGGTTAAGTGTTCAGTCTCTGCTAAGGCCACTAGCAGGCCAAGAGCTGTTTCTCAAAAGGAGTAGTTATCTGTAGAGGATGGCAGGACTTTGGCCCACAATCCTAAAGGCCTGCACTGTGATTCACATATAAGGGCCTGTCAGAAGCTTCCACAGCTTCCCTCTCTGCCACTGACACTTTAAGCACCATTGTATCTGCTGGGCCAAATTGCCCAAGTAGCAAAGCAACTTGCACAGCAGCCTGGACCTGTTGCAGAACCTTCTCTTGTTCTGGGCCCCACACAAAAGACGCAGCTCTTCAGGCCACTCAGTAAATAGGCTGGAGTAGCACACCCATATGCTGAATATGTTGCCTCCAAAATGCAAAGACTATATCAAAATTGAAATCTTTTTTTTTTCCTTTTGCAGTAAATGATACCTTGAAGAAAGGGAAAAGAGAACCCACAGAATGGAAAAAAAAATATTTGCAAATCATGTATCTAATTAGGGACTGATATACAGTATATATAAAGGACTCTACAACTGAATATTAAATAGAAATAAATAACAACTGGATAATACAAAGCCAAATAACTCAATTTGATAATGGATAAAGGATTTGAATAGTCATTTCTACAAAGATGATATACAAATAGCCAACAAGCATGTGAAATGTGCTCAAAATCATTAATCATTAAGGAAATACAAATCAAAATCAAGTGTTACCATTTTATATCCAATAGAGTAGCTATGTTCTCAAGACAGGTGATAATCAGTGAGAATTAGGTAATTTGGAACTCTCATAGACTTCTGGTAAGACTGTCAATTGGTGCAGCTACTTTGGGAAAAAATTTGGCACTTCCTTAAAAAGTTAAATGCAGAATTACTGTATGAACCAGCAGTTCCACTCCTAGGTATATATCAAGTAAAATGAAAATAGAAGTCCTTGCAAAACCTTATTGCCATATTTAGTCAAGGAAAATTAAAAAATATATACGTGTACACATAAAGGTTGTTTATTATGACAATATTTTGATTTAAATAGCAGGGTTTCGATGCATTCTTTGTTTTAATAGTCTTTATTCTACATTTTGGTAGAAGCCTTAAATTATTAATTGGTTGTAAAATGATACTGTTCTTTTCTATCTGTTAACTAAATACGTAAATTAAAAGCCACTTATGTAACTTGTCTAAATCTAAATACAATCCATGATATTTCAATGTTGCAAGAAGAATTGAAACCCAGTAGCTTTTTTAATGCTCAGGTACATTTTTAGACTCTGGAGTAGAAAAGTTACTTCCACTATAGAATAGTCAGTGCTGTAAATTTGTTTTCTTACTGCATTCTAATCCTGAGTACCAGTTAGCACATTTTGACTTTATTTAGATAATCTCCAAGTTTATATCCATGCCAGTACACTTCACAATTACTTTATTTAAAGAGGTTGCATCAGACCCTTGCCACTTAGAGGTGGTCTGCTACCAACTTCTGGAATTACTATGTATATTAAGCAGATGTCAACACTACAGATTTTTAATTAGTTACAAAGTATTTGTATAATTTCCTTGTATTTCCAAGTACCATAGTCATCCATTGCCAGACCTCCATGTCACCATTCAAATCAGACAGAAAACACCCTAGGGAAGGTGGCAGCCAAGGCCAAGCATATGTTACCACTGCCCTCTCTTAGGGTAATGACTTGGCAGTAAAAATGGAGATATACAAAAGAAACAGAGAATCTATAAATAAATGCATTCTCAGTTCACTCCCAATGAAGACTTCAACTGCACTACAATTCTCAAAGAATGTTTCTCATTTTAACCTCAACAACCTCAGTGGAGAGAATATTGCTTAAATGCTAATGTGTGAGTAGCTACTATGGTATAAGTAAAGTTTTGCATCATAAGATAGCACAGAAAACTGCCAGAAAAATTGAGACAGACATTTAGAATCTATATGAAAAAACGGAAAGGAAAAGTTTAAGATAATTCTCATATTTGAAACCCAAGAATTTTGATTATAACATATCCAGGCAAAGCCATTTTGTATAATGATAAAAATACAGGTTTTGCAGTGAGACAGGCTTGGCTTGCATCCCTGGTCTGTCCCTTGGTAGGTGTAGGACCATAGAGAAGTTATTTAATACCTCTGGGTCTCATTTGTGTATTCATGCATTTAAAAAGATAGCATATATTGGACAAACACAATGCTAGCTACTGGAAATAAAAGTCAAATAATATTTTTTCCTTATTGGAACTTACATTCTTTGGGGAGAGGTATATCTCATCCAATTAAAAATCAATCAATTAATGAATTCACAATAGACTTTGGTAAGTGCTAGCAAAAAAAAAAAAGAAAAGAAAAGAAACAAAATACAAAACTAGAGAGAACAATGTAATGCATTATGAGGGTGTTCAGGTAAAGCCTGTTGAGAGAGTTGGAAAGTTAGATCAGACCTGAAGAATGAAAACTACGATTATCTGTAGAATAGAGATTTGTTGTACACATGATAAAAAAATAATTTCCCTAAAGATTTTTTAGCATAATTTCTGGCATAAAATAAACACTCAAAATTGGAGGATAGTACATTATTATCATTTCAAGTTCTATGTGAAAATCAGAAAATATGTGTTGAGGATCTCTTGGGATGCATATTCTATCTGAATCTGATTGACTGGCTTGGGGTTTGGAGCTCTTATAATTGTCTGTTTTGAATATAAAGGAAACTCACCAACCCCTTAGTACTTTGTTAGACCATCTTTTGAAATGCATTTATTTGCTATTTAAGAAACTTTACCACATTTTTTCATGCTTTAGGGGGAATTTTTTTTTAAAAGACAGGGTGTATTTGTAAAGTGTATCAGAGGTCTTCTTCAGTGCCTGGCATTCACAAGATTATAATCCATTTCTTGGAATTATTTTCTCTCTTTATTCATTAATTGTAAACATTTTTGTTGGGTTTTTTCATCTTTATTATTTCATATCCTAAATGGGACATGTGCGATATTTTGTTTATTTACTGTGTTATTGAAGTATAGTTGATTTACAATGTTGTATTAATTTCTGGTGTACAGCAAAATGATGCATATATATGTATAAATATATATTCTTTTTCAAATACTTTTCCATTATAGTTACAAGATATTGAATATAGTTTCCTGTGCTATACAGTAGGACCTTGTTGTTTATCTATTTTATATGTAGTAGTTTGTATTTGCTAATTCCAAACTCTTAATTTATCCCTTCTTGCTCCCTTTCCCCTTTGGTAACCATAAGTTTGTTTTCTATGTCTGTGAGTCTGTTTCTGTTTTGTTAAATCGCTTCATTTGTATCATTTTTTAGATTCCAGATACAAATGATATCATATGATATTTGTCTTTCTCTGTCGCTTATTTCACTTAGTATGAAATGGCAATATTTCGTTCCTTTTTATGGCTGAGTAATATTCCATTGTATATATGTATACTACATCTTCTTTATCCATTCATCTGTCAGTGGACATTTAGGTTGCTTCCATGTCTTGGCTATTATAAATAGTGCTGCTATGAACATTGGAGCTCATGTATCTTTTCAAATTAGAGTTTCCTCTAGATTTATTCATAGGAGTGGGATTGCTGCATCATATGGCAACTCTATTTTTAGTTTTTAAGGACATAGGAGGTATTTTGGATTAGAGATGGAGCTCTTATTAAATACTTCACAGTATGTAATGGTGTGCCGGTCCCTCTTTAACCTTATCCTTATTCTTCATGGCAACGCAGTGAGAGATAGGTCAATTGTCCAAGGTGAGTAACTGGGTACTCCAGAGTGAGAGAAGAAGCAACTTTTCTTTGCTTATAGAGACATGGGGACCAATTGTCCCCCTCCTCTTCTGAAAGGATTTCCTCCTTATTCCAGAACTTTAGTATGTAAATAAAATATCTTCAAGAGCCAGAAAGCCCTAGGGGGGTTGACTTTTACAATATAGAGATGTCTTCCTGAAAAATAAATAGCTAGGAAAATAATGCTCCAGTCATTTTGGTACCTTCAGAGCTAACCTAGGTGCCTATCCCAAAGTGAAACTAAGAGAGAAGAGAAGTTTTAAATAAATGACTACAGATCTAACCTTATGGTGTGTTAACATGTTTCTAGGAGAAATGAAGCAAACATTCTCTAACTTTATAGCATATGTTTCTTTGTCTTTCAAGGCTAGGGTTCTATAAAAGTACACTGAGAAACCTACTGAAGTTTTATTTCCCCCAAAATTTGTATAGAAGAAGCTAAGAGGATATGTAGAAAATATTCCTGTTTTGCAAAAAGGAAAAGAAGCACATTATCATATCAAATCTGTTATATCACACTGAGAAAGATGTGTTTTTACTTCCTGATATTTTATAGTGTATCCTATACCTTTATATTTACAACTTTATTGTCTTACTATTATATGAAATCATGCTGAGATAAAACAAGAGTCCACTGGACCTTCTGAAAAAAATTAAGTTTCTAAGCCTTGTTTTCAGAGAATTTAAAATGCAAATTCATTAAGAAAATATTATTCAAGTGGAGTTTGACTTATAGTTTTTGGGTCAGAGGTTCTGAAATTTGCCTTTCTAAAAGTGATGATTGCTTTTATGATACCAATGGTAGACAGTATTGTACTATATTTAATTTTAGTTCCAATGTGTGTTTAATCTAACTAAAGTCATATTTTCAGATTGGTAAATGTCCCCAAATGCGTGGGAACAAAGAAACCTGCTCTCAAGGGCATCTGGCTCCTAGTCTGTAACACATGGTTTCACCTTATTCTTCACCCACACCCAACGTGTGCATCATTATGGGGAGATACACAGTTCCATTCGGGCCTCTTTGTGATTCAACATACTCCAGAGAGTTGGATGTTGAAAACAAAAGATAAAAGGTGCTGAAAGGCATTTTGATTAAAGCAATTTTCAATAATAGTCCAATTGTACATATTAAAAAACTACCCACCACCTTTCCATAAAGGCTTATATTTTAAGGAGAACATTTTATACATATATATGGCCACAGAATGTGAATATATAGATTATATGTCAGCATCAGAATTATTTATTAATCATTATATATGTAACAGAAATATATATAATATCTACGTATTCACATGTATATGAATGTGTTTTAATTACAGATTTCTAATTTTAAAACATTATTTTGATGTATAGTATACTTCGTTTTTTTTTTTTTAATTGACTGTGGCTTAAGTAAAAAAAAAAAAAAAATTACTTTTTTATTCATTTTGAAGTTGTGTCCATACTTGAAGCAGCAAAAACTTCCTAGGAAGGAATGGCAGAACGTGATTCCAGTGGCAGAAAGAGAATATTAATAGAACTCTAGAAGTCTGAGTGTTTGAATTTCTGTTACTCACCAGGTCAACTAGATTTGTGGAAGAATCTTACCTTAAAGAAGAATCATAAAGTAGTGTCATAATTTATATTAAAGCCGTATATCTAGTATAATTTGAAACATGTATCACATAATGCATAAATGATTTATTGTACTGTTAGAAAAGGTTGACTGCAAATTCTAATTCAGAAAACAAAACCAAGAGTTAACTAGATACCAGGCCAACAAAAGGAAAAAAAGCAAAAAAGAACTACTGACCAGAGTAGGAGGTCAGTCATAAGATTTATGGTCATGCTTGCTGTGAGACTATATTCTTATCCATTACCTCCATCACCATTTAGAATTTGGTAATGTTAACATTTGTCTTGTTTTAACCCTTAAAATTATTTTTAGTTTTACTGAAGTAATATTTGTACATATTTAAAATAGTCAGGATCCATTTCTGTATATCAAATTAAACAGAAGAATTTAATAGTGAATTTTTAACATATAATTTAAAATCAATATCAGAAAAAAGACAAATAGAATTAAAGGTAATTAAAGATAAAAAAGATTTTATGGGTAACATGACAAAACTTTATTGAAGATATTAAAGTCATCTTTAGTAAATGGAGAGACAGTCCATGGTCATACCATAAAACTACAATATTTTTAAATCTTTCGTTTTTGCTAAAATTAATATATAAATTCAAAGACTTTAAAGATCTAATTTTTGGTAGAAAATTGATATGCTGTATCTAAAAACCGTGTGAGAAATATGTGAGAACACAAAAGGTCAAGAATAATTTATCAATATTGAAGTAGAAAAAAATGTGGAAATAATTGTCCCTAAGGCATATTAATTTATATTTTAAAATTATAGTTCTATAAAAGTAGTGATTTGCTGAGCTAGGCCAAAATAATAGAATAAAGAGAAGAGAAACTGTTTACAGATTTATGGCAGTCTACTATATGGAGAGGGTGACATTGTAGACTGATATGGAAAGAATGGACTCAGAATGCACTGGGGAAATCAGTTATTTCCTGTAGAATAAGTGTAGTTGGATTCTTACTTTTTAAGAATACATAGAAACCTACCTCTGGTAAATATATCTAATTATGAAAACAAAATTTAAAACATCTATAATAAGCATCAGTGTGTATTTTTAAGGCCTCAAAATAAGCAAGGATTTTATAAATAATATACAAAAAGAAGCAAAGGAAAAACCACTAAGGAAAATATTGATACATTTTAATATATTAAATTTCAAATTTTTTCACTATAGGAGGCAACAAAATGTTTTTTTAAAGAGTAATAAATTAACAAATTGAGAAAGTATATTTGTGACACATAAACATTAAAGGGTTATATTAATATGTATATTGAAAGACTTATAAAACAATAGTGATATGTAAAGTTATGTGATAGGAAAAAAAGGCAAATTATCTAAACAGATAATTTCTAGAAAAGGAAATACCACTAATATGAAGGTTGCAGGATTAAGAGAATGTTCAAACAAACATTATCTGTTTCTTTTCCAAATGTTTTATGGGATATCAGCCAGCCCCAGCCCTCTGGCTGGTATTCAAGTGATCACTCACATTAATGGCTTCAAAAAGTTAAATTAGTTACCTTTCTTATTGCTATCCTGCTCACTACCTAACTGGCTCTTTGTCTATTCAGTGTTGCACACATAATAGTGGCTGTGTTTGCCTCTAGATAAAGCCAATCTTACCTGGTTTAGCTTGTGTGGGAAATTTCCTTTTTCCTTTCAATTGACTCCATGAAGGTCAGGGCTCTTGATGAGTAAAATTGCAGTTGAAGAATGAAGACAATCCCCTCCCTAACACACACATGCACACACACATACACACATATCCATAACTGAGTAGGCAGATTAGAAAAACCCAACATTGTACATTGAGTTAGTAAAATGTCAAAATATACTTTCTTATATTAAGATGCATGTCTCAATTTAGTATGAATATTTCCTTTATTTCTAATTGATTCATTTTATCTTATATAAAAATAACTGAATTATATGTAATTCTTCTGATATCAAAGAAAAGGATCAATTTCAAACTATTCCAAAGGCCAAGCATGCCTAGTGAAATGGCTGAACACATAAAAGTTTCAATTGACAAATTAAATTTGATGGTTGACATAATCTGTTGTTCAATTCCAGTCTGTGTTAGTTTCCCTTATTCTTTGTTCCTAACACAAACTAATTACATCTCTCTCACAGAACTGGTTGCATTGCCCTGTAATTAATAGTCTAGACTTTGAGACAGTTGAAAGGGGAAACAGCCTTCCTATCTCCACAAAGTTAGCAGCACTCACTGTATCAGGGAGGCTGGAAAGAGGAAAAAATATTCCTAAATTTGGGTATCACAGCTCAGCAAGGTGAACATTATACAAATGTATATTTGTTGGGAAACATTTCTCCATGTCACATATGTAAATGTTGTGTCTGTGTTTGTTCCAAGTGTATCTTAGAATGTTTGTATAGCAGGCAGCCTTGAAAGATAGTGTCTTCCTCTAGAGCAGAAGATAGCTTTGTTTCTTGACCAGTATAATATAGAAAATGTCTTCTTAGGGTAAAGTTTGGGTAAGTTTACCAGTAGCATCCTTATAAAATAGGAGGGTTCTTAAGCTGTGACACACACTTATTTCGTGTGCAACATCTGTCTGGGCCCCACCTCCCCATCACCCTTGTGGGACTTGGGGGGAATGGGCAACCCATGTTACATGAAGCTCATGCTGCCTGCTATGCTATGAATAATATAGTCCTTTTATTCTGTCCCAGGAGTTTCACATCTTCTGCCAAATCCATGAAACTGTGGCAAGCTAATTTGTTAGCTGGGCAGGTTGGGTAAAATCTCAGATCCTTCATAACTCTTTACAATATGCATTACACTAATTCAGTTAATTATTTCTATAGTCTAGTTCTACTAGTAATGATATGCCAGAATCTTTTATATAATTTTCAACCATTTTCTTTACCTTACTTTGAAATTTGCTTTCAATTGGAAGCACATATTTTAATCACAAGATTATTCATAACCATCAAAATAAAAGAACAATGAATGTATCTTATTAAAGCAATAATTATGACATCAGACTGTTTTTTGAATCAAATTGTTAATTTGATTAATTCAAACTGTTAATTTAATCAAATTGAATCAAATTAACCTTAAGAAATAAAACTGTATTGTAGAGAAATAGTTTTCTTGATAAAATCCTTTATTTTTATGTGAGACAGATGCTATTGATCATGTATTATAGTGATGAAAAATATATACCACCATCCCTTTTTTAAACAAGGACATCTAAAGGTACACTTAGTGCTTTGATACTATTGCCAGAAATATTTTGGAAATTCCTCCTTTGGAGCTGCTTTTAGAGATAAAAGGATTTTTTGAGTATATCAAATTATGGTAAATATTCATGTTTCTAAGTATTATTTTATTTTTAGAAACTGCTAGTATATATTAAGAGCAAAATCTAGTAATAAAGGAAGGTTATGAATCTGAGTAATAGAATTTAAAAAAGGATATAGCTATGTAGACACACTAGCAATAATTTTTTTCTGTTGGCTGATAAAATGGTTTTTCATATGCATGAGCTCTTATAGCTATATTGAATAATACTTAGAAAAAATAGTGGAAAATCTGATTCAGGATGAGATTTAATTCATTCATTTGTTGAGATCTTAACACCTTGTTCTTTTGAGCAGAGGGATATGATATTAGAGAGAAGTAGTCTAGTGATCTTGGGTAACTTGCTTAGTATTTTTGAGCATTTTTATGTTCAGTGGGGATAACCCTAACTAACTTACCCAGGTATTTAATTTTTTTTTTTTTTTTTTTTTTTTTTGCCGTACGTGGGCCTCTCACTGTTGTGGCTTCTCCCGTTGTGGAGCCCAGGCTCCGGATGCGCAGGCTCAGCGGCGATGGCTCACGGGCCCAGCCGCTCCGTGGCATGTGGGACCCTCCTGGACCAGGGCACGAACCCGTGTCCCCTGCATCGGCCGGCGGACGCTCAACCACTGTGCCACCAGGGAAGCCCGGTATTTTAAATATTGAATTAAAATATTTAGTACATGTGAAGCACCTGGGACAGAAAATACATAACATATAATGTACCTATAAATGATGGTGTAGATGTATTAGGGTTGTAATTCTTGTTATGCACTCTGTAGTATAAAACAGTTGAAATTATCATAGGCGAGGAGTCAGAAAATAAAATATGTTCCTGTAGAGCTGCTGGTGGGCTTTGAGTCTCAGCACTCCATTAGGCTGGGGCTTGGGAGAGTATGTTTCTCTTATTTTAATCATATTAGGAGAAATTCAGTAGAATCCCTTGGAGAATTTGATATCTGTTACATGCAAATTGAAGGATACAATACTTGGTATATAACTCAAGTAATTGTAATTGAGGAAATGAAAGTTTTTCATTGTGATACCCTGCACTTTCAGAATGCTTAGGGAAAAGGATGTCCATGTTTACTCTGGACAAGTTGTACCATGTATACAAGAGACATCTCCAACTGAGATCCTGCCCAAGGAGTTACTTGGAGAAGTGAGTTGACACTAGCTTTGGAACGCTGATGATATAGCATTGGGTGCCTAGGGGATCAGAAAGCTACAAACTAGATGAAATTCATTTGCTAACGTTAAACAAAAACCTTGCAAGTGAGAGGTGTCTAAATAAGAGGCTTTTTCAGAGGACCCAGAAAAGTGTCCCATGACAGGAAGAATCAGCTTTAAATTTCTGCCAATTCCTAAAGATAATTATATCAGCTCATGGAAATAGCAAACGGGCAATAAGTTCTCATCCTTTTATCTCTCCTCCCTTTTCCAAAATCAACCCTAGTTAAATCAGATGCAGCCTGCTGGGAAAATAGGACAGCCAGTAGAAGATTGGAACTAGAGAAAAGGCAACTATGCCTCCCTTTCCCAGGCTTAAGTTAGGGGAAGAACAAAGCTCCAACTTTAAAAACAATAAAATATAACATGTACAAAGAAATACAAAAATTATAACTGTATATAGCTCAGTAAGTTTTTACAAAGTGACTACACTTCTGTAACTACTGTACACATCAAAAAATATGAACAGTACTAGCACCTCATAAACCTTTCTTGTGATCGCTTCTAGTCACTATATATATCATCATTCTCAAATTTAACCAAATTAAGCCATTATTTTAACATCTAAATTTGTATTTCAGTTTTGATTGGTTTTGGGATTTAGATGAATTGAATCATTCAGCACACAGTTATTTTTATTCTATTTCTCAACATTATGTTTAATGTAAATTCATGCAGTTACAAGTCAAAAATGTATTTAAAAATTTTTGATTGCTGTAATAGTATTCCTTATTAGTTTCAGGTTTACAACATAGTGATTCAATATTTTTATAAATTATACTTCATTTAAAGTTATTACTAAATATTGGCTATATTCCCTGTGCTGTACAATATATCTTTGTAGCTTATTTGTTTTATACATAGTAATTTGTACCTCTTAATGCCCTACTCTTATCTTGCCTCTCCCATTGGTAACCAGTACAGTAGTTCGTTTTCTATATCTGTGAGTCTATTACTGTTTTGTTTATTCATTCATTTATTTTTTAGATTCCACATATAAGTGATAACATACCATATATGTCTTTCTCTGTCTGACTTATTTCACTAAGTATGATACCCTCCAAGTCCATCCATGTTGTTACAAATGGCAGCATTTCATTCTTTTTTGTGGCTGAGTAATATTTCATTATATTTATATATCACATCTTTATCCATTCATATGTTGATGGACACTTATGTTGCTTCCGTATCTTGGCTATTGAAAATAATACTCCTATGAATATTGGAATGCATGTATCTTTTGAATTAATGTTTTCATTTTCTTCTTCAAATATATACCCAGGAGTGGAATTGCTGGATCATTTAGTAGTTCTATTTTTAGCTTTTTGAAGAACCTCCATACTGTTTTCCATAGTGGCTGCACCAATTTACATTCCCACCAACACTGAACTGAGGTTCCCTTTTCTTTTTTTTTTTTTTTTCCCGATACGTGGGCCTCTCACTGTTGTGGCCTCTCCCGTTGTGGAGCACAGGCTCTGGATAAGCAGGCTCAGTGGCCATGGCTCACGGGCCCAGCCGCTCTGCGGCATGTGGGATCTTCCCGGACCAGGGCACGAACCCATGTCCCCTGCATCAGCAGGAGGACTCTCAACCACTGGGTCACCAGGGAAGCCCTAAATTTCCCTTTTCTACACATCGTTGCCAAAATTTTTATTTGTTGTCTTTTGATGATAGCCATTCTGGCAGGTGTGAGGTGATATCTCATTGTGGTTCTGATTTGGATTTCTCTGATGATTAATGATGTTGAGCATCTTTTCATATGACTACTGGCCGTCTGTATGTCTTCTTTGGAAAAATGTCTATTCTGGTCTTCTGTCAATTTTTTTAACTGAGTTTTTTTTTTTGGTGTAGAGTTGTATGAGTTGTTTATATATTTTGGATATTAACACTTTATACATCATATAATTTGTGAATATTTTCTCCATTTAGTAGGTTGTCTTTTCATTTTGTTGATGGTTTCCTTTTCTGTGCAAAAGATATCAGCTCTTCCCTTGATGGAAATCTTGGGCCCTTATGAGGCTGGCTGTAATAAATAATGCTGTTGTAAACTGTTTCGAACATTTTTTCGTGTGTATATGCATGCATTTCTGTTTATTGTATTCCAGTATATAATATCACAAAGTTTTATTTCAAAGTAGTTTATTTCAAAGTACTTAGGAGAGTCTCAGAGTATTTGTAGGAATGGCATTCCTGTAATCAATGTATGGCAGTAACAGATGTCTTTCCTTCCTGTCAATACTTCATGTTTTACTCATTTTTGACTTTTAGCCAATCTATTTGTATATAATGATGTGTTACTAATTTAAAATTTTCATCTCCCCAATATCCCATTTAGTTAAGCACCTTCTTATATATTTACTAGACTTTTGATATGATCTTTGTGGTGTGACCATTCAAGTATCCCCACAGTTTTCTACTGAGGTGTTTGAATTTTTATTATTTATATTAGGAATTTAAATTATATTCTGGATATAACTTGTAACTCTTTGGTTATACAGATTGAAAATAAATTTTCCTGCACTATGGGTACCATTTTCCCTGTCATATTAGTGTTTCATGAAGAAATTTCTTAATATAAATGTGGTCAGATTTACCAGTCTTTTCTTTTATGGCAAGTGCTTATTTGTCATGTGTAGGAAATAATTTGCTACTCCCCAGTTAAAATGCAATATCATAAGAGTACTGTTTGGTGAATTATCACAAAGGAAATACAGTCATGTATCCTCCTCAAATATTCAGCTTTAGCAAATCCTAATTCCTGTTCTTGTCCTTCCACACTCACTATATCCTTCCCCCTTCCTAAAGTTAACTTCTATCCTTATTCCTAATATTTCTTAATTTTGCTCATTTTCCTTTTAAACTTTATAAATATTACAAGATTTCTTCTTTTCATGGATTCTTTCGTTTAAAATTTTGTTTGTAAGGATCTCTCTTGATGTTGCTGAAGTAGTAATTTGTTTATTCCATCATGGTGTAATACTGTATCTGAATATAGCATGCATTAAGTATCTATTCCAGTGTTTATGTGAATTGTTTCCAGGTTTGGGGTATTTTGAGTAATGCTGCCAAATATAAAAGTATTTTTGTACAGTTATGTATGCTTTTCCCTTAGATATATACATAAAATTGGAATTGCTGTGTCGTAAAGTAGTCTGATATTAAATTTTAGTACATACTGCTAAACAATATCAAGCATTTGTATCAATTTATACTTCCATTGACAGTATATAAAAATTTTAGTTACTATTCTACTTCCCAGCTTTAGCGCTGCATAAGGATCTTATTGTTTGAACTTCCTTATATTAAGTTAAGGAAAATGATGGTCTTACTGAGTTAACTAAATTAATTTACAAGAATGGATATATGAATGCATATGTGGTTGTTGGGAATTTATAGGCTATACATGAACACTGTACCTTTTTAGCAACATTATCTAGGACATTTACTTGTAATTGATGAGTTATAGCTGATTCAAAGAATGCAAGCCTCACACTGAGGAAGTTGTGTGACTAGCAAGGTATAAAGTTGGAGAGACCCAGAACTGATAACTACCCTGTGCAAAGATGGTCTACACCCATTTAAGCTTATCTTGTGTGTACAAGTACATGTGCGTGAGTGTGTGTGTGTGTGTGTGTGTGTTTGTGCTTAGGATTACTGAAAGCTGTGCCTGGGTGTTGGGAGAGCTCTGCCATGCTGTTCCTATCCTGTACCTTTTCTTAAACCTCACTAAACTTGGTGCTAGGTCAAGTCTATGATGCCTTATGATTCTGATTATCATTCCAATCCTAAACCCTCCCTTTATGGTGGCCATACATACATTTAGATCTATAATCCACCAGAAATCAATTTATTTGTATGTTGGGTAGTGATCAGAAATTTAATTGTGCTTAATAAAGATAACCAAAGAACCCTCTAGAATTTATGGAACTGTCCTTTTCACTCTGCTCCACAATGCCTATTTTTTCATAAAAAATTGCCCATATATATGTTTCAGGATTCTCTGTTATTCCATTGCTTTGCTTCCATTCTTTTACCAACAGTATGTCTTCTTAAAAGTGCAGCTTTGTACTATATCTTTGTATGTCTATGGGTTATCTTCAACTTTTATCTTTATTCTTCAAGATTTTTCTTGGTTAATCATACCTTCTTATTTTCATGTAAAATATAGAATCAAATGGTCAACATTATAAATATACTGCCTCAAGGAATGAATGGAACTTATAGGTCAATTTGGGGAAAATTGATCTCTTGACAATGTTTAAATTTCATAATATAATAACATGTTACATCCTTCTAATCTAAGTTAAATAAAATTGTAAACTGAACAACTAGGGAAATACTTGTTTAATTTCTGTTATATTCAAAGTCCTATGCTGTGCTCTCTTACAATCATTATTTATGTCCTAACAGTAATCTGGTGACAGTAATTTTATTATCTTTGCTTTATAGCCAAAGATGCTGGTAATTTCTAGAGCTAAATTGTTTCTCTTTTTCTTTCCACTATGGCACTAAAGCTTTTTTCAAAAATTTTAGTTATTTTGTTATTATTTTAGTTTTATGATGTCTAATGATTTTTTGCATTAAAATCTTCTTGTTTCCCATTTCATTTCACTGTTTTAATTACATGTATTAATAACAATCTATTCTTATCACTACATTTATTTGTATAGTTTTTATTTTATAAATCTATTCCACAGCTGCAGTGATTTCATAGGATTGTTTAATTGAGAGTACTCATAAGACTCCACAGACCATACTCAGTAGGGCTTTAACCAAGGTAAAAGACATAGTAAAACAGGAGAAAGGAAGCAGAGGCAAACATCAGGGACCCAAAGATATACCTGGATGCATCCCCCAAGGTTCTTCTTAGCAACACAAGCTGTGCTTTGTCTTTGGATTATGAACCAGTAAAATGAATGCAAGTAATCTTGGTTTCAGGAGAACAGAGACAGAAGTTTCTGGTAGGACCTCACTAATCATGTTTCCAAGCCATTTATTTAATCAGTTTAACCAAATATAAGCTCACCACCTACATATCTCTAAAAGTATTAAAACAAAATAAAACAAAACAGACCCTGGGTGCCTCCAAGGGAATTTCAAACTTTAAATAGCACATTATAAATTTACTAATTAGTCCATTTCATCCTTAACTTGGTCAAGAGTCAGTACCACAGTTCCAGGCATCTTTGGAAGTAGGCATAGATATATCCCAGTCTGGTAGGATAACTTTATCTTCACAGTAAACACAACTACATGTTATTTATATGACTTTAATTAACCACTTCACATGTTAAAACTTTGGATCTCCTAAGATGGACGTTATGTAAATTTTATACTGGAAAATAGTCTCATTTTATAGTGTCAAAATTTTTGGAAGAGGACTTCCCTGGCAGTCCAGTGGTTAAGACTCCACACTTCCATTTCAAGGGGTGCAGGTTCCATCCCTGGTCAGGGAACTAAGATCCCACATGCTGTGAGACATGGCCAAAAAAAAAAAAAAAAAAAAAAAAAGATAACACTATGAAAAAAAAATTTGGAAGAAACTAAATTTTATAACTTAAAAAAATCTAAAAAATAAGCACATTATACTTATCTACAGCTATTCATTAGAGTTTATTTCTAAGCCAGAAAATTCTGAAGGGTTAGGGGAATGAGACAAGTATACCTCAGAAAAAGTAATACATAAAAAGGTTGTAGAAGTCACCAAGCAGACAGAAATGCTCATGATACTGAAAAGTAGTACTCTACTGCTTATATGGAAATATACTAGTTTATAGAGAGAATACTAATTTTAAATAAAGAATTGGCCTACCATAGTAATTTAGAAACCATGTAGTATCAGCAAACTTTCTTAGAGTTGGAGAGAAGACATAAGTAGGTATAAAAGGGAACAAGTTTTGGAGGGACTTTTAGTTGTATGTTATTATTCACATAGTTGTTGGGCTGAGTTAGGTCAATTAATAGATTTACTCCATCTTGATAGAAAATACATCTTTTTGGAAGTTATTGTTATATAATGAATAAAGAATGTAACTGGAAATCAGAAAACCCTTTTTTTCTGAGAACCCAGGCATTAACTCTCAGTTTCAGGAGATAGTTTTTTAATGTATTTATAAACATTAAGAACATTAAAAAATAGAAATTCTTCAGAAAATTCCTAATATATCTTTAGCTTGTTGTTATGTGGAAGCTTAAAATATCTTTTTGGTTAGAAAAACTGGAGTATGGCAGCTCTGCTGTTAATCATGGGTAATAGGAAGAAGATAAGGTCCTAGGAAATAGACAAAGCAGCAGCGCATCCTGATAGAAATGTAGATAGCAAAGTTCTGATTAATATATAGGAATAAGCTTTGGGTGGTTTTAATTAGCAATTTCCTGATAACTAATGAATCTGAATATGTTTTCATAAGATTATTGGTCTTTTAAATATTATCTCCTCTGAAATGTCTAGTATGGGTATTATTAAACATTTTTAAAGGAAGATAGGTAGATAGATACATACATACATACCAACAATCTGTTGGGGAAAAATGGAAAGAGTACATAGGTAGGTAAGAGGTCATTACCTATAGGAAATAGGTTGTTGGATATATTCTGCTCCTTGTTTGGCAGTGTTTTTACATATATTCATAAATATGCCCAAGTTTTAAAAAATAGAACAGTTCTCATGAAACAAAGACTATGCATTATTCACCTGAGATCCAAAACAATTAGCCAGTTAAATAAATATATGTCACATAAATATTTATTCATACCAAATCAATGTTACTGTTACCTGAAGGACATTACATTTTTTTAAACATCTTTATTGAAGTACAATTGCTTTACATTGTTGTGTAAGTTTCTGCTGTATAACAAAGTGAATCAGCTATACGTGTATATATATATCCCATATCCCCTCCCTCTTGCATCTCCCTCCCACCCTCCCTATCCCACCCCTCTAGGTTGTCACAAAGCACTGAGATGATCTCATTGAGCTCTGCAGCTGCTTCCCACTAGCTATCTATTTTACATTTGGTAGTGTATATATGTCAGTGCCACTCTCTCTCTTCGTCCCAGCTTACCCTTCCCCCTCCCCATGTCCTCAGGTCCGCCCTCTATACGTCTGCGTCTTTATTCCTGAAGGGCATTTACATTTTTAACTGCATTTCTTTATATTAAGAAATCCTGTAAGCTTTCTTAATTATCAATTGATATAATGACAAAAATTAGTGGTTATTAATAAAATTCACATATAAAGTTGATATTTTAATAAGATCTGAGTAGAATAAAAAGCAATTTATTCTAATACATTTTGAAAGTTGTAATACCTGTTTTCTTCTAAGAGGAGCTTTATGTTTAACCAGATTGAAAGTTGCAGACCTGCTCAGATTGAAAGTTGAAGACCTGCTCATATAAATGCAAACTAGATGTGCTATACAAGAAAGGCCATTTCCTCAATCTAAATCTCTTTAAACATCTGATCTAATATTGGAAAAATTCCATCAGAAAAGTCCAAATAAACTTTTCTATAAAGGCCAAGGAGTATCCAAAAGAAAATGGGCAAATAAATAATTACAGACACAATATGCATTAGTTACTTTTACCAATGCATTCTTCCATACACACAGAGTTTATTATTCCCTATACCCCAGAAAATCTTTCCCTATAACATAAAGACTACTCTATGCTTATAGGAAAGAACCTAAAGGTCTTGCTATTTTAAACAGGTATGTACATAAAAGAATAAAGACTAATTTTCACCACTGCCAAATAAAAAAGGGCCTTTGAAAAGGAATACAGTTTTCACAAAGAACTGTTGCATGGTGTTTGAGACACCCAAAGGGAGGTGTGTTATATTTTTGTTCTTTTAAGCTTACAGCTTTTCATACAAACAATACTATTTTCTAGCAATTCTAATTCTGCACAGAAGACTCTGCCAACCAGTGTCATTTTATAGGTGTAGAGGGAGGAAAATGAAGATTGTTTATTAATCACATATTATGGGATCAGCATTGTTATTATTATTTTTTTCATGGTGCCTAAAAATATTCCTAACTCAGAACTCTGAATAGACCCCTTTTCTTCTTCTGTTTGTTTATTGGTGATCTCATGTAGATTCAAATACCATCTACATGATGACAACTCCTACATGTATATCCTTAGCTAAGTCATCTCCTCTGAACTCCATACTTAAGTACTCAATTGTTTACTATATATTTTCACTTGGATGCTTGTATTGGGCTTCCCACAGTTAACATGTCCAATGCTGTATTCTGCCATTCCCTCAAAACCTGTCATAGACTTCCTTATTTTTAGCAAATAACAAGTCAATTATTTTGGTTCCAAGATGGAACCCAGATGCCACCTTTCACACTTTCTCTCCACTTTATGTTCAATCTCCTAGAGTATTCTGTGGACTCTAGTTGAAATACATATCCAGAATCTGATCAGTTCTCAAAATCTCCATTGATACTTTTGCCGAAGTCACCAAGTCTCTCATAAATTATTGCAATACTGTAATTGGTCCCCTTTTGACCTTACTTTATTATTTTCTCCTATCCAATAGCAACCAAAGAGAACTTTTAGGGGTATAATTCAGATAATGTCACAACAGTGTTCCAAATTCTCTAAAGCTTTTCTCTGTTACTTTGAGTAAAAGCAAGAGTTCTGTTCTCCCATTATCTTTCTGAAATTGTTATATACTGCTCTAATCCTTATCAAAAGACCTCAGCTTCCTCGCTGTTCTATGTACACATCAGACATTTTCCTTATTATAGGACCTTTGACCAAGGCTCAGTCCCACACCACACCTGTGTACTTCTTTAAGTGCTAACTGAGATGGCAAGATGTCAAGTCTGCCATTTACCATTTGACATGTACTCCATTAATATTTGTTTACTTATTTATTTATACATATATATATATGTATACATAGATACATATTCTACCTATGTACCTGTAGCCAATTTTGAGTGTCTTATTCTTGATTTATATATTACTTATGATGATTTTTTTAAATTTAGAGTTAATTCTTTTCAAGTAAAAATGCTTTAGGTCATTTTCCCCCAGAATAGTATTTATAGCTTATAAAGAAAACATTTTCCTATGTAATGCATATTACCAAGATATGAAATGGAAGAATTATCGTCTCTTTTTCTCACTTAAGAAAATTAAGGCTAAGCCACATTATATTATGTCATAAATGCAATGCATGGGGGAAAAAACAAACATGATTTCCCTCTGTCTAAAACTCAATCTGAGTTTTTCATTAACTTTGGGGGAAATTAATTTGTTCTCTTATGAATCACCTACTCTTTTACTATTCTTACCTTAGAGTGTTTGTTTTACTCTTTGAGTGTATTTATATGCTGTGAAAAAATGTTTGAAGACCTTTTCAAAGATTCAAAGATCTTTTGGTTTGAAAGAAATTTTTTCTTTCATAGTTACTTTATATTTTGCCATAATTTAAACACTAATCTTAGATAGTGAAGTATAATGAAATTTTTTCTTTCATTTTTTTTTACTTAGAAATAATTTTAGAATTATAGAATTGCAGATTCTTCTAGTATTCTAGTATAGAGTTCCTGTGTTACCTCCCCAGCTTCCTGTGACACTTCCATGAATAAGAAACTCCACTGTACTGCTCCTTTATAGTCACACCCTTCCTCATACCTAACTCCTCGGCAATCAGTGAATTGTTCTCCAAAATTATAACTTTATCATCTTGAGAATTGTATATAAGTGGAATCACACAGTATGGAATGTATTGAGATTGGCTTTCTTTTATTCAGCATAACGCTCTTGAAACCAATGCAGCTTGTCACATATCAACAGTTTGTACTTTGCACTGCTGAATAGTACCCTATTTTATGATATATCACAGTTTATGTATTGATCTATTTATGGACACATTTTTTTTTTTTTTTTTTTTTTGCGGTACACGGGCCTCTCACTGTTGTGGCCTCTCCCATTGCGGAGCACAGGCTCCAGATGCACAGGCTCAGCGGCCATGGCTCATGGGCCCAGCTGCTCCGCGGCATGTGGGATCTTCCCAGACCGGGGCACGAACCCGTGTCCCCTGCATCGGCAGGCGGACTCTCAACCACTGCGCGCCCAGGGAAGCCCTGGGCTTTTGTTTTTTGGGAGTTTTTAGATTAATGATTCAATTTCACTACTAGTTATCAGTCTGTTCAGATTATCTATCTGTCCCTGATTCAGTCTTAGAAAATTGTATGTTTCTAGGAATTTATCCATTTCTTCTAGGTTGTCCAATTTGTTGGCATATAACTATTTACAGTATTCTCTTATGATTGTTGTATTTCTCTGATATCCATTGTAGTTTCTCTTCTTTCATTTCTTATTTTGTTTATTTGGGTTCTATTGCTTTTTTTTCTTAATGAGCCTAGCTACAAGCTTATTAATTTTCTTTATCTTTAAAAAAAACATCTCTTGGGGTTCCCTGGTGGTGCAGTGGTTGAGAGTCTGCCTGCCGATGAAGGGGACACAGGTGTGTGCCCCGGTCCGGGAAGATCCCACATGTTGCAGAGTGGCTAGGCCTGTGAGCCATGGCCGCTGAGCCTGCGTGTCCGGAGCCTGTGCTCCACAATGGGAGAGGCCACAACAGTGAGAGGCCCGTGTACCGCAAAAAGAAAAAAAAAAAAAAAAAAAAAAAAACAGCTCTTGGCTTTATTGGTCATTTCTACTGTTTTTTGGTCTCTATTTCCACTCTGATCTTTATTATTGGCTTCCTTCTGCAGACTTTAGGCTTTGTTCTTCTTTTTCTAACTCTTTCAGATGGTAGGTTAGGTTGCTTATTTAAGATTTTTCTTGTTTCTTTAGGTAGGCCTGTATGTCTGTAAACTTCCCTCTTAGAACTGCTTTTGCTGTATCCCATCAATTTAAGGAAGCTTTGTTTTTATCTTCATTTGTCTCAAGTTATTTTCTGATTTCCTCTTTGATTTTATTGTTGATCCATTGGTTTATTAGTAGCCTGTTGTTTAGTCTCCACAGTTTTGTGTTATTTCCATTTTTCTTCCTGTAATTGATTTCTATGTTTATACTGTTGTGGTCAGAAAAGATGCTTGACATAATTTCTATCCTCTTAAATTGGGACTTGTTTTGTGGCCTAACATGTGATATGTCCTGCAGAACATTTCATGTACACTTGAAAAGAATGTGTATTCTGCTATTTTTGGATGGAATGTCCTGTAGATATCATTTAAATCCAACTGGTCTAATGTGTCATTTAAGGCCACTGTTTCCTTAATGCTTTTCTGTCTGGATGATATGTAGGCTGTTAAAGTTCCCTACTACTATTGAATTATTGTCAAATTCTCCCTTTATGTCTATTAATATTTGCTCTATATATTTGGATGCTCCTATATTACGTGCATATATGTTAACAAATATTATATCCTCTTCTTATATTGGGCCCTTTATCATTATATATACAATGCCCTTCTCTGTCTTGTATTATAGATTTTAAGTTTACTTTGTCTGATATGAATTTTACTATCCCAGCCTTCTTTTCCTTTCCATTTGCAAGGGTTAATTTTTCCATCTCCTCATTTTCAATCTGTGTGTATCTTTAGGTCTGAAGTGAGTCTCTTATACACATACATAGATGAATCATGTTTTTTATTCAGTTACCCACCCCTATGTCTTTGTTTGGAGCATTTAGTCCATTGACATTTAAAGTGATTATTAAATGTGTACTTACTGCCATTTTGTTACTTGTTTTCAAGGTGTTTTTATAGCTTTCCTCTGTTCTTTTCTTCTTCCTTTAGTCTCTTCCCTTGTGGTTTGATGATTTTCTTTAGTGTTGTTTGTGTTCCTTTCTCTCTAGTTTTTGTGTATCATAAGTTTTTGATTTTTGTTAACTATGGAGTTCATATAGTCATTTAAGTTCAAACATTCTCAAAGCTCTGCCTAAACTTCCTGCCACATTTTGTGTTTTCGAGGTCATATTTTACATCTTTATGTCTATCCCTTAACTATTTATTGTAGTTTAGAGTTGATTTAGTCATTTTTTTCTCTTTTCAGTCTCCATAGCAGCTTATTTAAGTGGTTGATTCACAGCCTTTACCTTTACCACTGGGATTTTTCCCTTCCTATAACTTCTTTTTCTTTCTCACTTAAAAAAGACCCTTTAACACTTCTTGTGTAGTCAGTTTAGTATTGATGAACTCTTTTAATTTTTGCTCGTCTGAGAAGCTTTTTATCTCTCCTTCAATTCTGAATGATAAGCTTGCTGGGTAGGGTGTACTAGATTGTAGGTTTTTCCCTTTCAGCATTTTAAATATATCATGCTACTCCTTTGTGGCTTGCAAAGTTTGTGCTGAAAAATAGCTGATAGCCTTATGGGAGTTCCCTTCTACATGACTTTTTTTTTTTTTTTTTTTTGCTTGCTGCCTTTAAAATTCTCTCTTTAACTTTTCCAATTTAATTATGGTATGTGTTAGTCTGGGTCTCTTTGTTTTCACCTTGTTTAGGACTCTCTGTGCTTCCTGTACCTGAATATCTGTTTTCTTCTTCACATGTGGGCTGTTCTCAGCTGTAATTTCATCAAATACATTTTCAACCCTTTCGTCTCTCTCTGCTCCTTGTGGGACCCATATAATATAAATGTTATTATGTTTAATGTTGTCCCAGAGGTCCCTTAAACTATTCTTTCTTCTTTTTTTACTTTGTTTTTCTTTTTGCTGTTCTGATTGGGTGATTTCCATTATTCTATCTTCCAGATCACTTATGTGTAATTCTGTATCACCTAATCTCCTGTTAATTCCTCTAGTGTATTTTTCATTTCAGTAATTGTCTTCTTTACCTCTGACTGGTTCTTTTTTTAATATATATATTCTAGTTCTTTGTTAAAATTATCACTGTGTTCATCTATTCTTTTCCCAAGCTCAGTTAGCATTCTTATTACTATTGCTTTCTTCTCTTTATCAGGTAAATTATTTATCTCTGTTTTACTAGGGTATTTTTCAGGGCTTTTTTTTTTCTTGTTCTTTAATTTGAAACATATTCATCTGTCTTCTTATTTTGTTTTACTTTATCTGTCTCTATGAAATTAGATAAAACAGTTACTTATTCTGGTTTGAAGGTGTTTCTTTGTATGGGAGCATTCCTATGCATTCTCTGTATGCACAGTGGTTTTGGTGAGAGAGCTGGATCTGAAATAAGCATGGAACATGTCTTCCCCCAGATGTGCTTGCAGCCACTGACTTGGTGGCATGTAGGGATGGAGTTGGAGGGGTTAGAGGAAAAACCAGGTCAAAAACGAGGTCAACCTTCTTCTATGCTCAGTGACTGTCAGTTCCCTATGAAGGGTAAATTCAGGGCACAAGGGGCTAGCGTAGGAGCCCTGAGAGAGTTGGGTTTCTCCTGAGTGCTTTGACAGTTTCTACATTGGTTTGGGACATGGCCAGGGCCTGAGAGCTTGAGACGGCACTTCTCTGCTGGTTTCACTTTTTCCCTGGTTTGCGTGCCTTTGTTAGAGGCTGGTTGAGACTAGAGGGGTTGATGCCACACCACTGAGATGGCTTCACTCCCACCCAAGCGTGTACAGCGAAATGCACTCCAGTGATTATCATCTCTGCCCTGGAGCTAGTTTCACTCCCTCCTGAGTGTGTTCACTGAAGCCTGTGCTGGCAGTAGCCCCCTCTGCCCTGGTCAGAGGCAGTGCTGGGGTCCAGGATAACTTGATTCCCTCCAAGTATGCATACGCTCATTGGCAATGGCAGCCTCCACCTTACTGAGGAATAGTGCCAGAGCAAAAGGGATTGGAGCTGGAGCCCGGGGAACACACTAGGGAGGTTCTGGAAAGCCAACGAGAGCCCCAGGCAGTTTTCAGTAGCTGTTTCCTTGCAGTGACTGAGAGCAAGCAAGTCTGTTTGCACACTCTTCATGAATAGAGTCTTGGTTTCTTACAGCTCTTCAATAAGTCCTGCTGTTTTTCAAACCAGCTAAGAGAGCTTGTCTTCCCAGTGTCAGACTCCAGGGTTGGGGCGCTTAATATGTGACTCAAACCCTTTGCTCCTCAGGGAGGATTCTCAAGCCTACAATATCCTCCTCCTCTTCTGTGCACTCCTCTAGGGGTTTGGGTCCCAACCAGATCACTTATCTGTTCCTACAGGACTCCATGTGGATCATTCTTTACAGCTTTGATCATGGGGGAGCCGTCTTTCTAGTCCCCAGATAGATTTCAGCAAGAGTTGCTCTATATGTAATTGTAATTCTGATGTGTTCATGACAGGAGTTGAATACTGTGTCCTCCTACTCTACCATCCTCATCTCTCCTTAATTACAATAATTATGTGTTCTATTTTATCTACAAATGCATATCTTTGTGATGTATTCCTTATTTTATCCTTTATATATTTACTTGAGTTTTACCTAGTTTTTTTTAAGGAATTGAATTTGTCTTTCTAATTAATTGTGTTCTCATTTTACTTATTTTTTTAATACTTTAAAATTTTTAGGATAGTTTTTGATTTAAAGAAATATTGTGACTTAGTACAAAGAGATCCTACATAACCTGCACCCATTTTCCCCTATTATTAACACCTTACATTAGTATAGTACATTTGTTACTATTAATGAAACAAGATTGACACATTATCATTAACTAAAGTCAGTACTTTATTCAGATTCCACTAGGTTTTCCCTAATATTCTTATTCTTTTCCCAGATCCCATAAAGAATACCATATTACATTTGGTCATATGTTTGCTTACGTTTCTCTTGACTGTGATAGTTTCTCAGACTTTCACTCTTTTTAATGACCTTGATAATTTGATGAGTAATGGTTAGGCATTTCATAGAGTATCTCTCAAATGAGGTTTGTCTGATATTTTTCTTATAATTAGACTGGGATTAAACATTTGGAGGAGGGAGACCACAGAGGTTAAAAGGCCAAACTCATCATCTTATATCAAGGGTACACATATCACTGTTGATGCTAATTTTGATCACCTGGCTGAGGTAATGTAAATGTAAAGTTACATTTTTTTGAGTTACTCTTTTTTTTTTTTTTGGCCTCTTTCTATATTGCACTTTTTGAAAATAAATAAATATACAGAGCTCACAATTAAGCAATAGGAGTTATGTTCCACTTCCTTGACAGTGGAATATATAAATACATTATTGAAATTTTTTGGCAAGGAACATTTGCCTAATCTCTTGCCTATTGAATAAACTTATTTATTTGGTCTGGTTTATATTCTAATACTATCTCATTGTGTCTCTCAAATTGTCACTAGCCCTAGCAATGATTAAATCCAGCCAAACACCGTTTGGTTTCAAGGTCTTAGAATAATTCTTTATGGCTCCCAGCAAAGCCCTTTGGGCTATTGGCTTCATCATCTGTGCTTGATGAAACACAGCTTGATGATCCCAACCTCAGTGTCATCCTTCCTTTTTGTGAAAGCTACCATGTATGTAGAACTGACTAGATGTATCAACCTGGTTTTTGCCTAAAATTTAGATCATCTGGCAGCCTTCTTTCATTTTTTTCACTCTCTTTATCCCTTTAATCCAAGCTGATGGTGTTTCTGCTAGTATAAAATTTTCATGAGCTTTGTAGGTCTCCTTTGTAACTCCATGAAACATGAATCTTCTCCATTGACCTTTTGTGGATAGTCCTATCTCTACCCTTGAATTCTTCAGAGATGGCTTAGAGGATTTATACATGCCTAATTTCTTCAAAGTACCTTCTGTGTGATTGAATAATCTTTTAATTCTTCTGTGACACTAGCAAAAGATTATCCAGAAATACTCTGAGATTTCTCCCCAGAGCACATGGGACTGAAAGTGACTCTCTTATGGCCTGAAAGTGACTCTCTTAATTATAGCATCTTTTGCAATCTGGATAGACTGGGAATTTTCCAAATCATCAAATTCTAGCTCTTTTTTATTTATTTAAAAGTTCTTCCCTCAAATTAATTTTCTTCTCACATTTTGTTACAAATAGTAAGAAGAATCTAGGCCATTCCTTCAATACTTTGCTTGGAAATCTCCTCAGTTAAATAGTATACTTCATTGTTTACAAGTTATATTGTTTCAGGACACACTTCAGCTAAGCTTTCTGCCAATACATAACAAGTTTCCCTTCCTTCCAGTTTCCAATAACATATTTCTCATTTTTATGTCAGCCCTCACTGAGAGTATCTTTTTCATCTGTATTTCTACTAACAGTTTGTTAAAGAGCAGTTTGGGTATTCTCTGAGATCATATATGTTTTCTCTACCATGCTCCTCACGTCCTTCTAAGCCTCCACTAGCAAAGTCTTTACCATCCACATTGCTAATGACAGTCTGTTGGAGGCAATCTGGGCTTTGTCAGTCATGCTCCTCAAATGTCTTTCATCCTCTGCTCATTGTGAAATTCTAAATAAACTTCCAAACCCACATCTTTACATATTAAACAGGTATTAAAATCTGGTTTAGTTTGTTATTGGTATGGAAAATTACTGAATACTTGGTGGCTTAAAACTCTTCAAATTTGTTATCTTGAATTAGTGATCAGAATACTGAAATGAAAATCACTTAGCTAAAATGAATGTATCAGCAGGACAGCATTTCTTTCTGGAAGCTCTGAGGGAGAATCTGTTTTCATGCTTTTTCCAGGTTCTGGAGACACCCATATTCCTTGACTCATGGCACCTTTCTATCTTCAAATGCAACAATGGCTAGTCCAGTCTTTCTTATATAACATCACCCTGACACTGATTTTGACTCTTCTGTTTCCCTCTTTAACATTTTAAGGGCCCTTGTGATTTAGTTGGGTCAACTGGAATAATGCAGGAAAAGCTCCCTATTTTATTATTAGTTGATTAAAAGTCTTAATTCCATTTGCAATTTTAATTCCTCCTTGCCATGTAACCTGACATATTGACAGATTCCAAAGATTAGGACATAAACATATTTGAAAGATCATTACTCTTCTTATTACATATTGTTAATTGTGTTCTTTTACATTTTAAATTCCAATTGTTCATTGGTGATATGTAGGAAAATAATTGAATTTTATATATCAATCTTATATCCTACAACTTTGTTATACTTGCTTATAAGTTACAAGAGGTTTTTTGTTTGATTCTTTGGAATATTCTATATGAACAATTATGTCATCTACAAACAAAGGCAACTTATTTTTTTTCTTCCCAATCTGTGTAGTTTTTATTTCCTTTTCATGTCTTATTACACTACCCAGGGCTTCTAGTACAATGCTGAATAGGAGTTTTGAGAGAGGAAATCCTTGCCTCATTACTGAGGTTGGGGGTGGGGAGAATCCAGTTTCTCAACATTAAATATGATGTTAAGTGTAAGCTTTTTATAGATGTGAGACAGTTCCCCAGTATCCTTAGTTTGGTGGTAATTTTAGTCATAAATGATGTTGGATTGTGTTACATACTTTTTCTATATTATTTGATATGATTATATGATTTTCTGTCTTTTCTGTAGATGTGATGTATTATAGTTATTGATTTTGAAATGTTGAGCCAACCTTACATAGCTAGAAAGATCCCACTGAATATACTACATAATTCTTTTTATACTTTTTAAAAATTTAATTTGCTAATGTCTTGTTGAGGGCATTTATACCTATTTTCATGAGTTTTGCCTTATTACAAGTTCTTTATGTATTTTTAGTATTAGGGTGATACTAATAAGGTATTAATATAATTCTAACCCATAGAATGAATTAAATTTTGGGTACGACTTTACCCATAATCACATGAGCCAATTCTTATAATAAATGTCCTCTTATATATCTATCTATATATATATCCTATTGATTTTGTTTCCCTGGAGAACCCTGACTAATCATACACATGATATTCCTAGGTGTGGATTTGTTCATATTTGTCTTATATTTCATTCTCTTAGCTTCCTGGATCTGTGGCTTTGTGTCATCATTGATTTTTCAAAAGTTTTGGCCATTATTGTGTCAAACATATTTCTATTCTGTTCTCCCTTATTCTCCTTCTTGCATTCCAATTATTCATATATTATACCTTTAGAAGTTGTTCCACAATCCATGAATGTTCTTTTCATGTCTTTTTATTTTTTTCTCTTTGTATTTCAGTTTGGGGAGTTTCTGTTGACCAATATTCATCCTCATTGATATTTTCCTCTGGTGGGTCCAGTCTACTATTGAGCCCAACCAAGACCTAGTTCATTTCTGTTTTTGGTTTCAGATGTTTAGCATTTCCTTTTGATTTTTTTTAGTTTCCATCTCTCTGCTTGCATTACTTATTCATTCTTGCATGTTGTCTATGTTTTCTATTACAACCCTTAATATATTAATCATAGTTATTATATATTCCCTTTCTGATAATTCCAAAATCTTTGTCATATATGAGTCTGGTTCAGATTCTTTCTTTGTCTATTCAAGGCAGTATTATTTTTTGTTTTTAACATTTTTAGTTGAAAGGCAAACATGATGTATTAGGTAATAGAAACCGAGATAAACAAATCTTTACTGTGAGGCTTTATTCTAATATGGCTAAGATTGTGCTGTTTCATATTTTCTATAGCTGTAGTTGCTAGGGGCTTCAAATTACTCTGGTGTGTAGTGTTTTGTCTCCCCTGGATCTTTGGACTTCCCTGAGACCTCCTCTCAGAGTATTGGTTTTTTTTTGCATCTTAAATCTTTTTCAAATAATCCACTCTTATTTTAATGGAGTTCTACTTGTTTAGTGGTAATATGTGGTAGAGGGTAGGCTTTCCATTATTTTATGGTTAAATCTCTGACTTTCATTGAGCTAGTGTCTCTGGGCTGTAACATTCACAAGTGTTACTTATCTCCAAGCCATCCTCTTAGGTTAGACATGAGAGCTAGAGAGAAACTGAGGTTGAATGATGTCCCTTACCTCATGTCAGAAAAAGCTCTGGTAAAGTCACCCCAACCCCAAGTAAGCCTTTCTTATAGAGAATCCTTTGGATGTATTTCACAATGGTTAATATTTTTTCTCCCTGTTCCAGAGCTTGCAAGGGATCTTTCTTAGCTTTTTATGATGAGTTTCTGGTAAATCTGGTAATATAGGTAGGTAGGTAGGTAGATAGATATGTATGTATATATACGTATATAGATACCACTGAAAGTTGGAGAGGGCATTGACATGACTGAGGCTCATACCTTCAAGCTATCCCACACTCAGCTTCCAGAAATTTATAAATGTTACCCTTTGTGTTCCTACCAATTTATTGCTCCAGCACCTTCTGCTCCAGGTAAGCAGATCTTGGCTCTGACTATCTTTATTCAACTGTATCTTCAGATTTGTGGGTAGTGATTTGCCCTGCAAACCCAGTTTTCTGATGAGTCCAAGAAAAGTCTTTAACTTTTTGTTTTTTCAGCTCTTAATTTGCTATAATAATGGAATAACAACTTCCAAGCTCATTACGTGTTAGGGCTGCTACTTATTTATTAAGATTAGTGTTCTATTCTAAAATGCCACTCTGTTAGCAGAGTTCTTTGGGATTGAGTTAATATTTAAACTCAAACAGCACCAGTGTTACCTAGGTTTTAAAAAGAGTGCAGGTTAAGAAATAACACAGCATTCATTGTATCAGAATAAATGATATATCATGACTCAAGAAACAACTTTTGCCCCCCAATATTTTCTTGAGCACAAGATGATCTGAATGTATGTGACTACCTCCAATCAGGGAAATCTAGCTTAGGGAGTTATTTAAGCATATATACCTAGTCACACAATTCCCTCTGGTCCATGTAACTTGCTGCCACAGGATTCACTCAGCTCCCTCGGAAGTGCTATCAGCCCTCATTCTCTGAAACACCTGTATCTCATCAATACAAGTTATCCTTTACTCAGTCTTAATAATGACATTGGTACATAGTTTCAAATATATTTTCATGTGTCATGTATCTGGTATAGGTAAACCCTTAAAATATCTTGGATTTAATATTGATAGGGGCTTTGACTAAAGAGCAAATCTGCAGACATTTTTGAAGCTAGGAAAGGGCAGAAAACCAACTCTAAACCATTTTCTTCCATACTATTTTATATTCCAAAGTTTTTCTTCTGAGAATGCTGTTTACTGCTTTGAAGATACAGGGCAATGGAGTAGCATCTTCAATCTACTGAGAGGAAAATACTTCAACCCAAGAGTCCCACTTCAGCCCAAGTTTTAAATCTATTAATATTTTTACTTTTTAAACTAAGATATTTCTTGCTTTTATGGTCAGTAATTAGGGAACCTACTATAACTATATTCTACTTTATTTTATCTACTGTATTCTTAAATAATAAAACTCAAATTCTCAGTTATTAAAATTAATTTGTATTCTTAATTTCTCTCTCTTGCTTTTAAAAAATTTGGTTTTCAACATTTTCTCTTATTAGTTTTCTTTAATTGGAAATGGGTTTTTATCTTCCTGTCTGTCTGAAAATTTGTCACATTTTAGTGACTTGTTTTTATTTGCCAATTCATTGTATTTCATTATATTGTTGCAGTTTCCTAATAGTTGGGAGATGAAAAGTTCTTTTCCTCAGGCATCTAGAACAAAGAATGTAGGCGGTCAATCCCCTGCTGAGAAACTGTAAGAAGTCTTCCTGATTTAAGATACATCTATATTATCCACCTTATGAGGCAGGAAAGATAGCACAACTCTTCTGCCCCATCACAGGAGGTGATAGCTAATTTTGGACTTGGAAAATCTGGGGAGAGTTCACAGAACTTATTATTGGTTTAGAGGTGAGGTATGATATATATAGTGGAATCAATGATGATTGAACTGATGGCAGTTCTCTCTCTTACAGCAGCATCCAATACAAACATGCATAACTTTCTGTTACCGAACCAAACTTGAGTCTGCTCGCCGTCATTCAGTAAAGCCAAGCTACTGATGCCAGGTTGTGGTGTAGGAAGTGCAGTGTTCATTGTAGGCACCATACAAGGAGTCCCAGTACCTCATGCTTTACAAAATCCAAACTACCCCATGGGTTTCAGGGAAGCATTTTTAAAGGCAAGGTGAGAGAGGGGAGCCAGAGAGTGTGTGATCAGCGCATGCACGATTCTCTTATTTGTTGATGGTGAGGTAACAGGGTGGTGCCCCAGGGTTTAACATTATCAATCTTCAGGCTCCAGCCAGTCTGGAGGCAACATGCTCATGGTCATCACGTAGTTAACTTCTTCCTTTTGGTGGGGGCTTTAGTATCTGTAAAACAACTTAGAAATGTGCATCAGATACTGTTATCTGTGTACTTCAGGGAGGAGCTAAAGATTTTGTGACTGACACATAGCTGATTTACTGTTTAAATTGTTACCAGTTCTCCTGGCCCAGCTGCTTCTTTTGTCACTACATGTTCACATCCTTTCAATCATTAATTATTGAGCCAGGCTTTTGTGACTTAGGGGAGGCCTGGGAGACTACAGCTTTTCTACAACAAGAGGGAGGGAGAGGACATGGGGGGAGGAGGTCTGTCACAGAAAGACCCCATAGGGTCCTGCTTGGCTACATTTCTACTTTCATCCTCATAGGGTACTTATATCAACCATTGTTGTTATATCAGCATTCTGTTTTTACATTATTTTACTTGTGAAAATGTTTTTCCACAGATGAGCCATATAGAATGGCATTTTTTTTCATAGAAAATATTTTTATTTCCCTGGAAATAATAAATTTCTCGATTTTGTTCATTTTTTTATGTATTTAACACATTCTAAAAGTAATAAACTCTTATTATAAGGTAAAATTCCTCAAGTAACATACTAATTCCATTTTTCTCTCCCCAGCATCCTTCAGCATACCTTTATCGTCTTTTCAGTCTGGGTATGTGCTTTCTAAGTCTGCTTTTATTATTTTAAATGACTGGGAAATTTTTTCTGTCATTTGGAGTTGTCTTTCTCCCCTTTCTTGAGTTGGACCTGTTTTTTCCAAAAACCCATGTCTTTCTAAATTACTTTTGTCTTCTTGAGTTACTTAGTTCCCTATTTTGTTGCAAAAAATCATTTTGTGGTTAAAATGAGTAAAAATGTACAGGAAGTACGTTTTTGTGATTTTTGAGGTCTTGTGGAATGAAAATATATTTCAACTATATATCTGCTCTGTTTAGTTTTTTCCTCTTAGTTATTTTTTTCTAATTGTTTTTGCCTAAAGGATTTTTTGCTTGGAGTATTTATGAATTATATACTAATAAGCTGTTTGGAAGCTCTCTGGGCATTGATGATCCTTACCGTAGAAACTGATAGGTCAGTAAAATGGGTCTTTCATTGGAGAATCCACTAAAATTAGTATACAGTTGTCTTTTTCTCTTGGCCAAATTAGCTTCCTCAGAAAGAAATTATCACTCTTCTGCCTCAAAGAATGTAAACTTAGATTTTATTATTCTGAGAGAAATCTAAAAGAAAGAACTTGGAGGTGTCAAAATCCACTGTGAAAACTTTCACTTAACCTACATGTTTTAATAGGGCACCTCATTGTCATTCTCACCTGTGTCTAGTATTCATATTCTGGTATTTATATTTTTTGAGTATCAGAGAGTAAACGATTTACTTCTGCCAACATTTGGGAGGGACAATTGCTTGATGATAGGGCTGGAAGAAGGACTCTGGGGGTTAACCTTCTCCTTAACAAGATATTTAATCAATGCTTCTTTTTTTAGATTTTAATATACAGATTTTAAAATTACCCAAATTTGCAATTCTCTATCCTTTTCAGAGTTTTCTGTAGAACATTGCTTTTTATTTCCACTGTGCTGACAGTTTTTATTTAAAAATTTTAAAAAATCTGATTTGCTAAGTCATTTCATTTATGTGTCTTCTTTATACTCCAAAGTTTTATTAACATTTACAGTGTGCTTTTACCTCCTTTCCCATTATCTTTCTATTTATTTTTGTTTTAATTTGTTTTCTTTTGTTTTCTGTTTTTAATTTTAGAGCTATAATGTCAGAAATATTTTCACCCAGTTTGGTCTAACAATATATTATCTACTCTTAGTTTACAGAGTTGAATGAATTACATGTAACAAAGAGAAAAATAATTTAAAGTATGCCCTTATATTTTATCTTTTATAATTAGAAAAGTATGGCTTATAAAAAGGAAAATACAAGCTAAACAAAAAACCAAAATGATATTTATGCCTACTTTGAAGTCTTCTCCAGATAAAATTTGAACCAAGGGAATTTAAGAGAGGTGAAAAATATATTTGGATCAAAAATAAAATGATATGATCTTTCACCTGAGTTTTGCACCTTGGGGAATGGAGTTGCAGTTGCTTCTATCTTCACTCAAAATTTCCATTATGGAACACATTACTTTGTAGATTAATTTTCTTGGTATGATTTAACATATCTTATTACATTTCTTATTACATCCTAAGACTGATATGCTCTCTAAGGCTCCTCTAGACTTTGAATTTTACAGGTATATAAGCATTTTCAGATATCTCAGGCATAATTTTATTTTTCTTATATAACAAAAATATACACATTCACTTTTTTCCCATGGTACATACATTTTATTTGTAATCTACTCAGTATACCCATACCACTGCTAGATAACAGAAGAAAAATAAAAAGTATATATGTATTTCCAAACAGAGGATGCAATGAAGATGAGAAATCAAGATGCATTACAGAAAGCATAATAGAAAACCATAGGATGTAAATTATCCTCTGTTACTGCTCGGTGATGCTGTCTCACATTGTCATTTAAAATAAGGTACAGTGGGGTTCCCTTGGCTCTCTGCCCTGGAGATTGCATGAAGGGTTCCCTCAACTCTCTAATCTCGGTTTAACTATTTGTTAATCCCATGGGTAACTCATTCTGCCAGGCGTCTTCCCTCCTCTTCTTCCCTGCTTACTACATGCTTTACCATTACTGCACTTACTTAGTTTAACATCTTCATAAATAGCAAAAATTTACCAAAAATTTACCAAATTTTCCAAAGGCAATTTGGAACTTCATTGACCTCTTTGGGAAACTTGAGGCCTTCCCAAACTGGCTCATCCAGGACTTGCCCCTTCCCATCACTTCCATTCCTTCTGCCTCCTTTCACTACCTTTGCTCTTCCCTGCAGCTCCCTTAAGTCCTTTGATCTGTCTGTCTCCCTTCAACACCCCTGCCCAACTTTTCTCTTCCCACTCCAGTCCCTCAGCTTCCTATAGTCACTAGAGCTTTAGGCCTCCTGTCTCTATTGGGGGACTCTCAGAGGCAACCACCTGAGGCTGAAAAAGCTAACTGGAAACAGACTGGCTATTTTATCCACTCAGATGTCTTTGGAGATACCCAGATGGCTGCTGGGTATCTCTTTGGTCCCTCTCCCCATATTTATTCCACAACCTCCATAGGATTACACATCAGGTCAAAGAAGATGGTGGGAAACTCTAAGCCATCATATTGAACAGATAACCTCAACTTGTTCCAGCAGTCAGAATAATCCTGATTAATAATATAAAGTGGGGCAAAGACAAGGGCCAAACCTCTGTTATATAAACCAGGGAGTTTTGTATTTCTGTGTTTATGCATGACTCAACTAAAATTTTAGAATGAAAGCTATAAGATCTTTATATGTATCTGTCTGTATGTTTATGTATGTGTGTATGTCATGAATATGCAATATTTTCCAAACTTCAGATGGCATTACCAAATTGTTCAAATGTCCTGACAACTTTTGACATTTTGCCTTCTCCACATCTAATCCCAATTGATATATTTTATACCCAAAATTGACTTTGGGGTTTCCCAGAGGGCCACTGGAAAATCACAGAGAATTTGTTCTTTCATCTTGTAAAAAGAGGTGCTAAAAATAATTAGATTTATTTAATATTATATAAATGATTATATAAATTGCATGGGAAGTATTGTCAAAAAATACTTAGACTTCCCTAGATTAAAGTTGTTTGGGTAGAATGTTATTAATATAAATATTTCAAAAATTACTAAATAAAATAAGGTGCAGTAAGGCATGGTGTGATCTCCTTGGTGGTTTGGCTTTGAGATAGATTTTCTAAATACTCTAAGACAAAAATGTTACTGCAAAGAAACAAGCAGAAAGAATGGGGAAGCACTTATTATTAACTTGTAAAAAGTGTCATCTGAAGATATATCACAATACAATGTGGTAATCATTATTCAGCTGTGTTTAAGTCTGCATTCTTTAAGTTTATTTTACTTTGGCTGGAAACAACTTTAAAATGTATGTACAGATGTAGCTTGGTAATATGTTATTAATATGATTTTATAACCTTATAAAATTAAAAAGTAGCTTAGTTAAAAATCAATTTGAAAGGAAAAGACTTGAAATATCTTTATAGCCTTGTGAACAGACTTGATTTTATGTGTAAATATACAAGAAGAAAGTAGAAAAAGAGCTATAATAATATTATATGAGTGAGATTAAAGAATTGCACATCTGAACCAGAAAGAAAGAAGTCATTAGTGTTATGTAAGCAGAGTACTCCGATCACACAGAACTATGAAATGTAAGTCTCCACAAAAGCCAAATATTTAGAGTCTTCTCTAAAGAGCATTTTGTTTTAGCTTTTATTGGTAAAATGCATGCATTATTTAGAGATAGCCATCACTTTTATTAATACTTCTTTGTGTTAATTTTTTAATCCTAAAGATTAACTTAAAGTAAAATGTGTTAATTATATATTAGTAATAGTAATAATAGTGTATAGTACTTTAAGTTAATCTTTAGAATAAAAGTGTACAATTAATGAATTAATGTGAGCTGTAATTATCAAACCTATAAATACATTCTGGAATGGAAACAAAGCAGTTCTCACATTTTACATTCAGTTAAAGCATGCGTGATTGGTCAAGGTGTGTTTTATTTTAAAATTTATTTTAACATACAGTGCCATAATAATTAATACTTTTAATATAATAGTTAGATTTTTTTTCCTATATAATGTTTGTGAAGTCACTGGATTATTATTTGGGCTTCCCAATATAATCAAGTGAGTCCTGAAGTGTGGAAGAGAGAGGCATAGAGTCAATGACAAAGAGTGATAGGATGTGAAAAAAACCCAGCTGGCCATTACTGTCTTTGAAGATAGAAGGGGACCATGAGCCAGGAAATGCAAGCAGTCTCCAGATGTTGGAAAAGGGGAGAAAATTGCTTGTGCCCTAGAGCATCCAGAAAGGAACGCAGCCCTGAAAACATGTATTTCAGACTAGTGTGATCAATTTTCAAATTCTGACCTCTAAAACTGTAAGGTAATAAATTTGTGCTCTTTTATGCCACTAAATTTGTAATAATTTGTTACAGGAGCAATGTGAAACCAATAAAAGAATAACAAAAAAAATTCAAATAGTTTAACAGAATGCACAAATGGTACAAATAGAAGACAAAACCTAAACATAGTCAATGAAAAACTGAACAAAAGTAGTCTAAATAACCCAAATAAAAGTGGTGCTTGTCACATTAAATAAAAAGTAAGACACAATTCTGTTTCCTCTAAGAAAAGCAATTTAAGTATAAGACTCTAATAGGTAAAAAGTAAAATAATAATAAGATAGGTAGTACTAACACTATTCAAAGAAAATTGGAATGACTATATTAAAATACCAGACTAAGAATATTTCAGAAAAAAGAATGTTATCAGGGTTAAGAAAAGTCATTTCTTAGGATGTCAATTTATCAAAAGTACATAATTTAAAATATCAACACAGATAATAAAAAGGTATTCAAAATACATGTAATAAACACATTCACAGTTATAGTCAGAGATTTTAATACTACTCTTATAATTGGTAGAATATACAGAAAATCAGCAAGGATGTAGATTTGAACAGTATTAATCAACTAAATGGTAACTATAGAACACTCCACCCACAAAAAGTTGAATATACACAGAATATTTGCAGCGATAGGCCATATTCTGAGCAATAAAACAAGTCACAATAAATTTAAAAGGATTTAATTCATACAAGGTATGTCCTAGCAAAAGATTTGATAGACAGGTTCACTTAATATGATGAAACATTGTTAGAAAAAAAAATTTAAATCATAAATAAATGAGAGGGTTATGACATTTTTCTTGTGTATCTTTAGATTCACACAATCCCTACCAAAAAATTAACTCAAAATGGATCATAGACCTAAATTTAACACCCTAAAATTATAAAACTTTTAGGAAAGAATATTTGTGATCTTGAATTAGGCAAATATTTCTTAGACATGACACCAAAGCGTGATCTGTAGAAGAAAAGTATGTTTAATTGGACTTAACCAATATTAAAATTATTTGATCTTCAAACAGCCACAAGAGAGAAAATACTAGCCATCGATAAGGGAAAAAAATATTTGCAAAGTATATATCCAATAAAGGAATTGTATCCAGAATAAATATTTTTCAAAACCTAGTTGACTAGTTTCTAATTACTGCTGTATAAATTGCTACCAACTAAGTGGCTTAAAACAAAGCAAATTTATTTTCTTACAGTTCTAGAGGCAGTAAATCTGAATTCAGTTTCATTGGGCTAAAGTCAAGGTGGTGGCAAGACTGTGGTCCTTTAGGAGACTCTAAGGGGAAAATCTGTTTCCTTACCTTTTCTAGTTTCTACAGGCTACCAAACATTCCTTGGCTCATGGCTCCTTATTCCATGACTCCATATTCCTTGGCTCATGGTTCAAAGCCAGCAGCTTAATATCGTCTCTCTAATTTCTGCTACCATCCTTACATCTTATATAAAAGGTTTTTCAGACACACTCTAAGGAGCATGTTTCCTTGACAGTGCATCTCCTAATTTTAACATCTTTTCCAATGAGGATAGGCTGATGATTTCCCAAATCAGGAATTGCTGGTTCATTTTGCTTAACAGTTCTTCCTTCAATTCATCTTGTTCGTTTCCCATTTTACTATAGGTGGCAAGACAAAACCAGGTCCCACCTACTTGTGGTTTGGAAATTTCCTCAGCTAAATTTCAGAGTTCAACATTTACAAGTTTTGCTTTCTACATAACTACAGGACACACTTCAGCTGAGCATTCTGCCACTATATAATAAGGATTCTCTTTTTGCTAGTTTCTAAGAACATGTTCCTTATATCCATCTGAACCCTCCCCAGGAGTCCCTTTCACGTCTGTATTTTTACCAATCTTCTGTTAAAGATGATTTTTGTATTAAGCTCATGTGTGTTTTCTCTTGTATGTTCCTCATTCTTTCTGAACCCTCATCAGAAGCACCTTTCATGTACACATTTCTACAACAGTCCATTTATGATCATTTAGATATTATCTAAAATAATACAGTTTTTCTCTACCATGCTCGTCACTTATTTCTGAGTTCTCTTTAGTAAAGGCATTAACATTCATATATTTACTCACAGTCTATTCAAAGCAATCTAGGCCTTTTCTATCATGATCCCCCAAATCCATCCAGCCTCTGCCCATTGCCTAATCTCAAAGCCCTTTCCGTGTTTTTATGTATTTGTTACAGAAGCATCACACCCCCGTGCCATAATCTGTCATTAGTCTCCTGTTAGTGCTATAACAAATCGCCACAAACTTATTGGCTTAAAACAAATAAATATATTATAATATAGTTCTGGAGGCCTGAAATCTGAAATCAGTATTACTGGAATAAAATCAAGATGCCAAATGCAAATCAAAACTACAATGAGATATCATCTCACACCAGTCAGAATGGCCATCATCAAAACTAGAAACAATAAATGCTGGAGAGGGTGTGGAGAAAAGGGAACACTCTTGCACTGCTGGTGGGAATGTGAATTGGTACAGCCACTATGTAGAACAGTATGGAGTTTCCTTAAAAAACTATAAATAGAACTACCATATGACCCAGCAATCCCACTACTGGGCATATACCCTGAGAAAACCATAATTCAAAAAGAATCATGTACCAAAATGTTCATTGCAGCTCTATTTACAATAGCCCAGAGATGGAAACAACCTAAGTGTCCATCATCGGATGAATGGATAAAGAAGATGTGGCATATATATACAATGGAATATTACTCAGCCATAAAATGAAACGAAATTGAGCTATTTGTAATGAGGTGGATGGACCTAAAGTCTGTCATACAGAGTGAAGTAAGTCAGAAAGAGAAAGACAAATACTGTATGCTAACACATATATATGGAATTTAAGAACAAAAAAATGTCATGAAGAACCTAGGGGTAAAACAGGAATAAAGACACAGACCTACTTGAGAATGGACTTGAGGATATGGGGAGGGGGAAGGGTAAGCTGTGATAAAACAAGAGAGAGGCATGGACATATATACACTACCAAACGTAAGGTAGATAGCTATTGGGAAGTAGCCACATAGCACAGGGAGATTAGCTTGGTGCTTTGTGACTGCCTGGAGGGGTGGAATAGGGAGGGTGGGAGGGAGGGAGACGCTAGAGGGAAGGGATATGGGAACAGATGTATATGTATGACTGATTCACTTTGTTGTTAATCAGAAACTAATGCACCATTGTGAAGCAATTATACTCCAATAAATTTGTAAAACATAAAAAAAAAGGATGTCAGCAGGGCTGGTCCCTACTGGAGTTTCTAGAAAATAATTCCTTGTCTCAAAGTCCCTTCCTCTGTCTCTAAAGCCAGCAGCATAAAATCTTCTGTGACCTCTGATTTTGTCTTTTACATCTCCTTTCTCCTTCTGAATCTCTCGCCTCTTTTAAGGACCCTCGTGTTTATGTTAGGCCCACCCAGATAATCCTGAATAATTTCCCCGTCTCAGGATCTTTAATTAAATAATTTCTTCAATGTTGCTTTTACTATGTAAGTAAACATATTCATAGGTTCTGGAGATTATGATGTGGACATATTTTGGAAACTATTATTCAGCTGAGCACAGTCAATAATAAGGAAATAGCCAACCCAGTGAAAGAGTGAAAAAAATATTTGGACATTTCAAATGATGTCAGATAAACACATAGAGAGATTATTGACATCATTAATCATTGGGAAATGCAAACTAAAACCATAATGATATACTGCATACATCTTAGAGTATTCAACAACTGACCATAACTAACCCTAATTGTTGCTGAGGACTTACAACCCTCCTTCACTGCTGAAGGGAAGGCAAAATAGTACACCCCCAATGGAAAACAAGAGGGCAAATTCTTAACATTGAATCATCTACGTACTACATTATTCAAGTTGTTCCACACCTAGATATTTTCACAAGAGAAATGGAAGTATACAGCCATAAATGACATGTACAGCTTTTTTTGTAATAGTCAAAACTGGAACCAACTCAAATATCTAATGGATAATCAGTTTCTGGAATGTTCACTCATGGAATACTATTCAGCAGTAAATAGGAATTAATTATTAATATATGTATACAATGGACAGATGTTAATGTAATTATACTGACTGAAAGAAGACCAGAAAAAGAGTGCCTAATCTATGATGTCATTTATCTGAAATTCTAGAAAATACAAACTAATCTATAGTGACAAGAAAGGAAATCAATTTTTGCCTGTGGTTGTGGTAGAGATGGGGTTTGTGAAAAGGAGCAAGAGAGATTACAAAGGGACAGAAAGAAACTTCTGGAGCGTGATGACTATAGTTAATAATATTGTATGGAAAACTGAGAATCTGCTAAGAGAGTAGATTTCAAGTGCTCTCATCATAAAAAATAACTGAGTGAGGAGAGGAGATGATATGTTAATTAGCTGGACCATAGTAATCATTTTGTTATGTATATGTATATCAAATCACCATCTTTACACCTTATATGTACACATTTTTAATTAAAAAAAAAGAAACTTTTGGAGATGATGAATGTATTCATTAATTTGATTTTGGTGATGGTTCCCTGGGTATATGTATATGCCCAAACTTACCAAAGTGTACACTTTAGATATGTTCAGTTTATTGTGTGCAAATTACGCCTCTATAAAATTCTTAAATACTTAATAATAAATATAACATTTGTATATAGAAAGGCACCACTAAAGGTGAGAAAATAAACACCACACAATGAAAAGAGATATTTGCAATACATTTTTCTATCACAAAATCTTTTAAATTTCACAGAATATTTTAAAAAATACTGACAATAAACAATATTGATGAGTATTCCTATTGTGGTTATGTAGGCACTTTTGTCTTATGCTGCAGGAGTACAAATTTGTAAAACTTTAGTCCAAAGCAGTTTATCAAAATATATGTATATTTTAAAGCATAAATATGTGCATACTCTTTGATCACAAAAGTATACCTATAAGATTTTACCATAAGTATATTCAAACAAGGATCTTGGATATGTGTAAATGAATTTCATTGCAGCAGTTTTATAAATAGGTAAAAAGCTGGAAAACTAAATGTACATGGTAGAGAACTGCTAAAATATATTATGGCAACTTCAAACAAGAGAGTTTGGAATCAATGGTAATTTAGATATTTTCAAAAGGAAGATATTTAAGATAAAACATTTTATTTTTGCTTATATATATAGAATATATGTGTGTTATATATATATACACACACATTAAAAAAAAAACCTTACTCTGTGATAACTAATCTTACTAGTGAGTCATGACTAATGCTGTGAAAGTAAGTATACATTTTTTCCAAATAAAAAGCTTTTTAGAATAAACAATCAATGAAATCACCCAAACCAAAAATCCACCATTACATAATAGCCTTTTGAATTAATGGGAGAGAGTAAGCTTGTGGAATGAAGACAGTCCCTTTTCCTTCATCTATTCAATAGCTTGATATTAGGACTTTAGAAAATTCATTTACATTAAAGAAATAAACTTACACTACAAATCATACTTTTTTTTTTTTTTACAATTCAGTATATCTTAAAGAAAGAGAATATCTGAGTTCAAGGAAAGAGAAAGGCATAGGAACATCATGACATAAATTAACTTGCTGCCATTATTTTCCATTTCTTAAAAGTTTTAAAATGTCATTTATTTTTATAATGGCTTAATCATTTCCAGCACATTCACTTAAGACAATAACATATAAACTGTTTCTGTTAAATGAAAACCACTGTGGTAGCTGACACAAGTAGACAAGGCTCGTACTGAATGAAACTAGAGGAATTTCCTCTTTATTATAGATTTTGAAGATCAAAAGTGTTAAACCTTTTATTTTATAGATTTTTGATGCATGAAAGTTTGTGACAGTAAAAGGATAAAGATAATGTGTTATCCTTACCCACCACAGAATACTGATTTACAAAAGATATAAATCCAATACTTTCATGCTAGTGGGGACTCTGTACTCTATTTTACAATCTCAAAATTTTTTCACACAGAAAGTATTTTCTGATTAAAACAAAATCTTGTCATATATCTTTTTTTTTTTTTTTTTTTTTTTTTTTTTTTTTTTTTTTTTTTTTTTTTGCTGTACGCGGGCCTCTCACTGCTGTGGCCTCTCCCGTTGCGGAGCACAGGCTCCGGACACACAGGCTCCGCGGCCATGGCTCGCGGGCCCAGCCGCTGCGCGGCATGTGGGATCTTCCCGGACCGGGGCACGAACCCGTGTCCCCTGCATCGGCAGGCGGACTCTCAACCACTGCGCCACCAGGGAAGCCCTGTCATATATCTTTAAATGAATATTACCCTCATGTAATTTAGCTTGTAATAACATTTCCTAAAAGTACCACTTGGAAAACATTAGAAGCATATATAGTTTTTAAACAGTCAAAAATATAATTGGACTTTCCTTGTCTTTCTCTTAAATCTGTATACACAAACACTGTCAGCTTACAATTTATGGCATTCAGGAAATACTTTAGAAATCACTAGTATCCCAATCAAGTACAATTAATATATTTAAAACCTATTTATTTTTATGTTAAAATTATTACTGTTTGTACTACGGCTTAATCTAATTTCAATATCCCATGTTTTTGAATAGTAATTGTGCTAAAAATTGATTCCAGTAGGGATCATTTTAAAATATTTATTCCGTAATGTAGTGATTTAAGGTATTAATATATGTGTGAGAAATACGGAAGTATAAGCTCCAATTATTCAAAATCCAAGATATCCACCTTCTCTAGTCTAATAAAATCAGTTAAATCTATAGAAGTGAGTGTTGTATTGTTTTCATTTTTCTGAAAATCTTCAAGATTCAGATTGTGGAGGCATTGAAGAAGTGTAAAAAAGTTGTAAGCTTTGGAAATCTGCCTAAGGGGATTGGTATTCTGTAATGGTCATCTGGATTTGGGAAACAGAATTAAATAGATGAAAGCTTTGAAAGGTAAGGTTCTGATACCCTACTACTAGGTTTTATTAGTATAGTGTGGTGGAAGTGGTGAGGGTAGATTTCAGCTCATGCTGTTTAGAGGAGAGAAGTCTGATAAATTGATATCTTTCCCAACAGCTGAATGGAATAATTCAAAAAATCCTTGAAATATCAGTATACTACAGCCACAGTTCTTGGTTTAGGTAACAAGATGGGCTACTGATTTGGAGGTATTACCAAGTTTTATTTTGTTTTTTGTATTTTGTTTTCTAACTAATTGGTTTACATCATTTTTTAAAATTTATTTTCAATTTACTATTGTAATTAAAAATTAGGAATATCTAATTATATGCAAAGCCAAATACACACTGGAATATTACTACATTGGTATTTTTAAATGATAACATAATCAATATTTTAATCAGTATTTACATATTTTGAGTAATGTTCTTTTTACTATAGAAACCTTGGAAATACACAAACTTCCCTTATTCTTACTACAGCCAAGCAGAATTAGTAACTTTAAGTGGATTATTATAGAAAAATGGTTTATGGGGAGATTACACCTGGTTGCTTAAATATATTGATAAATGATATTAGCTGGCACATTGTCTTTCTTATAGATTGAACATAATTTACATTCAGAAATTTATAGGGAAAGGATGTGTGCCTAATTATATAAATGTAAAAAAATAATTTAGTTGTACATTTTTCTTTTTTTCAGTTATATATATATATTTTTTTTTCATATACTTTTCTGTTATAGGTTATTAAATCCTTGTTGCTTATCTACTTTATGTATGGTATTGGATTGGCCAAAATGTTCGTTCGGATTTTTCTGTAAGATGGCTTCAATAGCACTTGGTTGTCTTTAACTTCATTTGAAACAGTTTTGTTAAATTTTGTGTGACAGCTATCATATCAGTGTGCATTTATTTATTTATATATATTTTAAATGCATTTCTTTCTTTTTGGCTGTGTTAGGTCTTTGTTGCTGCGCAGGATTTCTCTAGTTGCAGTGAGATGGGGCTACTCTTCGTTGCAGTGTGTGAGCCTCTCATTGCGGTGGCTTCTCTTGTGGAGCACGGGCTCCAGGCTCACAGGCTTCAGTAGTTGTGGCTCATGGGCTCCAGAGCGCAGGCTCAGTAGTTGTGGCACACGGGCCTAGTTGCTCCGTGGCATGTGGGATCTTCCTGGACCAGGGCTCAAACCCGCGTCCCCTGCATTGGCAGGCGGATTCCTAACTACTGCACGCTGAGGGCTGAGGGAAGCCCTCAGCAGGCTTATCAAAACTGGTGAATTTTTGTGTAGCTATTTTAATACTGAAGATGGAAGAAAAAAAGCAACATTTTTGGCATATTATGCTTTATTATTCCAAGAAAGGTAAAAACACAACCAAAATGCAAAAAAAGATCTGTGCAGTGTATGGAGAAGGTGCTGTGACTGATGAATGTGTCAAAAGTGGTTTGCGAAGTTTTGTGCTGCTGATTTCTCTCTGGACGATGCTCCACGGTTGTGTAGGCCAGTTGAAGTTTATAGCAATCAAATCGAGACATTAATTGAGAACAATCAACATTATACCATGTGGGAGGTAGCCGACATACTAAAAATATCCACGTCAAGCATTGAAAATCATTTGCACCCTCTTGGTTACGTTAATTGCTTTGATGTTTGGGTTCCACATAAGTTAAGCCAAAAAAAAAAACTTCTTGATCTATTTCCGCATGTGATTCTCTACTTAAATGTAACGAAAATATTCCATTTTAAAACAAATTGTGATGGGCAATGAAAAGTGGATACTGTACAATAATGTGGAACAGAAGGGATCATGGGGCAAGTGAAATGAACCACTACCAACCACACCAAAGGCCGGTCTTCATCCAAAGAAGGTGATGTTGTGTATATGATAGGATTGGAAGGGAGTCCTCTAGTATCAGCTGCTTCCCGAAAATGAAACGATTAATTCCAACAAGTACTGCTCCCAGTTAGACCAACTGAAAGCGGCACTTGATGAAAAGCATCCAGAATTAATCAACAGAAAACACATAATCTTCCATCAGGATACCAGAAGAATGCATGTTTCTTGGATGACCAGGCAAAAACTGTTACATCATGTCTGGGAAGTTCTGATTCATCCACCGTATTCACCAGATATTGCACCTTCGGATTTCCATTTCTTTAGGTCTTTACAAAATTCTCTTAATAAAAAAAAAATTAATTCCCTGGAAGACTGTAATAGGCACCTAGAACAGTTCTTTGCTCAAAAAGATAAAAAGTTTTGAGAAGATGGAATTATGAAGTTGTCTGAAAAGTGGCAGAAGGTAATGGGAAAAATGAGTGAATATGTTGTTCAATAAAGTTCTTGGCAAAAATGAAAAATATGTCTTTTATTTTTACTTAAAAGCTGAAGGCACTCTTTGACCAACCCAATAGATGGTACCTATTAATTCCATACTCATGATTTACCTTTCCTTTCCACTTTGGTAACCGTAAGTTTGTTTTCTGTGTCTATGAGTCTGTTTATGTTTTGTATATAGATTCATTTGTGTTATTTCTTAGATTTCACACATAAGTTATATCATATAATACTTGTCATTCTCTGTCTGATTTACTTCATTTTAGTATGATAATTTCTAGGTCCATCTATATTGCTAGAAATGGCAATATTTCATTCTTTTTTATGCCACAGTAATATTCCATTGTGTGTGTGTGTGTGTGTGTGTGTGTGTGTGTATATATATATATATATATATATATATATATATATATATATACCTACCACATCTTCTTAAACCAATCTTCTGTTAATGGGCACTCAGGTTGTTTCCATGTCTTGTATTATAAATAATACTGCTGTGAACATTGGGGTGCATGTATCTGTTGAATTAGAGTTTTCATCTTTTCCAGATATATGCCCAGGAGTGGGATTGCTGGATCCTGTGGTATTTCTATTTTTAGTTTTTTAAGGAACCTCATATAGTTTTCCAAATTGGTTTCACCAATTTACATTCCCTCCAACAGTGTGGGGGGATTCTGTTTTCTCCACATCCTCTCCAGCATTTATTATTTGTAGACATTTTGATGACAGCCATTCTGACTGGTGTGAGGTGATACCTCATTGTGGTTTTGATTTCATTTCTCTAATAGTTAGCAATGTTGGGCATCTTTTCACATGGCTATTGACCATCTATATGTCTTCTTTGGGGAAGTGTCTGTTTAGATCTTCTGCTCATTTTTTTGATTGGTTTGATTTTTTTTTAATTTTTTTGTTATAGGGTTGAATGAGCTGTTTGTATCTTTTGGGTATTAACCCCTTGTCAGGCGCATTGTTTGCAAATGTTTTCTCCCAGTATATAGGTTGTCTTTTTGCTTTGTTGATGGTTTACTTTGCTGTGCAAAAGCTTTTAAGTTTTATTAGGTCCCATATATTTATTTTTGCTTTTATTTCTTTTTCCTTGGAAGGCTGATCAAGAAAATATTGCTACGGTTTATGTCTGAGAATGTTTTGCCTATGTTCTTTTCTAAGAGTTTTATGGTGTCATGTCTTATATTTAGGTCTTTAACCCATTTTGAGTTTATTTTTATATATGGTCAGGAAGTGTTCTAATTTAATTGGTTTACATGTAGCTGTCCAACACCACTTATTGAAAAGACTGTCTTTTCTCCACTGTATATTCTTGCGTCCTTTGTCATAGATTAATTAAACATAGGTTCGTGAGTTTATTTCTGGGCTTTCTATTCCATTCCATTAATCTGTATATCTGTTTTTGTGCCAATACCATGCTGTTTTGATTACTGTAGCTTTGTAGTATTATCTGAAGTCTGGAAGGGTTATGCCTCCAGCTTTGTTCTTTTTCCTCAGGATTTCTTTGGCAATTCTGGTTCTTTTGTGGTTCCATATAAATTTGGGGTTTATTTGTTCTAGTTCTGTGAAAAGTATCATGGGTATTTTGATAGGGATCACATTAAATCTGTAGATTGCTTTGGGTAGTTTGGCTGTTTTAGCAATATTAATTCTTCCAATTCAAGAGTGTGGTATTTTCTTACATTTCTTTGAATTATATTTAATTTCCTTTATTAATGCTTTACAGTTTTCTGTGTAGAGGTTTTTCACCTCCTTGGTTAATATTATTCCAGGTATTTTTATTTTAAAGCAATTTTCAACAGGATTTTCTACTTTCTGTTTCTGATATTTTATTGTTAGTGTAAAGAAATACAACAGATTTCTGTATGTTAATCTTGTAATCTGCTACCTTGCTGAATTTATTAGTTTCTAATAGTATTTGTGTGGTGTCTTTAGGGTTCTCTATATAGAGTATCATGTCATCTGTGAATAATGACAGTTTTACCTCTTCCCTTCCAACTTGGATACCTTTTTTTTTTTTTCTTTTTCTTGTCTGATTGCTGTGGCTAGGACTTCCAATATTATGTTGAATAGAAGTGATGAGAGTGGACATCCCCTTCTCTCTATTTTCTCCTTCTAGAATCCCCATTATGTGTAGTTTGGCATGCTTTATATTACCCCATAGATCTCGTATGTTGCTCTTATTTTTTTTTTTCATGTTTCTTTCTGTCTGCTCTTCTGATAGGGCGATTTCCATTATTCTGTCTTCCAGATCACTTATTCATTCTTCTGCATTATTTAGTCTGGTATTCATTGCTTCTGGATTGGTTTTTATCCTGGCAATTGAGTTGTATAATTTTGATTGGTTCCTCTATAATTTCTAGTTCCTCACTACAGTGATCTGCATTTCTATTGATAATCTTTCTTTATTCCTTTAGCATTTTTTCTTACCTCCTTTTTGAACTCAGGATCTAGAAGACCTGAGTGAGGTCTGATTTATTATTTGTTCTTTCAGGAGATTTTTCTTATTCCTTTAATTGGGAGAATTAAAAATCTCTGCCTTTTCATTTTACTTAACTTTCTCTGTCTCTACTAGTTTAGGAGAAACAGTTATCTACTGTGGTCTTGAAGTGCTGTTTTTATGGGGGAACATCCTGTGTAGCATGAGTTCAATATTTTTGGTACAAGGGCTCTTTTTGGTGTGGATTCCCTTCATGTCTTTCCTCAGAGTGTGCTGGATGTTATGCTCTTTATAGGGTGTTGGATTGGTGTTGTGACCAGATCCTACACTGGATGTTGGGTGAGACCCCTTCTTTGTTCCCTAGCTGTCACAGCCCTGTTGGGGATTGGGTCTGCTCCACAGTTGTTGGAGGAGAAACCCTGAGGGTCAGGTTCCATAAGGCTCTATTGCCCTTGAGTACATGCTCTGTCCCAAAGGAGGTGTGCACTGAGGCAAGTGAGTCCCATGTGTCCACAGTGAATCTATGTGCCTCCCATGTAGGGGTCCACAGTTCTGCCCAGAACCAGCTCAGGGTTGTGTCCCTTTTTCCACTGTGTTCATCCCAGACCTAGTGCTAGGCTGTGGTGTGGAGTGGGCTGGTACTGCAGGCTAGTTAGTGTGGCTGCAGGAACTGTGGTAGTTGTGTGCAGCCTGGGACCTGGGTTGCCTCTTTGGCAGGCCTCTCCCAGGACCTGTCTATACTAGATCTGGCTTCAAGCTGCAGTGTGAGGTGGGCAGAACTGAAGTGCTTGGAGAATCAAACCACTGTGTACCTCTCCCAAGGGGCTGTCCACCCAAGATGTGACATTTTTCTGTTGCCACCCAGTGTGCATGCAGACAAAGCCTGCCACTGCTGGACCCACCCCTGCCATGTGTGAGTTGACACTGGGCTCTGAGTTTCAGCCGGCCCTCAGGGCTGTCTCCAAGTAGGTAGACCAAGTCCTCTCCCAGGGCCCATCTGCCTGATATTCAGCACCTAGCCACCGTTTGTACTAGCAGTCTCGCCCAGCATGCATTTCAGGCTGAGAAGTGCAACAAGGTAGCAGCTGTCAGCTCAGGTCTCTCTCCTCCCTGATTGCTGGTAAGCCAGCACATGTGTACTCTTCCTGAGCAGAGCCAGGCCCCTCCAGTGCTCCTTCTGTCCCTGTGGATTTCCCAGCAGGCAAGGGGGCCGCCCCCCAGTGCAAGGACCTGCTAATGTACACCTTTCCTCCTTCACAAATCCCTTCTAGTGGTGCCAGTCCCGTCCTGATGCTTTTTTTTTTAAGTCCTACTTAATTATGTGGAGATGTTTCTTGCAGCTTTAGTTGTATTAGAGAGCTTCTGCCCATTTCCATTTGGCTTTCTGTGAGAATTGTACCATGTGTAGATGTATTTTTTTGATATGTTTGTGAGGGGAGGTAAGGTCCATGTTCTCCTACTCTGCCATCTTGATTCTCTCCAGAGTTGTACACTTTTCTGTTCTTTCTGCTGTTTATACGAAAAGGCTTGGAGAAGACAAATTTTGTTTATTAACACACAATAATAAAAATGTATAGCCAGAACTTATTTGCAATAGTGGGTACAGAAAAGATAGATTTTAAAAATCCATGTTTTCTTATATTTCATAGCCTCTGTTGAGTTAGTTTAGAGCCAGCTTCATTCTGATTCATGGACTGTGACAGAAGTGACATGGTTCCCTTGTGAGAAAAGTCATTAAGACCAACATCCCTCCTCAATATCTCTTCCCCTTCAGTAGTGACCAAGAATTTCATGTGTTGAGATGATTGTAGAACAAGATAGAAACTGCCTAGATATTAGAATCACTGCACTGAGGATTGGTGCTTTGGAGGGTGTCCCAGCCAACATCAGATTTTGTGTGGGAAAGAAATATAAGGAGATACACCATTGCTGTGTTTTGATATATAACATTTCAAGGTCTACTGTCATTGATTAATACAAAGAGCACAGAGATTAATTACACTGGTTAAGAAGGGCACAGAATATAAGTACTGGAAGGTGTTGGTAAAAGTGAGGGCAAGAGGACCATCTCATGACAAGATGTGCCTGAGTGGAGTGGTAAGCTAGGTTTAAAAAGGTAGGAGGGAAGGGGATAATAATGAGTAGGAAAAAAAGCCACATGGAAGGAATTATAGATAAAATTTTAGGACTATGGTATAGTCTACAAAATCTTTTCCTTTACTCTATTGTTATATGGTGTACAGAACATCTTGATTCTTAGGAGTAATTAAGGAGTGTGGGAAACTGAACTTTACCAGTTATTTTTGTCAATTATTCTGGCTCCCATTTATTTAATTTGCCTTAGTCTCCTTCCTCTAAAATAACTACTGTATCAGCCAGGATATCATCAGGGAATGGAGAGTACAAACTAATTAGGATATATAAGGAAGGTGTAAAAAGAAGTCATTTACAAAGTTTTGCACAACATAAAGGTGAACATCATAAATAAGTCTAAACCAACGCAAGCATTAGAGTTGCTGTTATCATCCCTAAGACAACGAAAGACAAAGAAAAGGTGCACGTTACTGGGACTGAGAAGGAGAGAGTCTTATAGATAAGTTACTTTGGGGCAATGGCTTTCATTTATGAGGCACAATCAGCATAAATCTATCTCAGAGGGAGAGTTAGGGAAACAAATATCCTGATCTCACTTCTCTTTCCAAACATATGGAGGATTCCTTTTGACACAGTTGGACTTAAATAGGCTAAAGGATCTTATTGATGCAATCTATATAGGTTGACTTCCTGGAGCAGATAGCAGGGTAGAAAGAGATTAAGAGTAGATGGAAAGTCAAAGAGAAGATATTTGTCTTTGTTCACACACCTGGATGAAAAGTCCATGTCCCAGACACAGGTGATGTGCAAATCAGGTTAGCTACCTTATAATTAAAGTGATGTCAGTTCTTTCATACTCCCATGTGAAAACTAAAATACTATTCACTACTGTCCTTGTTTCTGTGGCTGGGCAATGAGGTGTAAAATGGTATAGATGCCTTCCTCTACTATCCATTCCAGGTTCCCATTGACTTTTATGAGCATCTCAATTGTATACGGTTCTTTACTTGATGGCACGATATGAGTTCTTGGTAGTCTTTTGTGTTGGTGTGGTGTGTGTGTGTGTGTGTGTTGTTTTGATATTTTTCCTAGGAAATATTCTACAAGGAATTACTGAAAGGCACCCTAATCAACCCTGGGACTCCAAATATAGTCCTACTTGCCCCATTGTGTTGCATTTGTAACCTACTGTATCAAATTGTCAATTTATAAATTGGAACCAAATTGATTACTACTGAAGTCAAATTTGTCAATCCACTTAGCCAGTAGTGTTCAAGGGTCTAGCTTGAACCTCTTTAAATGATGGATGTCCTTCAGGGAATGAAGGTGGAAGGTGCCAGACCTTTTACAAATCAGCTGATACCTGGCACTGTGTTACTTCCCTGCATTCTCTTGAAGAAAGCCAATAAAAAGTCCAGCTCAGGTTCAAAGGAAGGAAAAAGGCCTTCCATCTCTTGCTGGGAGACTGGAATGTACAGTTATAGGTAAAATTATTAGTCACCATCTTTGGAAACAATCTACCATAATTTCTTTTTGCCATAGGTAAATCCAATTATCATTGAATTTGCTGGGCCCTAATGCCAACTTCAAGGAAGCTTGAACTATAGCTTGAATCTTCTGTAGCATCCTTTCTTGATGCAGGCCATACTCAAAACACCCTTAAGGAAACTGGGTAAATAGGTTATAGAATAATGTTCAATGTGGTGTATGTTTTCTCCCAAATCTAAAAAGACTCACATAATGTGATGTCATTTTTCACGTTAGTTGTTTTTCTCAGATTAGAGAGGATAAACTGACTTGCACCAGACCTCTGGACTCTTGAAAATTTAACTTCCAGCATCGGTATCTTTTATTAAATAATTTAGTTTTCTTACTTCCTATTCAGCATATCCAATTAGCATAATATCATCAATGTAAAGAACAATGGTTTTTGAGGCTCATAGGTTTCCTCCAGGTTATGATAGAAATGGATAATTTATATTGCCTTGACATAAGACTTTAATATTTGGCAACATTCTGTTCTCACAAGTAAGCAAACTACTTCTGATTTTCTTTAATGATATAAATAGGGGGGAAAGAACCCTTTTCAGGTGAATAACTGCAAACCAGGTCATTGTTCTGCTCATGAGCTTTTGCCTTCTCAAGAGCTGTGTTGGAAGAAAATCAACAATTTTGGAGGACCAAACTATAGCATTTGGAACTGTACCTGTGATTGTTATTAAGAGATGATTTTTTATACTTACAAAGCCAGCTAAGTGTTTAATCCTCCTTGGATAGCTTTCAGCTTTGTCCCCATCCTTTTATATCTAGTTAAATAACAATATTTTTAGTGACCTGCCTTTATTGAATTTTTTTCAGTGCACATAACTTAGTTAGATTTTGTAGAAACAACTTACTTTTGCCTTCATATTATGCTGGTTCATAGGATTTTAATTAAATTTAGTTAATTTAGAAAATTAATTAATGTAGAAAAACAAGTGCAACTAACACAACAGACTTTGGAAAAATACAACCGACTCTTGGTAAGGCAACAATACAGAATTGGTGGAATGGGACCATAACTGCATGGGCATATTAAAGAATAGCCAACTAGCTACAAATTCATCTGGGCACTGGCCATTGGCCAGAGTGTTTTGCACAGAGACTGCTGAGTGTCTGTAATCTAGAGAGTTGTTTATATCAAGATCAGTTAAGAGAGAAGTTTGTGTACATTTAAAAGATAGAAGATGCTCTGATTAAAGCTGAGGCAGGAGACCTGAGGGCCTGCTCTTTCAGTCTACTCCTCATCTTAAAGAGAGAGATAGAGATAGAGATAGGGAGAGAGAGAGAAAGAGAGAGAGATGAGTTTTTCATTGGCCAAACAACCTACTTAAAAGAGATGTATTAACAGTCTCAGGAGTAGAAAATAAAATGGCAATATTTGGAATTTTGATGAGATATATATTTACCCATCTGGATTTTGCACTGGCCAAAAAAGTTAGCTAAATGAGAATGTATTAGCAGACTTATTGCATTAGTTCTTTATTGCTGCTGTAACAAATTATTACAAACACAAGTGATTTAAAACAACACCAGTTTTTCTCTTAGAGTATTTGAATTCAGAAGTCTCAGAGTGTCTACAGGGAAGACATTATGGGGGCTTCAGGGAAGAATCTGTTTCCTTGTCTTATCAGCTTTTAGAGGCCACCTTTACCTCTTGGCTCATGGCCTCTCCTATATAGCACTGTAACTTCTTTCATTTGTGCTCATATCTCCTGATACTGAGTCTGATCCTTTTGCTTCTCTCTTATAAGAACTCTTAGGAGTACTTTGGATCCACCCTCAAAGTTGGTTAACCACCCATCTCAAGATCCCTAACTTAATCACATCTGTAAGGTCCCTTTTACCATGTAAGGTAACATATTCATATGTTCTGATGATTAGCATGTGAATATCTGTTGAAGGCTATTATTCAGCCTATGACACTCAGGAAGAGAAATTTGAGAGAATGGAAGAATATCAGTATTCAAAACTGTGTTGAAGTACATGTGATATTTTCATTCTATTCTTAATAACTTCAACTACTCTTCATATTCTCCATATTCTTGTCTCTCTGCAAATTTTGCACAATTTTCACATTTACTTTCTAGTTCATTAATCTCTGTCCAACTTTTTCTAATCTACAATGTAGGACATACTTTTTATTTATAAACAATTCTACCTTTTTCATTTATAAAATTTCCTGTTGGTACTTTTATATAATACTTAAAGGCATTTGTGAGTTCCCCAAATTTCCATTAAACTTTTTATTTGTAGTCAGTTATACTCAGTACAACTCATTTCAATATTTAATGTACATGATAATGTAAATCTTTATATATTGTTTTGCTGAATCTCATACCTGCTTCACCATTCTTTGTTTGCTATTAATAGATATATACATATGTATATGTATTTTATATATATGAAAGTTAGTATATGACAGGTTATATATGCGTGTATATATATAAAATAAAAATCACAAGTATATAAATCCTACTTGTTCAGACCAATGAAGTGTTACAAAGTGAACACATTTCTCTAGCTATACCAGGTCAAGAAGTGGAAAATTTCAGCTCCCAGAAATAGCTTCCATGCACAGCTTCCACCACAATCTTGTCTAACTCTGTGTATTATCTTGTTTCAAGATAATGGGTTTTTTTCTGTAATTTTTTTTCTCACCATTTTGTTAGTATTTTGGAGTTCGACCACTTGGGTTAAAATTTATTCTCCTGTACTTCTTAAATTCTCGGGCTTTAAGATGTTGGGCAAGTTAATTAACTTTTTTGTACATTATTTTCTATATCTGAAAAGTGAAAATATGAATAGTAGATACCTGTTGATCTGATCTTACAATTAATTAAGAAAACCTATGCAAACTTGCAAGTAAAGTTTCTGGTATATAAAAGCCCGAATAATTGTCAATAATTATTAAAGTTATTATTTCCTCATAATAATTCTAGATGAAAATATCATTATGCCTTTTTATTTATATATAAAAATATTGTAGGCTTTTGATTAGTTAATTTGCCTAATATCAGAGGGCAGTTTATTCAGGACCCAAAAATCTGATAATGACTACAAAGTCCATGCATTTTCCACCAGGCTATGATCCTGCTATTGCTTAAGTTAGAGAAAGGGACAGTGAGAATTTTGTGAACTTCAGCAAATATATGTCTCTGGTTGAAATTTTTAGCATAACTCTATAGATGTGACCATGTGAGTTCACAGTCAAAAACATCTCAAAACCTTGGAGTATACTAGTTAATTGTGTTCAGCATAGTAGATTAGGTAGATAGAGATATAAATATATATTTATATCTCTCTATATATTTATATCTATATATATCTATATATAGATATTTATAGATATATATATATTTATTCAAACTCAGTTTCAATAATATATAAAATTTTGTATGTTCTTTTATTTACCAATTTATCAATTACTTATCTACCAATAATTTCTAATTAAAAATCAAAAGTCTGTTCATGTCTCTGGTTTTTTAGAACTATGTAGAATTTTAAACAACATTTTAAATAATTCTGTTTTATCTATGAATATAGAAATACATGCAGTAACAATTCCTTTTTATATTCATGATGTTTTATACTATTTGAAGATAGCTGTGCTTAGTATAATAAATAACAAGATGATAATATAGTGACTAAGTCAGAATAAGACTAATGTGCCACACATCCTCCCTTTTTGGTCCTCTTCTCTCAATTCTTGTTCCACTGGTGATCTCTTATTTTCCTTAGGCTTTATCCATCACTTCTATAGAGACATCTATGAAAGCAGTAAATTCAAACTTGATATTTCATATTCTCAGATATATTTCTACTTTTCTAAACCTTCTCCTGGAATTTTATCAAGAAGCTCAAGCACTGATACATTTATCAACTCCCACACAGAAATGGTTTCTACTCTTTATTCACAACACCAACACTTTTTTTTCCAGAGACCCTGAGTCAGAAAATAATACTGATATTGAGTACCTGAAAAGTGTCACATATTATCTCATATTCTTTACATGTAAAATATACATATAGATAGGGTTCCTTATTATCCCTATCTTACATGCGAGTGATGAGGAGGCTATGCAACTTGTATGTGGTTTCTCAGCTGTAATTTATGCACCCAGGATCTAAATTCAGGCAATTCCGTTCCAGATGTCACTATGAAGTATTACCTTAGTATGAAATCCAGGGTCATTTGTTAGTCCTCCAGTATCTTTTTATTTATTTATTTGTTTGTTTGTTTGTTTGCACCAGGTTTTAGTTGCAGCAGGCAGGCTCCTCAGTTGTGGCTCGCCAGCTGCTTAGTTGTGATATGTGAACTCTTAGTTGTGGCACGAATATGGGATCTAGTTCCCTGACCAGGGATAAAACCTGGCCCCCCTGCATTGGGAGCCCAGAGTCTTAACCACTACACCACCAGGTAAGTCCCACTCCTCCAGTATCTTAATGATTAAGAAAAAGAGTTGGTAATGAAGACCCATTTCTTCTCCCCTTATGTAAGAAATTGGAGGAGTAACAAATGACCCTGGATTTCATACTAAGGTAACATTGCATAGTGACATCTGGAACAGAGTTACCTGAATTTAGATCCTAGATGCACAACTTACAGCTGAACAACCTGATGCAAATTCCATAGTCTCCCATTGCTCATATGTAAAATGGGGACAATAAGCAATCCTATTTAAAAGTGGTTCGACATGTAGGATAATATCTGACACATTTTAGCTACTCAATAAATATACATGTATTTTCCATCCATTCCCACTTATTCATTCTTGCAGCTGTTATTTTCTGTTATTAATTATAATCTGTTAATATATTGTGCACTCTGTTAATTAGTTTTTCTGCCTGGCATTTCCCTGTTTATTTTGGGGCTGACTTCCCAAGCACTTCCACAGACACAGAAAATTTAGATTAATTTGAATAGTAAATCCCTCTGATTGATTTTCTTCCTTGATGAAAATATACATTTATATAACTGACATCTTACCAATCAGAGTTATATTTTTTTAACTTGAAAATTAATATCTTTATCAGCTTTCCCAAATTTACTTCACAGTGTCCTCCTTTCAGGTAGAGCAAAACAAAAGAAAGCAAAAACAAATACAAATTATACCTCTGTCCTTAGCTACCATTATTTTTTGTTGTGGATTAGAACATTGGTTTAAAAAGGATTAACAGTAACAATAAACATTATAAATAAAACAAATAGCAAAGTAATCATAAAAGGAGAGAGTAACTTCCAAACATGAAAGACTATCTAACAGAATATGTTAACAAAACCAACAATAAATGTAACGCAAACAAATGTGAATTAGTCAATCATATAATCAGAGAACAAGGAGAGTAACCAAAGGAAGTGATAGAATTCTCCAAACATTATTCTATCTAGAATGGGCTTTGACCAAAAGATGGAAATTATGGTTCTACAGGCAAGGCATTCCTCAATGTGGTAATGTATATTAAAATGTTGAACATAATAAATATGAACATTACAATCCTTAATAAAAAATGGATATGTTAGACTGGCTTAGACTGATACCATTAAATATTTGAACAAAATAATTGTGGTTTTCTAATTGTACACATTCACTGTGGGTTCTTGATGTGGGTTCATGATGAAACATTTCACAAATTTTCTAAAGGTGGTCAATCAACTGATAATGCAGAACAAACCAATTTGTTTCTTGTTATAGTTATATATTTAGTTATAAATTGATAATTTAGCATTACAATTTTATATAGTAGCCTAAGAAAATTTAATAATGTCAAAATGCCCCTTAGATATAAACTTAAATAGTGATGGTATTTCAGGAATGGGAGCAAGTATTTCCTGAGCCTACAGGCATGAGGGTCCAATTTTTTTGCAGCGTAAATGCAATAAAATTATGAATGGCATTATATCTTTTAAGATTCTTACTTGGAAGCAAAATTAACCAATTCTTGCTAATTTGAGTAGAAAAGTGATTTATTTCAAAGATATTGAACAGGTTGTAGTATCTTCAGAACTTTCCCAAAGCCAGGGAAATAATGCCTCAACTCACATGGTAGGTCAAAGGAAGGTAACACTTTCACTTTGGATGTGCACATAGATAAGCTGGCATCACAGACTCCTCCAAAACTGGCCCACTGGACAATGCTAGAATAGCTACCACTACTTGCCTCTGGACAGAGATGCAAATCCACCACTGCCTCCAACTTTGACTTTGTTTTCTGTCCATGAAGAATTAAATACTATAAGAATTGCCTTTCTGCCATAAACATCCAGGAAAACAGACAATATATATGAAATAATAATATCCAAACATTGAGCAACACACAGTGTAGCACTGGGATCATAAGAAAAGGAAAAAAAAGAGATGTTATACAGTTTCCTCAGCTTATCATTAGAGGCACTTTCTAGACCACAGAGAAGGAGAGGGAACCCAGCCCTAGACAGGTCTGGGAAGAATTTACATTGCATCAGCCAGAGTAGAGGTACCTCTTAACACAGGGCAATGAGAGAGTCATCAGAAAGGTCCTGCCTTAGGATGGGACTAAATTAGCCCTAGATGAATCTTGCCCTGAGCATGTCCAAAAAAAAATTCCTAAAACAGACACACACACACACACACACACACACACACACACTTTAAATGGCTGAATTGATTTGTGGGTAACTTAATTGCATGCCAGAACAAAACCTAGCACTATTTGAAGGAAAACAACAAAACTCTACGAGCAACAAAATAAAATTCATCGTGCCCAGAAAAATTGCCAGGTATCAAAACAAAACAAAACAGGTATATATGACCTGTGAGACAAGAATAATTTTAATAAATCAAAATGGATGCAGAAATGACAGAGATGATCTGTCTGCAGACAAACCAGTTACAATATTATAAATATTGCCAAGAATGGGAATGAACACAGGACAGTAGGAGAGTAAATAAAGATACAAAACATACTTAAATGGAACTTTTATAAAAGAAAATTACAATGCATAAAATTAAAATTCATTGGATGGATTTAATGGCAGAATAGATTACTGAAAAAAATCTGTGAAGTTGAAGATATAATGATAGATATTATCATAAATGAAGTACAGAGAGGAAAAAAGACTAAATGAATTGGGCTTAACTGACATTTAAGACAATATAAAGCAGATTCCATTCATACATTTGGCTCCTAAAATAAGCAGAATGAGAGAAGGGGGGGAAGGCAAAATATATATTTGAAGAGATATGTTTGTAAAATTTCTATAAGTTATGAAAACTATAAACCACAGAAACCAGATGTTCAGTGAATCCCAAGCAGAATAAACCTAGAGAAAACAATGTCAAGTTGCATTATAACCAAATTGTTGAAAAACTGTTTGGGAGAAAATCTTAAAAGAAATAAATCAGAGGAAAAGATTGACACATGTATGCTATACGTATTACAAACTGTAATAAATATTACATTTCTCTCAATATAAACAAGGCTAAAATAATCACTTTATACAACTTTGGTGCCTTTTAATTTTATCTCCTAAATACAACATTTTAGAAGAAAAATTACTGGGTCAAAAATATGTGCAATATAAAAACTTTGTATACACACTGCCTAATATCCATTTGAAAAGTTTGCACAGATTTAGACTGCCACCTTCATTTTATACACATTGCTAACCTATATCCTTGTGAAAAGTGAATATTGTGATTTGTAATAATTACCAAAATCTAGTTATCCTAAGTAAACTGATATGAGAAAACCCTCCTCATCTTTTCATTTTTTAAATAGTAAGACAATTTCTTATAAAATAATGCCATTTCTAAAGCTTGGTTTTTTATATCAATTCTGACTTTTGCTCTGAATCTTTTGAGATCTTTGACTTTTACTATTACTTTGAAACTTTTAAATAGATTTAATATGTTAATGAATCAAATACAAGAGATACTGAAAATCAAATAGCAGAGAGATAAAGAGATAAAAGTAAATTAAGACATTTGGGTTGTGGAGCCAAGAAACCTGGCATTGAAATACAACATTTTCCAGGAAGTGTAAAAAATCAACAAATGCAGCAGAGGCAATACTTAAACACCAGCAGAAAATTTAGGAGAGCTGAAGAAAAAGCAGGATCTGTGGATTGAAAGCACTCACTGTGTTCCAGGCTGGACTGATGAGAAAAGAAATAAACATAAGCAACATTCCTGAACCCTAATAAAAAATAGAAAATTTTACAAGCTCCTGCACAGAAAGTGGAAGTTATGGACAGAATGGTATATGACCTCTGAACTGGAGTGTTGTAAGCATGAAGTTGAAATTCTATCAACAGTCTATTGAGACAAAAGATCACAAACTGTGAAACCATATCTGTCAGGATGAAAGAAAGATACTGAGTATAGCAAGGAACAGACAGTATATCAACCATGTACAACAACTGAGAAAAATTCATGGAAAAATACATTTACCAAACAGCAATTAACCAGAGCAGCAACCTCAAGATGGGGAAAGAAGAAGAGAATGAAAATATTGTTGACCAATGACTCATGACTGGGGAATTACTTTTTTTTATTGTTACAGTACCCATTAATATTTTGAAGTTCCAATTTTCTAATTTAAAGCAGGTTAAGGCTCCTGTAAAATGATTACACATATATGATATAAAATGGATATGATATCGGAGCTAAGCAAGGTGAAAAAATTCTGGGACCATTGATCAAGAAAGGAAACATTGGGACACAATATCAGAAAAATTATCAGAAGAGTGTACACAATTTTCACAAAACATCAAGTTGAATATGTGCAACAGTTCAACTCAGTCAGGAGTTAAAGAAAATCAGAATGAGGTAATTGAACCAAGAACATGCAAAATCAAAGGAATCAGATATGCAGAAACAAGCTGAGTGAAAAGAGAGGGACCTAGAGTTGTCTTCAGAGTTGTATGTGCATTGCAGCTACCTTCTATGCTTTACCTCTATGGGGCATTGCTTTATATTTTATAGCCCCATGCATATGATCATAAAAGTCTCTTGCTAACTAATTGACGGGGGAAGAGTCCCTAATAGATCTCTTTCTACACTTTCGTTTCCCACTGTCTATTTCTCAGTACTCGTATGGCGTATAAGGTGACTACTTTTACTTCTTTCCCCAAAGACCCCTGCAAAATATCTACACATATAAACACACATATGATCACATCAGTCTGTTGATTTTTGTCTTCTAGGAACCCATAAAATGATATCTGGAATATATTTGTTGACAAAAATGACCTAATACAATGTGTCCTTCTTCAGACTTTTCTACTTTTTCTCATCTGTTGCCTCCATATATCCTGCATAGTAGCAAAACTGAAATACAAATATTCCTCAAACTCATCATGTTGTTCTTCTGTTTTTGCTTACACTATTCTTTTAACCTGGAATTTTTAATTCACTTTTGTTATCTATCTATCTTAAACTTTAATTTTTAAAGACTTAGCCCAAGTTTCATTCATCTGTCAGACTTATTTACTAACCTAGTCTGTTATTCACTGCATTCTAAAGAATTATGTTAATATCTTCATACATCAATATAGCATTTTATTGTAATTATCTGATTGCAATCATAAGTTATACATCTCAGAATAAGAAAAAAATATTTATCTCTACATATCCATATCCAAAAAATTTTATTTATCATCCATATCCAAATTATAACACAATAACTGATATCTGATAGTTGCTCAATAAATAAATTTGATAGAATGAGTAAATCTATAATATATATTTTACTCTTGTCGTTTCTTCATTAAGCTAATTATACTATTTATATCATTGACATTAAAGTTTATTCTGATTTTCTCTTTGTTTTACTGAGGGATTACTACCATAGCAGGCCTTAGTCCACATACTTTCCTTAAAGTGGTAGTGGTGGGAAAATCTAGTTACAGTCGTTGTTTGTTAATTCTTCCATTCTAATATATTTGTCATGTTTTGATAAATTTTAAAAACCCTTAATAATTAAAATACTCAGTTTAATTGAAATATAAAGTTTCAGGGAGAGTAGATAAATAGTTTTGACATTTAAGGCTGAATTTTGATGTAGGTTCCATAATTGCATATACAAACTTTCCATGTGAAGAGATAATTTACATGTACAAATTAAGCAGAATAGTTAGATTTCGTAGTAAACCGTTCACATACATACTTTTAAAAGTCACCTTGAACTTTTAGAAAATTAGGCCCCTTAATAAGTTGCTATGCTTTTTTAAAAAGTTACAGAACTTGTATACTTTTAACAAAGAAAAGAAAACTAACCTTTTAAAATGCATTATCAGCTTATATCTTGATACCCAAATGATCAGCAGTTTAATATATATTAAATATAACCATTTTAATTTTTTGATGATATAGTCTCACAACCTTAAAATTCACAATTGATCAAGAAATAAATAATAAAATATTAACTGTTTCAATACCTGAGAAAACTAAACAAAGAAAAACTCTACCTTCTATATTTGTAAATGCATATACATCAGCAATAGTCCAGTTAAGATAGAGACATGGATGGACCTAGAGACTGTCATACAGTGTGAAGTAAGTCAGAAAGAGAAAAACAAATATTGTATATTAATGCATATATGTGGAATCTGAAAAAAATTGGTATAGACGATCTTATTTACAAAGCAGAAATAGAGACACAGACGTAGAGAACAAACGTATGGATACCAAGGGGGAAAGGGGGGGTGGGATGAATTGGGAGATTGGGATTGACATATATACACTATTGATACTATATATAAAATAGATAACTAATGAGAACCTACTATATAGCACAGGGAATTCTACTCAGTGTTCTGTGGTGACCTAAATGGGAAGGAAATCCAAAAAAGAGGGGATATAGGTATACGTAACTGATTCACTTTGCTGTACAGTATAAACTAACACAATATTATAAAAACAACTATACTCCAATAAAAATTAACAACAGAAAAATAAACTCAATAAGGGCCATTTAAGAACACAAAGATACTTCTAATGGAAGACAGAGTTTGGCATTGCCTTATTACTGAACTGTGGTGAACATGAGAATACATGTGACAGTAATAGTATGGTGGGGTTAACTCACCTGCTTTCTGAAATTAAGCAATTAAGGAGCCATTTAGCTTTGAGCAACAAGGTCACTTTTTAATCACTGATTGATGATTAAAGAAACTCTTCTTAAAAGAGAAATAAGACTTAAAATAAGACCTTGTTAACATCTTTTCTCATGCTTAATTTTCCCCTAGTTTCTTATTCCTTCTTTCCCCTACCCCCAATTCCAGCAAACACACTCTAATATTGAAAGAGTCAGAATCCTTGGCTAACAAACCGGGGAAAGGAGGCAAGTTGACAGATGTGTGTATAGTAGCTAAACATGCTCCACATCACTTTCTTTCTCCAGAATTCTTTCAGGAAGTAGGTCTAGGGTAAGAGGGTTGTGACCTTGTTCTGTGACCAAAAGTGTCCAAGATATAAGATATTTTAATTGTCTGAACATTTGCAAGGAAATATTAAAATATAAGCTTTTTGTGTTTTATGATCTCATTGTCTTGGGTTGCTCAACCTAATGGTAAACACATTAAAAGAAGATAGGAATGTGCTTAAGTTTGACTCCAAAGAAAGACTGTCCAGTGTCATGTCTAACATGAATCCTTTATAGTCAGTGACTAGAAGCTTTAGACAAACCCAAGTGAAAAAATGTTAACAGTTAATGAGAATACACCCATTATGCATATAATTATTTACTTCATCTGCCCATACCTTGTCGGTTAAAACAGCTGGCAGTTCGTGTATAGCGGTTCTGTTTTGTTTTATTAAAATAATTAATAAGTTAGCTTCCGAAATTGACTTACTGGACCCCAATTTGGGTGCTTTTGAAATAGAAGTTACCTAAAAAAACATCTCCAGTTCATCGTTCATATATAAAACTACCAAATGATTCACTATTCACTTGATTGAATCACTACTTACATTTTTTTATATTGCTCAATAGTTAAAATCGTCATTTTTTTTTTTAAATTTTATTTATTTATTTATTTATTTATGGCTGTGTTGGGTCGTCATTTCTATGCGAGGGCTTTCTCTAGTTGTGGCAAGTGGGGGCCACTCTTCATTGCAGTGCGCGGGGCCTCTCACTATCACGGCCTCTCTTGTTGCAGAGCACAGGCTCCAGACGCGCAGGCTCAGTAATTGTGGCTCACGGGCCTAGTTGCTCCGCGGCATGTGGGATCTTCCCAGACCAGGGCTCGAACCCGTGTCCCCTGCATCGGCAGGCAGATTCTCAACCGCTGCGCCACCAGGGAAGCCCTAAAATCGTCATTTTAATTGATTTTTGTATTGCTGAACAAATTTAATAATACATCCCCATTGTTGTGCTGTCACTTACTATCTATATCCAGATATCATGAGATACCATGCATATTATCATTATACTAGACTTTTAGCTTAGTACTATCACCAAATACCTTTTCAAATATCTGTTGGAGTTCTGGAAAATATATCAGTCTCAGTGGTAGCTTCAGAGAAGTTGCTCAGTGGTTCTGTTTTTTTCTATTGCAAATAATGCTATTGACTTTAAAGGTACAACTAGACAACTTGGAAAATAAGCCTCACCTAAACCTAAGAACGGTTTGTTTCGGTTTGGTAGTTGGAAGGCTTATACTTATTAAGAAATAACACATTTTTTTTAGAAGCCGTGTCCAAAATTGTAAGAAGCTGGATCAATTTGGCCAGCAGAGTAGAGATTCTTTCCCAGGTCACATACCATACTTTATCTACCTTTTCACTATGGCAACTTTGTAGTTTTATTAGGTAAGAATTACAAGGGCTGATGATACAATACTTAATATCCTGACCCAAGCATAAGCACTAGGATTAAAACTTAAAAATAATTTTAAAAAAACAGTAGTTTGCTTTTAACTGTTCCTAAGATTTTTCTCCTACATACTTAGTTCTCAGCTGTAATGCCACTTTATTGAGAACCCTTCCCTGACGTTATTTTCTCCAGGATCCATATTAAAGTTTCTTTACTTACAATAACATTGGTTTTACATTTTATTATAATAATAAATATGTTATGTTATTATTATAATGGTGTGTTTAAGTGTCTGTCTTCTTTGCTCAACTGTGACTATAAGCCCTGAAATGACAAGAACCATGAGAGCCTTGTTCTTTGCTCTATACTCAGTAATCAGAAGAGTGGCCGGAACCTTTAATTACACATAAACATTTGTTTAAAACTGAATTAATATTGGACCCTTGTGTGGAAGGTGATATAATTATTATGGGGTAATTATTTGGTATAAAATACTAGACCGAGGTGCAGTTTGTTAGTAGATTTGTCACATTTAGTTCAAATGAGAAATGTTTTTTTCACCAGTCTACTTCAGGATACTCAGCTTTTTCATGCCCTAGGAAACTCAACATTGTATTTTCCTATGTTCCTCTGTAAATGAGGGATCATACATGAAGATTCGTTATCATTCCCTAAATGCAATAAGGACTATGGTAGAGATAACCTTGAATATTCTATAGCTTTCTGGACACAAAAAATAAATAGTGCCCAAGGAGGAAACAAAGTAGTGTTAATGAGTCCGTGAAAACCATAAAATACCAGTTCCTGGATTTCAGATTTGCATTTCAACGTGATTCCCACTGGATAACTAGTAAAATGCATTTTTATTGTTTTTACTCAGTTGGCTTTTAGTCTTAGGTATCCTACTAAATATCACTTTAGTTTCATATTTGCATTATCTGTTACTACTTTATAGGCCTACAAATAGTTCACATAGTATTACATTACAGGAATGTCATTAGTATGGTGATCCCACTTAATGCTTCATGTTCACTTTCTTTCTTAAAACAATAAAACAAGCTTAGGTGAATCATTTTCTGCCCATGTCTCACTTCCATTTTCCAGATAATTTTGCTTCTAACTTGCATGTCATCTTAAGAGGGATTAGGGTAATTTGGGCGCAAAATGATACTAACAATAAATTGGCTTAAGCATAGAAATGTAATAGTTCTGAGAAGTTGTACTAGCCTTAAATACATTTAAGATTAGTATAATAAAAATGGTAAATATTGTTCCAATCTTTAATTGATTGGAAGTTCTTTTTAGGTTTTTACTAGAGATTTTCTACTTTATTTCAGGCAGCTGTCTTCTTAACAAGAAATATTTATAGACATGGGAACTAACAAATAGGAATCACTTTTGAAAAAGTTGTAACAGGAGAGATATGACATGAATAGTCTCAGGGCAGCCTCTTGTTTCAATTCTGGATGGAAAGT